>NC_034409.1:79290866-80038330 GCF_002078875.1 Numida meleagris
TTGTTGTTGTGTTTTTGAGTATTTTTGTTTGTTTGTTTGGGTTTCTTTCCTTCTTCCAGACATTTTTGACTCATCCAAAGAAGCAAGCCAGACCCAAAGATTTGTGCTGAAAGAATTGACTGTAACAATTGGTTAGCATAAGCAGCCAGGCTGTCATTTCGCCTGAGGAAACAGAGTGAGACATGGAGCATACAGACTTTATGTAAAATCCTAATAGGAATAGGACTTAGGGACATCTTGTTCCCATGGCACTGTTAAGCTCATTATTTCACCTCTATCTGCTCTCCCCAAAGCAGTTTTCCCTACCTACTTGTTGTTCATAGCATTTAGGTGAACACCAACTCTAATTTTCAATCATTATTTGCTATACAGTATTTCATGATCCCTTCCAAAGTCAGGGCTGGATTATTTTAGGCATCCAATAAGGAGCTGAGGCATGGTGATTTGACCAATATCATGTCATGTCTCTTAGCAGAGCTAATAGCTTAACCTCAGTCTCATAACTGTCTCTTCAGTTGTCAGGCAGAACTTCCATGTTCCTTTGTACTTTCTTTTTGGCTTTAATGTTGTCAGTCTTAAACCTGTGCCTCCCTTCAAAACTTGAGTGCCCAAATGAAAAGTCAGAAGAAAACTAGATGTACATTCTAGAACTCGCCTTCAAAGTTGAATCTTCTGGCTGAGTGGCTTGAGAAGTGGCATCCAACTGTCTTGAGTTCTTGCATCATTTTGCCTAAGGTGCAGTCTCAGCTGGTCAGTCTTTCTTATGGTTTTACCTGAGCATTTATTATGGCAGATCAGGCAGCAGCTGCAGAGGAGGCCATTAACTGGATTGAAGGACAATCCTGAAGAATCAGAAAGTTTGTCATGATAAGCTTAAGGGAAAAAAGAGAAAGGGGATGGGAGGGAAAGAACTTTTCTCAAAGGAGTAACTGGAAATGCTCAGCTCCTACAGAAGTAGGTTAGGATTTAGCCTTGTTTAAGCGAGATGGAAGACAAACTATGCTTGTAGCAGATGAGCAGGGTTTCTATACAGACAGTGAGTTTGTTAAGAAGCTTGTGGGGGGAATGTATTAAGCATATAAAAGAGCAGTGGACAAATGAGAATAAGTTCTATGGAAGGAACATAGAGAGATGGAATAGGAAAATGTGACTTTCTCCAGGGATGAAACACCAAAATACAGTTCTGTTTGGAAATGGTTAAGACTGGATAATTATCATAGACCTGTAAGATGCTTAGTGCTCTAATACAGCTCACAAAAAGGCTTTTGTGTTACATATCTTCAGTCCTGTGGATAGCAGGGGTTATGCCACTAGGTGAGATCATGGCCCAGCAGCAGAGTTCTGTCTTCAGCTGAAAGCACTGAGTCCTGTTCTTGAACTGTCGAAGTAAGAGGAGGAAGAACAGCAAAGTAGGCTATTTTTCATCAGGTGATCATGCCACTCCATCAGCCACTGTATGGAAACCTGTACAGACTACAGACGCTCTTAGAACATCTGTTTCATCTTTTAAGCCTGGTGCCACACAAACTTCTCCTGATCTTTCCTGCCCCATTCTTCTGTGCGCATTGCAGCAGGATGACTATTAGCAGCAAGTTATGTTTACACTTAGCCCACCCTATGAGAGGGTTGAGGTGGGTGCACCATGAGCAGTGGTGAACGAGAGCATGGCAGGAGTGGAAGGATAAGAAGGGAAAGATGATGTTAGAAAGTGCTTGCAGCTGTCCCTTTTCTTTCCACGTCCTCCACATTTGGAGAAAAGAAGTCATTTTATTTTTTAGCAGAAAGAATGTTTTAAGGGAAAGAGTCAATTTTTCCCCTTCCTGTTCAAAAATCACTATGCAGAAGAAGAGAGGGCAAAGCATTGTGCAGGGAGCTCCTGCTGTCTCCCCAGTGTGGTGGAGGGCCAAACAATAAGCTAGGAGAAACTGCGTAGAAAATGCATCCCAGTGTGAAGCAGAGGAGACTGTGGGCAGAGGTACATCGGTATTAGAAGCCAGAGAGAACACACGTTGGCATATTCAATGTGTTGACTTTTTTTGGCAAACGGCTGAGCCTGGATTAATAAAATGTTCAGATAAAAATCAGAGTTTTATTAAAGTGTGCTCACACAGCGGCAGCACCCGGCCACGCTCCTGGAACGTGAGCTGGAAGCCTGCCAGCCTTGCTCAGGAGTGCTGCTTATCATACTTGATAAGAAGGTCCTGCTGCGAGGGAGTGGGAACAAGAGTGTGAGAGGAGGAGGGGAGCCTGGCAGCAGCCTGCCTCCTACTTGGCCCAAGCCTTGCTCCGAGCCCACTGGCCCATAAGGGCCTATATAAATCCAGTGCACGTTGGAGGAAAAGCACACAGAGGCTTCCAGGAGAGCAAACAAGGCCAATTGCTCTTGCAGCAGCTCCCCTCTCCTTCCTCTGCTCCCCCCGCTCCTGCCCTACTCGCAATTCTGCAGCTAGCTCAGCACCGTATTTTAAACAAGACTTTTTCTTTACTTTGTCTCTTCTCTGTCAGCTTGCTCTGTGCCAGATCTCAAAGCTAATTAAAAGGGGCATGGACTGGGCTTACATTTTTCCTTCACTAGTGAGCTCTTGGCAGAGTTTCTGAGCAGCTAGGAATGGGGACTGTGAAAAGCGAGTTGGTGCTGGCAAGGGAGTGGAAAGCCAAAAGCTACCCTAGCTCCTCTGAGCAGGGAAATGAATAAAGCGCAACTGCAAGTCCTTCAACAGATTAAAAAACAGGCATGCAAGCACAGTGTCTCTCTCAGTTCTTCC
Source organism: Numida meleagris (assembly GCF_002078875.1). NCBI lineage: Eukaryota > Metazoa > Chordata > Aves > Galliformes > Numididae > Numida > Numida meleagris. The sequence continues at coordinate 79,293,632 of NC_034409.1, forward strand.
TTACATACTTTACTCAAACTTTGTTCACACTTAACTCTTTCTGCCTTCCAACCCTGTTCCTACTCTGCGTTCCCAAAATATCCCCAGGATCCATGTCATCTCCATCATGTCATGCTCTGCTTATCTGTTCCACTCTTATACCCCATGTGTGGAAACGTGGTCTGATTGCTGAGAATATCAGGCTCCCCCAGTCTCCTAGCAAAAATGGGTACTATGGATTTCAAGGCAATTCTAAGGAATAGCTGGGTGAAGTAAGTGTTGAGCTTCCCGTATCTAAAACCGTAAATCCATGGGTTGTGTTTGTCCAGTCCTGCAACAGAAGTAACCCTGTGACTTGCCAGGTCAGTCACTGAGCAATGATGCTTGATTTTTTTCAGGCAAGTGAAAAATGAGCTATTGTTGGGTTAATTAATGCATTCAGGAAAATTGCAGATGATGGATGTGATATTGGTATCAGCGTGCTACTTTGCAATAATCTTCCTGGCAAGCTTCCACCATTTATTGTAAATATTGTGTAGGGAAGAGTAGCGTTTAGATTTCTTACTCAGAGCATCCTTTTTGATATGTTATTTCTCATTTTTAAAAATGCAAGGTGTGGTTCACCCTTGGTTTGCCTTTAAATTTAAGGCCTGTTGTGCCTGTGATTTGAAAGAGCCTTAAACCAATATGCTTAGTCTTTGTATGAATTAGAAGAGCTACCAGCTTTATTGAATGCCTCCAGCATAGCGTAATGGCCACCTGGCACTAATTAACCATTCCCAACTGTTTCGCTATCCCAGTACTGCATCTTGCGAGTCACCTGCACTGGATTATCTGGGAAGCTGTTCCTTCTGCTTCACTAATTCAAGTATCCCAGGGAGGGGTAGGGCATGGGGAGGGCAGTGCAGAAAACAGTACAATCTTTTCCTCGTTACAGAAGCTGCCTTCAGCTCATCTAAGCAACCTTAGCAAGGAGTGGGGCTGCACTCTCTGGGATAAACGATGTTGGCGTTATTCTCCTTCCTCTTGTTCTGCAACATTATGAAAATACCAGGTGAATTGCCAGCTCTTTTCTCTCCATCCTGTAGCATTCATGTGTGCAGAAGCAGGAAGAGAGCTGTTAACATGTTTGGGATTACCATGTATCTACACCATTGCTCAGAGTCTGTCCTCACAGCTGGGCAACTTTCCAGTATTTCATCTGCCTGCTTTCTGCATCTAACCCCTTACCTCCTGTTCTCTCCCCCCCCCCCCCACCTCCCGCCTCCTAAATGCGTTTGTGCTGACGGGCCCATCTTTCCTCATACACAGACAGGAGATGTGATTAGAGGGAATCTAATTTGTTTGGAGTGCTCTGGTGACGGAAGGAAATTATTCTGCAGCAATATTTGCAAATGCATTCATCATAGAGTCCCTAGCAGTCCGTCACCATGAGCTGATGACTTTGTGATCTTCATGAAGGTCTGATTAAAAGTGCTTTCTAATGATCAGCCTGACTTTCTATCCTGCTCCTCCAATTCTACACCTAGAGAAAATGAAGAAATTGAGGATAGAGGCCAGTCACATGCTGAGCTATCCTTTCTGTGTCTCTTGAATCCAGTCTCGACATAGAGACTTGGTCAAATGCCATCAAGTTGCTACTACAGTCGTCCACTTCTCTGGTTTGCTCTCTGTGTGGCCAACAGCCTCCTATCCACCTTGTGGTTATTATATTTGAGACTTTTGCCTTGCCTAGGGTGAGGGGCAGATCTGCACAAGCTCTATAGCTGTCTCTGCACCAGTCTCAGACGCCTTCTTGACTGTTTTGCAGACAGCAAAATTACACATGCAGATCTTTCCCAACACCAGAGATTGGCACCAATCAAGAAATGTGACAGAGGGAGATGAGGAAAAATGAAAAGGAGTGATGGCGTAGGTGTGGTGTTTTTTGTGGTGTAGTGGCCACCCAGCAGCACAGTCCTGAATGTAGCACAGTGTGGTGGCTTCTCTTGTCCTGCAATTGCTTGCGCCACTCCACAGACCTCAGATGACTCTATTTGAGATGGTGATTACAGAACAGAAGTGAAGCTGGAAGGCAAACGCAGGCCCAAGGCCAGCAACGTGAGAGCAGAAAGGAACAATAACACAAGTTGTACTTTGGGCTTGCAAGAGTTGGCGGGTTAGTCAGTCTGCAGGAGTTAAGGAGATGGAATACTGGTGTGGATTCTACCTTCACATGCAGAACAAATTGTAAATATATATGTGCCTGTGTGCTTACACGTATATATTAATGGAACTAAATAAACTTGTTCTGTGTAGTAAAGTTAAGTAGCAATGGCAGCTCAAACAAAGCAGATAAGGGAAGCAGAACAGGTTAGAGCTAAGACACTGACTGTAAACCATGCTTCCAGTATATTGAGTCATATACTTGGCATGTATGAGCCTGGACTTCCACTTATGACTACGTTTATTGTCTGAGGGAATTGGATATCCAGTTGTCTCAGATCTGCATTTTTTGTCTAGTGAATCCATCACAAACTGCTGTAGCCTTGTGCATCACACTTTTTGTAATAACTTTCGTATGAATATCATACTTCAGTGGGAAAGTGTTCCACTGCTACATGTCCCTTGTAGTGTTCCCATGCTTCTACTGGCTTCCAGGTTTATGTGGTCGGGGCTCCTGTCCTTCCTTCCTTCTGTTAGTCTGTAGTCTAGTAGTAGCTGATCTAGGTTGAACAGATACGCGTCAAAATTAGTTGCAATGGTGTGCTCTTCCCCAGATTTGCAAAATACAGCTCTACAACATTTCATGATCTTCATTCCTTTCCTCTTATGGATGCCTTTTGGCTTGGGAGGTCTGAGTGACATTTGCTTACTCTGCTCTCTTGCACCATGAATTGGCACTGTAATGATATCCATCCATCTGGCTTGTGAATATGACTCAGGCTCCTGTTTGTACTAATATATGCTAGTGTTCTGTTGGCATAGCAGTGTCCTAACAGGCCTGCTGCCATACTAACCACCTATAGCACGTTCTTATCACTGCTGCATCTTGTGCAATACCTGCATGGAGTTACCTTGAAGGATGTGCACTGCTAAAACAGTTCAGTTTGGTTCAGTCTTACCTCTAAATGTAGGTCCTTGCAAAAAGTTACCTTACCCATCTATTTATTTTGTCTGGAACATAAGGGTAAAGTCTATGAATGCTACTCTGATTAGGCAGCTTTTCACCTCACAGTGGAGATGGGAAGGTTTCTCAGGCCACACTTTTTTGCTTATGCTGTGGATGTTTGTCCCACATGATTTTCTGTAGGTGGAGACTTTTTAGCTCTTAAGAGTATAATGCAGTTAGATAGAACTACAGATGCCCATTGAGTTCAGTAGGATCAGTGTAGTATATCAGTGGTGCTATTTAACCTGAATACCACAAACTCACCTTGGGCTCAAGTATCTCAGAGTTTCTGTTGTCAGGGAGGGCTGTTGTGAATAAATGAGTAAGGACGGTTTGGCCAGTTGTTGGTGCTGTGTAAACACCATGCAAGTATGATCTGTGTATTTATTTGCAGCAGGATACTTGTGTGTATGTAGGCATGTGAGATAACTGTGAAGAATAGTGGGTCGTTTGTCACCTGCTCCATGTCTTGAGTACTTAGTTACTACTCTCAGAAAGAACTTAACCCATAACTGGAGAGCAGTTTCCATTGTGGCTCTCGTATAGTTTCTATTCACATCTAGCCCTGAAAACTTCAGAGCTGTCAGTTTTTGAAATGCTGTGTTTGTTGATCCCCTCTTGAAGCAGAGGTGTGCTTACCTGGCATGAATTTTGGGAGATGAAAACACAAGGGAGGGCTTCTTGAGGCTGCTTGTTCCATCCCTGGTGCGCTGGGAAGAGGTTACAGGCTGAGTTTAAATTTTTTCTAAATATGTCTCAACTGTTTGTGGTAGTATTTACATATTTAAAAGCACATACAATGCTTGTTGAGGGCAGTTGTTTTTTCTCCAGATACTACCACATCTCACTGTCTAATGCAGTGCTGTTCAAGATGCTCTAGATCTTCTCGTTCGAGCTGAGCAGTTGGGCTGTGTTCAGTTTAAGGGTGGTTGTCGTGACTGTTGTTTGTAACATCTGGGGTAAATTCCAAACACACTGGCTGCTAATCCCTTACTTGGTGTTCTCTGACATGTATGTGCGATTTTCACCATGGGCATAGTGCTATTCTTCCTTCATGCATGAGGGCTAGCACTCCAAATTTAGACTGCATGCAGAACTGTCTCTAACACTTAATGAAGCTGTCTCTCCTTTCAGCCAGGTTCTGTGTTATGGACAGGAGGATCATGCTGACTGATGGGAAGGAAATGAGATTTAGAAAGAAGTTAATGCTAAACCAGAGAAAAAGGATTAGGCACCACAGTAGACCAGGTGGCCAATAGTTCTAAGCTGTCCTCTTGTGAAACTGGCTAGCTGAATGCATAAGCACAAGGTTACAGGAGCAAATGCCTCTGCATGTGTGGATCTGCAGAGGATTCAGTAGCAGAAGCATTCCCACAGCAACATTTTACTGGTTTGTCCCTTCTGTAGGTTTCAGTTCAGCATCACAGATACAGCTTTTAATGTAGGAAACTGTTTAAAAACACAAAAATTAAGGTGTGATGCAAACAGTGATGGCAAAGCTGCCAATTTGCTTGAAACACTGGGCAGCCTTAAAGTGTCCAGTGGGCACTTTCTAATACTTAAATGTCTAGCTAAGTTGCTATGTATGGTATACCTCTGGTGAGACTCTTAACAGAAGTATTGATGCCTGATTTACTACATGCTGTCTCCAGATACCTTCTGAGGAAGGGCAACTAGGGGTTGATTGGTTTTCCTCAGTGGAGATGTGAAGGGGAAGAGTTCTATTAGAAGTGTGGATGTGGCAGTAAGGGGTTCTGAAACTGCCCTTCAAGAGACAACACTTTGTGAACCCACACACTGAGGTATACTGAAGAAAATGACCTAGAAAACCCCGCTTGACGAGGACAATTCTAAGTAAGGTGTGAACCCTGGAGCAATAAAGTAGCATGCAGAGACAGAGAAAAGTGCGTGTATCTAGAGTAAAAATTAAATAGTCTAGTAATAATTCAGCAAAAGCCTGTTCTCCACCCACTCAATAACTTGCTGGCAAATATTTCTAGCCACATTATCATCACTGTATGTATTAAATATAAAGAAGGAGTGCAGCAGAGTGATCTTCCCTAAGAAATTTGGAAGTTAGTTATTTCCTGAAGTCCTGAAACAGAAAACTTGGGCAGAGACAGTAATGTTGCTATAGGCATGGCACTGAAGTAAAAGGTATTAACTTGAGGTATGGATCTGTGTTTTTGACCACGTAGGACTTTCTCCATATTAAATGTGAATTAAGGCACCAGATTGCAGTGCAGAATTTGATAGCTGGCTGATCTGAGGCAGGGAAGAGAAAGGTAGAGATAGTTAGCAGTGTCTCTCACTGTGCTATATTTCATTTTATTTATGAAAGTACGGTCTTCTATACAGTGATTAGGACTCAAATTCCTTAGTGTTTAAACAAGAACTCTTCATCAGGGAGAAGAATTTTTGTTCTCAGCCTTGGTAGAACTCAACTTGTATGCATTTAGTGACACTCCCAATAGATTTGGCACCCTCCCTCTTACCTTGATATACATCGCGGCAGAAGTGAAGTGTACTTGGAGGCAGTGGGTCCCATTCTTGTCAACTGGAGAGAGACTGCAGCCCATCTTAATTCAAAGCCTTGACGCAAGGTTTTTCAGTTCCTTTCCTCCCCCTACAGCCAATGTCTGCTTAGCTAGCTGTGAAGGCAGTGAAATGAAACCATATAGGCTGAAGCTTTCATGTGTAGAGAGTGTTTTTATAGGGGAAAAGAAATACAGGTATCTTAGAAATGAGCTTCTCAGAGAGAAAGAATATCGTCAGTTTTGGTGTGGAGTGGAGGGAAAAAAAAAAAGGGTTTTCCAAGGGGAAATTTGGAACAAACATTTTAGTTCAAAAATCAACGTTTTGACTGAAGATATTCCGTTTCTGTTTCTCAGCTTAAAAAAAGGAGAAACAAAATGATAGCTCAAGTGGAAATGTCACTTTGTCACGTATGCTTTTATTCCAGTCCAAAAAAAAAAAAAAAAAGTAGGAATATGACATTTTAAAGCAAAATAGAAGAAAAATTGTCACTTTGAACCTATTCCAAACTTTAGTGGGAAAACTGACAGCTTTTTGACAGAAAAGAAGATGATCTTAAAAGATTTTTCAGCTGAAATTTTCTGAAAGAAAATGTTGATTTCCCAAACAGTTCTTGGAAAAAGAGACACTGCAGCTTGGGAATTAGTTGTGGTGTAGAGACTGCTCTACTCTGAAGTACTTTAATATTATATTCTTCTGAAGATGAGCTCTTCTACTGCTCTCACCAGGAAAATGGTGGTGTCTGCCATTGTATTTTTCTCCTAATAAAATACTCTCCAACCCCACATAGATAAGAGAGCTGCGGCTGCCTGCCCACCTATCCCTGGCAGAGGTGGGCAAGGAGGCAAATGCTAAGAGTCTTTAACTACACTTCTGTTCTGTGAAGGAGAGCTCAAGGGTTGAAAGCAAGAGCAAATTAATGAAACACTGTCCAAGATTTCCCTCAGAAAGCACCAGTTCCCTGATAAGATAGTAGTTTGTTGACAAGACCAAGTGAAATATATAGTTTCAAGTAGTGTGAAGTACTTAGTTTTGACAGAGTTGTAGACTAGACATGCTGGTTGGGTAGGGACCACTGGAGGTGCAGCCTTCTCTTCAAATGTGAAAGCCGCCAACACCAGAAGCTGCAGTGGCAATATCTGGCCGTCTTGACAAGGTTGCAGGTGCTACAGTCTCCTTGGGTACCAGCTGCAGCGCTGCACCACCCTCCCCAGTAAAGACATTTTCCTGCATGTCTAGCAAAGTCCAAGTGGTAACAGCAGAAGCATTTTTGTCCTTGTCAAAGCAAGGCACTTCAGCCTCACTGAAACAAAAAATTCTCACACCTCCTAAACAAAATGTTTTCCCCAGTATTTTATTTCACAGGAAAGCCTCTCATCTGGACATGTTTCTTTCCTGGCAAGAACTGTGAACTTGTGAATCTTTTCCTGAAGAGAAAGAAAGGTTTTGACAAGCTCTGACAGTATGATGATTTTAGGCATAAGCATAGAGGTACATACCAATCAGTAGCTGAAGGAGACTGTACTAGAAATGAGGCAGAAATTAAAAAGGATGATACCAGCTGGTCTGGCTAAGTTTATGGTAGACAACCCTCCAGAAGCTGGAGTCTTTCAGTCAAAACTAGGTACCTTTCTAAGAGATGATGTAAAGCAAAAAACTTTCTTCACTAAGTGCTGAAATGGCTGAGTGAGTTGCTTTGCAGCCCATGTTATCCTGATGGTTATATTAGCACACATGACCCCTTCTAACTTTAGATGTGGTTCCTGTAGCAATATCAAAGGGCCTTAAGTGGTGATCAGGACACTATAAGTGAGTACAGCAATTCCTGCCCCAAAGGGTCAGCAATTCAGGATTGAATAAGAGCTAATTTCAGAGCTAATTTCAGACCTGCTCCTTTCTATCTAGCCTGAGACAGGGATGGAGTTAAGGCCGCTAAGAGTTGCTGGAGAAATGGAGAAAAAAGAGGAAAGGGTGGAAATGGTGTGCTTGAGAAGTAGTGCTAAAGGCAGGGAAATGTGGTGCTGCATGCAGCTGAGGGAATGGGGGAAGGAGACAAGATGGAGCCAAAGCAGAGAGGGGAAGAGTAGAGAGTGCTCCTCCAGTAGCCCTATGGGGAATGATGATCAAAGCAGATACCAAAGACATAGCCAAGCTATCCCTCTGACCATTATTTCTTTAGCTTACTTGTGGGGTCCAGGATTTTATTTTCTTTCTTACCTCATTCCTTTCCTTTCTTTGTTTTCATTTCAACTTTTCTCTTTCTGCCAGCAGGTTTCAAAAGCCTGAGATGGTTTAATGCCAGTTAAAGTGCTTTTGAATGATTGCCTGAAGCCAGTTTTGTGAGGGCCAGGGCTGTTCACTTGCTGTGGCTGGTTGCTTCCAATGAGCAAGTTCAGAAACCTGTGGGTATTCCTTTTCTAGTTTTGCACAGATGGCGTGGCTCTGGCCTTGCAGGATGAGATATAGCAAAAATAGACCCTGGGAAAATGGACAGGGAGCAAAAAAAAAACAGGGAAAAAGCGTCAGCAGAAAGACCTGAAGGATCGGCACGATAAGAGTTGTGAGTAACGTCTTGGCTCATTGTTGTAGCAGTTTGAGACACAGCTAGCCTGTTTGTAGGTGCTGCAGCTTCTCGGTAGGGTTCAGCTATATGAACGCTTTTATCTTCAGTTTTCAGTGATGGTACCTTTGAAATGAGGTGGCTGACAGATGGAACTTGAGACCCTACCGACCTTAGATATTGCAAGGTATCTTCACCAAGCAGGGGCAGCTTGTGACTCAGTGGCTAACTATGACTAGATCGGTGTCTCAAAGCAAGCTTAGTGCTTGGACTACCAAGCAAAGAAAAAGACAGATGCTTATGTGGTCTGGGTGCTTCTGTCTACCTGAGCACCCAGTAGAGTTTTCCAGCACCTCCTGTTGAAAAACCCATTCTCCTTCCTCCAGAAACTTTTCTGGGTCTGCTTCCGAATTCTTCTCTGGTCCAAATTCCAGCCTGCTGCAGAGTCATCAAACACAAGGTTTCCCACGTGGCCCACCTCGAACTCAGAACCCAGTTCTGAAGTGTGGGTTCTGAGTTCTCACTTCTATCTTGTGGCTTCCTCTTCTAGAAGAGCACATGTCAAAACAGGCTAGTGATGAGAATTCTGCCATCAGAAAATAGGCCACAAGCATCTGAACAGCTTTATTTGCAATGGGGGGATTCTGTGTTACTATAATTAATCCAAAGCATTTGCGAGCAGGCAAGAAAATCAAGTTGGAAATCATTTTTTCCCCATGAACCAAAGATGTAACAAGCCTAACTTCTTCTGTTCTCCCCTTCCTCTGCTTGCTCATTTGCTCTCTCTGTGGCTGGAGCTAGCACTGCATTTCTTCAGGCTTGTGGACTGCAAGTATTTGGGGTGAAGTTGCACTAGCCAAGTATGCTGTTACAGTATCTAACAAGCATTTAGGCTGCTGTATCAGAGGTATCTAACCTCCTCTGGTGCAGCTTGTTCATAGACATACCCACTAGTGTTCGCCCAGCACGTAAACACCACCGCTGCAACGTGAGACCAGTAGCCTCTCTCTGATCCCTAGGTAATCATGAGTGTGTTCTGTCACCTCTCCAACATCTTATTTTACTTCTTGCAGAGCAGAAGGAAAAAAAAAAAAAAAAAACCTTACCAATTCTCTTAGTGTAGACAAGGCCTAAGGGACTAAGCATTGTTTGGGAAAGGCTGCTCTCTGTAGAAGCTGAATCGATTTTTGGGGCAGAGGGAAGGAGAAGAGAGAAAGCTTTTCCTTCTGAGTGTGAAATGACAATTGCCACTGAGAAATCTAGCAAATCTCGTCAGAAGTCTGAACACAGGGGGGCAATTAATCCCTGCCTTGCGTCCACTGAGCCCTGTGCATTGTATAAGCATTAAACCTGGTCTTCTATATGAGAGATTCCCCTTCCTGTGGTGGGGCAACATGACTCTGGGCAATTGGAACAGAGGGTAATGTCAGGAGTAGGAAGTCTGCAGAGAAATCCCAAGGACCCAGAAAGAAAATTAAAGAAGGGGCAGAGATATAGCCCCTTCCGGAATGGATGTAGGATGGGGGAGAGGCTCAAAGACAGCGTCTCCATTTCCCACTTGCCAAGTGCTGCCTTCTGTGTGGAGCTGTGAGATCTATTCCTCTGTCAGGTAAAGCTGAGCAGCCATTGATTGGCAGCCAGATGGAGCAATGAAGGTGGATCAATGTGAATTGGATTTTTTTAACTTTAAATAAAATTTGTATCGGCATGAAGTTAATTAATAGAGAGCTGTCAGAGGGCTCCTTGGCACATCAGTGTGTTAGGAGGCAATGGTACCCTTCGGGGAGGTGGTGGGAGGAGGCTGCAGGAAAGGGATTCAGCTAGCAGCAAGCTGAAATTAAAAAAACAGGCCAGTCTTTCTCTTGGCCCCATTTCAACATTTTTTCATCCTTTCTTCCTTAGAGATTGCTTTTTCTCTACTGACATGCCGTCCCTTTTTTTTTTTTTTTGGCTTTTTGTTGTCATTGTTGCTTGCCATCTGAAATCTTTCTTTCCCCTCGTAATGGAAATGTTGTTCTACTGATTTCACGTGTTGGCACAGCTGTTTCTGATTTTGCTTGCTTACTCCACTCATGCTTCCTTCCAGGAGAATAGGTGATGAGAAATTGGACAGCAGCAGTCAAGCCTGAAAGAGAGGCATGCAGGTGTAGTGGTTATCTTGTGTATGTAGTCTAACACAAGACCCAAAAAGAGTTCCTCCTGTCTAGAAAGGACAGGGTGGTGGTGGGATGCAGGTTACCTTTCAAATACAAATAGCATATCAGTGACTCACAGGGCTCTCTATTGCCAGCTAGTTGTAGACTTCAGTATGTACAGGGACATGTGAAGTAACCCCAGCATTTCCTGACAGGCCTACGTAAGAACTAGAGGTGTGTGTGCATGGGGACATTTCAGTTGACCCTCTGAAACACAGTGACATAAAGGCCCCGATCCCACCTGATGTTTAATTACACTTGTCCAAAGAATGGCAATATTGGCCCTTCCTGTGAGGAAGGTGGCAGTGCTGGGCAGCCCCTGGGTTACGTAGGCCGCACCGCGGCCTGTCTGCCTCCCGAGGGGCTGGCTCGTTGCATCACTGATCAGCGTCTCTCTGCTGGCTCTGAGCGGGGACATGACGGAAATAGAGAGAATGGAGACCAGATGCAGTTTCCATGGCAACATCCAAAAAAGAGGGAGAGTGACTGGGGGTGGGGAAAAAAAAAAAAAAAAAAAAAAAAAAAAACCTCACAGAGTTTTAGGTTTCGCACATGAGTAAATGAGCTCTAATGCTATCTTGTCCAGTACTGGACGACACTTTATTCAGTCTCTGATTTCTTTTGCATGAGGAGCAGCACACAGGAGTCTCTGAGCCTGTTCCAGCCTCAGAAGCTTACATGAGCTGTCAGAGACAGAGCTGTTGTCCATCCAGCACACTCCTACCTCAGGGACTAAGAATCCCAGCCAGCGGTGCCGGTGGAGGCATAGTGAGACTTCCCAGTTTTTGCAGTTCCTGCCTCTCCCTGTGAAGAGTACGTTAGGAAATGAAGTGAGAGAAGCAGCAGTGAGACATCTCACAGTTTTTCCAGGCCCAGCAGCTTGCACAGGTGGTTAGATTTGGGCTTAGAGCACATTCCTGGGCTTAGGGGAGCTTCCAGCTGCTCCTGCAGGCTTCAGGTGGAGCTGAAGATAGCTGTACTCCCAGCCTTTCCCAGCAGGAGGCACAGGGGAGAATGCCATAATGGAGCTGGCTTTGTGAAAGGCTTTCATCTCCTCAGAAATTCTCCTTTCTGTGATTTCCATGCATGCCCACTTATCCCATTATCTGTGTCAGGAAGAAAACAGAATTATCAGCAGTCGTGATTTGTATCTCTGAAGATTTTCTTCTCTGTGCTTAAGCAAAATCCCCTCTTAACTGCTTCTTGTCCTTGCCTTCATAGGTTAAAGCGTTTCGGTTCATGGTTTTTCTTACATACTTTCCTTACTTCAGAGTTCAATCTTGTTGTTGTCGCTTACTGCTGCTTTTCTTAGGCTGCCAGATATGGCCTAACATGGAGTCCAGTAATACAGTATACTTAGACCCAGATCAATAAAGGTTTTAGATGCCTAACCCCTTGCTTCACTGCTTTTACTCTTTCAGATCCCTGTAGAGCTGTAAAATTCCCATTTTACAGAGTGGCACACTCAAGCAGGAGCTTGCTGATGCCAGTAGAAGTTGTGAAAAAGCTGCAACTACCATTCAGGGCTACTATGTCTGTTTAGAGAACCTTAAGTTGTCTCCACATTTGCCATGAGCTACTGAACAACATTCTGTAGAGATCTCATGACACCTTTCTATCACCCCCACTGCTGTAGCTGTGGTCTCTGCCCTGGTGCTCACTCTTTCCTACTTTAGTAGGGCTTTATGAGGAAAATGCCATGTAATATCCAGTGATGACTTAAAACACGAAACCCAGACCATGCTACGTTTTGGGGGACTACATACCTAAGTCACATTTTACAGATCAGCCCTGGTCTATAACGACTGCTGTAGGTAGTGCTAAATGTCTACTCTAACCTGGGGTTTTGGGCCAGCTGCGTGCTCCTTTGTCCTGAGGCAGAGTTGGGCCATAGTATTCCCTACAGCATCAAGCACCCTGGAGATGTAATGAACTCAGACATGGCAGAGAGGCTGGGCTCTTTCATTTACAGTTGTTGCAGTGAGGTGCTTGCCTTGAAATGTGCAAATTACAAATAGGCAGGTATAAGTAAAATGTATGTAGTGGTGACTGGATATGAATGTGTTTGCTAAGATTAGATTGAAATCCAAGCTTCCTGCAAGTCTGTGGTCTCTAGATCTATTCCTACTGCCGGTAGGCTTTGGTTATAAAACTGCTGCACTCAAGGATAGCAACAAAGCACCAGCTTAGTATTTATGCTTCCAACAACCTCTGCATCATTCCTTCTTTCACTTTTTTCAGATCCTCTACCTCATATTTAGAACAGGCAAGTTCCTTATCACTTTAGTTGCTGTGATTGTTCCTGGAGTTACCTACAGCAGAAGTGTTCTCGCTTGAAGTCATGCTGTATACCTGGGGAAGGGCTACCCCTGTGGCTGGAGGTGTAGTTTTCTAGATGGTGCTACCATGCAATTATGCATTTCTTTTCTAATGAGATCGTTAGGAGTGCAGTACTTGTCGCTGATTAGAAGTTCCTAGAATAGAACTTGCTATTTTCTCCTAATTACATTATATAACAGTGTAATTCACAAGGATAGTAGTTAAGACAAAGTATATGGATTTAGGAGATTGCTTTCTGGTTCTGTTTTTTTTATTTTTTTAAGACACTACCACAACCTTTTTGTATGACATTTGGGTAAGTTGCTTAATATTCTCTGCAGCCAAGATCCTCAAAAAGTAAATAGACACGTAGATCATTAAGTATCTAATTATCTTTGAGGATATGGACTTCTGTTCCCTAGATGCCAAATGAGAGGATAACTTCAGAGATGCACATAAAGCCCTTTTGGATACTACAGTAAATATTAGAAAAGACAGTAAATAGTAGTGTGTATATTATGAATCTATTTTACTGGAACTAGATCTGTTGCCATATTACAGATTGTCCTTGGAAATTGTCAGGTTCTTCATAGTTCAGAAAGACAGTTCTAAGTTTCAATCAGGTGATCAGCTTGTTGAATGTGGGGGATGCAAAGCAAACACTATACAAAATGAGGTGAGTCTGGGACCAAGACTTCATCTTTTTGTTTTTTTGCTTGTTGATGGGAACTATAGGTTTCTTAACTAAGCCTATGTATTCAAAGATTTTTGGTTGCCATCACTTGTAACTATCTTTTTTAATGAAGTGTGTAGGATATGGGAGAAGTAGATCCTGAAAGACCCAAAACACAGAGCATGAAAAGGTAAATGGAACACTACAAGCCAAGAAGCACTCATTTTTGTATATGTAACAGATTTTTATACGTGCATCTTTATATATATACATACATAAAACCAATGCAGTATTTCTCTCTGTTCATATATTTTTTTCATATACCTGTGGAAAGAATACTGGCCAATCTTCTGATGCGAACTTAGGTGTTTGTTACAATGGAAAATGTGCCCCGTTAGTACGATAACATCAAGGTCATTGGTTAATTATAAAGCTTTATCAAAAATCTTGTTGAAAGTACTGACTTTCCAATGACATCCGACTTAACTGGTATCCCTTGTAGGAGGAAATTGTAGTAGACAGTCTAAGGCCTTCAGTCAAAACTGTATTGCTTATTTAGGATGTAATACTTTTTCAATCAAAGCTGCTGTAACCTTGAACTTCAAGCCAGCCAGTAGAATTTACCTTCATTTGTTCAAAGAACTAAACAATAAGATTAGGACCGACAGTAGAAGAAGTACATTAAGTTAAGAGCACAGCACTCAAAAGGACCTCTTTGGGTCATCAAATCCAGTCCTCTGGTATTACTAGCAGCCAGGTCATTATCCTTTTCATAAGTTTTGAGCCCATGGAGGAATGTCGGGACAGATTTATAATAATCAGCACTCCCTGCACTGAAGGGCTTAACACCTAAACCCCCCTGTTGTAAACAGATGGATGACACCAAGAGGGGCCCAAGGGCTGGAGAGGACAGAGGTGATGATAGGTAGGTCTGCTAGCTGTGCCAGTAATTGTGTGGTGGAGGAAGTTGCTTGCTAGTAACATTATTCATAACCTACATATGGTGTCCCATGTGGCAAGTTTCTGAGTACAGGTTTTAGCAGGAGGACATTATGGTGGCAATGTGTTCCATTGGCTTCTATGAATAGATAGAGGCTGGTTAAAAAAAAAAAAAATTGTTCACTCGGTAATGCATCTTGTTTTTTTGGGGGAGGAGGGAGGGTTGGGGTGTTTTTTGGGGGGAAGTGATTTTTAATTTTTTCACTCTAGTCTCAAAGTTTTATTTAAAAGAATGAATTACTCCTACTTCATTCTCAGATACATTTGTTGTTGTAAGACACAGGACATTATAGCATTGAATGATAGTTGAACATTTGACATTTTCTTGCCTATTTTATGTCCACTATATCTTCTTAGCTATCTGGTATGCTTGTTATCAACATACTGTAATCAGTCCTGCTTCTACATTGAGTTTGCCTCAGTAGGAGTGGATCAGACCCATGAAGTGTGTTTACCCTTCCAGAACAGAGCATGTTCTGGGATGCATGTCTACGGAGCTCCTACTAAAGACTGCAAACCCTTGCTGAAAACATCTCAAGGCAGAATTTAGTCTGAAGTGTCTTTATTTCTCTCTCTTGAAACTGTGACCCACAGAACTCTATTGCTATGCTATCCTTTAATTTTTTAAACTAGTCATTCTTTACTGATGAGCATATAGCTTTCATCATCTTGGTTGGCCTGACCTACACTTCCTTCTCTTTGAAGGATACTAAATAATTAAGTAAATGCCTTTACCTAACTATTGTTTTTAAACATTAAATCATTCACACATTAACTGAAACTTTCTCTTCCTTTTCTTTTCCTACCCACTCCCAACAAGATTTTTGCCTTCATTTGCTTTCATGGGTCTTTTTTTCGCTGCCTTTTCTTTCACTTCAGGCATTCTCAGAGGGCACCTAAAGTTCTTTGGCTATGCAGTTTTGAAATGTGCAATTTGGCAGCAGCATGAGCCTCAGATTGAATTAAATTAACTTGAGGCACTCTAATTTTTTTTTTATTATTAAATTACTTCTTTCAAAGTTACTACAGAACATTCCACTTATTAATTTTTTTTTATTATTAAATGAAAGGAAAAAAGGAGACAAGACATAAAAGTTGTGAAAAGTCTGGAGTCAGGACTTGTTTAGGTTTTAGGGGTTTGCTATTACAGACTTTCCTGCAGTTTTTTTTTTTAAACAAGTTTCTCTATTTAGTAAAACTCTATTAGCTTGGGGATCCTCATGGATCTAGTCCACTTTTTGGCATATATTCAATAGTGCCCTGATTTAGTACTTCTGAGAACAGCCAAAGCTAATTTGAGCATCACCACTGTCTGTTAAGGGTCCTCAAACTCACACGCCTGATAGTCATGGAAACTACATATGCCAGTTAGGCAGGTATTTCCAGAGAGCTCAGAGAAACTATGAGATGAGGCATCACGTGGCCAGAGTCCAGTCTTTAGTCCTAGAGGTCAAAACATGCAATTCCTGAGGACCAAAAGGGTGGAGTTGAGAGTGCTGGGGAAGGGCTTTCTGGTAGTGATGATGATGACAGTCAGCCTCTGCTTGGCAGAGGAAGCCCTGTGTCCATCATCAGTATCTGGGTAGTGGTAGATAAAGGTAGAATTTCATGTTTTTTTGGGTTCTCGCTTTCTCTCCCACTGCTCTGGATGGTCAAAGGAGATGCACCTTCCAAAGCGTTGTTGCAGCTTGCTCCTACTCAGCCTGGTTTTGATCTTGGCTCCCCTCTGGCCTCTTTTATTCCTAAGGGGAATTGATCTGTGGAGTAGTCCTGCCTTCTTCTTACCACCTTGACAGGAGGGAGTCTAGATCCGATGTGTCAGTTAGATTTTAGGACAAGTATTTGTCATCACCTCTAACAGTCTTCTTACAGCTGAGTTTCTAATGTTTTAGCTCCACCACAATTGTACTGGGAGGTCATAAAGCTATGCAGGGGATGGCAGTGGCTTTCCTCGGGCTTCACAGAGTGTTTTGTCCTAAATGCAAAGGAGCAGTGGCTTTGCCTTGTGGTCAGAGAGAAAATAGAAGATGGCTTGACCCAGAAAAAAGTGCTTGCTGTTGTGTTTCCTCTAGAAAGTGGTGGCACAGAAATAGAATATAACATTACTGCGCTGCAGCAGAGAAAGCATCAGAGACTCAACAGCTCAACGTGATTGCAAGTCACTGTGACCCTTTGAAAAAGTGAGGCAGAAGCCTTCCCTTGAGGTGGATGTGTCTGCTGGCGGAACACAGGTACAGGATGGGCCTGCTTTTGGCTCCCCAAGGTCATCATCAAGCAAGGGCTTTTGAGTGGACTCTGACTGGAGGAGTGGGATCTGAATGAGATGGGGCTACCTGTGGAAAACTTTTGCTAGAGATGGCTGAAGCTTCCTACAGCTTCTGACGGAGAAGGCCATGCTGTAAGCAGCCAAGGAAAGTAAGAAAGGGAAGGTTAGGCTTTAGTGCCTTTTTTCTTTCTTGTTATCTCCCTCATTCTGCGCCTACCTTCTTTCTGCTGTTTTCTCGTGGCTCTTTTGGAAGCTCTTCTCAGTGCCATTGGCTTTTTGATTAAAAAGTTCTAATCACCTCAATTTGCTAATTTTTTTTCTAATTGTTTCCTTTGACATGAACAAAAACTTCTGAACAGGTAGCTTTTTATTTTGTATCCGTGATCCTGTCAATATCAATACCTGGTATTGTTTCATATCAAGAGATTCTGCCTTCCTTAGGGGTTATTAAACTGGAGAAATGTCATTGTGGTTGTCTTTAAAGAGAAAATAACAGATGACCTGTTTTAGCTTCTGTTTTCCTTGGAAATAGAAGGACATCTGTGTGTGTGTGTCTAAGAGAGGGAAAGGAGGCTGACTGCCTTGAAAACACGTTCCTGGTTTGTTTACTATAATTGATGAGGAACAATTTGACCTGAAGAATCAATCTTGTGTCTCACTTCTGATAACTCCAAAGGACAGGAGAAATCAGAAATAAGCCACTGAAGCAGATAGAGGGAAGGGTAAACAGGGGGCGAGAGTAAGGGTGGAAGGAGAGGAACAAGAATGCAGGTTGTCCCACCTCTCCATTCCTGGAAAGATGCAGCAGTGCACAACTGCAGGATTTCCAAGAACATAATGAGAGAATTGACTATCAGATTTTATTCTTTTTTTTTTTTTTCAAAAAGCAGATGAGTTTTTATTAGTCAGCACTTCAGTGTGTTTTCTTTGTCTGTCTTCCACTTTTTACTGGAAGATTTTAAGTGGTAAATGTTTAGTTGTATGCTGGCTTTTGTTTCAAATTTCCTCACTGCTCTTATCACTGAAGAGAATGAATTCTTGGATATATATTTCTTTCAGTACAGATGCACTTTGGGTGTTATTATTTTGCTGTAATTTTCCCTTTTTACCGAAGACAGTTCAAGCCTTTTAAAAGTGTCTGCTAAACTATGAAGGTTTTATAAGGAAGAGAACAACCCGATCAGAACTCTGCAGATGGTAGAAAAGCCAATATAATCTTGGTATCAGGGACAGCTCCTGCCTTGGGGATAGCCATCCCCCACAGAACTTTGTAACCTTCAGTAAAATCTTCAGGCATATTTCCCTCTTGTGCTAAGTGTGGATGGTGCAAATGCTGTCGCCAAGCATGGCACTGCAAGATGCCAGATAAGAGAGCACACAGCACCTGTCCTGGATCCATGAGGGGGGATTTCAGTAGCTATCCCCAGTCCTGCAGAGATGAGCAGGTGGCAGCTTGTGCTGAGGGCAAAACAGGGCATGTAGGAGAAAGGTATAAAGTCAAACTTACAATGGCCACTTTTTTTGTTTCCCAACATACGATACCTAGGCAGTGTCTTCTTAGCAACATTATCTTGTTTAAAAACGAAACAAAAAAATCCTGTGTTATTCTTGTTTTGTTTGATGTTGTTCCCTGAAATGCTTGTTGTTATACACTTGCATGCACACTTAGCTCTTACACAAAATCTTGCATTAAAATTCTCACCATCTAAGAAGCGAGAGAGCTGCCACTGCATCATACTGCATCATTCCTCTATGGGTTCTATGTTGCCCATACAAGAAATGCTATTTTAGGAATGTTTTAGGTGGACTACTTTTTTTTTCTTTTCCTTACTCTATGGGTTCAAATAGACTACAGAATGTGCAGTTGGTGCCTCTTTGGACTGCCTGATCAGAAGGTAGAGTTACTTTCTTCAAGTGAAGTGGAATAGGTTTGGGTAGGGACAAAGATTGATTGATTAGGGGAAGTTGAGATACACCAGTAGAATATATTTTAAATGGTTTTCAGGGAACAGTAAAGAACAAAGCAAAATCTAGTTGAAGTAAGTAATATTTTGGAATGAGTCTTAGGGGCAGAGTGCAGGGGAAGCAGTTAAAGATGTGTAATGAAATGTGCATTTGTTCTGTGGTTCTTTGTTGTTGGTTTTTTTGTTTTTTTTTTTAATTTAATTTTGTCACTTCAGTATCCCTTCTGGAATGCGCTGTGCAGGAAGGTGCTGTTGCGTTTTGCTAATTAAAACATCTGGTAGCACTTTATAGAACTCTGGCCTTTAAAATAGTGGGAGGCAGGCAAGGTAATGCATTTATTCTTGAATAGCTTAATTTGTTATCTGGTTTGAGCTCAGGAGTCTCTGTAATCTGAACGCTGCCTGGATTAACTCACAAAAGTGGATGGGAGAAAATGTTTCAAACTTAAAACTCTAATCAGGGAGGATATACTGGCATTTGGATCCCAGGCAAAAACAAAACATATGATGTTTTTCTTCGGATTGCTTAGCCATTCGATAGAGTTGAGATTTTTTTTTTTTTTCTTTTTGATAAGTTGGGCAACCTCCAGCCTGGTCGATACAGGGAATGGGAGACCTTCAAAAGCAGGGTGCTGAAGGAAGCGGAATGTGTGCTTCCTCTGGATCGATGCTGAATGAATAATCCAGTGTGGTGCTAGAGAGTGCTGTAGTGCTCTAAGCGCGGTGCTTTCTGTCGAGCCATAAAGCAAGGTGGGAAGTGGTTCCTTGAGAGTCAGTCCTGAACTTCTGCTCCAGCGGAATAATAGGCTGGGTCTGGAGTAAAACCTTCCCCTGAGGAGGTGTGTTGCGGTGAGCGGCAGCTGAGGAACTGAAGGGGCATTTATCTCCATAGTGGTAGCATTTGACTCTTTGTGGTTTCCACAAATCTCCTTTAAAGGCATTGATCGCCACTGTCGGCGCGATTAGTGGAAGCGGTCATGCAGAACGTGTTTGTAAAAATGTTTAAAAAAATATTCTTCTTGAACATACCAAATCTTGTAAGGGATCTGACGATGCTGCGAAAGGGAAAGGTCAGCTTTAAAGAACAAGGGATGGGTGGCTTTCTTTTCAACTGCTTTATTATGGCAGAGTTTTGATTTTTATTAAAGTAGAGACTTGCATCAGCAACTGCAGCCCAGCGTGTTCTGTGCAGAGGACGTGCAAACAGCTTTGCCTGTCTGAAGAAACCTACTAGTGCACCTCACCTGCCCTGAAGCCCTCTGGTTTTCCAGTTAAGAGCTCCCCTGACAAAGCTCTGTCAGTGTCCCAACTTCTGACCAGCACCTGCCTTCTCATTATTCCTTTATTCCTGCACTGGTTTCAACATCCCCCAAGCCTGACCTTTTGGGCTTTGAAGCATGGGGTAGATTTACGTGAAAACTCAAAAATGCTTTCTGCATTGTGTTTGTGTGTATGTTTCAGAGCACAGCAGGAAAACTGACCTTTTGCCCGAGTGGCTGGGAGCTAAGTAAAGTTGACCTCGATACGGATCTGTGTCAGATATCCCAAATTTAGTTCACTATGGATGTCCCTTGAGTGGCCTGTAAGGTTGTCTTCTGGTACTTAGGTGAAGAACTCTGCACTGATTTTGAGGACCTGCAGGTTATATCCAAAATGGATGATGCCAGATGCTATCAAAGATTCCTCAGATGGCTCTACATGAGTTGGTATAAACACATGGCAGAGTGTAGTGTTGGTCTTGGGTCCTACAAGTGGAAAAACAGAACAAAACAAAAACCAACAAGGTCATGGAGATACTGAATAGAGAAGCAGTGATGTCTTGGGGTATTGCACTGCTGAGTCCAGGACTTCTTACTGCAGGGCAAATGCCAATAGGTGGCACTGCTAAACATCACTCCTCCTTTCTGTAAATGCTGTCCATGAGGGACTGAAGGGAAGATATTGGATAAGGGAAAAGGGTGGTGCAGACAGGTGGTGTGATGGGAGATTAATTACCTGCCTTCAGTGTCACACGACAGGTTAGTTAGAGCAGAGCCCCCACGGGCCACAGTAAGATGTTTGCTTTCTGCAAGCTGCATCCCTTGTAAATAGCAGTGCTGGCTCTGGCTGCCGCCCTGCATAACAGCAGGCTAATCCCACTTGTCATTCCCAGACAGTCCTCCTTTACTCAGCACTCGGGCTGCTAAGAAGTTGTGATGTGCCTTGGCCCTCTGGGGAAACGGCTGTGGCAGGGAAGAAGATGGGTTGCGAGCACTGGAAGCAGGATATGGGCAGCTGCCTGAGGATGTCTGCCACTGGAGGAAATCGGATTGCCACTCGTTTCTTCCTGCCTTTTTGGCCGAGCCCTGCTGTCTTCTCTCCAGCTTCCCAAGGACCTAAGCAATCTCCTCTCCGAGGAATGCTCCAGTGGTTTTATCTTCCTCCAGCAGCTGATCCCAGCAACCATATGGGAGAAGGAGGAACTCCTGTGGCCTATGTGCTTGGTGCTGAAAACTGTGGTTCTTTTACTGATAATCTGTTGCATGTCTTTACAAACTGCCATGTATCTGTCATGTGCCAGCTGTAGAATGGCCCTTTTGGGAATACTTCAAGCTCCAGTTGCTGAGCTATGGTGAAAAAACTGTGCTTTTTCTAGTTGACATTGCCGACTTCGTCTGGGGAATGTGTGTCTATTTACTTAATTTAGTCCTAATCATTGCATAAGTTGAAATATTTCAGTTTTTCTGTGGACGGACCTACCCCAGATACTGCGTCTCCCTATAGGGGTGATCTCCCATTCGTGTCAATTTGCTTTGGTTTTACTCCAGTCTGGTGGAACCGGATCAGCTATTAATATGCCCAGTGCTACTACTGATATAAATGTGCTCGCTGGGAATTGGCCTAAGGCCGCAAAACTTCACCCAGAAACCACCACAGAGCAGTGGACAGCAATGGTAATAGTTTTAATGTGTCAGCGGAATGCACAGGATTCAAACTCACAACTTAGTGGCAAAAGCTTTTGTAAAGTAATGTCTGTATAGTAATGACTTTTATAGCTCTCTCCAAACTGTCCTCCTCTTTCAGTGCTGCCAGACTCATCCAAATCCGTTTTGCATAGCCAAGCCCCAGCCCTTGGTCTCAGCACATGAAACTCCCCCTCTTTGCAGTTTTGGTTTCTGCAAGCTGTATCTAAATGGGAGGTTGAGATTTTGAGACCATGTGGACCTGGAATTTATTCCTGTTTGCAGCAGACAGATGTTCACACCATGCTTCCATCCTGAAAAAGGAGTCCACTGCATTCTTGTCCATCTGCTAACTCTGCAGACCCAGCCAGTGGCCTTAATCCACCAAATAATTAGTTCCAATTTTGGATAATGTTCTTTCCACCTGAGACTTTTAAGCTCAACTGTATTTCTCAGATGCTTTTTGAACTGCTGTTTTCACCCTTTCCAAAAGTCCCTTAGAGAGCAGAAGTCCTACAGAGAAGGAGAGAAGGTTCCAAGGCACTTCAGTGCTAGCATTTTACATGTACTCCATGCCCTCAGCCAAGAGGAATGTACGGGGCTGTTAGCTGGAAATCCATAGGAAACAAAAACATCCCATCACTGACAGCAAAAATTGTACTGAGCGTCCACATATTAGGGCTAAAACCAAAGTTATTTGAACAGAGCTTTCTACAGCTCTCTGCCTCATTTCCTACAACCTCAACTTTGAATAGTTTGCCATCCCTACTACATTTTCTTTCTCATCTCTCTCCTAATTTTCCCCACTACAGCCCTTTCTCCACACACCCACTCTATGCCTTATCTTTATATGTGATATATATATCACTATCTCTTTCCAGATTGTTTTCTCTTATTTCTTGCTTTCCACCTCCACTCTTTGAACAGGATAAAAGCAATGCTGTCTAGCATTAGGAGTATTGATAAGTGAATGCAACCAAACTTTTACCACCCTACTGGTTCCTCCCTTTACTATTGTGCTCAGTGGGTAGAACTCAAAAATATGAGCCGGGGTTTACCTGCGTGCAACAGGCCAAGAGGGAGCTGATATTAATTGGCAAGGCTGTTTTTGGATGCCTTGAATCACAGAATCACAGGATGGCTTGGGTTGGAAGGGACCTGAAAGATCATCTGGTTCCAACCACCTGCTGTGGGCAGGGTTGCCGCCCGCTCTCCATCTTTCTTACAAGAATGTCATGGTGCAGAGACTAGGAGGGTTTATGTTATTTCCTTGCACTGGGACACAGTTTATGCTTCTCTTTCATTGTCTTGACGTAGTTGTTTATCAGATCTTTCCTCAACTTGATCAGAGAAGGTGCTTTATTTGAAAGTGATTCAGTGTTCAGTATATACTTGGCTGGCAGCTAGCAGAAGGTTCTGTGGGCATGGTTTGGGGTGAGAAGACAGGGCAATCTAAGATGTGACCATCCTTTTGTCACTCAGAGGTCATGTCTCTGTCAGGGGAGGATCGTGCTTGGTGCCCAGGCTCTCTGTGAAGGCTATGCTGTGTCTGCACTGCACTGCAGCTGGCTCCAGCTGGCTCTTGTAAAAGCCTTTCTGAGGCACAGTTCCCACAGGGGGGACCTTTGGCATGAAAAGAGCAGGAATAAAGCTAAGGTGATGAAGTCAGTGTTTCCTAACGTTGTCGTCCCTACCTTGTTTCCCACAGATTGATTCAGAAAAGTGAGTTTTCAATACCAGCCTGAATACTGGGAAAGAGGGTGAGAGATTTTAAATGTATAGCTGTTCCCTTAAGTCTTCCACTTCTAACCTTGAGCGTGCGAGTGGTTTTACAAACATGGACGCTGCATCAGTTTGGGTCAGTGGACATCTCTGTTCTCTATATTTTAATGAAAGGTAAATGGAGGTGCAGCATGTCTTGCTAATAGCATCTCAGTCCTTGGACGCCCTATCCAGGAATACAACCCAAGTCTCCTGAGCCTTGCTTTTTAATCTGACTCTGAGCCAAAACTTTATTAGCGGATTAAGATCTGTGCTCTCATATCTGATAGATTTGAGCTGAAGGACCGTGGAGTTTGGATTCCTGTTACGGCTTTGCTCTGGAAAACAACACAGTTTTTATTTACATACAACATCCTTGATCTGAGGCTTATGTGAAGAGAGAGAGGGGAGAAGGAGAGCTGAAGAAAAGTAGATGAATGAAAGAAGGCAGCATGAGAAAGAGGCAGAGAAGAGTCAGGAAGGGAAGATGCTAGTGTGAAAGATATGGGAAGACGATAAGAGAAAGCAGTCTGATGGAAGGGGGAGAGGTTACAAGCTGGTATGGCAGGGGCAGGAAGAGCTCGGGAAGCAAAGGGCAGTGAGATATTTAATCTCAGAGTGGCTGCTGTGCTTTAGCCAGGTGGCTAGTGGGATAACTGGCAGGAAGCTGGCATTTACCTGGATGCTAATTCCTCTCTTCCTGCCAGTCAGACAGGATGAGTGCCTGCTCCCCCAGTGAGATGAGATCATTTGAAAAGCTCCCCTAGCTGCTATTATGAGGAGCCAGTGAATGCAGGCTCCACTGTTGTGGTGTGTGATAAAGCATGGTGGCTGGGAGGGGAGGAGGCTGGTGGCGGTGGGAGTGCTGGAGACAGGCAGCTCATTTAGTGCTGCCAAGTTCTGCATCTGATTAATTACAGAGCGTTTGATAAATAACATTGTGGAGATGCGTAATTCAACGGGAAAGATGGAGGAAGCTGAGAGGGACGGAGGGACTGGCACTGCTGGGGCAGCTCATCTCTGAGGCTCCGTGGCAGTGCCATGTTCAGTGGTGGCACCTGACAAGGGTGATGGGACTGGGGATGGTAGCAAGCGGCATGGGGACAAGGGCAGACCACTGCTTGGAACCTCATGACAGCTTTCTACGGAACAGTTCAAGGTAAATAGGTGGTCCCCATTAATGTGTAGACTCTGAGGCTTTCATTCTCCCTGTCTCCGTAGAAAGGGATGAGTGCTCTCCTTCATGAGGAGGCTGAAGATTCAGCAGAAAAGGATGCTCTCTCTTTCCTCTCGACTCAGAGGTGATTCATTTTTTGAGAGATGCATGTAGCTGCTGTGAGACACTCACTTCCATTACTGAATAAAGGATTGTTCTCAACAACAGGTGCAAGGTGGATGCCCAATGCGATGTGTCTGATGCCTCCTGCATAACTCTGTGAAAAGGTTGTCCTGAGGGATGACTGCCTATGTCTGGCCATCTCATTCCTATGTTCCTGACTCTCTGTATCTTTGCTGTTGCCTGGTTTTATCCCCGCTTTCCATTGTCCTTTAGGATAATACTATAGGTATTTAACGCTTGAAAACAGGAGAAGCAATGTAAACCGCTACCTACCACTTGGCTGTGAGTCAGTGAATGCATCTGTAGATATTAGATCAAACCTACCCAAGGACTAAAGATTGGGACTGGTAAACCACCAAGACTTGTGCTGGGGACTAAGTATTTGGGTAGAATTTACACACCGCTGTTTTTATGTATTGGGTAAGATGAAACAAATACTTAATTAGAGATTAGAGTAGGACATGGGAATCTAGCCCTGGTGCAGCCTTGACTCATCCTATTTCCTGAGCCAGGAGAAATCCTCTTCAAGTAAGACCAGAAAGCGGCAAATATTAACTTGATATCAAATTGGGTAATATCTATCAATGTCTCCATCTGAGGTGCAAGGTGGCAGTCAGCTGATGTCCTAATGCTGACATGAAAGTCCATAACATAATACAAATCTTCAGTTCCAAACAAGAGATGAGAATGAAGAGGTTGCTGTGATGAAGCAGTGGCTTGGACAGGTGGGCATAGAAAGAGTCCTGCAATTTTCTTCTGCAGAATACCTCCCTTCACAGCCAGGGTCTGTTTGCCTGAGCTCTACATGTAGTTGTATATTTGTGCCTGGGTGTGTAAATGAGCTGTGTCAAGCAGTCAAACACCAGGGCTAGTGAAATGTGGAGCACATCAGAGGGTACCAGAGTGTAATGGTAAGTTCTCAGTGTGTTGGGCCAACAATGAGGCAGAAGCAAAGGAGAATGCAGTGCCTGAACTTCTTGCAACCAGCAGAAAGTTTGGCAGTGTTTCAAATGGAATGAACAGAATAGAAGTAAACTGGCTCAAAAAAGAATATATATATAAAACATAAAATTGGTCTTCCCAATGGGAAATTTACTTGCATGATACTGTGAAGAGCAGGAGATGCTGGTGGGGGAAAAAGTACTTTTAGTTCTTCTACACGTGCTTTTGATCTGCTTTGGGAAAGAGTGGACACAGGATGTTGAACAGAAGACTCCATGAGCTGTGAAGCAGCAGCTGCCTTTATTATTGTTTTGGTGTTTTTTTCAGTGCAGATAATTAAGTAGTTGGAAGAGCATCAAAACAAGCAGCCAGCTTTTAGGAAAAGCTACCACATGGGACTTCTCTGCTTTTCGGTCCCCTATTTCCTCATTCTACCTATTTTCATATTTTCATTGATTGTATCTTTGAACTATCACTGGAACACGTGAAAAAGTAACTGGCTTTTCAAGTGAAGAACCAACTCTGTTCTTGACTCCAGGCTCAGTGCCAAAGCTTCTCTAACAAATCTACAAAGGTGAATTTTAGAGCTCATCTGGAAGCAAAATACCCGATCAGTAATAACCAATACCCCACTCTACCATTCTCTCCTTATTGAAGTACAAATCTGAGTACGCCCAAAGTTAGTAAATGTTTCCATTGTAAATCCATCTCTGGGACTTGGATGATTTTTGATTATTTCTAATTTCACTGTAGTGGTAAAAGGAGGAGGAAAAAAAAAAAAGGTGCCAAATTTGTTATGATTATGCTGCCCCTGTAAAAACGTGCTTAAAAAGATGCTCTGTTGTTTAAATTTACAGTGAAACATTCCAAAATTAGGATCCATCAATTAAGAATATTTTTTCTGTTTAGAATTGAGCAGTGTCACGAGAGATCCAGCAACACAATAGTTGTGGCTTTTTACATGGGTCTGGAAATGGAAAAAAAAAATCTGACCAATTTTGTCTGAAAATCTCAGATGAGTGAAAGATAAAAGAAATAACTCTGTTAAGGCAAAAGCCACAAGTAATTTAAATCTGGAAAGTGTGTTCTATCCGATAATCTATTCTAAAGTGCTAATAGCACAGTGCAGAAAAAATGTTATAACAACCTAATGAGATCCCATTAAGTTTCCCTTCCATTGAGTTCTTTTGGGCCCTATCTAGGCTAGTAAAATAGATAATTTAAAACAAAACCTGCTTCTTTGTCTAAACGTGTGTTTTGTTAGAAATGAAACATGGGAGTTGATGCAGCCTGGGTTCTGCTGCCTTCTCTGCAATTGAGCTCTGAGCCTTGGGCTGCAGGACCTCCCTCCTCTGGGCCATCGCTTCCCAGGTTGTAATGCTTGTATGATTATTCTTATGCATCTAACTGGGTAGTGGAAAGCATGATTCCCAGGGAAGAGCTTGGGATAAAAACATATGTACACTCATATGTACATTCATATGTATACATGCTTGTGTGTGTGTTTGACTCTCAGAAGTGTACATATGGAACTCAGAACTTGTCAGGGTCTGTTCTTTGCAGACAGCAAATTTTTGAAGTTATTTGACATTTATTTTTAGCTCTCTTTCACTGGAGCAAGTGAAGGAACCAGGCTGTGCAGTTTTGTTCACCCAGCCATGCTGTAGTCCTCAAAGCATCCTGAACAGGAACAGCATTGACCCATGCAGGCTTTCAATCAGAAGAGGCTCATGACTGGGAGGGGAAGTGGACAGACGGGCTTGCCTTCCCATGAGCTTGATTTGCCTTCCACCGGTTTTAAATTAGAAGCCTTTGCAAAGGTTCCTTTGGGAGAAAATTAGCCATCAGCCACGACAGCAGCAGACGAGACACCAGTTCACTCAAAAGCTGTCAGCTAACTTTAGCCCCTGTCTTGCTGAGCCATCCTTTATTTAATCAGGGTTGGAGGAACATCCGTGCCCGACACTCGACTCTGCAGGTGGGGAATGATTTACTGCCCTGCTATCAGAGAGCTCTTTAATCTTGTCTTTATGAACACTTAGCACCTACAAATCACCTGTTTGGCTTGAAATACATTGCCTGCTTCATGCCTTGGTGCCCCGAAGGGGAGCATGTCAAAGGTACATCTTGTTTACACGATAGGCTGCTTTATGGAAGTGGCCCTACTGCCAGCATGGCATTCCCCACCCCACACCTCACCTCGCTCCCTCCTATAGCCCTTGAAGTGCGTGGTCTTCCCTGGAGACCTGCTGGCCTTCAGCCTGCTCCATCTGGCTCTCCGCCTCTCCTTCCCTCAACCAGGAAGCCAGGCAGGAGTGTTCACTTATACCTTGCACCCTTCACTCTCTGGCAGTTTTCCTGGTTTAAACCATGTCCCCTTCAGAAGCAAAAGGAAAGTGAGAGTAGCTCACGATCAGTCTTTAACATTTCTACCAATGCATTTTATCCCAGGCAGCTTCAAACTGCTTTCTATTCAGCCATCCCACTAGGATAGTGCAGCCAGCTTTGGGGTAAAGCAGGATAACCATGACTGCTAGCCGTGCTGCATGCCAGTCTGGGATGAGAATTAAGGACTTTAATTGAAGCGAGATGTGTAATTGAAACTGCAGGGGAAACTTTAGGATATATAGCAATTATACAAATTAGGACATCATAACACCATAGCTCCACTTTAAGAAAGAAAAAGCTTCTGATTTTAGAAAAGAACAATAACCAGAAAGAAAAACCTCAGGCTCTTGAGTAACTAGAGATGAGCAGTGTGAGAAATCCCACTGGAAAGGCATGTCTCTGGTGGCCTGGAGCCCTATAGTACGAGCAAGGGGCAAGCTTTGTTATAGGCTCAGAGAACAGATATCTGCCATTTGATTCAGCAGAACGTATTCTTTGTATACATTTTTGTGAAGGCTTTTTTTTTTTTTCCCCCTCTACAAGCATTCACTTACTGTCTGGAAAAAAGGAATTGCCAGTCAGCCTTTCAAACAGAGATGGGCCATGCCCATCAGGGATATCTGAGACTTGATGTAAATCTCAGGGCTCCTAAAAACATAGATGCAGAATTTTTATTTCAGTTTTTGTGTCTTATCTGAAGATAGGACCCTCTCATCTGCCTTTGCTCATGCCATGGTGAAGACGGGAGCCTGGAACGCATGAAAGACTCCTGTCTGTGTTTTGATCTGCACTGCTGACAATATGTTGATATAGATATTAGACAGTCTCCTAAAGTTCAGAACTTTTTTTCCCTACCTTTCAGAAGCAAAAATAGGGTTTCTTGAATAAAGATGCTCCAGGTTTGCAATAGAAGGTGGTAAGTATGGTCACGAGTCTTTCAGTCAGCATGTTCTCCTCTCTCTGGCACCCATCTCTTTCCATAGACATGAATCTTGATGTTATTTTTAGTATGAACAGACCAAATGGAGTTGGGGGAGGAGGGAATAAAAGTGGAGCTGATAGTATAATGTGAGCCAACATGCAAGCACTCTGCTTTACCACGAGATGAAAGATGACATATCATATATCAACAGGAACAATAAAACATGATAGATTTCTTAACCTCAGCATCAATCCTAGATATGCTTGTCCTGTTCCTCCTGAAACATCCAGGCTGAAATGGCTTAGCTCCTTCTAGAGCAAGAAACCTCTATGACATGGATCAGTCAGTTTCAGTGACAATCTTTGCACTGCACCAGACTCCTGCTGGAGGGAGATACCTGCAGTCCAGACCAGAATTATGGTTCCAGGCTCATTTTTTCTGCCAAAAAAGCAGTTAGACTCTATATTTCCAGATCTGAAAGAGTCCAGAGTTAGAAGGCAGCACTTACTTGAAGCCTGAAACTCATAAATTGTGTTTAAAGCCTGAGTCATCTTCCAGATCATACTAGACTTGGGAGAGATTGCTGAGTGTTCCTAATTCCTGAAAACCAGTTAGAAAGGATTTTTTAGGTGTCTGATATTTTAGGATTATGTAGTCTTGAAAAATCTCAGGCAGATCTGAATTTAGAATAACACAAGCTTTCAAGTGATGTGTTCATTTCATTTCATCAAGAGAAGAATAAGCAACATTTTTTCCCCCTTCTCCCAACCCCTCCTTTTTTTTTTTTTAAGTTTCCAAATGTTAAATGCACTTGTAGAAAAAAAAAAAATTGAAGAATCATTTAACACAGTGATGCGGAGTATGAGTCAGGTAAACCACTAAGCTGAGGGCATTTGGGAGTAGGAGAAGCTCAAATGCTTATTCTATTCTGGGCAGTGTCAAATATAGGATAATGACTGGGCTGTTATGTGGTTTGACCCTATATGGCAGTGGTGATTCCATCTTTATCTAGATCTCTATTTATCTGGAGATGAGTAAAAACAGTACTTGAATGTCTAGACTACCTTCAATAAAAATAACTGTAATGGAGTTTAATGGGTGCTTTTATTGTGGAAAGCACAGTTTGTTGTCTGGATCTCTTTGAAAAATGTTCTTCCTATCAGCTACAGTAGACCTTTCAGAAAGTCTTCGCAATGGAAATGCCTCTTCAATATCACTTCACCTTGCTAGACAGTCCCCCAGCCAGCGCATGAACTGCTGTCTACTCATTGCATGCTTTTTCTTTAGCTCTGCTCCAAACGTTTCCATTTGTAAGGTGGCAAAGGATACTTTATTCTTCTTTTCCCTTAAAACAGGGTAATTTTTCTTGTCTTATTCCTGTTGTCAGTGAACTGCTGTTCCTCTGTTGAACAGCTTCTGGTCCAGTGGTGAGCAGGGCACATACCGGTATTTCAAGCAGTTCTCATCAGCTAAGAACTAAAAATATTCTTCACTGGCTTTCAAAGCATAAGTACTTCTTTGTACCCTCCATAGATGCTTTATATCTTTGTTTTTTGCACCTGTTTCTTTTGGTGTGAATTAAACTATAGTCAGGTAAAGAAAGCTCTGAAGAAATCTAAACAGTGAAGTGGAAGGGAAGGACTTTGGTGAAAAACTTAAGCAGCAGGAGGGAATACATGGTGATGGTGAGTGCTGGGAAAGGCTTTAAAAACATCTGAAAGTGGCCTAGGTGTCCTCATGCTGAAGTCAAAGATAAGCCAGCACTGTGTGCTCTTGAAACTCCTACCTGTAAAACTCTGCATCTCAGGAGAGGAAAGATTAAAAAGAGAGGATTTCAAGTGGACGCCAAGGGGCCAATATGATGACCCAGTGCTAAGAATTAATGTGTCCTGTCAGAAGCACATACATCTTGTTCTTCAAACTTGATTCCATTTTTAGTGCCTCTACATTTTTCTTCTTCTGGAGAAGCCTGTCCAAAAAAAGCCTATGCAGTGGTACTCAGTTATGTCTGTACATTACATTTTGCTATATATGGGGGAAATGTCCCTTATTTGCTGTTGATAAGTATGGAAAGATCATTAACTGCCCATGAAAATGGATCCTAAGAGCTTATAAGTATCTTTGATCAAATTGCTTGCTCATATTTAAAATAATAGTTTAAAAAAAGGAAAACAACAAAAACAATCACAACAAAATGATGAGATGCTTGCTCTTTAAAGCTTTACTCATCCAATTAGGGGGCACTGGAAATGCTATGTGACTTAAGTGGCTACTGTCGTGCTACATAAGATGACATTATAAAAATGATAGGCTTGAAAAGATGTCAAAATTTAAATCAGTCCAACCACAGCGCTGAGTCAGGCTGCCATTTTGTGAACCACT
The DNA here is from genome assembly GCF_002078875.1 of Numida meleagris. Taxonomy (NCBI): domain Eukaryota; kingdom Metazoa; phylum Chordata; class Aves; order Galliformes; family Numididae; genus Numida; species Numida meleagris. The sequence goes on from NC_034409.1 coordinate 79,324,949, forward strand.
CAGCCCCTTGCAGAGAAAATGGGTGAGAGGGGCAGAGAAAGGTCGATTTGTTTGTGGGGCTTTTATGTCTTGTCATGTTTTACTCTCATAGTTTCAAAGAAAAAAAACGCTCAAAAGCCTGGCACATATTATTTTGCCTATATAAATAAAATCTGCGATACAACCATAACAGAATCATACTGTCCTTATGCATGCCATAGATTAAAATGAGTTCACAGTAGGTTATTTCGTAAACTTGGTAAAATCTCAGACTGGGATTATGTGATTCTTTGAGAAAAACAAGTACTACTTGCAAGTAGCATAAAAGCAAGGAAATGGCTAGGGTCCTGCTCACTTTTTCTGATGATGATTCTACTGTACCAGGGCAGTGAAGAAATTAGGTAGTCTTGCACACTTTTTAGATGGCTGCTTTCCCAAAGAAGGCAGTGGAGTAAAGCCTGTGCTGGCTGCTGCTGGTGGTGGAGTGACTAGGAAGTCACTGCTGATAGAGCAGGAATGCATTGCAGCAGCCGGGCAGAGCAATACTGAAGAGGAATAAGGTGGGAGCACTCTTTTCGCGTCTTGTAGCCCCTTTCCTTTTGAAGCTTAGTGCTTTCTGCCCTGAGTTTTGCTGGGAACATGTTAGGACCTCTGTCTAGCCTAGCCAGTGCATACCTTGTATGAGTCTGTTGGTCTTCTGTTTTTTTAAGTGGGTATTTAGTCCACGGACTCAGTACATCTCAATATGCTTCATGCCTCTGCTGAAAGAGGGACTAGGAAGATATTGCGTATCAAAGAGCTGGGTTTTGCTTGTTAAGTAGTATACATTTTCAAAGATAATGTGAGTTGAGTAGTTCTAAAACAATCAAGATCGTGCTTTGAGTACATCGTGACTTCTTGTCACTCCTACCATGACCATTTCTGTGGTCACCATTCTGTGATCAGCTCAGCTGTGACCATCTGCTGAAACTCCTCTCAGATGGAGTTGCTTTTGTTCCTTCTAGTAAGAAGGAAACTACAGTGATTGTTTCCTTTCTTCTGTAAAATTATGTCCACTTAAAATCATATGCATTCTCTTTGCTTAAAACGGAGAAGTCCTGAGGGGACAAATCAACGGGTGCTAAGTAAATAACATGCAATCAAAACTAGTAAATGAAGCTAAGAGCTGGCAGCAGTGAGGGAAACAGGGAGCAGAAAATGAAAGATGAATCTAAAAAGCAGGTACTGGAGAAAGAAGCAGTGTGGAAGGAATGAGAAGCAGAAAAGGGATTCAAGCGAGTTATTCATATTATCATTTGGGACTTCTTGGGAAAATTCTTCCCTTCCATCAACGCCCTTTTCCAGTAAACGCACCTGGGTGGTGGTGCAAAGAGAAGGAAGCAGAGAATGCTAGGGGAATCTGCAGATTTATTTCCCTACTTAAATAGCAACCACGTTTTTGATGGAAAAATATTCCAGAAACTGTTTCCTGATTCTGCTGCTGGGAAGGCCAAGGTCCACCAAGTGTCAGCAGGAAAAAGAAAAAGTTATTTTGTCCTTCCTCCCAGCAACATTTTCTATGAAAAACTCTCTTCCACTCCTCTAGTTTGCTGGTTGGAAGCAACATTAGGTGCTTGAGTCAATTGCCATAGTAGCTTTATGGTGCCCTATCTGGCACGTTTCCACCAGTACAGATGGAGACAGGTATTCTGTAGTCCCAGTCGTATCTGCAATTTCTATGCAGATGCCTTGAACACCCCAGGGCATCCCAAATGGCACTGGGCACCTCTATTCAGGCAAGTGAAGAGAGCTGCAGAGAAATGTCCTTCTTGGCAAAGTGTGGTTGCAGATGCACTCGGGGAAAGGAATAAAGCCATCTGGGCTGGTGGTTTAGTGGGACTCCTTTCTATTACTTTCCATAATATTTCTGCCAGTGTGGAGTAGGGAAGGTGGCAAAGGTCTGATGGGTCAGTGTGTTGCAGTGGAGGGAAGGGACAGCTGTGGCAGATGGCTCCATGTGGCCGTTGTGTTGCTTGAGGATCCAGACAACACAGGCTTCCAAGGAAGTGGTGATGACATGGCAGAGTTGATGCTCTCTTACTCTGCCTGAAAGCTTCCATGCACAGCTATATAACACAGCCAAGGGTGCAAGCTGCTCAGCTACATTTTCCTAGAGTTGGAGTGGAGCTCAGTGGCTCAGTAATGGTGACATTGCCATAGCACTTTGCGATAACTGGCACTGCAAAGTGGTCATAACTGAACCAGCATGCTGTTGTGCTGACATACTGCAGCAGTGGCCAGACAGCTAGGATTTAAGTGTGTGTGCATTGGAGAGGGGTGTTGAAAGATTTTTCTATCAAAGAGGTGGAGAAATGAAGAGAAACAGGAAGTCAGGGCATTCATAGTCATGAAAATTGTGTGTGGCAACAAAAGAGACCTTTAAATCTAAATGCTGAAAAGCTGGAATTGGAAAGCTGGTCTTTGTAGTGGTTGTTTTTTGAAACTGTTGTTTCAAGAACTCTTCTCTTTTTGTTAATATCTGGATTTGTGCTGTCAAGGCAGGTCTCATAAACATCAGGGGCATGTAGTATTATTATTAATATTGTTTTGGAAAGTAGATGAAGTGCATTCTTTCAAACTCTGAGGCTATACAGTGAGCAAATCTGCCTGTGCAGCCCTGTCAGTGTCTTTTGCTCCAGCTTTCAGCATTTTATCCTGCACAAAGCTCTCCAGGCCTCTCATCATAGATCCACAGTCTCTGTCTCATGATCTTCCAGGGAGGCAGTGTCCAGCTTGCTGAACTGGGGCCAGTTTAAAGGTAGAAATGGGGAGCATTCCCTACTGGGATCATATCTTCTAGATGCATAAGTAGCAAATCCGTCAGAAACCTACCTAGTCAAGACTTTTTCTCTCTCAGGGGCAGAGCACAAGTTCTTTGGTAATGCTGGACATTCTTTTTCTATAAATTTTAATGCATGATTTTTCACTTCTCTTCCTGTTCCCCATTTATGTTCTCCCTAATGACTCCAGATGACTTTTCAAAGCCTCCATGAGTGAGGAAGTAGTTTAAAGGGGAAAAAAAAGTTAAATTGGTTCATGAAAAATTGTGTTCTGTGGTTAATGAAGCGATTTTTAAAGATTTTTTTTTTTTTCCGTAAGAAAGCAATTAGACTAAAATATTTCAGGGAAAATGTTGATTTTTAAAATAGAGCTCATTTCTAAATTAATGTAGAAAGTATATGTTTTCCGCCCTTCCACTTCTGCGCTCTATTTTCATTTAAGGATTTTCTTCTCCACTCCCCGCTCCTACTCCCCTCCAGTCAAGCAGTAACAGTTTCTCACTTTCAGAATGATTTGCAGACCATCTGCCCTTTCCTTTGGCACAGCCTCAAGTGGACAGTAGTGGAGATGGGCTAAGGGACCACGCATCTCCTGATGGCCGTGCCTCTGTTCTCCTTGATTTTCCATGGGCCTGGGCACAGGAGTGGTCTGACATGATCAGCCCAAGCAATCCTCCTTTCCCTGAGCCTTAGTCCTTCCCCAGGGCACTGGCTCTCTCAGCTGATCAATTCCCACTAGGATCCTAGCATGAATGCTAATAGGAAGGGTACAGGCAACTGATTTATAATATTCTTGAAAATCTGAATAGATTGCTGTAACAATCAGAATTAATTACTCTTTTCAAGATTTTATGTATTCAAGCTTCCCATTTCCTCCTCCTTCATCCCCCCCCTCCCCTCCCTGCCAGCTGAGCCATCCTCTTTTCCCTCTGGAGTCCTTCCACCTTGGCTCCCGGCCAGCTCTCTACAATAAAGTCACATGCTAATCAATAATAGTTTTATTGAGAGTGACAGACAGGAGCTAACTGCACCAAAACAGTAACAAGCTCGGCCAGTAGTAAATGTGCTCTCCTTGAATCTCAGCCCTCATCCTTTTCTTGCTGCTTCTTTGGCTTCCCTTCAATATCTGTCTCAGGCTCATGTTCCTTCCTTCAGACCTCGGGATGCAGTGGTTTTCTGATGACCCTGCCGAAAGTGACGGTTGCCTCCAGGCCTGCTGACAGGAGGCATTTGGTCCCCAGGATTTTAAGATCCTTTGGCCTTGACTGTGCTGCTTTGGTAAAGCGTCTCATAGGGCTGTGTAGCTGTTCTTGTTTAGCTGTGTTTCCTGGGTGGTGAGAAGACAGAAGCTACCACGAAAACATAGCTGGCCATTGCTATGGCTGCTCTTCTGATCCAGGCAAAATTTGGTCACAGCAGAGTATTGGCCTAGCAGAACAGAGGGGCAGGTGTCAAACTTTCCACTGTGTCCACAAGGCTGACACATCATCCTCCTTCATGCCACATGAGGCCTTTGTGCCGCTAGGGGCCTACACAGCCCCTTGCTTCGCCAGACGTGCACTCAGCTGCACCCATGCTTTGTCACCATCAGTTTCTGCTGGGAAGAGAAGTTGCGCTTCTGATGCTGTCATGATCTGCCTGGGCCTCTGTAGATGCCCCCTGCTTCGTGCCTCGCTTTTTGCTTTTGCCTTGTCTGAAGTGTGATGTTGGTCCATAGCTTCTGCCACGTGCCATCTGAAAGACGGTTATAGTCTGCTGCAGGTATGCTGATAGATCTGAAGTGTTCTGCTTGACTAGTGTAATATACAAACCAAAACAGCAGGGAGGCTGCAAAAAGGAAGTGTAGGAAAAATAGCAATAATTGTGTTTTCTTTTCAGTAATTATTTCTTCTGTCAGAAATACGAAAATCAAGAACAATAATGAACAATTTTCAACAGTAATGTCCGAAAAATGTTTCTCACTAAAAAGTTGCAATCTATATGTATATCTTTTCAAATGTTCTGCCTTTTTTTTTTCCTTCTTTCAGAGAATGTGTCATTTCTGGCAGGACTTTATCCTATAAGATGTGAAAAAATTAACAGAAAGGTTTGAGAAACCGAAAATCAGGGCTGATCATTTTTCAGTTTTAAAATGCAAGAGTATGTGGGGGGTTGTAACATGCACAGAGCGGATGTTTGGCCTTCTGAAGGATGTGCTGAGATCAGTTTGCTGAATCCTTTGCTGAGTTGGTAAATCATTTATTGTGATGCTCTATTGTACAAAGCACAGAAATAGAGCTTCATAAAATATGAATAGTACAAAATACTTTGGTCCTATTAACAACCTGTAACTGATGCACTTGAAGTCTTTCTCATTTTCCTTTTTAATTTCTCTGTCTTGTAAAGCGAAGCTTGGTTTATGATTGCAAATAAAAATGAATTTGGTGGATCTCATCTTAATTTTATCTTCTCAAAGCCATAGTTTCACCTTCTGGCTTGTAGTTTATAGTCTTAAGCAAGGAAGAATGAGGGCAGGAGAGAGGAGTGGTTCCTGGCCTGTCACAGGGAGGCAGATCTCTGGAGATAGTCATGCTGGGGTCAGGGCTGAGGTACGTTGCCGATCATCAAACTGCACAGCAAATCTTGCTCTGAGCTGTTCTTGGCTCATGCTAGGGATATTGATCCCTGACTTCCACGAATCGCTAAATCCTCTTTCAAATTAAAATAAGTGAATAAATAAGCAGAGGTGGAAATGCAGGAAGCAGTCAATTTCAGATTACTTTGCAGATCAGGAGCAAAGTATGAAATCTGTGAGCCACTAGGATTAACCCATTTATGTCAGCAGGACCTGAAGAGGTTGTTTCAGCTGGTAGCAGATCCAGCCCTCTGATGACTTCCTATGTGGGGAAACTGTGGGATCACTTCTTTGACTTCATCCATTATGCTCTAAGTGACTGCTGGCAAACCCTAAAACCACTTTCCTTTTTCTCACTTTCTTCCCCTTCTTAAGCCAGGGAATCTTTTTGTTGTTGTTGATGCTGTTCTGTATTCTGCTATTCTGTTTATGACTGTGTGGATGTAACAAGATAGCGCAACGGTGGGAAATACAGTGGCCCCCTGATCTTTCAAACCAAACTTACAACTTCTGGAGATTCTCCCAGCAGCACCAACATTTGTTGGTGAGAGCTGCGTTGCTTCCTGCCTTCCTAACACTTCCTCCCCTCTGTCTTTCTGCAATTTAATTGCCAGAGAGTGGAGGATATAAGCCAAATCATCCTAGTTTCTTCTTAGAGCATCCCCACCATGTTTACGTATTGCTTGTTAAAGGCTCATGCTGACTCTTAATTCCAGGGTTATTCCATCCCTATGGATGGAAGACAAAAATGAGGCTCTGCTGCTCTTACTGAAATAAAATATAAAGAGGTGCTTCAGGGAGGTGTGTGTTCCCCTGTAACTTCAGTTCTGAGACAGCCTTTCCCCGGGCAACTGAATGGGCTCAGTATGCAATGAAGAATACCAAGTTGAACCCAACCTAAAACTTTGCCTCACAGTAGGACATTTGGGAACAAATTGATGGGAGGGGATAGACCATGGCACTGTGGGAATGGGAGGGAGCAGATAAATTACAACCCAGCATCACGGGGAAGTGCAATTATCCTTGAACTGCAACCTGCTGATCCCACTGCTTTACCTCTCTGTTGTTTTTTTGGACTGGAGTAAGAGTAAAATGATGTTTAGTCACCCGTAATTGTGCTGATACGCTAGCCTTGCCATAGCCCTTGCCCCACAAGAGCTATGCATCTCCATCTCCATTTCTTCAGATGACTATTCTTACACAATCTGACTTAATCTCTGCCTTTATATGAATTCTGTTTTGAAGTCCTGGGGGATATGTGAGCAGTGTCCTCCCCCATCCATCTTCCTCAGAGAATGAGCAATGGGCAGACTTGTGGATAGCTGACAGTACTTTGTTGTTCAATGCGTTAGTCAGATCTCTCGGATTTTAATATTCTCCCACCACCTCTAGCAGGCTCTGTGTGCAAGCATGTGCATGTGAAAATCTTTGCCAACTTCTCATCCCTTATTGAGCAAAATATTGACAGGTTTGGAGATGGAGGGAAGATGGGAAAGAACATTGTGTTTTTCTGGAGAATTAGAAGGCTTCTGCATTCTGCATTCACTGTATTGCTTGATCTCACACACGCATGCGTGCACAAACACCCCGCTGCCCCTACCACGGCTTCCTTGCATACAGCCAGAGCCAAGGAGAGTATATATTTCCTCATCATGGAGCAAAATCTTTTTTAGAAAAAATAATAAAACTTCATTAGAGTATTAATTCAAGGCTTTTATTTTTTATAGTCCCCTTTTTATCATCTTTATCGCTAGGTTTAAAAGGAGGAGATTCCCTACATTAGGGAGGCAGTGAGCTGTTTTACATGGAGTATCCAAGTGCCATTTACTAGCATCAACTTTGGGATGGAGGCTGGTTGCTTTTGTGCCTGACTGCTCAGTGCCTCTTTGTGCTTTGTTCTGCTGCCGTCTGAGACTTTCTGCATGCTTTTGCCATGTTATCCTATGTACATCCCGTCTGTTGTGAAGGGCTGAAACCAGAGTGTTTGTGAATTCCCACCTGTGTAATGCTTGTTAATCATTCCCTTCTGCACTTTCTGCTATGGAGGCTGAAGCTTGGAGTAGTCATGAGCCAATGCCTCCTCACTTTTCCCTGTGCAGTGATTCATGTAAGGGAGAAGTTACACATGTCAGCATCTACCTAATAACAACATGTGGATTGTATAGAGCCCTAAGCTCTCTGTGAGGGAGACATGACCTTCATTATAATGATACAGTTGACATTTTCCCTGTGACACTTATTGTAACATCATTGCTTCCTGTTGGCATCTGTGGGCTTATCAGGCGGCTTGTTCAAGCAATCTGGAGTTGTGATGAAACCAGGCAGGAGGGAAGAGGCTGAGGTTTGAGGAGGAAGGGGAAAAAAAAAGAAAAAAGGATTCTTAGAATATCAGAGCACACAGAGCATTTATCAATCTCATCTAATGTTCTCCCCCGTACACCTGTCTTGCTGCCTGTGGATTTGCGAGCACCCCTTGCTGCAGAAAACAGGCTCCCTGCAGCTTGCTGTCAGCATTGCTGCAGCTGCTGTCAGGGGTGCTCCCAGCACCAGGAGCCCAGCTTCCTGAGCAGCCAGACCTGACATAGAAGAGATTCAGGGTCCTTGCCATGTTTCATGATGGGAAATGAAGCAAGCTGTAGTCTTGCCTGGAAAATAAGGGTCAAGAAAGCTGGCTTGGACACTTGGTGTCTCTGCAGAGGCAAATGCTGAGTGGTGTTTGTGTTGGGGTAATCCAAGAGATCCGAGTGCACTTTGGAAACGGCTGCAGGTTCTTCTGCTGATGTGTTGTAGCTGGCTGGGATCTGACTCATCCTGAGGGAAAATCAGGCCATGCAGTGGCTGAAATCCAGCATAAAGCGTGCTGACCCAGCTCCACGAGTCTTTCCCTTTTTTGCCTTTTTTTTATCCCCCTGTACCTCTTTCCTGTCCTTCAACAGAAGTCTTAAACTTATCCTTGCAGTGAGAATATCAGTTAATTATAATAGTAGCAGAGTTTGGGAACATATTCCCAATGGTTTCTTTGCTGAATCCAGCTACCTTTAGGCCACCTAATGCCTCCCAAAATAAAGCTTTGCACGTTAAGAGCTTTCAGCCACCTTTGGTGGGAGTTTGTGAAAGACAGTGTGCTGTACAGAAGAAGAGCTTCATACTCTATAATGCATTCCCTGAGCATTTCAGTTCCTTGTTGAAACTCTTGAACTTAAACCTTGGGTACAAACCCTGTGTCTGTGCGTAATGAGGCTGCTGCTAAGACCTGCACTTTTGCTCCTGGTGTACAGTCTATAAACAGAAAATGTACCACGAACTCATTATGATTAACTGATGCTGCAATTTTTGTGTCAGGGCTGATGAGAGGCCTGAAATTAAAGTTCTTGGCTGTTCTGGTGGGCAAGTAGGCACATGCATCTCCTGTCCCCTTTCTATTCTCCAATCCACCCCTCTCCTTTACTTTAGGGTACAGCTGCTGCCAGGTCAAAGGGAGCCCTGCATGTTGCATTTTACTTGTGGCACTGCATTGGCTGGCTAGCTGGGAGAGAAGAGCTTGCAAACTGGCTCCTTCATTTTTCATGGGAGTATAGCATTTGACATACAAGATCAAACTCTGCCTTCTCTAATGGCCAAATATGTGATATTTCAGAGAACAGCAATACACTGCCAATGGAAAATAAATATATTGGCACAGCTTTCTGCCAAAGGTTTTGGATTGAGATGCCTGACAGGCAAGAGGTGCGGCAAGAGCTCCTGTGAGATTGCAGGGAGGTGAAGGCTCTGTGTGTCTCAGGGTAAAGCTGCAGGCTCCCTTCCTGAGCCACACAGAAATCATTGCACTTCTTGAAGCATGAGGTTTGTTTGCCTCAGTAATTATTGTGGCTCCCACAGCTACAAATGCCATTAGTGAGTATCATATATTTTAGCCATAATATGGGGACTTTTTGCAGAGAAAAACAAAATTCTTAGTCACTGTTCACCTGGCTTGATCCCTTCCTCCAGGAGGGAATCTCCCAAGTTGCTAATATATTGTTTCACAAGCTCTGATATTTGCGTGCAGTGGAGGTGATGGGATCTATCTTTCATTTCATCTTAAGGACAAATGGCTCAGGATTATGAGAGATAAATCGAGGTAAAACTCCCTGTTATTTTAGAATTAGGTGGCACTTCAGGCCTTTTAGCTTCAGTAATACCGTCTTCAGCCTCCATGGGAGAGGACACTTTGTTCCCTCATATACAAAGAGCATCCAGAGGTTTTCCCTGTGAATGTCTTTAATGAGGAGAGGAAAACAGCATGAAAGAATTCAAGAGAAGCACAATAAAGCATTACCCATTTCAAATAAAGAATTGCCACAGCCTTAATGTTCGGACTGGGATTTGGGAAATTTTGTTCTGTTGATTCTCATGGTTTTAGCAAAATCCTTAGTCATTCCATATTTGATTTCAAGCTCAGCACCTGTAGCTACATGAGCAAGAAGCCACGTTTTCATCTTTTATTGCTTTTTGGGGGAAAGGGACAGGGTGGGGATGAAGGTAAAAGGACTTGAAGAAGGCTTTTTGCTACCATGTTGTGATGAAAAGCCTAAAAATACAACCTAATTGTAACACGATGATTCAAAAAAAACAAATCTGGAATACTCATTTCCATGGCTGTGAGAGGCTAGACTCAGGATTCCTGATTGCTCAAACTGCCAGTACAAAGAAGCAAAGATGAAGTATTTAGAAACAAAGCTTCCTTGATTTCTGGGCTGTTTTATACAATAAAAATAAGACACCATTTGCGTTTCACTTAAAGCTTTACAGCAAGCATTGCTTCTCATAGCTTGTGAAGGCTGGATACATCTCCAGTCAATACCTGTGCAAGTACCAGCACTTTGTCGGATGGTCAACGGTGAGAGAGAGGATTTGGGGGGATTCATTAGAGAGCATCATTTTTAATTATTCCTGTGTTATGGCCGCTGGTGGCCTATAGCGTCGCTATTTCAAAGTGAGATTGCCAGCAGCACTTAATCAATGATGCTGCTGGCTCCATGTTATCGGTGTGTAGCCATGCAGGCATTTGGTGTATTATAAGGTCAGAGTACCCCTTAATAATCACCTTGCAAAATGCGCCATTGGTGTTTCCGAAGTGACAAGCCTGTCTGAAAATGCAATTGTGTCTTTAGTTATAATACTATGGGTGTGATAGCACAGTCATACTCTGGGCACAGAGTAACTACAAATTAACTATACAATTGAAAACGGGCAAAGTAATTAAATGCAACCCATCCTCCAGGCTGCAGAAGCGTTAGTGCTTGTCACTGATGGAGACACATCTTCCTGTGGAGCTCTCCAGGCTGAATGTGTTAACAGCCTCTCTGTCCTCTTCCTCAGCATCCACAAATAATTTTTCCTAGGCAAAGTGGTATCCACCTAGCTCTTTCCTGCTTCTCGAGTCAATGTCTGAAAGCAGATCACAACCCTTCCTCTTGTTACAGAAGAAAAGGTGGTACTGAGAGGCATTTTGACAAAGCAGTGGGAAAAATCGCCAAGCTAGCTTTAAACAAGGGTTGTTTTCAACCAGAAGCTGAGTGCATTAATCTGTCCCTAGTGCAGTACCAAGCTGGCTGTGTTTCTCTGGGAGATGAGCTCCCAGCTCCCTGTACAGCAGGGCCTCCAGCCTTCCTGGAGCTAGCTTCAGCACCCCTGAGGCTCTGCTGACTGTGTTGCTCCATGAAGATGTGCTGAGTTCAGAGGGGCTGCAGAAGAGTCATCACCCATCCCCATGAACCCTTGGCCTGGGTTTAGAACAGTGAAGCTATCTACTCTTCATCTCATCTCACTAAGATGTAAGATTTTTAGGGAAAGATGAGTACTTTTAATGTAAGATCCTCTTGGCTGGCTGGAGCTCTTTTCCAAACTTTGGCATCCCCCCTGCCTGGCTTGGCCAGGAGATAATTTCCTCTGTGGTTCAGCTGGCTTGGCATCTGCTTGCAGGACTTGGCCATGGTGCTCTTGAGCTTCAGCCATGGAAACACACATGCCATGCACACACACAAGCCTGGTCTGCCAGGCTGAAGGACTGTGGCCAGTTGGTCACATCCACTGTAGTGTCTGGCCACCAGCTGGGAGACATGACACCCAGAATGTCGCTCCGTATGCTAAATGAATTGAGAATGATTACAAAACCTGTTTCTGTAAAGGCTTCTACTTGGTTCTTGGAACATCGATGTGCCATGTCACTCTTAGAGCTGGTAAAGCTTTGGGAAGATAGTAGGATCAGGTCAGCAAAATGCAAAGGACAACTTAGTACCAAGCTAAGTGTGCCCTCTCCTTATTAATCCTTTTTTTAAAAAACCTTTAATGAAACATGAGAGGCTTTACACTTTTTAGTATCTAGAGGTACTCTGAGGGTGAGGCAGCAGAAACTGCGTCATATCCATGAGCAAGTTTTGTCTCGTGGTGCCAGTGAACACAAGCTGCAAGCAGGTCTTGTTGCAATTGATATCGACTGAAAAACATTTAGCATGCCTTGTGCTCTGTCTGCGCAAGCAGTGATGCATGCAGGTGGCTCTGCCTCTGTCATTAATGCATGAAGCCTTCTTGCATATTCTGGGAGAAAACAGCTGACCTAGACATGTAGGCAGCTGATTAGCTGTGATGGTACCGTCCAGCTAAACCCATGGCTAGGGTCTTCATTTAGCCAAAATTTACTCAAATCAGGGATGGCACAAAGAACAAAAATACTTTAGGCAGCATCCATGTTTCTGGGGTGAGAACTGTATGAGAGCCCTGAGCTGGTCAGTAGTACACAGAGATCAGTGTGAGTGAGGACATCCTCTTGGGGACTGCTGGTGTATCTTCAGCATATCGCCCATGAATAAGGGATGCAAGGTCTTAAAAGCAGGAAAAAGGTGCCTATAATTAATATATGTTTTTGTAGGTATAAAGCTTAACCTGGATAAAATCCAGGAGAGAACATAGAGGTGTTTTGGAGTACTTGCAGATGCTTATCTGTGCATGTCTTTGACTTCATCCAGTAATTTCTTGAGGTAGAGCAATAGTTGACAGACTTTGAACCCTTCTGAAACAGTGAGCTGTCAGAACGAGGATTTTGGCTATGTGTGGAAATGTCTTACCTACACAGGGACAGTAGATACATTCTCTGTTGTGGTGCTGAAGCAGAGGTTGCAAGAGCATATATACAAGGCAGGAGCTCTGGGTGCAGTCCCCAGCTCTCTTTCTGATTCACTGGGCAGCCTGGCGTGCATCAGCCTCCCTCCTCTGTTGCTGGAAATAAGTCTACCAATTGATTAAAGGCCTTAGAGCTTCGCAAGCAAAAATGCCAGAAAGGTGCCAAATACTATGGATCTTTATTTAAAGTGTAGGGTCTGGGTAATTTCTAATAAGGATTCTGTGTATTTGCAAGCTTATGCTGTGTAAAATGCACGTAGTAACATAAAAACTGGTTGTTAAAATGCCATCATCTAACATCCCAGATCTGACACTTCTGGAGCCCCATCCACTGTGATGCAAGATCCAGGCCAGGTTTCATGTGCCCATGTAGGCTTTTCTTGGAATAAAATACATAATGGATCAAGCTGCCATATTAAATTTAGTTGTTCGCTGTCACATCACCTGGTACAGAGCCCGCTCCCTAAATCCCATACTAATCCAGTTGTTTGTATCTTCTTTGGTATAAAAGCACATTAGTCTCAAAAGAAGTAGCAGAGCCAGCACTCATGGGGAAAAAACAGCCATGAGAGGGTTAATATCAAGCTCCAGTCCTAACTTGATATAGCTTTTATACGTCCGCAGGACAGCACCTCACCCTCAATATATATCCTTGATGCTTTGCTGGGAAGATGATGATTTGCAATTTGTCTTTATCCTCTCACACACCCATCTTCTTTCATTTGTTTATGATAACCCTGATGTGTAGTGTAGTTTTAGCAACGTTGATAATGCACCTTTTACCTGGAGTGAGTTTAATGGGATTTGACAGCGACAGGGGATGAGAAAATTCTTTGATTTTATTATTCTTCCCAATTCTGCAACACTCTGTGTAGATCGTATACAGTTTGAAGGACACATATGTCTTGGAAGTTTTCCTTCTTTCCCTTTCACCATCTGCATCCATCCTTATAGCTTGCTCTCATCAGACCGCAGGTATTTCTTGTCATTAAAACCCTTTGTGGGAGAGGGGCAGGAAGAACACCAAGGAACCACTCAGACACCAAGCAGGGAATATCCACATATTACAGAACGGGTCTTTTCCCAGAATGGTTATGAGGAACACGGCAAGCAAAGCCATAGTCTCCTTGATTTGTTACTTGCGTAACTTGTGTCTGACACTTGGATCTGTGTCCTGAAAGGATAGCAAAGGCCTACTGGTGTTTTCACAGCATCTCTCTATTTCTGGGCATGGTTTTCTACAGTGTGCTCATGTTGCTCCTTGCCAGGCTGCTGTTATGGGGCCTGTACCTTCGGCCTATTTGAACTTTATCTATTTTAATCTTTTCCTGCCCTTTGATTTACTCCCTGACCATTATTCTCCTTTCTGATCTCTGGAGCGCCTGCTCACACACTGCTTGCTGTCACTAGAGGAGCTGGGGAGGCAAGGTCTCAGCATGGCGCTGGCCTCTCGGCTCCAATTCCATCATTACTGCAGAGCAGAAATATATAACTGATCCCTCCAGTTAGGGAAGGCAAAATACCCTCTCCAAAGTCCTTCCCGAAAAGGTTAAGAAATTAATTTTGGATGAACATCCTTGCCCTCCAAGCAAGTCTTTGTGTTAATGATCTCATGACAGATTGCTCCTTAAACTGGCCCTAGTGCAGGTCAGGATGGAGTGAGAATATTCTCTATTTAATGAGGCAGAGATCAGAGCCTCTAATATTTCATCATTCGTGTGCATGGGTGGAAGGCAGTTATGAGCTTGGAGAGCTGATGGCAGCAGGGGCCCTCGTGAGCAGTTGCAGTGCCAACCCTCTCACTGTATAGTCCTTAGCCCCTAAGACCGTACTGCTGTAGGTTTCTAGCTTCCTCTTGGAAAAACTAACCTTTATCATTAAACTCATCTAAATGATTGAACTGAGTGTTGGCAAAAGATCCAACGCTAATAACCCTCAGGACAGAAGGGACTTCTTTAGCCTGCAGACCGGCACAGTAGGAGGAGTGTCAACGTATACAGGCAATCTTCAGGGCTATGTGGAGCATTTAGCTAAGCTTTGTTCCTCCCAGCAGCTTTTGCCTAGGAAGGGTGGGCAACCTGATACTCAGACATTAGTAAATTAGAAAGCCAAGTTGCAGATCCAGTGGTTTACAAATGTCTTAATTTATTAATGAGTGGAGGCCATCTCAGTGTGTGTAAATGTAGATTTTAAATAGTTGACATGATGTATGTAAACAATCAAACTTCTGGTGCACTGCTGAGATGCTAATGTGAAATCCACCTCTGACTTGAGTGCTACTTTTCAGTAGCTCTGTGTTCCCTGGGAAGCAGTGATATATAGCGCTGTGCAAATCACTGGTGCCCTTAAACTGCAGCTCTGAAATATTTACACATCCAAAGTGTGTGTGTAAATTGGGAGTATCACTGCGCTCCCATAGGGTGACAGAGATTTGTAAATTTTGTTTTCTGCACAGTCCTGCCTTTCCTTGCTAGTGACTGAGAGCCAGGACCCAAGAGCATAAATTCCCCAAATAATTCTTGCAATACTTAGGGTGAGCTCAGCTTCTGCTCTTAGGTACTAGAAGCAAATCTTTTCGAGGTGTCACAGTTATGATTTGCCCTTTTGAAAAGAACTGGTAGTATCTTTAAAGTAACAGCTCCTGGAGGCACACTAATAGCCATGCAGGGTGCTTTTCCATGGCACTGAGTAAGGGCATCCTGCTGTCCATAAGACTAACGAAGGAGATAGTGCTGAAGGAAGGCAGGTGCTCAGTCCCTCCTAACTCATCAGAGCTGACACAGAAACTACCAGCTAATGCATGTATAGCTAAGCTCGGCGTGCTGCAAGTATTCATTATTTTCTGCTTCCCTCCATCCAGCCAAATAAGAGCTGCCTCAAAAGACATTAGCTCTGCAACCATGAGATGCCCTACCTCAATCCACAGATGGTAACAACCTCGGACACCTGTTTGCAACTCAAAATCCAGCCACTAGATGTCTCTCCGCACTGATCTCTACTGTAAAGTAGGGTTGCACCTTGGTGAGCAGGAAAGGAAGCTGGAACTCAAATGTAAGGGTGGCTTTGGCTAGGCTTGGGTTTTGCCCAGTCTGGCTCCTTTCTTTAATTTCAGCTTCCCTGTGTTATTATGTGTGATGCTCATTTAGGGTTTCGCCAGGCTGCTGGGTTGCAGAAACTAACCTCATGGAGAAGGGAGAGAGGAAACCCCCAGCAGCAAGGTAGAAAGGGATTGTTTTGAGGGTAATAAAAACATTTTGAATGGGAAACAAGAGAAGATACTGCACCACTTGTGGCTGTTATTGTATGATATATTTTGTAAGAAAAACTTTACCGTATTTCCTGATTTGAACCAGATTCCAATCTGGATAATTACATTCTGCCTAATCTCATACTCTCTCAGCACTTGCAATTCTTCTTCATTTGCTGCTTTAAACTATTGTTGCTTTTAAACAGCTGCTATGTTCCATCACAGAGGAAGTTGCACTTCAGGGAAGGGCAAGCACTTGTCAAATAATATTAATTCAATAATTTATATAGTGTTTTTTTTCCCCATATTTTGTAATAAATTATTCACCTCGTATCATTTCACATTATTCATCTGGTTAACTGAGGTAGCCCAACAATTTTCAAATGTATTTGTCAAAAAATTTGTTGAATTACTTTTGTCAGATTTTTGCACAATAAAAGCTTTGACAAATAATCACAGTCCTTAGCTGCATGGCCCCTGTGGTCAATGAAGTGGTTTAGATAGATTGATGGTGAACAGTTTGGTAAATCAAAACAGGAAAGAAGAAAAAGCACAAAGAGAACAGCCAAAGCCCATCTTTGAGATTCTGTGTACTTCAAAATGTAAATTATATAAGAGCCAGATCTGTTTGTTCGCTCATCATTAGTTGGAGGGCAAGAACTTGCCACCTGAATTTTAGCACAGATGTTGAAGAAAGCCTGGTTGAAAATACATGGCAGGAGCTGTTTGCTGCATCCCACATTCCTGAGACAGTTTGCGTGCCTCCAAAATATGCAGGCTTCAGTTATGTATCTTTACATTCACTACAGGATTACTGAAATGGTTGTCTTAAAGATTGCTTTAATCTTGGCCCACTTTGCATAAGATGAAGTCTACTATAGAGTAAGAACGTGTGTGCAGGTGGGAGTCTGGGTGTGGATTACATGCACGTCTTAAATGGTAAAGTGGCCTCTATTCAGCCCCCGAGATACTTGAGCTGGATGAGCTGGGGATAGTGACAAAGGCAAGTTCTCCTCTTTCCTCTCCAGGCAGGCAGCATAGCTACAGGAGAGCAAACTGAAAGGTATTGACATGTAGATTGAGATCTGAGCCGAAGGCACCGAGAGATATGTTAAAATCATATCAAGTCTTATGATGCTCTTTGAAGAACTGCTTTTCTGAACCTACCCAAATATTTGTGAATTTGCTGTGCTCTTTTTCAGTCGCTAATGGTGGCCTTTGATAACTGCAAGACAGACGTGCACCCTTCCCAGTTAATCACAATGTGAGCACTGGGGAAAAGGGAGGGCTCGCAAAGAGTCCTTGATCCTGACAGGGGAGGCTGACTACACAGTAGTGTATGTGCTACTCTGTGAGGTAGTGTTTATCTCCTTTTTAGCAATTCCTGAGTTTGGAGGTGAAACGAAGGATGGTCAGTGACTGTGGCATAACGCTGGATTTTGGAAGTCTTTGGTTCGACTGTTTTGCTACAGGTGACTCGGAACTGCCTTGCTTTTCATGCTGTATAATTACAGCAAGAATGCTTATATGCTTTTCTTCATCAGGATGTTGAGCATATCAGTATATTACCACTGATTTCCTCTTTAGATACTGCAGACATGAGGACTGCAGAGGTATTTTGGCTATATGCTAAAAGTCTTTTTGAAGCATTGATTGGCCAAGAAATGAGAAGCAGCAGGAAGCCACAGCTTTCTGACTCAGGAACGAGAAAGTCTTCCATACAGTTCATCTTGTGCTTTGCTGACATGATCTCACTTGCTAATGCTTTCTGCAGAGCATCCTATGTAACAACATAATTAGTGTAAATTACATTTTATTTTTAAATCATCCCCTTTCCTTCCTGAATTTTTCAAGTCTAAATGTCAACTTTTATGGTAAACAGCGGTGTTCTGAGCAGGAATACTCTTGTGCAGGTGGAAACTTGCTGGGGAAGTTCTGAGGGTCTCAGTTTGAACTGGAGCTCCTCTGGGTGAGGTCAGTGTTCCTTTAAGATGCTGCAAATTATGCTTGATTTTGTTTTCTTCTTGCATCCTAAGTCATCCTGCCATATCGGGTATTAAAGACTTGAAATTATGAGTAGTACTGGGGAATTGCTAACAAATCCAGATTTTACAGATCAAAGGTAATTAATAATGTTAGACTACCAAATCAACTCAAACATGCTACAGTAAAAATTCCCCTTCTCTAATATGGTATGGATTACTTTGCACAAAATACTTCCCTTTCTCTGAAAGATGAAATTCAAAGCAGTCAGAGCTCTGGGAAGTGATGCTACTAACTTTCCTCACCAATTATTTTTCATTTCTGGCCATTCAACTCTGCCTTACTAACTCTAAATGGCGTTAAGAATTCCAACATGCTTTTCATTTTGCTTTTTCTTGTCATTATGGTAAGCTTTTTGGGAGTAGGCATGGCTTCCTTATTGAACATAAGTGCAGATCTGGCACCAGGACTTCTTGAGGCCCTCTTGTCAAAAAAAACCAAACAAACAAAACAACAAAGTCATTAAGCCATTTGCCAAACAGGAGACAGAAGATGGTAGTATTTACTGGAAACCACACAAATTCCCAGTCCAGTTCTTGCAAAGCTAGGAAGATTCTGTAAAGTTCAGATAAAGCCTGAACACTTACCTACAAGGCATGTAACCACAATAATAAACTTGTGGGTGTTATTAGTTGTAACAGAATCTCACAGTGTTCTTGAACACACACAAACTGAGTCAGCCCATCTTCACTACAGAGTAATACTATCACTATTACTACTTTGGAAAATTGAGGCATATATAATACGAGGAGATTTGCCAAATGTCATAGGCATCTCACGTTTCCTGTCTCTTGTTCATCTGAGCTGTTTAAAGTTTTCTCCTTTTCTTCATGATACTGATCAAGACAGAATGAAAAAAAAAAAAAGAAAAGAAACAAGTTCCCAAAAGCTAAGGGAAGTTGAGAAGACAATGCAGCACTTGGAAAAGTGTAGGCTCCAGAAATTGGATTCTGGGCATGTACTGTCAGGATGGAGAATTTTTATTTAATTTTATAGAAAAATGTTCGGGTTATTTTACACTGAGATGCGAAATCTCATTTACAGCCAAGCCCCGGAGGGAGTAAAAGGAACTTGGAGAGCTCATAAAGACAAGTGTAATAGGATTAATAAGAAAAAGGCCTAAGACATAAGCCTTCATTGTACACGTTTCTTGCTAAATTTTAGTACTGATGAAGGGTGAAATGCCAAGACTTAACCAAACGCTCATATCCTTGGGGCAGTAACAGGATAAGCGTTCACATGGGCTGCTTCTGCGACCATTTTAAGAGCAACCACAACTACTGGGGTAAAAAGAGAAAAGAGAAATGGAGAGAAAAGCAGGCCATGAATGGAGGCAGGTCTTCCAGGATGACAAATACTTCAATGGAATTGAATGCTGGCTGTGTCCTGAGTTGTTCTTTGTGCTTTTCTACCACTCAGCCTTGGCAGGGAGGTAATTTAAAGGCTTACACCAAAAAGCAGCCTTTCTTTGCCAGTGGGCAAACCTATAGTGCCTCCTAAATGAACTGCTTCATTATTCTACTTGGGGCTAATCTCTGACATAAGTTACTGGTGCCCCACATAATGTTGGTATGTGTTTGATGCAAAGGAGACAGAAGAGAGGAAAGGTGCTGGGAAGAATTCCCATGGCTTTGTATCAGAGATGGGCTCCCACTGAGACCGTCTTGAGAGGGCTTGGACCAGATCTGTCCTGATGTACAAGATAGGGCAAGGAGCAGCAGCAAGCAGCAAAGCTCAGTTGCTTGTGCTGGAGTTCAAATGAAACACATGGTTTTTACTGCTACATCCCCATCCCAGCACCTTCGCAAGGAAAAGAGGATTGGCTGGGGAATGGTTGGGTTCCTTGTGACAAATGAGAGGGAGCACAGCTGGATGTCCACAGGATGGAGCAAGGGTTAGCATCCATCACCACTGATTACATCAGGTGAGACACACAGACAGGGCAAACATAATAAATGGATCCTAACAAGAAGCAGATCACTGTCACCTGATGTCTTCTGTGCATGAGTTATCTTGTGGCATCTCGAAGGGAGCCAGTGAACCTTTGCATTTTTCCAGCTGCCACCCAGAAGACCTCTATGGCTGCGCACAGCACTCAAGTGTTAGAGCAACCTGCCCTTTGTACAGACTTTAACAGAAAGAAGAGAGAGGGAGAGATGGGGCAGGCCCATCATATTTTCTTGTCTGCCTGCTTTACCCATCTGTCTATCTGCTGCTGCCAGAGCCTGTGCTGTGGGAGAGGGATGACTGCATCAATTCCATTGAGCATGCTGTTCCAGCCCCTTGATTTAGGGTGAAATTTGGTTGCACTGCTGGGTGTTCGGATACTTGCCAGGTAGGTGCTACCAAGAACATTTATTAAAATAGACAGATGGACACTGGGGTAGGAAGCAGCCATTAGAATGTTTGAAATCAACCAACTGTGAAATAGAAAAATCAAGAAACTATATTCCTGAAGCTGTTAGGACAATTCTTCCTGTTTGGGGCTCTCCATTTTACCCCTTTTACTTGTGTACATCCACAAACAGAGAGCTACTCATGAAAATGCCACAGCCAGGTTTTAGTTTGTCTTTTTAGGCATTTCCGTTTGACTGGGATTTGGGGGAAATCCTAGAATGGCCTCCTGAGCCAAAACTGGTGCATGCAAAATCAAAACGCAGCTTTGTTTGCAAATAAACACCTGGGTTTCTCTGGGAACTTGGGCATCTCGAACACAGGCAATATCTGTGCTGACCCTGGTTGACTGCAACAGGAACCTAGTCACTGACTTCTGGTAGGTAGGTGAGGCTCCTAATCGCTTGTCTAGATGCACTTGCAACTTACTCTGATTCCTGAACAGCTCTTTCTGTCTGCTCATGTTCCTTTGGCATTGTGATCACTCTCTATTAGCTCTCTCAAACAGTGGCATGAGATGCCAGGACAGATACTGTCAAAATCAAATGTCTTTGTTCTGTTCCTTTTCTTTTTTTTTTTTTTTCCCTAACTTATCACAGGAAAAAATAAGATGGTATGTTGGTGTTTTCATAGACGTGTTTAGAAGAGGGGGACCAAGGCTATTAAAAAAATATACGTATCACTCAGATTTATCAGATGACAAGGAGATCCCTATTCTTAGCTTTAAAAATGTGCTATGATCAGTCTTTGCCTTCAGATAAACTATCCTGGTGTCACTATTAGCAGTTTATTTTTGGTCTGTGTTGAATTCCCTATGGATGAAGGGCAGACCCCAGTACCGCTGCTTACTTCGAGCTGCTATCTTGGCTGAGTCTCTTACTTTCTGATATAGTTAAACCAGCCTGCAAGAACTGCACAGGTCTCTGCAAACTTTCTGTGAGCTTTTCTGACTCTAAACATGACCTTAGTCTTGCCATCTTCCTGCTTGTCTATCACTAATCTGAGGGAGTAAGGACAGTGCCAGTGGGTGCTCAGGGATTACAGCATCAACAGGGATAGGACATTTATCTGATAGCTAGATCTGTAGAAAGAACTTCTTGAAAAGGGAATGGAGCACAGTCAGAAGATCTCTCTTAGTGCCTGGGCTTCATCATACTGATGTTAATGTCACCATCCCAGAAAAATCCCTGAAGTTGAATATGAGATTCGTACTGAGAAAGCAGAGTGGTTATCCACTGTTCTCCCAGGGGGTTATCTGAGTCTATACAAAGCCAGTACAAGATCTTCCTGTTACTTCAGGGGAGTGATGTCATAGACAGAGAATGTAGGTTTCTTTGTGTTTTACCTCTTCTTTGGGCACATGGCTGTCCTGGTCTCCAGATGGTGTCAGCTAGGGCATCCAGCTAGGAGTGTGGCTTGCAAACACATACGCAAGCATCCAGGGTGGTTGTTATTTTTCTATTCACAGTAAATCTCTTTGAGATCTTCTATGGACAGGTGCTATAAAATATAAATCATTAGTCAAGTATATATAAGTGTGCATATTTGACCTGTTTCTCTTAGTGCTGCAGTGTTCCTTTCCATTGGTTGATTTATAACCCCCAGATTTGCAAGGTCATCTCCATTTGATTCTGCAGGGTTGCATTTTAAATGATGCTAAAGCCTCCCTTTTATTGCCAAGATGGCAATAATACGAACTGAGCAGACCTTTACCAAAGGAGTAGCCCAGTAAAACTAAGCTGCCTGCACCAGGCCATCAACTATAAAACAATTTGCAAAGCCCAGTGACGCTTTCAGTTCTTTTTTTTTGGACTCATTAGCACTCTGTAGAGTATCCTACAGAGTCTGAAAGCACACCTCCTTCTTAAGTACAGCTACTTCCTTTGTTACCCCTTTTCCTATGCGCCTTAGCCCTGGTTCCTCTTGCACTCTCAACAGGTTCAGCCGAGCCAAGGGTTTTTCTCTTTTAGCTAAAGGCACTGCAGCTCAAAGTATTGGGGTTGATTGGTGGAGGTACAGTATATATTCCAGCCTAGTTATGTAGTTGGTGGATTTAATGTACAATCTGCTTCTCCTTCTGACAGAGGCAGCACTTACTGGAACTTCATCTAAGGCTGATGGTTATCTTTCTGTTTTCTTCAAGACTTGTCTGTGGCATCTCACGAGTTTTTAGCTATGGACCTTGCTGTTTCTAGGAGCACAGACGTCTGAAACGAAACATCTTTGCTGTTTAGGTCTATTGTATTGGCTAGATCAGGGAAGCATACTCATGTCTTGAACAATGTTCAGTGAGGAAATGGTGCATCTCTTTTCCATTTCTCCTGCCTCACACAGTGACCCCTGAATGTAAGGCCAAGGACACAATTGCTCCAGCTCCCTTGATTGTGAGTCATATTTTTCTGGCCAATGTGTTTCTACATTTTCATTGTCTCTCAAGGTGACAAGTGCTAAAGGAAAGGAACAATAGGCAAAAAGAAGCCTTTTTTTTATTTTTTTTTATTTTTATAATCTCTCTATGGTACGGAATTAACCGAGCATACAGGCTATAGCACAATGGGAAGCTGTAAAGCAAGTGAACTTGGCCTAACCTGAAAAGATCACGGGACATGCAATCTAGTGATTATAATATGATGCAACGTGTATTCCTTTAAGAAATAAGGTCAAACCAAAGTTTGGCTGGTGGAAAGTTTCAGAATCCTAAAACAAGCCCAGGGCCACAACCATGCTCCTCTGGCTGAAGGTGATCTCTAGCTTACCTAGACAAGGGCATTTAAAATGAAACCAAACCCACAATAGTTCACAGTCAAGCTGTTAAGTAGCTTGAGGCGTGCTGGCACACTTCCTTGTGATGGATCTGGGACTGGAGAGGCAAGGCCACTCATTCTCCACCTAGGGCCCTTGTTTCTCTACATGACTTTATATTACTTCCATCTCTTCATCTTTCAGGGCTTCCTCCATCTTTTGTTTGTGTGTGTCCTATGGAAAAGCAGGCACAGTAATGCAGTAGAGTAGAAAATAGTCCTAGAGCAACTAGGTTAGACATATTTTTCTATGGAGAGAGATCACTTATTCTGCTGGGCTCCATTTTGCAGCACCTGGTTCTCTGCTGTCAGCACTAACCTTCACCTAGCTTTATACCTGCAAAAATCAGCCCCTGCATCTGTGTCTACACATGTAGGTCACTCCATACCAGTTGCTTTCCTCCTTTCCTTTGGTTCCCTGGGGGACAGAGGGAATAGGTCTTTATGATCTAGTCCTGCAATTTTCATGTGTTTACTTTTTCACCTGCCTCACCGATGTCCTTAATTCCCCTTGCTCCAGCCTGTGCTGCCTTTTCTTTGCTACTTCCTCCCCATCTCTCTTCCACTATTTTGCTCTGCCATCATGCTGCTCCCCTATCCGAGCCCCCTTTGAAAAGGACCTATCCAGGTCTCCCTAGCTGGCATGCCACGTAGTCACTACTGCTTCTAGTTAATCAATTAAGATATTATGTTTCACGGCTGTGTTAGGTTGTTGAGGTTTCTTTTCCCTACTCAGTATTATTTTTCCAGCTCCATCTTGGCACCTACATTTATTTGAAACAAATAGCAGGATAATTTGTTTTTCTAATTTTCGAGATGTGAACTCCTGGTTCCAGTGGGGGTCGGTGTTTCGGGCACGCGGTGCCAGTGAGCTGGGACTGCACACAGAGATTTGTGCTGTGTGAGGAAATACTTCATTAGACTTGTATTCCACGAAGACACTCTTGCTTCTTAACGCCTATGATTTTAATTAAAACCTGGAAAGTGAAGAATCCTCGGTTTGTATTAATGTTTTCATTTCCATTAGGACAGCGGAGTTTATAAACACGAGCTGGGTTTATAAATTAGACCTTGTACGAATATTAAGTGCACAGTGCAGCAAAGGCAGATGAGAACTGGAGTGGAGCTGGCCCCATCTGTCTCTTTCCTTGGCTTGCTCTCATTTTACAGTGTCCTCCTCTTGGCACAGGCTTTTCTGAGCTGTTCAAGGTTCTCCCTTGGAGATTAAGCTAATGGCTTCTTCCATTTCTTTCTGGGGAGGCTCTCATCACTCAGCAAAGCAGGGAGAGAAGCAGATATTTCAATCAGGGGCTTGCAGAATAACCTACAAAGGTGACTTTGGGTATAGGGATTTTTAGTGTAGACCCAGTTCTCCTGTGTGCATAGAGATGCACACAGAGATAATCAGATCTAAATAGGCATCCCACTTAGGCATCCCCACTCAGACTGTGCATATGTATTGCTAAGCATGCAGAGGAATGTGACAGAAGATGTGGTCTCCTCCAGAGATGATGTGACAGCTGCATACAGCTGTGCATAAGCTGCATGGGGAGGAAAAAGCAGACATTGCCTAGCATACACGGCCTGACACCAGCACTGATGCAAGGGACCACAGAGCCCATACAATCTGACTGTGCTCAGCTGTGCAAACTGCACACAGGCTGCTGATGTGATGCCAGTGACAACAGCAAGCACTTGTACGTTGTGTTCTGCTCAAGGACAGCAATTGTTGTCCTTGATTTTATGCAAGAGAAGCTGAAGTGTGGATGGGTGAAGTGCTGAGATCTGCACAGCTACTGGTAGCAGTGCTGGGACTAAAATTTGGATCTTGTGTATGGATTCTGACTTCCCAGTGGAGCATCATGCTGAGGTGCCATCTAAGCTAATCAGTTAGGCAGCGTGTGGTGTAGAAGCGCACTCAGCTGCCTATTCCCTGTTAGCATTTGCTTTTGGGGGGATGATGCACACTTTTCATGCTAAAGTTTGGCCCATCTTGAGGTTATGGAGGTAAGGACCCTGTGCTAAATCCACCCAGTCCACCAGGATGCGGAGGACCTGCAGCAATGAATCTGAAGGTGTTTTCCATGGGAACGTGCACATCTCTGCTGTCTGAAGTGCATGAGGGGAGTAGGCCATCCAGGCCTACTCAGGCCTTGCTGAGGCTGGGCGAGAACCACAGCTGCTGAACTGCCCGAGACAGTGAGCAGTTTGCAGGGATCTCATGAACAGCTGTTTCTATCACTGGCTGAGGTGGTACAGGGGAGTGGAGGAAGGTGGGAAGAGAGCCCTGGGCACACCCGCCTCTCCTTGTCTCCCTGACTGTGTGACTGGATGTTTTGACACATGGATGATGTTCAGGAGAGAGGCGAGAGGCGTGCTTGTTGTCAGTCTTTGTCTCCTCAAGCCCAGTAGGGCGGTTATTGAGATATCCTTCCAGGCAGTTTAAATAGAAATGTCTGGTGAAAAAATGAAAACAAATGGAGAAATTCCTGAGACTCACTGTCAGGGGTTTCCTTCCCCCATGCTGCCAGCTCCTGAGGGAGAGGCCTTCTGGCACCTCCAGCCCCGACAGTGCATCTGTGTCAGTGGAAGGGGTGGCAGTGAGGAGGAGGAGGAGGGGTAGCTTTGTGGGCCATTTTTCAGTCTCTTATGACACTGCGGAACCCATGAAAGCTATTATTTAGGCTGAGAAGGTGGGCTCTCACTCCTAATGAATTTTGGAGGGCACTGGGCTATCACATCTTTGAGGAAAGAGGGGAGAGCTGAGGCTCATTATTCAGAGTGAGCCCAGGAGCTCCCCACTGGTAATTCTCAGTAACACAATGACTCCTGCTGCTGCCACCAGTTAGGTCCAAGGGAAAGCCAGCAGTGGTTCTGAAATGTTGACCACTTCTGCTTTCTCTCCATCCCCTTGCTGCTGCTTTCCTTCAGTATGTTTCTGCGGGAGGTTGCATTTCATTTCAAGAGTAACAGCGTTAAGATACAAGAGGGCAGATTTAGATTAGACGTTAGGTAGAAATACAGATAGTGAGGCACTGGAACAGGTGTCAGGGATCTGAAACCTTCCCTAGAATGCACCGCAGGGGCTCCTTCCGAGAGGGTTGTTCTGAGGGAACCTTGCAGGAACTTCACCTTCCCAATGAGGGGATGTATTGGGGGGAGGAGAGGATGAGGATGGAATAGAAATGCCCCGCTAATACCACACGTTAATAGCAACACTTCTCCAAGAAATTTCTCTTGAGAGTTCCTCATTATGCAAACAAGTCTGGCAAATGATAATACCTCCTGCACTTCTGTGGATTAATATATGTAAATGGAAGAGCTGCTGTTCATTCCCAAAAGCAACATTCAGTTTCCCGCACCAGAGCTGCTGCCTGGGCCAAGGGCAATGCGTTTTGGCATACGAGCGTTCACCTCTTTCACAAGGTTGGCCTTTGCATTTTCTAAAATTATTTATTACACTGAACATTGTCTTCCTTTGAACGTGCATCCACACTGACTGCAGCACCATGGCCCTCTGTGTGCATGGGGTCAGGATAGGTCACCGCGTCCTGCCCAGGCAACGTGGGACACTAAGGAAGTGTCGTCTGTCCTGGCAGAGGAACCAGCAGAGGTGATGCTGGGGCCTTGATCCAGGGAATAAACTGCTGCAAAACTGCGCGGGGGGTGGGCTGGCTTCTTAGCCACAGAGGTTAAATCTGAGGTGGGAAAGGCATTGCTTGTTGTGAAATGACATTCGTATGTTTTGCCTTTTTTTTTTTTCTACTTTTGAGCGATGTGGTTAATGTAAGGAAAAAAAAACATAGAAAAATCAGATTGTTTTACAGAGATTTTTTTTGTGAAGTAATCTAGGTCAGGTCAATCCAAGTTAGCTGAGCCTGGGGCTGACATCACCAAGTTTATCTTGTGGTAAAACCAAAGTATGCTATCAGTGCAATGTTTTTCCACTTGAGATAACTTCTGACAGTTACCATGAGGTTAAAAACACATTTTTTCTTTTTTTTCCCCCTTTTATTTCCTTTTTTTTTTCCCTCTATTTCTCCTTTTGAGAGCAGACCTGACACATACCTTTCACTCACTTAAATGTGCATGCATAGCAGCACCCTGCCACAACTGTCAGCAGCAGTAAGGCAGGGCAGTATTTCTTACCAAGGTCTTGAGCTGTCCTGGTGCATGGCCCACAGAAGCATACCATCCTCAAGCTGCTGTGCCTGCCCTCAGCGCTGAATAACTGAATATGGATTAAATGATTTCTGATCACCAAATCTGGTCTGTGCAGCACAGCATATCAACGTTGAAGATCTTCCTGTTGAAACACAGACGAACTGCTTTGCAGAGCAACTAGAGATAGCTGAAACTAAAGTAGGTTTAGAATTTTTTAGGTGCAAAAAATAATTTCATAACCTCTGTTTTCTTTGCTGTTATCAGGAAAATGAAAGTGGAGGATTCCGAGTCAAGTTTTGACCCAAACAAAAACATGCTTTGTATTGTTCATTTTTAGTGGGCTTGAACTTTTTATTTATCACTTTGCAGTCACTTCCTATGGGGGTTGGAACTGGATGATCTTCAAGGTCCCTTCCAACCTAAGCCATTTGTGATTTTCTAGTTAGCTCCTGAGTCTGTGAGGCACATTCTCTTTTTATATATTGTGTTAGCTTGGGGAGTTTGTGTGACATTTTTGTCTTCTTTTCCAGTAGCTCAACTTAGAGAAAAGAACAAAATGCTTCGTGGAGGTGGTTTCCTTCCAAAGCAGAATTAAATCATGGGAGATATGATCTGCATAGTACAGTTAGTAGCAAGGGAATGGAAGCATTTAACATTACTCTGCCTTTCCTAAGACAAAAGGAAAATGCATCTTAATGCTAAAACAGCCTGAAATTAAGCAATTTGGGACGCTCTAAGATTTAAGACTGAAAGATTGGATGATAGGAACATTAAAATTCTTTCTCACTTTACTAACCAAAACGAAGATGATGTGAAATTTTTCTGATTAATTTTGAAATTTCTGAGGGAAAAAATAAAAAAAAGTATTGTCCTGTATCTTGAGCATCTTGTAGAAATGGATGTGTTACATCCTGATGCCGGTTTCTGCTGCGCTTTGGGTACAGATTTCTGGTGACTCAAGGGTGTTGGTAGTGGGGGGGAATGACTGGGAATGCTGCTAGATTTGGAACTCCCTTAGCTGCATTTTTGTTTGTGGGATTATGAAATTGCTCAGAGATCGCAATTCTTCTCTGGCTTGGAAGAATCCTGTTGATATATGCTCCACATTATGATCATATATAAAGACAGATAAGGCATCTTTGAAAGAAAATCAGAGGGGAACTTGTTGCCACGCATGCTGAAGTAACAGCAGCGTGAGCATCACGTTGAAACCTTCCATTTTGATATATAGCCATAACAAAAGGGGTGAGGGGTCTGCCTGTATAAAGAACGCTAGAAAATCTACTGCCTAATGATTTTTTAAAGAGAATATAAATCAAAATTGTGAAACTCTGAAGGTTTTTACACCTACTTACTGGATTCTGTGTGCACTGGATGTCTGCAGCTATAAAACCGCGCTGCACTCTGTCTTTGGAAGTTGACTGGGAACTAATAGCACCTTATCAGGGCTTCGCATGCGATAGCCCTAAGGTTTACCTTTGTAGTGCCTTTTGAAAAAAAAAAAAGTCCTGCTAGTACGGAGCTCGGGTCTCCGCTTCAGCAGAGGGTGAAAAGGAGATGCGAGAAAGGGTAGTAATAAGATTACACCTAATTGCCTCAGCATCCACTTAACTATTTTACATACGTGCCTTAGAACAAATGTTTGTAGAGCGTCTAGACTGGTGTTTACAAATGTGTTTGCGAGCTCCGGCTAATTGGGGAGCAATTAACGTGAGTTAAAATGCTGAGAAGTCTAGACAAAGCCGGAGCGCGCTGTGGTTGGTGCACAGGCACACGCTGCCTCCGTTCTTCCAGGGAGATGGAGAAGAGGCTCCGACAAGCGCGAGGGGTCACACCGCTTCCTGCCTGCCTGAGTACGGCGCGGCCCTTCTGCC
This sequence comes from Numida meleagris, assembly GCF_002078875.1. Lineage (NCBI taxonomy): Eukaryota > Metazoa > Chordata > Aves > Galliformes > Numididae > Numida > Numida meleagris. The sequence continues at coordinate 79,354,045 of NC_034409.1, forward strand.
TCCCACCCTTCCGTGCCCCGTTCAGGCTGAAGTAAATCCCTCTCTGGTAATGGCGTCTGCTTCAGGAGGCGCAGCTGAGGAGCTGGGCAGGGGAAGCAGAGGGTACAGGGCCCTCGGCACGGAGGCCCTCGACGCAGGCCGTCCCCACGGAGCCAGATGTGTGGCTCCAGCAGCCCCTGTGGTCTGCACTCCCCCGGCACCGTGCCTCGCGCTGTGGGCTCACGCCCTCAGGGCCATGTGCGCTGGAATGCAGCGCCTTTCCCCGCTGTCCAATCAGAACTGCGGACACTGTGTCATCATCTTGCTGCCGGGCTACCGGGGGGCATTGTGATGATGTCGCCGTGGGCAGCCAGTCCAGAAGGACAGACTCTGTGATGGGCAGGAGTGGAGGCAGTGGGCCCCACGTTGCTGGCAGCAAGGCCCTGCCATCAATGCAGCACAAGGCCTGGTCTCCTTGACTTGAGCCCTACTTTGGCCAGCATTGACCGTGTAGGAAAGATACTGACCCCGAAGCACACAGGACTATGGCAGCAGGCACCTGCAACGCAAGAGCAAGGGAGGTATGTGACTGGATTTCAGGTGGGCTGGCTTGTGAGCAAGCACCAGGCTGGTGTGGATCAGGAATACCACACTTAGCCTCTGCAAATGTTGCTTTTAAAGGTTTCCCAGTGGGGAAATGAAAGATTGCCCTCACTGAGCAGCTGGTGCTCCTTCAGGAGCACTGTGTGTTGCTGCCCTGGCTCATGTGGAACTATTTTTTCCTTGGGTGGAAGAATACTTAAGAATGTTTCTTCAAAACTAACGTTAGGCCAGTATCTAGATTTTCCCAGAGTGCCAGCACACTTGGCAGCTCCACTCAGCTGTGATTTAGTACACACATTTAAGAAGCTTTTTAGAGATCAGTGTCCTCTGAGCTATTGTAGAAGTACATTACAGGTGTGGCTGTGTACCAGGAGGAGAACGCATGTCTGCAGGATTCTGGCTTCCATTTCTGCTCCTGTTGATGCTGCTGGCTGCCTTGTGCTGTAAATCACAGTCATGGGGGCTGTGCTGCTGTGGTAGGATCAGAGCAGTCCCCATTGACTTCAGTTTCACGGGAGGGGGAAGAACAGAAACTTTGCTTGCATTCCACAGTTTTGCTCATTTGCTGTCTTTGCTGTACGTTGAAGAAGGAGCAATCATTTCCCTCACAGAGGGTTAAGAACTAAGGATCTTCACGTCCCTTTAATATTTCTCTTTCCAACCTTTCTTCCCTTAGTCCCTTCTTTCATCGCCCCTCTGGGTTTTCCTCCTGCAGCAAATACTTTTGGACAATGAATTGCTGTCCAAGGGCTGCCCCCAGGTGCCTGGGGACATGGTACAACATAGCACACACCCAGAATAAACCTGTGCCTTCCTACAAGGTAGGAACTGAGTGCCTTGTTGGGACTGCAGGCAGTAAAAACTCTGTCAAGGGCAGAGTGCGAGGAGACAAACCTTACAGGGAAAGGATTTATGAGAGTAGACACAAACCTCCCTTGATTTCTTTTTTCTCTCTCTTTTTCTCTGTTGCACGCTCATATATGGAAGTTAAATCCATTAGCTAATTGCAAAGCCACACGCACATATCTTTATATATATAAATAATAATAAAAAACCCATTCATTATGTACCCTGGAGTGTCTAACCTGTGTTGCATCCAATAATTCATTTGCCTGGGAATCAGTCCAATATTAGAACAGCAAAAATGGAAGGTTGGAAGGGATCTCGGGAGTCCGTTTTCTTCAAATAGACGGGATCAAAAATACTAATTGCCAATCCACGATCCACTTCACATAATCATACATGCACAGAAAGAGGTCAGATCTGCCAGCCAAGTGAATGTTCTTCTCTTCTAAATGTGTATTTTTTTCCCCAGAACTTTCCTAGGAAGATTCAGTCGTGAGGTAGTGAGAGACTTAAGCTTCTGGTATCTTATGACAGCGCAGGACTGGAAGCTAATAATCATGAAGATTTTCTCATTTGGAAAGGGAGACTGGCAGTCCCCTACTGGGGCATGCAATATTCACTTCTAGTTCCTGCATTATCATATTTCAATCGAAGCTTCTGTATGCATAAAATTGTTAAAACATTTTGGAAATGTTTTAACGTTCCAACATATTTTAACATTCCAGAACTTGGACCATTGTGGAAATGTTTTACATGCATTTGTTTGAGTCTTTCTCTTCTCCATATGTCTTTTGCGGTGCTTTTGCGGAGTCCTTGTAAGTTTTGGAATCACGTTAACAAACGGTATTATCAAGATCACTCCGTGAAGTTGGAGGGAACTTTGTCACCGACTCAACTGCTGTCACCAAAGATCCTGGGCTGTCTAGGTGGAAGACAACATGAAATGTGAGGTGTTTGTAGTGACTGGGAATAATTAGGAAGGCATGAAAAGCGGGACTGTTTGTTTCTGCTCTTGGGAGTTGTCCAAGAGAAATCTGCTTATTGTCAGGGGTGTCCTAATAGTGTCTGTTGCAGGTAGTGTCATTTTCAAGGCAGTATCAGCTGTCAAGCTGAGTGTTGCCATCTAGTAGGAAACATGACTGGGATTCCGCTCTCGTCATGGGTTGCAGACATTCAATGAGTTCACTGGTATTGCAGATTTATTTTAAGTTCACTGCTGTAGGAGAGTGACGATTTAAGGCATTTGTCAGTTCTAACATAGGCAATGTGGAAAACCGAACTGGTTTCCTAGGAAAGAAATGTGTTTTATTCTAGTCCAGCAAAAGTTTCGCATTCCCTATTATAAAATCAGAGATACAGTTACAAAAAGAAGCCATGCAACTGTGGCACCTGTCTGTAGTTTTAGCAGTCACTGGTAGAATTTTCTAGGCACTCTGCAGTCAAACCACACCTCAACTACCAGATCTGATCAATCCAGGCGGATACAGTGCTGTTTCTCTTGTGTTTGTCTGCATTCACTGGGCTTGCTCTCATCTTAAGGGACGTTAATTGCACAGGTGCCATGTTGGGATTTTCCCACTCTAGCAGTTTTGGGAGTAGATGCTCTCAATGGGAAGAGGTTTGGGAATGGCAGAGGGATTGGTCATATATCCAAACGCAGGAGAAAATGGTGTTCTGCTGCTGAGCGAAAGTTTATTTTAACGGGAAATTCGTTGCTTAAGTGTTCATTTCAAAAACCTCTCAATGTATCTCCTTGTACTTCTCAAATCTTTCTAGAAAACATTTGAATTGTGTTTTAGAGTGTTTTTTTTTTTTAACATAAAAATGTAGAAATAGCTGCATACTATGGGGCTTAAATTATGAAGTCGGCTGCCTAGATGGCTGGGAGTCTGCCTGGGAGTCTTGCCAAGAGTTGCGGTTGGACTTGATGATCTTGAAGGTCTTTTCCCTCCTGAGTAATTCTATGATTCTATGATTCTAAGAGAGAGTGAGAGGAATTTTGAAGCATCATTTTTTGAGGCACTGGCACAGGAATGTTCTGTACAAGATGCTGCCACCACAGGTTTAGTATGTCCAGTGGCTTTGGACGACTTCTAGTGTCTGTCCTTACAGGTCCTGTTTTTCAAACATGCTCACTCTCAGCATGATAAGCTCTGTTTTTAAAACCTGGAAACTGGATTTGTTGCCCGAGTGAGATCCCAGCCTTTTGAAAACCCTGTTTCCCACTGTGAATGCTGCACTCCAAGGAAGCCAGCCAAAAGTCTGCACCTGCTGCAGCTACCAAGCTTGGACTAACATAAGCTTTTTACCTTGCACAGAGCAGATAGGTTGCATTTTGCTAAAGGGGGTGGTGTGTTGGAAATCCATTCCTTGGTTTTCTGGAGCCATTCCAGGGGCCTCATCGTTGTTTTATAGGTTCTGTGCTGTAGGAAGTGTTGCCTTTTGTCACACTGATGAGAACTAGTTTCATTGTGCCCTACTCTGTTGTCAGAGTACTGTGCTGTGCACCTCCTGCTCTGAAAATGTTTCCTGCCACACCTACCTTCTAATCTCTACTGCCACAGTTCTGCAAATGGCGTAAGAATCCCCTTGTCGATACTTAATGCAATGTCAAGTGAATGAACGGGAGGAGACTTGTCACACACCTTCAGGGTTGGGGTGTACTCATCCTCTTGTGCCTTTGCTTGCTGATACTCCAGTGTGATCTGAAAGCTGGTTCTCTGCCCAAACGCAGCCAAGGAAGCAAGACGCCTCCTTGTTTGTGAGGTTGGTGCTGTGAGCTCCAAGTGTCTGGATCTTCACACTAGGGTCCCCTGGGGAGATATGCACACCATCATTACTGAATCACTCAGTGTGCTTTTGAGCACATGGGACTGTCAAACTTCTGAGTTAAATCTACTCATAACCATTGCAAAGCCATTCTGATGCCTATGACAGTTAAAACCTCTTATGGTGAAATCATTTATTGCAGCCTAACATTTCACTACTGCAAGAGTAGGTGCTTCTAGTAATCCTTGAGAAAGATCAAATTGAATCGTAAAAGGTGCTTCTCATTGCAGCAATGCTAAGTGTCAACCATGGGAGTGTCCCGGGGAGCACTGGGCTTCCATTTCTGTAAGGACACCATCTGAGGATGCTACAAGGGGAAATCAGCAGAGATTCAGAAAATCAGAGGGGGAAGTGGCCTCACAAATCAGTAGCTCTTTTCACTGGAGGCATGCATATGTACAAGCAGGCATGTTTACAGGGGTCTAATCTTCAACTGTTTTGCATGTTAATGCAAAGGCACATAGGATGCATTTTCTGGATGAGAATTACATATAAGCTGTTACACTTGGAGCTAAGTAGTCCTTCACCCTAAGCCTTTGTTTTATTTTTCTTGGTGTCATTTCTTTCTCGGATGCTTTTGGACTAAATGAAGCCATTCTTCTTTTTCCTTGGTATTTTTACCGTTCATGCAGTGTGCAGAACCATTCATATTCCCACCACAGAACTATTAGAAAAGAAAGGCACTGGTGTCCTTTCAGCTAATCGGTAATGCCTACCATTGCATTAGAAAGGCTTTGAGCAATGCTCTGGTCCTGTGCTCTTATCCCATGGTTTACCTTCACAGTCCAGTCTGCCTGCTCCCATGCAGCTGAGCATGCTCTGAGGAAGTATTTAGGGGATGGTGCCTCAACTGGCCCCTGGAACATGGTCCACAGCCAGTAGAAATATACTCATTCACAGGCAGAGAGGATGGAAAGGTATAAGTGCTTTAACCTGGAAGTGTTGGACAGCATGATTTTTCTCCAAGATTTCAGCCTTTTTTTGGAGTCAGGACCCCCATTTTTGGGATCTGCTTACATTGGTGAGATCATCTCCAGTGATGCCAAAGGTAAATACCTTGCTGGCTGCATCACAAGATGATCTGTTTAATCAGGTGGAAAGAAAAGTTTTACCCACACCGCTGTGCAATTTGAGCTCCATGTTCCTTGTTGAATTCACTGTGGATATGAAGAACAATGCGTCCTCATCTTTTTTTCTGAAACCTTTAAAGCTTTTCAAGAATTGTTTTAATGTCAGCCCTTTTCTTTTGTCATCTTTAAGCTCAACAGCTTCAAAGCATTCAAGCTCCCTTAGAAATGGTACTTTCTGGACCTCTGGTTATTACTGCTGGCTTCTCCAGCTGGGCCACTTTTTCACTGGGGTTCATTCTCCCAAAGGGGACACAGTACTCTAGCTGACTCACACTCGTGTTAGCTAAAGCAGAAGATTAGTTTCTGTGCTTTGCAGATTGCACACTTATATACTTAGATGGTATTTGCTTTTTTCTTAATAGCAAGGTAGCAGTGATTCATTAAGCTTTTGCTCTACTATTGCCCTTTCTGCTGTAACCCCTTTTTCTACCAGTCTGCTTACTGCCTCGCTGTTCTTCATCCTGCATCTGTGGAGGCTATTATTTGACTTAAAAGCAATACCTGGTGCATGGGTGTATAGAATGTTATTCTACTTTTTATCTGTTCATGTTGTAAATACATTTGGATCATTTTGAATTCTATTCCTGTCTTCCATGTGCAGTTCTTCTCAGCTTGCTGTCATCTGTAAATTTAATAAAGGGACTTTATCCTGGTCGTTAATGAAAATATTGAATATCACCAGACTGCAAGCAGATCCCTGCAGAACCCCAGCTGGTGTATCCTTGCATTTTGACAGTGAATTCTTGGTAACTGCTCTCTGAGTACTGCTTTCCAACAGGTTTTGTGGCCATTAGACAGTGCATTCATCTAGGCCATATTTTCTGAGCTTACCTGTAAGAATATCATGAGAAAAAGTGGCAGTAAGCATACTAAGGTTAAGATGTATGAGAGAACTGCTCCTCAAGACCTGTTAGCCTTTCACTGAAGAAAATGAGATTGATTTGACATGATGCTCCTTGACAAGTCCGTGTTGCCCGTTCCTCATCAGCCCGTTATCTTGCAGGTGCTTAAAGGCAGTCTGGTTACTTGTTGCAGCCAGCTCCTGTGAACCAAAGCTAAGCTCTGCTTTTTAATTCCCTGGTCTTCACATTTTTCAAGATAGGGGCTACACTGGGCATCTGCTTTCTTTTGTGCAACCAGGCTAGAGCCCAGCTGAACTTCTTGATTTTCAGCTTGCTTGCAGATAAAGGTTGAGGCAAAAATGTCAAGTCCAGGCACGCTTGATTGAATAACTTTGCACCCACCGAGGTGATCACCCATACCACCCCCAGCACCACGGCTTTGCCTCAGTTTTGGGGAAGCAGATCTAAAATGTGAGGTCTCAGGAGATTACTTGCAGTGTAGGTGAAATAAATCATGCATCGTTGGGTGTATCACAGAAATAAGTGTACACAGATGAGCCTTATACTGGCCAAATCGGAAGCACTGTAAACCAGTTCAGCTGTGTTTACCCTTCTGCTCTGCATAGTACTGACCAGGGAAGGGAGTGTGAATGGTATTTTAGTACCACTGTTTGGAGATAAAGTGGAACAGACAAATACCTCCTGGTGAGTGTGTGAAGAACTAAGTGTGTCTGTAACTGGCACAAGCCTTTTGTATAGCTATTTCTAGGCAAATAGGCTTTGACTGAGCCTTGGGGCTTGTTCTGGAAGATTTAAAAATATCCAGGGAGGTACCTTCCACTTATATTCATGGCTAGTCTTAGTTTTACTTAAAAATGACAAAGAAAACGCAATTCAGGGTAGATTACGGAAAGGATAAAGCAAAAGACTGATAGAAGGGCTTAGTAGCAGAGAAAGGCATGGGAGAGAGGTATCACAGGGGTGAAATGCGTGGAGTGAGCGAAGGCAGCAATGCAGGCAGAGGGAATGAAGAAGGGAAAGGCTGTTTTTGAAGAAACTGAGGGAAAAAGCAATGAAAAGCATGGGGAGAACAAAGGTAATTGTGCGTTGGTGCCTTTTAAGGTTTGCAAAGACATCCTGTGTATCACGAAGCACAGAGGCTGGTATAGAGAGCTGGAGTGGGACAAGATATGGGGTGCTTGCAGAGCATCAAAAATACCTGGAAAGTCTTTGCTTGGTGGCATGACAGGTACATTGTGGGAGGTATTTATGGCCTGTGTCTTATGTGCAAGCTGGGTGCTGCTCAGCATAGGAGCTCCTGGTGGAAGCATGGTGCAGCCTGCTTGGTGAGTGGTGACTCTGGATCAGCATAACCAGTGCTTGGTCCTTTGGAGAAGAGGTGGAAAACCCTTTAGCAGAGACACTGTTTTTTAATGCCAACATCATTTGTGCTGTCATCTTTCTAGCTAAAAGGCAGACAGTCACCTGGGTGTACCAAACTGTGTCCATGTCACCTTGGGTCTGTTGTCAAACAACAAGCAGGAGTGTGAAGACTCTGAGCTTTGTAAAGCAGGGAACTTGTGCTGAGCTGGAGGGCACTGCTGCCCTGAAACAGGGCCCTCACTGTAGTTAAGGTGCAGTTGAGTTTATGAGGGCTCACAGTCAGTAAGAACAAGGCTGGCTGCTAGATAAAAAGAAAAAAAAAGGCGGAGGATATCTTTGGGGTCTGTGGTTATCCTTGTAGTGCAACCCTGTTGCATTGATTCATGACACCTGGGGATTAATCTGTCTTCAAGTACATCTGGCTTGTAAAGGGGCTCCATTTTGTCTTTTCACAACCTGAAATAAGTCGAGTGAAAAAGAATTTTCTCAAAGTTGAGAGACATCCAGTTCTGGAGATTGGTTTAGCCAGCTAGGGAGAGCCAGCCAGCTGCAAACTCCAGATTTTTGTTCAGATGCTCACTTTTAAATCTGCAAAGGTGCTGCTTGGCACACTTCCACAGGAGCTCATCACTCACCCTTCTGAGCCTTCAGTTCTGGTGGAACAGCGAAGTGACATGAAAGGCACTACGACCCAAAATGCAGGGAGAAATCTGAATCAGAATGTAAGAAAGGGGCTGTGATCATTTCCAAAGGCAGCAACAGGAATTTGTTCAGACTGGTTCACCCCAGCCAACATACAGCCAGCGAGAAGCAGAGGCAGGAGGTTGCTTAGGGAGAGATGGGAAGTCTGATGAGGTGAAATAGGAAAAAAGGTGTGCACTAAAAATAAGAGTGTGATGTTTTTTTCTGAGGGCTTTGTCCTGTGGGCGCTTAGTCACATCTTCACAAGAGCGAGCAGAGAAGAGAGTTAGGAGTGATAGAGGCCAAGACTTTTTTGGGAAAAAAGGTGTGTTTTTACTGAAGAAAACACATTGTCACTGTCAGGGCAGATGCTGTGCTGCTGAGTCCCACAGTCCTGCTAGTAGTGATGGTGGGGACAGCCTGGTGCCAGCAGCCTGCTTTGAGGCTGGGGTGAGGAAGAAGCGTGGTGCTAGCTGGGCTGTTCTCTGCCATCACACTTCATCCTGATCCATGCAAGACCTTGCCAGGCCGATGTTGGTGTTGTCTTCAATAAAAATCAAATGGGTACCCTACAGCATAAACAAACGTTTCCCTTCAGACTTGCTTGTGTTACGTGAGCGTCACCGAGGCTGAAAGCCACCTTCCGGGACCTGCAGGGCTAATGCCATCCCGACTCCACTAAACGTTGCTTCTGGTCCTCTGAGGGAGGACAGGGCTGGTCCTCCATCCACTAGGGTAGCTGACAGCAGTGATGAGGTCTGATGGGAGCCTGCACCTGTGCCTTAACTGAAGGATTACAGTGCAGCTGCCGTGCCGTGCCAACGGAAAGGTTAAGCTGCCCAGCACATGCTGGCTGGGGCTGATGGCTCCGACATTGCTGCTTATACATCCCAGGACTTGGCCAGGCCTCACCACTTTAGCTTTCATTCTTAGTAAATCATGAAACAAAATGGAGTTTTCTTGCAAGTGACAGGTAAATCTTGGCCAGTCTGCGGCTGCTGTACGGGTATCGCTTAATTCTGTAATCCCTTTGCCCTCCATTCCTTGATGCGGTGAGCGCATGCTGGGAAGCACTGGAATGACAAGCTATTTCTCTGCGCCTGACACCTCAGCCAGGAGACTTGATTAAGTGAAAATATCTTAGCATTCATTTTTTCAGGTGCAGAGAATAAAATACACCCAAGGAATCTGCTGGGGCTGGGAAATGTTGCAGAAACTCCTTGCTCTGCTGCCTGCCCTGCCTCTCAGGCCAGTGCCCCTGCTGTGCTACATTCGCAGCCAGTTTTATGGGAAGATGAGCATTTCCTTTGCTCTTTCGGACTTTACTTGGGTGAACTCAGAGACGTTTTCTTCTGGGTCTGGTGCCTCTTCAGCACTCCTTACAGTGCTGCCTTCTACCAGAATTGAGAGAACCAGGTAATCCTGTCAGGTCGCAAGGTGCCAGCCTGGGCAGCTGGAGCGGCTAAGAGCTGCTCCCATCAACAAGTCCCAAGATCATTCCCATCAGCATCTCTCACCCTGCCTTGAGTGACATTACTGCAGCTCTGGGGACGGTTATTAGTATTCAGTGGTACACTTTTAAGCAAAACCCGAGAAAGGAATTAATCTGTCAATAGGAATGAATATAGTGGACAGTGATTTATGCAGATCCTGTACTCAGAGTGACTGTGTTCGTTTCAACTGCATCTCTCAGGCTTGTTCTCGGAGCCCATACACAAACTTGCATTTTAAGTAACATTACAGATGGCTGATCATTTAGCCAACGCTTAGGTCCACGCAAGCACCGCTATGCTCAGAAGTCAAAGCTTAGGAGAATCACATGCGTCTGTCACTTGTTACAAAGCCCAAATGGCAAGAGACATGGTCAGGGCACAGGGTTCTGGTTAGTTATCCAGGGCACACACCGTGGTATCCTGTGCACACAGCAGCCTTAGCGCATGCTTATAACTGCACAAGGCGCTGCGCTTCGTCATGAAGTGTATGTGTGGAAACATAGGTACAGCTGTGTAAATGCTGCAGCGTACCTGTGGGAGTGGAAGAATGTGCCCTTCCTGGATGCCTAGCACAGCTATAAAACCCTGGCATCCGCCATGTGTATAGCTGAAAAACAGCAGAGAGAAGTTCACTTGGGTGCACGCGGTCCTGGGAGCACGTGTGTGGTGACAGCCTGGTCTGGCTGGCTGGGAAAGCGTTTGTGCGGGTCAAGAGACATATGCTGTGTTTTTCACCATCCTCCTTATTTGTTGTGACACTTGGTACAAGCCACTTCACAGGTCTGTATCGTTTCCCTGGTTTGTACGCTGAAAGCAACAGCAGCATCGCCAATTGGAATTTTTTGTCATGTGTCTCCGTGATAATTTGTGCTTTACCAGATGCTTCTGCTTCTGAAAGCAAATTGTTCTCAAACTTTTTGTGTATTTGATGGCAGAGCAAGCCTTGAAAATATGACTCGATTCACCCTGGAGGCTCATAAAATGACAAAGAGAAGAGGCAAAATGAACTTTTCTTATTATTTGGAAATCCTTTCTATTTTCTAGGAAACTGATTGATGATGTTTGCACGATTCAGGGTTGTGAATGTTTATTGAAGTACCGACAGCATTATTCAGCCTGGCATAGGTGGGACACCGGGCCTCACCCCACGGAAAGCTGTTCCAGCTTTGTAGGCCACTGCATTTTGTATGCTGTCACATGGGTACATGTACAGTAGCGCTCTCAGCTCTGCAATGAAGGCACACAGAACAATGCCTATGAATGCATATGTATTTACATAGAGTAAAGCATCTGGAAATTGAGAGAGGTTCCAAACCAAACTGCCAGTGAATTGGAGTCACAGAGAAAAGTACTTCGAGGCATAACTGTGCAGCTGCACACGCTTCCAGATTTGACCAGGGCTGGGATCGGAGGAGGAAGAATGCAGTTAAATGAGCAGTGTCTCTCCATCGTGCTGTATGCGAGTGTGTATCATCCCCCAGACAGAGCCCATCGGTGACGTGCAGAGCAGCACGGCTCCGGTGGCAGCTGACTGAGCTCGGTGGTAGCCGGGGGCTTTTCGACAGGGAAGAAACAAAACAAAAACAAACAAGGCAGTGCTTCTGCTGTCATGGCTCATTTCAGTTCTCATTGTAAAATAAGAGCGCGACAGTAGTGGGCCGCTTCGTAATAGACGTGATTTTAATATCTCAGGTAGGGGCAGCTCTGGTCCTTACTGTTCTTGCTGGCAGCGCTGGCTGACCATGGCTGCCAGCCCATGAGCACTATTGCTGCATGCATGCAGCCATCCTTCCCACTCCTCCTTCCTGCCTTCCTTTCACTTTCCCATCTGCAGTGCAAAAAACACATTTGCTACCTGCTGGCTTTTCCCACCCACTTTGCAGGTGGGAAGGGAGAGGCGTCAATTACCCAGTGCTTTCCCTCCCCCAGACTGGCTGTATTCTGCAGCAAGCTTCTCTTGCAATTGTTGGGATTATTACCATTGTATATTTTATACATATGCATGCACATACACACATATGTGTTTTTTATATATATATATTCTTCAGTCTCCCTGTGCAGCTGAGAGACGCAACCAGGATTTATCTCTGTAATGAGAAAAGGGAGATAGGGAGAAGTAAGGGCATTTTTCTCTGACTTGGGCTGTAAGTCATTTTGATATTCATTGTAAAAGATGCTTTTCAAATATTTAAATGTATGTGTGCTCACATATCAGTTCTTCAGGATGGATTGTATGCGATGTAATCACTGGTTTATATCCCTTGCGCTCTGTGATGTTCTCCTGTATCCACTCCTTTGGTAACTTCATCTGAGAGAGGTGGGAAGATGGAACTGGGATTACTTCCATAGCCCATGCTCTGCCATCATCTCTTTTATTGAGAGAAGAATACAGTCGCCCTTGACCAGAGTGCTCGCGCCTTCATGTGGCACAATCAGTTCTGGGAGTGGAGTGAGTTTAAAGTAGCTGAGCCCTCCTGAAGAAAACGCCTTTACACCCTCATGGGAAAGGCTGAGGTGGGATTTTGCTTGATGATTAGCTCGGTGAGCTTGGTTATTAGTTCAAACAAAGGGCACTTCAGCTGAACTGGGAGGATTGTACAAATTTGGAGGTACCGTTGCCACCTGCTGAGTTTCACCCTGGTGTGAAAATCTCCTCTCGCAACTGGGTGAGTGGGAGGGCGGGCACGTTGGCTCCGACTTGGTGTGGCCGGGGAATGAGGCTGGCCCTGGCGCGTGCAAACCCTCCCCCTTCGTCCTTGGAAGGTCTGCTCTCTGTCAGGTGTGCCATCCCGCCATCTGCTCCCAGCACCGAGCAGCTGGCACGATCGCCGTAAAGGCTGGCAGGAGTGGCCTCCCAGCCGCGTGAATGACAGCACGCGCCACTGCTTCCTTGGCACAGAGAGCTGTGATTGTAGCTGGGAATTGGAGGCTTGTAAACCTGCTGGCTCAGAGCTGGGGGAGCAGCTCTTCAAGCACTCCCCAGACATGGGAACCTTCCCCAGTTTCCCACAGATACCCTCATGTCCGCGGGGAATCGCATGCCCATGGCTGGATGTGCGGCCGAGGTGCAGAGGGGGTGAGGATGGGTTGACAGAGTGCTGCCTTCTCAGCTCAGAGTTTTTCTCAAGTCCCAAGGCAATATACTAAATGCAGAAGAAGAGTGAAGGATCATTTTCAAAGTTTGAGTTCTGGCTGATGTAGTTCTGGCTGTTGGTTTCAAATGTTGGGATATGCAGTGGCCTGTCTGTGTCTGTGAACCACAAGTGTGAAAGTTGGCTCCACAAATGAAGCAGTGTGCCATAGGAATTCAGACATATTTGCATGTAGAGTTCAGACTTGTCCTTAACATTCCGGGGAACACCTCTTCTAGCTGGAGAGGTATAACTTACCCTGTGAAATAGATGTCAAGCCTTATTTAAGCCTTGTGCGTTCTGTAAACAGGCAGACTTGGGAGAATTGCTTTGATTTTATGCCCTGGCCAAAGCATTCTTTGTCCTAATGTTTGCAAGGTGCCGTTGTTTTTCTGTGTTTACGTTCCTCAGTCTTGGAGAATCACCAGTGAGCATAAGAGGCATAAACGTATTTCTCCTCCTTGTAAGTAGTTTTCAAACCAAGGAGAGATGGCAGCAGTTAGAAAAGGGGGGAGGCCCGGGATTTGAGCTCATACTGCAGGAGAGGGTCTAGATCTTGAGAGTTGCAAGTCCTGGGTGAGGAAGCCAGCTACTTGCTCACGTCCCCTTATGGCAAAAATATTCGTTGCAGTAAGGGTCCTGCTGAAAGCTCAAGGAAAGCTGCTAACTGTGAAAGACTTTGGCTTTTTTATGAATTGGCTTGTTACCACTCAAGTCTTTCATCCAGACACTCCCAGGCACTTCTGAGACTTAAATATATGCTCTTCCTCATTTTGAACTCTGTTCAAAAGTCCCTTTGAAAGTCCAAGCTGGAACCCTGGCCCTCGCTAATCCCTCCCAGTTGGTCCTCATTGCTCCTAGAGCACCTTGAAAATGTGGCTGAAAAGATATGAAATAAGTTCTATGCCCTGTTCTCTGCCCTCGGAGGAGGGGGGCTTCACATTCCGTGAGCTGCTCTCATGCCTTGGCTGTACCACTGCTCATCAGCACAGAAGATCTGAAAGGATTGACAAATAGATTAATACCTGGCAGCTATGGCTGAAACTAGCTACCTCTGAACGGGCAATCATTTATCACTAAATTACTTTCTCTAAGCCAGGTAATTTCTGATCAACATGCACAAAAACAGAGACACAACAGTGATGTGATGTTAACCAGAGGCCATTTCTATTCCCTGGGCCGGTGCAGCAATGAATGCAGAGAGAATTGTCACTTGAAAGGTTTATGAAGCTTAATGAAAAGTGACATTGCAGGATGCTGGGGAGGGAGGGGTCCATAAGGTTAGGTCTCATTCGTCTGGTGACGAGTGAAATGTGGAGAGGACATATGACTGAAATCATTGCAGGGCTGGCATAGCTGGAGTGGGGGATCCTGGTGTTGAGAAGCGGTAGGCGAGAGGTGGAGACAGACCAGAGACAAAAGTGGGTGAACTTTGTGGTACCCTTGCTTTGGATGGAAGCAAGAGTAGCCACATACGAAGAGTTTTAGAGTGAAGAGAGCGAGGAGAGGTGAAGCGTGCCTGAAGGAGAAGCACGGAGTGAGATACTTCTGAAATTGTCAGCTGTTTAAAGCTCAGCACGGAAATGCAAATCCAGAAGTTGCGGTGTGGTATGACTGATGTCATTTCTGTCGGCACTGGACCAAACTAGGAGCTCAGTCCAAGCCTTTTTGAAATCTGGGACACTCAGTTCCAACATGATAACTCCTGAAGAAGAATGTCTTTTGCATTTAATGAATTTTAAATGTGCTGCATGTCTTCAGGGATCTTTAAAATTCAGAGGAGTTAGAAGAGGCATCTCACCTCCCAGAATAGGATCTGGTGGAAAGGAGGAGCAAGGGCATTTCTGTGTGCCAGGAGAAGTCACGATGAAGTTCTTAACAGTGTGCTTTGGCTAATGCCATGCCAAGCGCCATTGATGAGACACGTTTGTAGTATATCTCTGTGGCCATGCAAGGTTAATTTTATTGTGCCTCATAGGGATTCTGTAATTGATGTGCATGCATACTTTTAGGCTGTGCGTGAGTGTCAATCCAAAATAAGACGCTCCCCATTAACCTTCCGAGCTTCCCCTCTCCCTCTTCTGCTCCTCGGGGATTGCTTGGCAAGGACCTTGAGCATCTCAGCAGGTGCCTTTTCCCTAGTGCTCCATACCTGTCCCAGTATTTCCCAACTGATACCTGGAAAGAGAGGAGCTGCTAAGATGCATAAGGTTTGTTTCTTGACAAATGTCCCATTTTCACAGGCAGTTGAACTGAACTGCAGCTTGTGCTCCGTTCAAACATGTCAATAAACATTATTGCAAAGACGTACAAGCAATAATGGGAATGTATAAAACTCACCTTTATTACTTCTTGCCATGAATTTACACGCTGTTCTAAACAGCTTTTACTCCTCTGGGGGAAAGCCTTGGGATTTTGCCTTTACCAGCATGCTGATTTTCCCTGGTTTATACCAGGGACCCGTGCTGCCTTCTCTCTCTTTGCACCACAAGCGCTGGGGACAGAAGCCATGCAGCAGAGCTGTGAGTACACGACTGAAGTTGCAGGCTGGCTCTGTTAAAAGCTGAAGAGGTGAAGTTGCCATTCTCCGGGATAAGCTGCTACAAATGTTATTGCCCGTCCTTTGCTTGATCACACAATGCCAAGGAGTAAATTACATTCGACAGTGCGGTGGAAGGGAACAGCTCAATTCCCCTCTAGCTGTAGCTTCACAAGTGTGGTAGTTGTATTTCTGCATGTATAGACGGAGGCTGCTTGCTGCACTCCTGAAGCACTCACTGATGTTGGTTGAGGTGTTATGTGAACAAGGCGCATCCAGGATCTTCATCAGTCGTTCAGCACTGCTTTTCCTGTCACAAGAGGTGTTCAGCAGTACTCTTTCAGTGTGAAAATTTCATGGAGAACACGAGGGTAAAACCTATTCCTAAGTTGCTCCGTGGCAGAAGCAGGGTAAAAAGAAACACAGATGTGGGCAAAAGATTCCCAGTCTGGGTTTCTTGGTGATTGGGAAGCATGGATCAGGAAGACTAGCAGCACACTAGGAAGAGGGTGTTCCCAGTCCCTAGGACAGTTGTACTTTTTGTTGCAACACCGGAGTGCAGGCAGCTTTGCTCTAAGCTAGGAATTCCTTTCCTTCCTCTCTGGGGTTCACTGTATGCCCCTTGTCTTGTACCGTGTCTAATAACTACAGCAGAGACTGCAGCTTTGCTCTGGCTTCACACAGGACCAGCCACAACGGCTTGCTCTTGGTCCCAGTGTGTATTCTCTATTTCCTTTATCAAATCACCCAGTACTCCAGCAGGACTCTACTCATACCGACACTCGACACGAACTGTGTGCTCTTGCTATTTTATCCTGCTGTCACGTATGCTCTGCTCGAGGAGATCCTTCTGCTTGGGGAAATCCTTCTGCTTGAGTGCCAACTCCAATGGGAGGGTGAAAGACTGCTGGGAGCTCTGTGAGGTGGAGGCTGCACGTAGTGGTTGCCTTTCTCTGTGGCCCAGTTTGCCTAGGAGCATGGCTCCTCTCTGATGCCTGGGCTGCTGCCCAGTTTCCCAGTTCTGTGCCAGTGGGTGGGTTGTTAGTTCGGCTGTGGT
The DNA here is from genome assembly GCF_002078875.1 of Numida meleagris. Taxonomy (NCBI): domain Eukaryota; kingdom Metazoa; phylum Chordata; class Aves; order Galliformes; family Numididae; genus Numida; species Numida meleagris. The sequence continues at coordinate 79,370,558 of NC_034409.1, forward strand.
CGCTGCTCACGGAGCTCTTGCTGTGCTTTGCTGCCCATGGCACTGATGCCAGTGTGTAGGACCCGTGGCTTGGCTCTGCCTGTTGGCCTGCTCTCCTGCAGAGCCAGCTCTGCTTGCCAGCAGGCAGGGCTCTGACAGTGCTTTAACAGCCTGAGCTCTCTAATGGCTGCTGCTCTCCTGTGTGATGCATCCCTATGGGCTGACCTCCCTCTATAGGCTCCTGACATTTGGTGACATGGGCCCAGTGCTGTCTTTTGGCGCTCGCAAAGCCAGCAGCTGCTTGGAGCTCGTGCAAGCATCACAAGGTTTAGGCCAGCCTATTCCTGCAGCAACGTCAGGAGGTTGATGGCTCGACGTTACTGCTGTGTTGGCCAATGTGGCAGAAAAAAACAAGGGAAAGATGGGAAATTTCAGTACTTGGTCTCCTTCTTCCCAACCGTGGTCCAACTGTAGCTTGGAGCACCTTGGGCAGGCCCTGTGGTTGGCCTTGGTTTAGGGACTGGGCTTCCTTGGCTCATTTATGCTGTCTAGCAAAATATAATGGCCCACCCTTCTCAGTCCATCTCTGTGCCAGCCACTGTGTTTCTGCCTTGCTCATTTTTTTTTTTATTTTCTTCAGGTTACCCAAGATACAACATTACACTGATGGGCAGGAAGGGAAGTGTCTGTGAGGTCAGCATCAAGTCAGTAGGTCTAGGCTTTAATAAGGCCCAGGAAAGGCTGAGGGAAAACTGCAAGGCTCTCATGAGACAATAGGCCATGAAGTTTTGATCCTAGGCCATGTTGGTCCAGACTTAGGCACTAAGATTGCAGCAACTAACCAAAGAAAGTACTTTAAAATAAGCTACATTCATGGAGTTCTGTACTCACGCTAACCCAGTAGGCTGACTGTATCCCAGTGCTTTCCAGCATCCTGAGCTGCAGACAGTCTGAGCACAACTTAGAGCAGCTGTGAAGCTGCACTGACCCATTCAATGGATGCAGGAAGCATGAAAGTGTTGTGATCTTTATTTTTGTGAGGACTGGTTTTATTTCAGTCTTCCGAGGATCACATCTGAGTTTCTGCCTAATCACAAGAAAACACATGAGAAGTAGGGATGATGGCTAGTAGAGGAAAGGCAGTGGTTGAACATTACATCAAGCTGGCAGAGATCCTAAAAATGTCTAGAAATAGATGCTAAGAAAATGAATTGACCCTCACACTTACTGGTGCTAGAAAAGGGATCACAATCAGAAAGCAGCTGAGGCATGAGGCTCCTGCTTTCATGTCCTAAAAAGTTTGGATTCTCAAAGTGTTGCCAGATAAAAGCCTGTTCCTATGACAGCTGGGAGTGGGCTGACACTTCTTTGCTAGCTGAAATCACACCAGCCACATAAAAAAGGTATGATCCCTCCTTCTCCAAGCAAACAGATTTTCCTTTGTTTCCATCAGCACTGTAGTTTCATGTCTGGGAGATGCTAGGAGTGTGAGACATTGTCAATGGTTTACGGGCGTTCAGCCCGGTTCCGTGTTGAAGGGGACGGGGGACCCACGGGCCCAGACCCCGGGAAAAGGGAAAAGGGAAAAAAGGGTAAGGAGATGGCCCTGAGTGCAAAGAACAGTGGCAATAATCTGAGGAGAAACAAACTAATTTACTAAATAAGATATCGGAATGCAAAACAACACACTATAATACAATATAATTACAATTTAAGCTGATAAATCCAATACAGAGAGAGAGAATGTCCCAAAATCAAGGTAGGCCTTACTCTACTACCGACGATAAGACGGCTGGAGAGTGAGGTGCTGCCAGGATGAGAGACGGGAGGAAAAAAGGATGAGGTCTCGTGATCTGCAAGCTTTTATCTTTTCCCTCCGGCTGGAAAATGGTAACAGAGGAGCAAAGTACCGTGGGGAATGTAGTAGTCCTTCACTTCTGAGAACCAGGTACATTCACTACATGATGTTATGATGTGGAATACCAATAACCAAAAATCATAAAACCATGACAGACATTTTCATGTTTATGGCATGGATATATGTGGATATGACTCTGCCTCTTCATCTGCTTCTTTGACCTGTGTACTTACATGGGGTGGAAGATTACGTAGAAAGTGAATTTTTTTTTTAATTAAAAATGGAAGTATAGGTGGTCATGATAATCAAATAAGCAACTGCTGGGTTAAGATATCTTCACACTGTCAAAAGCTAGCTCTGTTGCAGCTGCTGGCGTTGCTAGTGCACCACTCTGGGACTTAGCTTGCAATGATTGTGTTAAAAATGAGTCAATTTGTATATCTCATCAGAGTTTGCTCTGAGAAGTGCATTGTGCTATTAGTACACTTTATACCACAGGAAAGATATATATTTAGTAAGATCCATTACTTGACTAACAAACAGTGCTGCAGGGACGGCACGGGCAGAGCTAGGCATTTGAAGGGGAAGGATGCTTGAAGAGCTGTGTAAGGGAGCTTGTTATAAAATAGAGCAGGTTGTGTCAAGGCAAAGAGAAGAGGACTCAAAGAAAGAAAATGAGGAAAATCTGTTGAAAGCAGAGAGGGAGAAAAAGGCAATGAGAGAGCAAGACCAAAAAATGGAGGCTGGAGTAAAGGAAAAGCTTTATCTAACAAGAGGGAAGGAGAAGAAAGGAAATTGTATGTGGAAGAAAAAAGGCAGACATCTGAGCGCTGAAGAGCTCATGAAAAAGACAGGATCAGTGTCTGCAAAGGATCTCAGAGAATGATTGAAGGTGAATTAAACATGGCCCCGAAGGACCCAGAATCCCTCAGCAGTGCAGGAAAATGAGTCTGGGAAGGAAATAGTGAGCTACAAGTGAAAGTGGTGGCCAGATTCTAAGTCCCCATAAGCAGGCAACTTGTCTTTGTATTTGTGTGTAAAGTACTGTGCATTCCTGTGCTACTGTCGTACAAGTAATTCATATCTGATAAACTAGGCAGGAGAGGGTAGGGAAGGTAGAGGGGAAAGGATACGCAAACATGAAAGGGAGAAGTATGTTACATTTATTTTGAAGGGCGGAAGTGTTTCATGGAGAAGACACCAATGCCTGGCTATCAAATTCCCTGGGTTTTATCCCTGCCTGTGCTACAAACTGACTTTGCGACCCTATACAAGTCCCTTCACCTCTCGGAGTCTGTTTTTCTCATTTGTGCTGTGGGATGATGATACAAACATGCTTCAAGCACAGGTGAGGAGGTTAAATGCTCACAGTCATCCCCCCCACTAAGCTGGTGTTACTGTGATCATCGTCATCATCTTTTACAGGTGACATAGTGACACGTGTCTGCCTGCAGAGCAAAAGACAGGCAGAGAACCAGGAGGCTGCTCTCCCTGTCCCCCTCCCAATCCTCTCTTTCCATAAGACCTGGCTGTCTCAGCACCCTGGTGCTGCTGGGTGCTGAGGGGCATAAGGTGGTGGCAGTGCTAAGGGCTGGGTGGGTTTTTGCCCACCACGGCTGCCTGCGGTGTCTTCTTACTCAGCTAAAGCTGCTGACAGCTATACTGCTATTTATTTATTTGGCTGCTGAGGACAGAAACAGCAGGAGATAATCATAAGAAAATCATAAAAAAAGAGGGAAAACCAGCAGATAATATTCTGCAGAGGGATTTAACAGGGTGAAAAATTGTCTCTTGCCAAACTGTCTCTGACACTAAACACTGCCTCCGAGATCTTCACTCTTCCTCCTCAACAGAGGCTTAAGGAAAGCGACAGGCAAGGCTCTGAGCCAGCGTCTGGGGGTTTTGAAAATATGACAGGCAGGAGCCTTTTTTTTTTCTCATCAGCATGTTTTTCCGAGGCATGGATGCCATCAGTCATTCAGGCTGTTTCTCTCTGAGCAGGACCATCCCTTCCTCCTGCCACAGCGAGTTGAGAGGAGGACACTTGGGACACGCCACTCTACTTCCTATACCCCAGTCTTTCAACTGAGATGAATTTTGCCCTGTGCTGCAAGAGCTCGGTCAAATAGCTGGAAGCACTGTGTGCAGCTTGCTACTGCTACAGGAGGCAGGAGTTTCAAAACTAATCCTGTGCTTGATGCTGCAGTCTGGCATTGGTGAAGTGGGACTCACTTGAACAGAGGTGGCAGATGAGATTTAATTCAGACTAGGCAGATCCTTCCTGCTGAAGCTGTCTTTGTCAGATTCCCCCTGCCTTGCCGAAAGCTCCCTCTGTCAGGCAGAGGGGTCAAGCATTGGGAAGCATTACTGTGCTGCTGTCAGGCTGTCATGGTGTTATAGCACAACATAAACTGTGTAGTTTTGTGTGGTATGATGATGAAGTAGGGCAGCTGCCTGGGTCTGGCTAAGATGGGATGGGCCAACGCATCCTCTGGGGTAGGCTGAATAGTCTCAGCCATGTGGCTGCTTTTAGGAGAATGCAAAAAAAAAACCCAAACAAACAAACAAAAAAGCCCCAACTTTTTGTTCTGCTTTCCAGCACAAAAAGCTTGATGGGAAACAGTAGTTAGGCTGTCAGACTCAGAAAATCTGTATTTGAGTCCCATCACTAGAGCCCCACTAGAGGCTGCAAGTTTGACTTCAAAGACATTGCATCTTGATGTTTCCCTCTTTCAGATGGGCACTGTAGTTTTTTTCCAGGCTCCTGGGAAGGCTGGTGAGCTTTCTGCTTCTTCATGTGTGAGGTGCCCAGCTACTGTGTTGCTGATGGAGGTCTTGTAAATGCCTGGTCAGATTTCCTGAAGACAACTGCAGATGGATGAGCTCTCTGAGCTCCCATCTGCCTGCTGCCTCTGCTTGTAAGGTTGTTCCCTGTACGCTTATTCCCTATGTACATCCCAAGCACTGAGGTTTCTCTTAAGGTAATTTCTTACAGCCTTCATAGATCTTGCTGGAGTAGAGGAAGAGATCACATATCAGGCTGTGTGTTGTGCCTCAACCCTCAGCTACCTGACTGTCTCCCGCTTAGTCTGCGATCTGCATCTATCCAGGTTTATCCAGGGGAAAGCAAAATGGCTGTTGAGCTCTGCAAGGCAGTCAGAAAATGAGGGAAGATGTTCTTCCAGAGAGTAGTGGGGTGGGCATCTTCACAGGACAATCCCCAAAGACTTGCCAGAAAACTAGTATGCCCAAATCTAGTTTAAAACCCACATACAAACAACCTTCTTTTCTGGGAAGAGATTCACCTGGAAATAAGTTGGCATGATCGCCACTGTTTAGCTGGCTGAATATGGCATAGCTCTTCCTCAAGACTCTCGTATTGCAGAAGAACTAATGCAGATGCAGATTCCCTCATCTCTGTGTGGAAGAGCTGAGGTTTAATTTAAACAAGGGTCTGTGTTTACCACCAGGGGTTAAAGTGCCTCAGTGAGGTCTACGCCTCAAACTGAAGCAGCATTTTAATCAGCAAAGCGCAAAAGTAAAGGCTCTTTACCTATGCAAATCACAGTCCCTTGGTGTTAAGGGCTCGTTTGCAACATGGGGATGCGGGGAGAATGTAGCACTACAGGTAGTTCTGCTTCTCCATGGTAGTGAATGGAGTCGGGAAGGTTTTTTCTTTGAGGATTTCAGGGTTCAGGGAATATAAAAGATGCTTAAAAACAGCCCATGCTCCTCCTAGTCCTGCCCCATGGCTAGCATCAGACTGTCAAGCAGCAATCTGCCCAGTTTGAATTAAATCTCATGTGTGTCAAGAATAATATCATAAAACAGTGTATTTCCAGAGCAAAGTCAGTTTACAGTTCTCCACTAAAGCACACGAGGCCTGCTCGGAGTCCATCCTGTCCCCAAACGCTGTCCTTTTGTGTGTCTTTTTGTAAAGACAGAAATGGTTCTCAGTGATAATTGCTATATAACAGAACTAGATCGGATACAACAGACAGAAAGCATTTTTCCTCGTGCCTGTGGCCCCACAGTTCATTGTGGTGTCTTTGATCAAGCAGCTCAGTCACAAAGCTGCTTGCAGGACAGTGTCCTTTCTCTGAGCTTTTTTGCATGTGCTATGCAGTGTATCTGAACCCATTGTGCACCAGCAGTCAAACAAACAATTTCAGCTTCCTCTCAACCAACTGTGCTGCCTTTAGAAGTGCTGGGGGAAGCATGGAAAAATCCTTCCTGTTCGAAAGTCCTGAAGCGTTGGTCAGCAGGAGATCCGCTGCTGATAGACTCTTGTTCTTAGGCAGTGAAAGAGATCATAAATTACCCCAAGTGACCCGCACTTTAGAAACATTACTTACATTCTTAAAAAAGAAGGGCAGATGAGGACAATAAGATCCCAGGAAACTTTCAAAAATGCTGCTTCCAAACACGCTCAGAGCTCCCAGTGTGATCCGTTGTTGCTGGGAACTCTTGCTCAAGCCACTCTTTGTGCCCTGGACATGCTCTGGCATTGCTATTTACAGAGACAAACAGAGAAGGGCAGGGGAATGCAGCAGGCTTGGAAACACCAGCTATTTACATGGGAACAGTGGCACTAGGATCAGGAAGTACAGGGCCACCACCCGACTGCTTTCCTAATAGCCTGCTTTGACAACAGATGCCTTTGTACTGCCATTGCCCCCAGAGGCATGGTGTTAGGAGTGTTAGCAGAGCAGTTTTTGAGCTATTGAATTATTGTCCCAGTGTTGGCATAGGGACTGTGGTAGATTTTAGTGACAGGACTGGTGCATCCCCTCTCATCTGAATGTGCCAACCATGCTGAGCCCAGGCTCCAGGAGAGCACTGCCTCTTCCCCAGTGTCATACTCTGCTCAGGGAGGCACAGCGAGCTCATGTGAGTTGTCCTCAGGTCACTTAAGTACAGCTGGGCAGGTGGCGTTGCCACTAACAGCTGGACATGAACTGCATGCACAGTGCAGATGTGGAGTTATCTCCTAGATTTTCTAGACACACTACCATTTCTGTGGCCTGTGTTTGTCCCACCACTCATTTGGGCTCGTGTGGTGCTGGTGCCAGCAGCAGTCAGCAGCATGGGCATCGGGAATGGATCGGCGCTGCAGATAAGCCGCAGCAAATGCAGTGGCAGCGAGCTGCGGTGGTAATTGGAAAGGCTTATTGCTTTCCACTTTATTTCCATGTGGGAGGGCCAGTATCAGCTGCCACTGACAGCCATTCCGTTCTGATTTTAACCAAATGAAAATGAATACTTTCCAATGGAGAATTTTCTTGACTGGGTTAACAGCCTCCTCCTACTTCTCTGCTCTCAACACTGAATTGTTACCCATTAATCCCTTCATCCCATCATCAGAGTGACCCACAGTATCAGCTGGGTATTGCAGGGACCCGGCTTACGGTCTCTGGTTGTCCAAGCAGGCTGAGCACCCGCAGCTCCTGCTGTGCCAGAATTTCAGGCTGCCATTTCCAGCCCTGTATGTTTAGCCTCGGTTCAGGGCACCAAGAAGTGTGAGCTGCTTCAAGAAACTGCCTTCGTGGTGATTCATCCGTGTTTAGACAGACATCTTCTGACAGCACTAGCAAAGAAATGTGGATCTCCTGGCTCTCTGCTATACAGATCTGTTTTTTGCCTATACCATCTGTTTTTTTTTTTTTTTTATCTCTAGGACATATATAGTGAGTGTGACAGTGGTAGTCAAGAGGACAATGATTCCCTCATTAGGGGCAGAAAGGAGAAAAAAAGCAGGATCCAGCATGACTCTGAATGTTTCAGGCCACCAAGCCTCTTTCAAGGTGGAAAATAGGAGACTTGGGTTTGTCAGAGCAAAGCTACAGCAGGGATCAAAGGCTGCTGCTGGTGGCCTGTCACCGGTGACTGATTCTTGCTTTCTCTCACCTGTGTCCCAAACTTCATATCTCACGGCCAATGCCTTCCCCTCTCTATATTCCCTTCACACGCCGGCACTCAGCCGGCAAGCGGAGAGGCAGAGAGCGAGCGCGAGAGCTGGCAGGGAGTCAATATATTTCAGTGTTTTATTACTACGGAGCTGAAGTAGCATTTAGTTGGTTAGGCTCAGCACAGAGTGAGCAGTCTAAAGTGACTCAGATATCGGGGACAACGATTAAAGGCACAACAAAAAATCCATGGATTAATTAGCAGGTCAATGGTGGTTGAGTAGTTATTGCTAAATTACAAGGTTTGCATGTACGAGAGGGGATTGATCACTGGATCTGCCAGCTTCTCTGGCTATGTGTTAGAGGTGGGGGGTCAGTAAGGTGGATTCCCGTTGCTGTGGGGACTGGTCAAGAATGGTAGGGAATGGGGCTGCCCAGGGTTTACCTGCCCCTTGCATGAGTACATGTGTTTTGCCTGTTCAGTGGAGGTTCAAAATGAACTGACACCATCTGCCAGGCAGCTCAGCAAAGCCCATGGGGCTGACAACGGCGTGGGACAGGGGCAGCCCCAGGGAGTGAAATGGAGGATGTGGTGGGCATCCAGATGGATGGATGGATGGGGTCTCCTTTCAGTGCAAGGAGAAAGGGGCTGTTGGGAATGGAAGTTCCAAAAGAAGAGCTTAGGCAAAGTCTGGCATCAAGACATGTTTGCCTCCACTCTTATTGTGGAATACTGGACAAATTTGTGGAGGAAAGTGTCTGTACTTATCTATCTATACATATATGTACGCTAACATAGAAAGGTGTACGCACACACAGACCACAGCTTCCTCGCTAGGAAGAGGTGTGGAGACAGAGAATTGCAAACAGCTCTTTTCCAGCCAGGAGCACAATGGGAAACAGAGACTCTTCCCTTTGAGGGCACAGGAGAGTTTGGAGAGAGTCAAAGTATTTCCCAGTGTGGGGCAGAAAACACCATTTTTTCCCCCCACCACCATGATCATTAGCAACTCTGTAGTGATGACAGCTGGAATTGATCAGAAGGAAGAAAATTACCCCCGAGGTCTCCATGTAAATGCAAAGCAGGCTGTCGGGGGGGAAGAGAAGGAAAAGGAGAGGGATGCTGGCTAATGGATAGAGTACTGGAGGACTCCGTGTGCTCTGTGTTGGGAGCTCACCAGATTGCTCTAATGTGCAGAATAATCAAGCCGTCAGAGCCCTCGCTCCAGCTCTGCTCGGAGGCAGGCAGCGCCGAGAACATTTTATCTCATTTCCAAATGACTTTTTATGCCCAGTAAAATGCTGTTTTCATATCAATTAATAATTCAGCTAATAACACAATTAAGGAATCCGCCTTTTGCTGGGAGCCATTTCAAGGAGACGGCAGGGGAGGGGCAGGCGTAGCATCAGGAGGCTTCAGGCTGATGCTTCGCTGCACTTGTGGGTCGCTGCTCCTGCACAGAGTTATCCGATAATTAAATGTGCGTGTTGGGGAAGCCAAGAGTTATGGGTCCTGTGTCTCTCCATGTGACAAAGGCACTGTGCATCTGTTGGCAAACACATAACTTCTCTTTGAGCTTCAGTTTGCCTCTGTAAAGCAAGGTCTGTGCTACTTCCGTGCCGTGTTCTGCAAAGGGAACGTGTTGCTAAATGTTCTGATGCTGCTGTCAGACAGGCCAGATCTTCCTTATGAGAAGATATATGCTGTGTTAGGGCTTTGCAGAAACAAAATACCAGGGCTTAGTGGGTCATCTGGGATTTATTGTCTACCGCGTACCAGAAGAAATCTTGGTATGTTCAAAGCCAGCTATTTTTATCCCGGTTATTAGAGTCCAAGGGTGAGGCCTATTCTGTAGATTTCATATTGGCTAAGAATATGATTATTACTAATTTGAAACTGATGCAATTATACGGGTGCAAATCTTGATATGAGCGAAGCAATCTTTTTGTAAATGTGCCATGAATATATATATAATCTATTCCTTTCTTTCCTCACACTTTGCAAGCCTGACTGCACCTCCTCTAGGGTATTCTGTGATAGCAGCTCTATTCCATTATAGTTCAAATCGTACACTGCATGACGGTAGCCAAAGCTTGTGTAGGACATTTAAGTGCTGTTCTGTGCTATCCAGAACTGGTACAATGGAGCCATAGTAAATGGGACACACAGTGTCTGAACATGAAAATGTTGATTAGGCTTTGTTCAGAGCCAAGCTGGAGGGTATCTTATCCTTTCTCAGGACCTGACCCTTGGTATAGTTGGTTTCCTTCATCTTTGGCAGTTTGATTTACCTCTTGAAGGCAGGTTAACTTTTGGAAATAAATAAGCAATCTCTATTTAGTTATTTATTGCTTGCAAAGATGGAGTCCTGGTTGACTGATTGATGGTTCTGTCTCCAGTTCTATAAATCAGCACTTGTGAATGTAACACATGCTAGCCACACTGACTGAATGTGAAACTGGTCACAAAGGAAGATCTAGTACTGCTTTAGGCCTGCTTAGCTTCCTCTCTTCCTATCTAACATTCCCCTTATGTCCTCTCTCTGGCTTATTTAGGTGGTAGCTCTTTGCTGGACTGTCATTATATGTCTCTGTTGTATTGCAGACAAAGGGACTCTGTCTTCATGACAGTCTTTAGATATAGGGATGTCAGGGATCTCAAGAGATCATCTGTTCCCTCCTTTAATCTCGCAGCAGAACCTTCTTTACCTAAGCCTAGATTATCAAAGCCTTTCATTGCAACCACAGTTCAGAAAATAAATGTCAGTAATGCAACGTCAAGAGGCAATAATTCTCTTCTGATTTTTCTGACATTGCTGTTGCCTCATCGATTTGTGCTTGTTTTGTTGTGTTTTTTTTTTTTTTTTTGTAGTTGTTGTTGGTTTATTGGTTGGTTAGTTCGGTTTGTTGTTGTTTTAAGCAAAATTTGCTTGAAATATGCCAGATAGTGTCCCAGAACCCATCAGATTAGTCCACTTCTGAAACTACGGGAATCAACAGTACAACTTCAGTCTCTTCCAGAGAGGATGAAAGTATGATACCTTTGTGAAGAGTAATTTGTCAGCTGCAACAAGCTGGATTAGATCCAGAACCACAAAGCAGAATGGCCCATGACCCAATCCACCCCTTCCTTAGCAAGGAAGTTCTTTTGGCTAGGCTTTGAGATCTCTGTGCCCTGCTGTTCACAGAATAATTTGTGCCCTCCCTGTGGTTAATGTTCTTATAGAGCCTCTCTTGCTCTTCTTTTTTATTTTTATTTTTTAACGGAACAAGAAGTTGAGGAAAACACCTGCTCAATTTTGCTTTTCTTAATGAATAATCTGTATAACATTAAATAGCACCACAGACCATTAAATACCAGGAGAGATAGTGGCCATGTGGTAAGAGTGCTAGCACAGATCATTCATGTCAGGAGTCTCCTAACGAGGTGCCTGGATGTGGGAATCACCTGGGAAAAAAAGACACCTGGCATCTGTATGTTTCAGGGAAATCCATTAACTGTATTTTCTCTCTTTCTCTCTCTGTCTAGGTAAGTGAAGCTTTGGTTTTCCTGTGCAATAACTACTTGTTGACTGGCCCTTGATGAGCTGAGAAAGTGACGTTCCTTGGCTCAGAGGCAACAGCGAGGATCATTCAGTCTCAGATGTTCCTGGTTTTCCTGTTTGTTCGTGAGTCTTTGCCATAAAGATCTTTTGGAAAAAAAAATCTTGCAATGGTGTGATCCCAGTGGTGGGATGGTTAACCTGCATTGCTTTGTACCTGTCAGTAAGTTGTTACCTGTGTCAGGGTGCTAATGGTAGTACATTATGTGTACTGTTGTCCTGGGGTAATGGAATGTCATCTGTGATCAAAAGTATGTATAATCTTCTTGCCTGCACTCTTGCCCAAGCCAGTTTATAATGAAATCATTGAATGCTGTCCCTGTGGTCTGTCTTTAGCTTGGATGTTAAGAGGGCAGTGCTCCTTCTGGAACAGGCACTTGTGCAATTTCTGCCTTGTGGTAGCAGTATGAAGGTAACTGTATAGTGCCATAGTGCAATTTACATGAGAGCAACAGGTACAAGCAAGCGTGCTCATACCTGCAAAGCTGATTCCCATTTCAGACACGAAGTCCTTGTGGTGCATGATCTGAGTCTGCCAAAGTATTTTTGAAGGTATTTTTATCACTCTTGTTCTGAAGTTCTGATGGCCACGTTTGAAATCAAGATTTATGTCGACATGGACTTAGCATACATGAGGGCTGTAGTTCATCCTTCCAGTTTTCAAGCACCTCACTGTTATGTCTGCACTGTACAGCCTGTAGTGTACTGAGCACAGAACCGGCCACAGAATAGCATTTTCTGTGCATTTGGCTTTGCAGATCAGTTTTCAAACAAATATACTATATGATTTATAGTTGCTCTTCCTCTTACTTTGTACATCCACAGACATTAGGCAGTATGCCAGACTCTGGTCTGGAAGACCAGTGAATAACAAGCTAAGAAATGCTGCTATAAGGAATAAGGGATTTTTTATGTATGGATACAAGTCCTAGTTATATAGAAACAAATAGCTGGCTAGCTGCATAGGCACAGGTAACAGGAATTTTGCCATTGATTTCTGTCAGTCTGTGATATTAAGTTATCATGGATTGGTTCTATTCTTTTTCTTCAACTACAGTAGGAAACAGTATTGGATAGGTGATATTCATATACGTCATTTGTATGACTTGTACTTCTGCTCACAATTGTGGTATTGTGGTCCTGGTTATTTAGAGAAGTTGTCCAGATTACCTGCCGTATTGTAGTGGATTTAGCTAAGGAAAGAAGATCTGATATTGGTCGTGGATATGTCGTAAACAAGAGGTTCATAATAACCATGCTTGGGAAATACCATGCTATCGTTGCTTAGCGTTTCTGCTGGGATGTTCCTGCTGAGTGTGCAGAGAAATTATGTTGAATAACCGCGTTTCTGTTTTAAAAAGAGAAAATAAATGAAAGGAAGTTTTTCTGTGTGGGCCAACTAGAATAGTAAATGTTTGAGAAGCTGTATGGGAACTTGGTGAGCTTGAGATACAGATGTAAACCATTCAACTAGGAAAAAGGGAAAGAGAGTAAGGAACACAAAAGAGGAACAAATAGCGTTGATATTTAGGACTGCACTGCTTGTGCAGCTTTAATATGGCTGTTGTGTCAAGCAAAGGTGGTTCTTTTGCTATTGCATTGTCTGGGGCAGATATTACCTGGGGGACAAACTGTGCGGCTTGGAGCTGTTCCCTGTGTCCTGCAGACTGTGCGAGTGGAGGAAAACATCTTTCTATAGAGCCTGGGTCACCGGCCTGTGCACACCAAGTTTTTGGGCACGTCTTCATATCAGGAATTTTCACCTGGCTGCCTTATCTGAAGCAGTGTAGGGCTCTGTGGTCTAGGCTAGTCCATTTGGATACAGATTACCTCAGAGAACTTTACTGCTAGCATAAAGCTTAAATTTCCCTCTGATGAGCTTCAGGATGCACATCACAAGAACAAATGTGAAAAAATGAAAGGCAGATAGTATAGTGTTTTAGCTGAGTTCAAGCTGACAGACCAAGACCTGGCATCTCTAACACCCTGACACTTTAATGTATTTAGATCCCCGTTGCACATTGCAGCCATGACAGACGATTGCAGGCCAGAGACACCCTGCGCAGCGACATCAGGCAGAAAAGCTGTGTAATTAGTTCAGCAGCTACAAAGCCAGAGAGAATCATCTTCTGTCTGTGTCCAGATGCAGCCTGCAGGGAAAAAAATCTTTTGCATTGGTTGCATAACTGAAGCCTTGGCATCTCCACTGAGGAGAATGATTTCTGCTTTCCCCTGGCCTAAAAAAAAAAAAAGAACTCATCCTCGTTCCACAGCTGGAAAAGCCAAAGGAAGATTTGGCATGCTTGGGACACATGGGTCATTGGAATCCAGATCTTCCTCCTGCATCTCTTCCCGCAGTGCAACGTGCATTTTCTCATAACTGGAGCATCACAAACCACACTCTTCTTGCTTGTCAGCTGTACCAGCCTGCCTGTCTGCAGGTTTGCGTTGCTGAGCACATGCAAACACTTGCATAGGAAATCTCCCTCCTTGCCCCCGTCTGCTTTGTTACTTTTTAGCCAGATGAGTTTTCCAATCTCATTCATAGTACAGTTGCACAAAGAGCTGCTCTTGCATCCTGTGTGTAACACACATAGAGGCGCTGATAACTGATAGTAGAGAAAGGCTGTGATAGGATTGGTAACATCTTATGCCAACTATGACTTTAATTACTTGTTGCTTTTTTCATTTCCTTTTTTTTTCTTCCTTCATAGCTACTGCTATCCTGATATAATTGTATCATTAGTTCAAAAAGACTCAAGCATCATGAGGTTTTACAACCGTAAATAGATATGGGGTTCCTTTTCATTGGTATCCTCTTCTCCAAAAATCTTGATGGTTAGGAATTTATCTGAAAGGCTTAATTGAGTTTCTTTCTTATTGGCATGGCTCAGAGAGCTGATGCTTGTAAGAAAGCCATAAAACTGTGGTGATATTGAATAAATCAGTCAAGCTGCCGTTTGTTCGAACAGCGTTCTTATATGGACACTGGGGAGCAAGGAAGAAGTCCTTGCCCGACCAGGATTACGAAAGAAATTGTCGCATCATTTATGGCAGCCTTCTTATCATTATCATTAGAGCTAATGCCATCATCATTTTCCCCAGTGAAAGCAAGGCCTCTGGGGCTTCTCTGCTTCCTGACAGTGGAGACACCCATGTGCATATTAATACGCAGCTTTGCTTATGCTAATGGCAGCTATTTGTAACATTAATATTTTCTTCCACCATAAAAAAATAACAACAATAATAATAATGCTTTGTCGTGAGGATTTGAGCTCTAATGCGCTTTGCAGGAGTGGAAGGGGAAGAGAAAAGCTTCTGACCTAATTTTTGTATCCTTGAGGGAAAGACCAAATTTGCAGATGGCATAGGTGCTGAAACACTCGCTCTCCTCAAAAGCGGTATGAAGGTCAGTGGGGAAACTGGTCCACTTCACACACAAAGCAAGCGACAGCATCATTACAGCTGATCGCTGGAAATTTCCTGCTCAGAGGCACTCCTGGCACTGAATCAGCAGCAGGGCAGTGCTGGGTGCGGTCAGCCATCAGGGCGTACCTCCTGTGCCTCAACATCCTGCTGTGGTGTAGCATTAGGAGTACTTCCCTTTGCTTCCTGGAGCAGATCTGTTCAGAACAGTGAAGAGGCTTTGATACTGCCCCATCCCTGTAGTGTGCCGTTGTCCTCTTTTTTGTCACAATGTCATCTCCTTGCAGAAAGGAAAGCTGGACCCCAAGCCCTTTTCAGTCTTACTGCAGTCACTGTA
Organism: Numida meleagris; assembly: GCF_002078875.1. Taxonomy (NCBI): domain Eukaryota; kingdom Metazoa; phylum Chordata; class Aves; order Galliformes; family Numididae; genus Numida; species Numida meleagris. Next base: position 79,385,666 of record NC_034409.1, read on the forward strand.
GTTATAGGAGCCACACAAGGTGATCCCACAATGGGAGGTGCTGTGCAATGGCAGACTGGGAGGACTGCTGTACGTTTTCTCAAAGGGTTTGCGGTTTTCTAAGCTCTTGAGTGTCTGGATTTGGATTGCTGAGATTACCTGTTTTATTTCCAAGCTTCGCTCTTTTCTGTGGCCTTTGCTCACAAGTTCAAATGGCGCAGACAGCAGAGGGAAAATGAGAGAAAGAGCTGAAACATCATCAGGTTTCCTCCCGAAGTCTGAGATGCCATTGGGCTGTTCTGTAATGTGGGGGCATTGCCTTTCCGCTCTGCAGCACAGGTGCTGAATTGTTAGTGTTTGGTTTTATGTAAGTAAATAAAGAAAAATGTAAAAGATTTTTGCAGGATGTCAGAACCTTTGAAAATGTCTGTAATTAACTACTTTGGGAGCATATGACGATATTTAATGGGCCCCTCGGTGATAATTTCAGTAGCTTTTCCTGATACCTGACAAATACTGAACATTGTGTACTTAATTTTAATTAACAACTCTTTAAAGAAAATGTCAGTGATGTGCGGGTACCTGTGGTTTATTTGGGAGTGGAGGGGACACTATGTTTCTTGTTGCAAAAAGAAAGACAGGAAGATGACGTTTCTTTGGGTGAAACCGCACAACTTAAACAAGGATCTGTGTTCTCTTACATCTCTTCTGTTTTAAACTATCTAGAGCCCCTCTTTCTGCTTCAAGTGCTTACAGTGGTATTTACTGTTTTATTTTATGACATGAAGGGAAGGAGGGAGGAAAAGGTTGCACCATCTATTGAATCCATACATTACAGGATTTGATCAAAGGGGAAGAAAACAACAAGAAAAAAAGCCCTAAGATTACTTTGCTTTTAGAGCTGGTGTTCAGAGGTGTCCTTTCTCAGTAGCATCAGGTTCCCTGGCTGTCTCAAAACAAGAGACTGAATTCAGACTGCTGTGTAACTCAGAAATGACTGACACCATCCTCCCTAATGTACAATCAGCTCGAACAGTTCTGGAATACCTGCATTTGTTCTTTGCATCGAGGTTCAAGACATTTGAAGGATACAATTTCATGCTTTTCAATAAATACACAGGGGTTAATGAGATTCTTTTTTTCTAAAGTGAGCTGAAATTTTCTCAAAAGTTAATAGGAGTTCAAGCCATGTATCACAAATTGAGTGACTTGTGCCAAAATCATGAGATTTAGGAATACTTCAGAAACCAGAAAATTATGTTTACAGCTTAAAATACAATAGAAATGACACTACTTTAAGTACTGCAGTTCAAATAATGCTAAATCTAAAAGCAACTGCAAACATACTACTCCAGTGTTTGCGATTCTCCTGTATCACAGCCTTTGCTGCACAAAAACTTGTGAATGAAACTTACAGGAGGTTGAACATGGCTTTGATTTTTTGAACTCTTTGTCCATTATCTATTATTTCAGAAACATAACACTGAGCCCATTGGAGCCTTGTTGTTTTTGAGAAGGAAGCAAATTGCCTTCAATAGAGAAGTGAAATTCCAAGTGAAAGCAAAAGCCATAACTAGTGAAGAACTAGGCGTTCAGCGGTCTTTCAGGATCAATTAGTTGAAGGCGTCATTGGCAGCATAAGCAACGCCTCTTTGACAGGATGCTTTTGGAAAAGGAGAAGGTTTCAGCTATTCTTATCAAAGATGGTACTGCAGTAAATTCTACTATTTATCATCTTTGTGTAAATTTGTTATCGCTTTGTTGATTCTACTATAGTTGCTCTGGTTTTTAACTAAGTGATGTAGTAAGAAAAGTCATTTCCCAAAGTTCTCAGTCAGATAGTTCCCCGATAGATAAAGGTCAGTCTTGGCTGTGGTAGAAACACACCAGGAATTATTCAAGGATTGTTTAAAATAGTCTCTGAGGTGTAGGGACCTTAAATAAAACATGTGTTCTCATGGCAAGGAACACAGGGCTGAATCTGCCATGTGCGGACATTTCCATGTCCAGATTTGGTCAGCAAATCATTTGGTTTTGCTGCACAGCTCTGCCTCAAATAGATGGATATATTAGGTCCATTTGTACATTCTCTGTGTCTGCATTGGCAGGATTCCCCAAATACCTGTGGAGAGGCACAAGGTATTTGTCAAGTGCAGTGGCATAAAAGAGATGTCATGGAAAATGATTGCACTGGCAGTGCAGCACTGAGGAAGGCAGTAAGACTTTATGGATTCTCTCGTACCTGTGAGTAACATGCATTGATATTCCCTCTCTAGGCTACTGGGTGCTTTTAGGATGCAGAGAAAAATGGTGCTAAAGGGAATACCTTGGTTCATTGGCTGAGTTTTGTTACTCAAAATGCGCAGGTAATAAAGCAGTGTTGCCACTTTTGGTGCAAAATGCTTGTGGAAAGGGGCAGTACAGTTGCAGCGTACCAGTGGCAAAGAGAAAGTAGTCGGTAAGGGAGGAGGTTAATGCCTTGTGTATGTTTGTCCGTGTAAATGTTCCTGCTTTTTGTTAGTAAGCGGAGGATATCTTCCTACTGCTTGTTTGGCCCCTAAGCTGAGCTGAGAGAAGCACAGCCTTGGCTCTTGCCTAGTAATGAAGTATTCAACTAAATCATAATGAAAGTCACTCATAGCAACTGAGATGGCTTGTCTCACATGATGTGTTTGTATGTGTACCTAAGCTCAAATAACATCCTTTCTCAAGGAGTCCAGAAGAAGTCTCCATTCCCAGGTAGCTTCTCCCTGTTGATTTCTCCTTGGCTTGGTGCAGCAAACACATGCTACAAAGCTTGGCAGCGACTGCTTGCTTTTATTTGTGCATCAGGAATGCCTAGGATAGGTGAGATCCCCAGTGTAGTCTCTTGGTTCAAAGAGCGCTTGGTTTAGCTCTCTGTCTCTCAGCCATACACGTCAGCTCTGCATCTGTTGCCCCCTCATGACATCAACTCCCAGACTGGAGCTCATTTGACACTAAGGTTAATTTTCTCTAGCCACTGACAGACTGATTTAAGCGTCAGCTCGTTACAATGGCATTCTAATTAAAGCCTCACGATAGCCTTTGACCCCAAAAAATGACTTGGGAGAGAAGAAGCAGATAGGGTGATAAGCTTTGATACTGGCACATGGGAGGAAATATATCCTGCCTGATGCTTGTGGGTGTCAACTCCAGTTTTATCAGATTGTCCTCTGGAAAGGACTGATTATTAGTATTTATCTCCCTGAGAAAAATTTAGCAGCACTGATTTCTTTTGCTTCAAAGGAAGTCGTACCTTTTCGCTGGGAATAGATATAGTCCTCTGGCTTCATTTTCAAGGTGTATTTTGTGTAGTTTCTCTTCCAGAAGAGTTGATCACTTCACTACTATGTGGAAGGTCAAACCTTTGCTGGAATGCAGGAGCCTGTGCAAGCACAAGAGCTGATCTTTTTTTTCTTAGGCTGTGGCTGGGGAGAAAAGAGATGTGGGTAAAGTGTGGGGTTTTTTTTGTAGTACATTTGTGTCTGCATCTACATGCTAGAAAAAATTATTTCCTTTGTTTCTGGCACTGTGCAGCCTTTGAAAAAAAAGTGGGGCAGCCAGTCTGGGTCTAAGCATGTAAGTTCTGCACAGTATCAGGACTATCTGCTATCCAGAGCAGATCCTTTCAGCAAGGCTATTACAAAAATGCACCAACTCAACACATCCTAGCTAGGAGTGCTCTCTGCCGAATGACTTAGTCTCATTCTTCATGTGTACCTTGATTCATGCTATTCCCTTCCTATCCTATCAGGGCTCCTTGCTTTCTATTTCCCTGCTTCCTTCCCCCTCCTGTCCTTTAATAGCTTTTACCCTCTCTCACTTCAGTGGCTGTGTCCTCAAAACTTGTAGAGGATAAAATATCCTTTTGTCTAACTTTGGCTCCAGCTTTCTTACATTGCGGCAGAGAAGAGGCAAAGAAAAATTACTGACAAACAGAAACAACAAGTGCTGGTGGATCAGACTTTTCATTGCTAGATCTTCGTAGCTTGACATGCCTCAGTTGCTTGATTTAGTAAGTCAGATATTGATGCTCTTAGCACATGTGGTGAATAGTAGTTTCTTTTGCAGTGAGAGTTTTCCTTCCCGTATTTCACTCAATTACTTACTGTGTAGGCTGTATATGTGCACAAAACAAGGACTCTGAGCCTGAAGGTATCAGTTAGTGGGCAAGCCAATGTGGGAGGATAAGACTAGGATGGGGAAGTGCTAGGTTGGCAGTAACGGAATGAAGAAATCTTAGTATTTTATTATTGACAGTAAAGGAGCCTGGAGGATGTGATCCACTTGAATTGAAAAGCAGTGGCAATCAAATAGCATCCTTTTGCTTTACTCACCATACCTGGTGTATCTGAGGACGTCCCTTGGTACACTAAGGCTGTGGCTGGAACCCTGCAAAACTCACGTAAGAATCCTCATGTTTTTTTGATGAATAGGGAGAGGTAGGTTTGCTCCCCTTTGAAAAGGTGGAGAAACAAAGCAGAGGGTAAAGGTTTATAGTAAAGGTGTCATAGCAAGACAGCGTCAGAATATGCTAGAACGTGACTGTTGTACTTCGAACTTGATCCAAAGTTCACTGAAATCATTTAGTCTTTGGTCTTTGCTAAGAGTCAGACCTGGTTGATTTTATTTATTTATTTATTTATTTATTTATTTATTACATATGGGTAAATACCAGTTAATTGAAACAGAAACCTTAGGTGGAATTGTTGTCATTTCATAGAATCACAGAATGGCTTGGGTTGGAAGGGAGTGTCCCCTCCTCTCCGTGCATACATGCATGCAGGCACATACTCATTGCTATCTCCATCATCTTTAAATTAGAGTAAAATACTTGGTTACAGAGACTTTCAGCTAGGAGCGTGGGCCCTGGGGGATTTATTTTCCTACAAATGTATTGTGCACAAGGTTGATCTGATCACAGACAATTTGAACTATCTTTGCAACCTCAGGAAGATTCCTTTCAGAAATGTAAATGATGTGACACTCCAAAGAACAAAACAAAACAAAAAACAGGAAAAAAAAGGAAAGAAGAAAAAAAAGTAAGAGTGCGCACTGATTGAGATTATGGGCATTTTCAGAGACACTGGGTCCCAGGTGCAGGACACAAGTCGTCAGAGCTCTTTCACCTGTCCTCCTCCTCCTCTCAAAGCATAACCTTCCCATACAACAGCAAACTGTTGCAAGGTGCTGGAGGGAGAGAGAGTTGCATTAAATACAGTTTGAGATTACAATAACTGTTTCTATGGCAACAAGAAAATGCCCTCCATGGCTTTTGGTTTTGTTTTGAGCCAAGAGGCATGAAGTGAAGGTTTGTAAACAGAAGGCAGTGGACAAGATGTGGGCAGGGGGCTTTGTGGTGCCCTGCCTATGGCGCTGGCCCACCTGGGTACACATTTCTTCTGGTGTGTTGGGCCAAGACATCTTCAGCCTTGTTTCAGTCAGTTCCAGCTCTGATTTTGAACTTTGCTGGAACAGGAAGGAAAACAAGAAGGCAACCGTTTGTGCTTTTCCAGGTCCTTCGTTACTGATCTGTTCAGCACTGCCAGAGGCCCAAATAGCCTGTCCTCTCACCAGGGAGTGAGCAAAGCTTGTTTCTCCGTGAGATTCCCCTGTCCTGCCCCATCGGAGGAGCCCACTCCTGACCCTGCAGAGATCTCCCTGGTAGAAGTAATAAGCGTAATAAGGGCAAGTTAATCCCTACTTTCATAGAATATTAATCTTCCATTCACAGGAATTCACTGGGCAGAAAGATGCGCTGTAACTGAAACCTCTTTGGCTTCCTCTCGCCAGCACTGCACGGAGAGGCCCATCTATTTTTAAAAACCCTATTAGTTGTGGTAAGATTGTACCACTCCCTCTCACTGTAGCTTCTAAGTGTTGTCTAATTGGTTTTTATTACTACGCCATCCCTGGGAGCACGTGGAGCTGAAATGCACATTTGCTCAAACGTTTGTGTTCCCTCATCCTTGTTGGGGATGCTTTTAGACCATTTAAGGTTTTGTCAGCAGGAGAGCGAGAAAAAGAGAGCGAGAGAGGAAAAAAACTGAGGGAGACATTTCCTAGGCTAGAGACAACAAGTAGGTAGGCCCAAGAGGCTCGGTTTGGCTGATCCCCACAAGTCTTCCAGTGGTCTTATCCCTAATGACACACACGTTTTGTGTCCCCTAGCAAGTACAGCTGGCTTGAAATGCAGCTGGTGTTAGCAGCTGGCACCTTTAACCCAGGAGCACTCTCTTCTGAGCTCTCCATACATACGCAGGCTCTCAGAGCAGAGTCCTCTTACCCAGAAGAAGAGCTGGGAGCAGAGCTCAGTGAGGACAGGACAGACTGTGCCCATCAGACACAGGATTTGATCAGATTATCATGATGACTAGCAGCCTTTATACATGAGACTTGTTCCTTCTATCACCTTATCCCTCTGTTTCTCTGACTTTGGTCATTCCCCTAAATATCCCTTAAGTCCTATACGATCCCCTGCATCCCATAGCATGCCCTGTACTCCTTAAGCAGTAATCCCATTGATCTGTAAGATGACCCAAAGATCCTCAATGGTTGACTCATCATCATGATGTGTTTCAGATGCTGGGATATGGGGAAGGTGCTGGGGCAGGGATTTCTGACAAGGTTATTAGGGTTTCCTGGCCTGCAGTTGTGCTCCTGTTTTCGTTTTGGTTTGAGCTGATGAGCCTCCTCTGCACTGATAGTTCTTTTGCAATGGACTTTGGAGTAGTGGGGTGGGAGGTTATTCAGATTCCCTACGTGATAGCATCCATGATCCTCTGGGTCCATGCAGGCGAGATTTTTAACACGTCATCTAAACCACATGTGCTGCAAGTACCCAAAGGAATAACCATCCTACCCTGTGTCATGCACATCTCCAGCACTAGTAGCCTCTCACTTGCCTTGTGCTCTGCTCCAGCCAGCGTGTACACGGCTCCAGCTGGATGTGTGAGGTTTGCATGCAGAGAAATTCTGGCTCTCTGACTAATGGTATTTGAGTAATGGGATGCCACACAGACTCAAAGTGCTGGGAGAGGTTGGTGAGATTTCCATGTTACTCCCAAGCAGCATAGGCATCTCTCTTTTAGAAATGAGTGGATGGCAAGGAACCAGGTCTGGTGAGGCATTTCTGGAAAATAAAAAAATAAAAAAACAAAACCCTCAACAAATCTTTCTGCTCCTTTGATCTCCTAAATACTTTAAACATTTTGGGCCCGGAGTCCTTAGCAGTAGGTACAGATAAGACTTCTTGTGAAGTGTGATGTGACTGCCTTCTTCATGTGAGCTGTCCAACCAGGAAAGTGTAACAGCTTGATACATATGCTCTGCATGGCCATTAAACAAGCTGTAACGCAGCCTCGCCGCTTGCTCAATTCAGACTGGGACATTCTAGTTTTTGTGGTCACTGATCAAATGAAATTGTTTGTTACGGCCGGGTAGTTTGGTGTGTGGTCTTGATTTCATTCATTCATTTCCCAGGCACTGCTGCCGCGCACCAAGCCAAGCAGTTTAGATAGGGCTATCAGTTGTTTGAGCAGGGCAGCTTGAATCTGTGTTTTGATAGTTTTACAGTGCCCTGGAACAGGCACTTGTGCCACTGGTACGTGCTAATGAGAGCAGAAGAGTGTTTTGCAGGGATTAACACCCAGCGAGATGTTCGGGGAGTCCCCCACGTTGCACAAAGCCTCCCCCCTCCTTGCTTTGTGCAGGCTAGCAGGGTATGCTCACACCAGGGGCTCTGGCAAGTTTCCTATGATGCTTTTTTCCCCCCTCTTCATGCAGTCTCCTGCTGAATGTACTGCGTAAACAGGTTTTTCTCTTTCCTTTCAGGAAGAGACTATTTCAGACTGCTCCACTCTGCCTGTCAGTGTTTCACGTTAGTGCACAGAGAATGCTATTCTTTGAGCAGTGCCCGTTGTTCTAATGGGATCCATTTAAAGCAAACTGTACTGTAATTTCATTTTCTTTAGGGAGAGGGGGGAAAGTACTTTCTCCTTGGAGCTATATCCATGCTACCCACTTTACATCTCTCTAGCAGGATCTGCAGCACGCTGATTTCTCTCCAAGATCACTGGAAAAGCCTGAGAACTGAGGGGCCCTGGAGGAGTGTTTGCAGATGTGCTGCTGCTCTGCACCACTTCCCACAGTCAGAGCCCCATCTCCTATCCCTGGAGCAGCCTCAGCCATGCCTCTTGCTCCTGTTTCTTGTTTGGTCTGTGACAGCTAGACCATGCAATCTGCAGCAGGCTGCACCTTGCATTCAATTGAAAACCACCCGCTGCAGAGGCTTCTGAGCCATTTTCTTTAATGTGCGTGTTGCTCACTATGGTTTGGGGTTTGTAGTTTTTGGTTCCAGCTCTGGCATTTACTGACTGAAATCACTTGGGAGACTCCCACATCAGTGAGTGCCCTCTTCTCTGTATAATGTTGGTGCATTTGTAGTGCCTGAGATGCCCTATAGCTCTGGGCAGAAATTCAGCGAGGAGCTGCTGAGCAGGGCTTTTTCCCAAGGGCCCCACAGCACTATAATTCAGTTCCCTCCTAGTCTGAAAATCCTCCGTGCATTGGCCTTCAGGGGATGCAGAGAAAGTTGTCTGCTGGCTGGGGCATCCAGGGTTGGCTGAGATGTATGGGTGGCCAATGGAGGGAGTTGTTTTTCTGTCTGAACCACTTGCTATTTTCCTGTTGTGTGGGTTGGGATGTGTTGCTGGATTTGCTTTTGGTTTGATGTATTGTTGTTTGTTGAATGGCTCAGGGGTTTGTATATAACATTGAAATGACTGGGACCTGTGAGGGATGCTTTTTTATCTTGGCATTTAAAAAGAAATCAAAATAGATGAGATGTTTTTCGCATAATTAAAGATCACACCTAAATCAAATGCTCTAGACCTCAGTCTCCTCCTATTTCCTCACTTCCCACTCGTCTCCCCCTCCTACACACATACAAAGTTCAGCTGTTTGGGAATGCAGCTGAGAATTTCCTACTGTCTAGAAAGCGTGAACTAAACCTCTTTTCCTCCCTTTTTTGAAGAAAAAACACCACCAACAACCTGCAGCATATTCGTGGTTCTTGTGTCAGCGCTGTAGCTGGCACTCCCCTCTAGTTTCAGTGTAGGTTATTTCTGAATTACCCTAAACAGACCATTCCCCGACTCGGAGGTCAAGGTGAGTGCAATGATAGCCAAGTCCCCTTGCTGACAGCTCTCTGTGGGGAGTGATATTAACCTGCACGCCTCTCCCTCTCCTACTCCCTACAGCCTGTTATTAAACAAGGACAAGTGGGTAGCTTGTCTGTGTCTGTGTGTGAGAGCGCGACTCTGTCACCTGATGCATACAGATGGCTTATTAACCAATTAATTCATAGGGCTAAATTGGTTAAATCAAACTAAATGACACCCAATTGCTGTACAAGGGTAGAAATGGATTGGAATAAGTGTTTCTTAAATGCCAGCCTCGTTGCGCAAAGGAATGAGTGGTGGAGGGAGGAGGGGAGCTTGTGGAGGAGCAGGGAAGGCAGCAGACACTGGCAGCAGCACAAGCAGAGCCATTCAGGGCATCGTGTCCTAGGGAAGGAAGCATCTCGTGAGCCCGTGGCAGTTTGTGCTGCCAAGAAATCAGATCTCTCTTTTTGCTGATGACATTTTAGGGCTGGGAGTTCCTCCTGAGAGAGACTTCCAGCTCCTGCCTTCATTCTGTGGGCAAGAAGAGGAGGCTCCTTGGGTCCCAGACTTTAGTTAAAGCATGAACAGCCATTATTGTTAATTTGTCTCAGGAGTGAGGGTTTGTTTTTCAGAAGTGCAATCTAGTTCTCTGACTAAAGTCTCTGGGAGCAGTTGGTGTTCCTGGAAACTGAGGATTTTAGTCCTCCTTTTAGCTGGACCCCAAGGACCAGGTGGAAAAGCTACATACAGCTGCTTTCTTGGAGAGTATGGCTTCAGTGGAAACAATAATATATTTTAAGTCTTCACATAGGAAAAGCACAGAAGATATCGTGTGTGCGTCCATTTTCTGGAGGATAACCCCACTGTCTACCTTACCTGCAGCAAGATCACCAGTTGCTTAGGGACACTCCTCTGTAACGTTTCCCATGGTGGCATTATCTGTCTGCGTGTGTTACAGAAGACTTTTCTCCATAGGACAGCACTCCTTTTTTTTTTTTGTCCACACCAAATGCTAACCTTTTGCTCTGAGTTGTGATATAGATGATGGACTTGATAGGATTGACTGAATGACTGGAAGAGGGAGGTATTTCCCCTGATCCCAGTTCAATTTAACAACTACTGCGATACATAAGTGTCATAACCCAATTTGGAATAGGGGAGGGAGTACAAAAGCAAAAATACAAAAAGCAGAGTTGTGCATCAGAAACTACTCAGTGGAGTTTTATCTTACAGTTTGAATGTTTTGCCTGCCTCCAGGCTAAATCTTATATCAGCATATCAAAGTTGTGGTTGCTTGTACTACTGTTTTACTGGAGCTGATAATCAGAGGGAGGTCTCCTAGTTGCTTCCTTTGGCCAGAGCTTCATCTTGCTAGTTATGAATAAAGGGGAGAATGTGTGGCTTGTATTAAGTTGTAGAAGGGAGCTGTTCCATATGGGAATATGGGGGATGCTGATGTACAAGTCCTACATGAGGCAGGGGCATGCAGCATAGTTCATGAAGTCTGTGGCCTTGTTCAGCATGGCCCAGGGCTGAGTCTTCGCTGTTCATCCATCTTGTGGTCCCTTGGTACATCCCATATCCCCTGGACAGCACTTGATATCTGTACCCCTGTGCCTGATGGCACAAAACACAGTGGCACAACTCTGGCTCAAGCTCCACAGAAGGGTGGAAGTCACAGCCGGTGACTTGTAGACTTGTAGAATGACTTCAGTTGCAAGGGACCTTAAAGACCATCTGGTTCCAACCCCCTGCCCTGGGCAGGGTTGCCGCCCACAGATCAGGCTGCCAGGGGCCCCATCCAACCTGGCCTTGAATGCCTCCAGGGATGGGGCTTCCACTGCTTCTCTGGGCAACCAGTTCCAGTGTTTCACCACACTCTGAGTAAATAATTTCCTCCTAATATCTAACCTAAATCTCCCCTCTTGTAGTTTAAAACCATTCACCCTTGTCCTGTCACTATCAGGCCATGTAAAAAGTCAGTCTCCCTCCTGTTTATAAGCTCTCCCCAAGTAGTAACATGCCCTCCCTGAGCAGTCTCTTCTCCAAGCTGAGCAAGCACAGCTCCCTCAGCCTTTCTTCAGAGGAGGGTGCTCCAGCCCTTTGATCATATTCAAGGCTATCCTCTGGACCCACTCCAACAGCTCCACATCTTTCTTGTGCTAGAGGCCCTGGCCTGGACACAGTACTCCAGTGGGGGACGATCTCTTCCCTTGCCCTGTTGGTCACCCCTCTTTTGATGCAGCCCAGGTTATGATTGACCTTCTAGGCAGCAAGCATGCGCTGCTGGCTCATGTCCAGCTTTTCATCCGCAGGATGCCCAACTCCTCTGCAGGGCCGTTCTCAGTGAGTTCTTCTTCCAGTCTGTACATGTATCTGGGATTGCCCGGACCCAAGTGCAACACCTTGCACTTGGCCTTGCTGAATCTCATTAGCTTCACATAAGCCCACTCTTCAAGCTTATCCAGGTCCTGTTGGATGGCATCCCTTCCTTCTGTTGTGTCAACTGCACCATTCAGCTTGGTGTCAACAGCAAACTTGTTGGGAGTACACTTGATTCCACTATGCAGGAGCAGAGCTTGCTTCTGGGATGGGGACATTCACCTCCTTCAGATGGGCCAAGTGCCTGAAGTAGGCTCTGGGTTGGTCAGTGCTGTCTGTGTGCGGTGGTGTGCTCTGTGTGACTCAGGAGTTGTCTGATATGGTGAGGGGACTCCACCACAAAACGCAGCAATTTGTAGAAGAAAGGGAGGAAACTGTTAGTGTGTAGCTGGAGTAAGTGGTGTGTTTAGTGGTCAACATGAGAGAAGAATAAAAACATACCTTAGTACGCCCTGCAAGATCACACTCACAGCAGGTACCTAATGCCAACATGTATAAAGAAATGAAACCTCGCAACCTAGAATGCATGCATACCTGCATTCATGTAATTCTCCTTTTATGCCATTAACGAATTATACATAGGGGTAGATTGAAACATATGTGCACACAGAGTACAACCCGTTAAAAACAAAACCTGTGTGTACACAAAACTGCCAAGAGTATATTCACCAGCACCCTGGTACTAGCTGTGGATAACCGCCGAACAAACACATGCTTGACTATTATGTCAGCGTTAAAATTGCTCTTCTTCAGTTCCTGCAGCAAGATAAAGTCTCCAAAGCCCGTCATGCTGCGGCATCTTTTTCAAGGCTGCAGTATACGGAGTGTGTGTAAAATATTGAATCATTTAGGAGCTTTTCATCTCTGCTTTATTTTTTTTTTTTTTTTAGGGAAGAAAAATAGGATTTACGCTTTGTCCACTGACAGAGCAAATGTTTTATGTGCTGGAGCCATGACCACTGCTCTAGAGCATTTTATGCATATATTCTTTTGTGTGTGTTTGTTTTTTACAATCATGCTACTGAAAAAGGTCAGATCAACCATTTGGAAGGGTAATTTTTTATTCTTAGATCAGATTGCACTTCAAGAGTTGTAAGACCAACTTTACCCCCTTCTCACTAACATTTGTCCTGGTAAGATCCCTTGCTTTCCCTTGGCCCTAGTAGCTCTTGGTGTCTGAGGCTATCACTGATGCAGGTGGTGGAGTGGAAAGATGTATGTTGTTCCTACACACTGAGAAATGGTTGAGACCCACCACACTGATTTATTTTGGGTAACTAAGACCTTTTAAGTTAGTGAGGTACCCACAGACTAGCTGGATCTCTAAAGACTTCTGCACTGAATCTCAGTTTTCCATCCTTCAACTCTCTTCCCGATGTACCTGCTTCCTGGAGGCTCTGATCATATTCTCTTGTTAATTGGCTGAATGTATTGCTTCACAGTCTGTGTATTGCATCAGCCTGTTTTAGTTGATAGCAACTCTTTGTGCTTTGTAGTATCCCTTTAGGGAGACCTAGCTTGAAGAGCCTGTGGCTAGAACCAGACTCTAGTCCTGCACTGTGCCATGGCCAGCCTTGCACGGGTAACATCACTTTTCCATACATCAGGAGGAGCTAGAAAGGCTAATTTTTTAGTATGATCAAAAATTTGGGGAACAAATAAGCCACTCCATTCCTCTGAGCTTTTTTATTCCTCAACATTTACAATTATCTGGACTGTCTCTTGATGTCTGAAGTAGGAGCAGGTTGATCTTGTCTGAGTTTTTTGTTTTTGCCTTTCATTGGCACAGGTGAGATAGTTCAGAGTCCTTTCATGGGCACAGAGAACTTACTTTTTTATTGCTTCTGTGGTCAGGAACAGAACCACTCTAGACACAAAGCAACAGCCCAAGGTAATAAGAGAAGAGAAAATTTTAATTAAAAAGGAAGAAGGAGGAAAAAAAAAAAGAATTCTATTTTATTGCAAAGATGGAAGGGCTGAGGAGGCCGTTGGTGTTTGTCAGTGTAGTTAGGTAGATCTATTATTGCCAGCCTGAGAGAAACCTCAAAAGATTTTGAAGTTCAGATAAGAAACCAAAAGTTCTTACCATTCTCTGAATCTTACGATTCTCTGAATTATAAAATAATCCTAACATCTTTGGCCTGTGCTTCTCATATCACATTCAGAGATGTAGCTTAGACACTGTAGAATTTTGCTAGCCCTGAAGCAATTCTCCAGTTGCATCAATGAGTGTAAGTTGGCAGCACTCACGTGTGAAGAAACGTGTGTCAAGTTTGGAGGCAGATTTGTCAACCTCTACTTTGCTTTTGTCACTAGGATGTGTAGAATAAATCTTTTTTAGGTCTCTTAGCCTGCAGGTTGAGTGGGACTAGGCAGATGGAGTGGAGTCTAAGCAAGCATGAGGAAGTCTATCTAGTATGTGAAATTCTGGGGGTACCTTGATAATCTCCTTCTTTTCCTTAAGCAAACAAGGGAAAAATCTTTTGGGGAAGTCATATCGTGTTTCAGCTCTACAGGGAAGTGTCCCTACATCTCCCTGGAAAGCTGGGAAGGAGAAGGAAGGAGTTGAAGAACGAGAGGATTGAAATCAAGGTGCAGTGACCAGTCACCTCCTGTTGATCTTCTCTGAATTGTCATTCCCCCAGAAGTGCATCCCCTGAGATGACAAAGAACACTTGAAGAGCTTCAGCAAGATCAGATCTCTTGGGCCAGGAGCGTTCTGTAATTCCTGAATTGTTGCGGTGCAAAATGACAAGGAGAGAAAAAAAAATCCTCTTACTGGCTTATTTTTCTTCTCCCATTTCTGTCCTTGTTTTTGAAAGATCTAGGAGGGCTCAGGTGTAAAATAATGTCCAGACAATAAGAAGTACATTCAGAATGAATGTATGTCCAAATGTTCATCGCCTTGCTTTGAGTATTTATTGTCTTGCTTTTCTTGTCACTTCTCTGTGACCTTTAGCAAACTAGGTGTTTTGGCATTAAACACAGAAGTTTGCTGTAAAATGGAGGGGCAGGGAAGCAACTCTTTTATGCTAACCAACATATTTTGGTCCAAAAATGTATTTCAGCAGGTTTTTACGTAGTGTTTAGGCAGGAAAAATTAAGTATTTCTTGTCTTTTGCACAAGTCAGAGATAAATTTGGACTTTCCTTTTTATTGGGAATTGCTTTAGTCGTGCCATCTTGCTTTGTAATAGCTTTGGAGCATATCATATTTTCTCAGGGTACTGGGTGGATGACTCCAGCAACTGATACTAGCTTTCGGTTGCAAGAAAGAGGAGAGATGCAGCTGTGCATTTAATGCAGGAGGCCTGGATCACGCTCTCTGCAGTACCATGCACTGCTTTTGTGACCTTGAGAAAGGCACACAGCATTTTTGTGGCTGGATTCCCCATTTGTGAGCTGCAGAGGGCACAACTACTATCTTAGTGATATTGCAAGGATAAATGCAGTCCAGTCTGTCAAACGTTCCACTGAAATGGTCACTGGCGCTGTAGGCGGGATTGAGTTGTGCTTCAGAGAAAATGATGTGGGACAGATTCATTCCTTTCTTCTGGAGGCTCTGTGATCAGTGTTTGCAGTGTCTGTCTTCTGTATAACAAATGTAAGAGCCTTGTAGCCTTCAGCTGAGGCAGAGAATTATCTTCATTTCACTCTTGGGAAACTGAGTCATGGAAGGGCTGTGTGCAGTGGCAAGGTCTGGAGGAAGACACTGGGAGAAAAAACGTGAAATGAATGATTCCTGCCTTGTTTTCAAATAGCTAGAACATGGTGATAATAATTCTTCCTGAACTCAACTGCGTATCAGGGGATAAGTATGTGTGTAGCAAACCCAGCTGTGCATTGCAGTCATTGCATTCTTGCTAGGGTTTGGAGCGTAAAGTATTCTTCTGCAGTAGGTCTGAATAACTGCAGTTTTGGGACAGGGAGCCCTGGTGTGCTGGCCCGCACAAGTCGCTGAGCTTCCTGCTGTGGATTTTTAACTTTGGATCACTGACTACATTGTTTCCACTAGAGAGGTTTTAAACACTGCTTTTCTTGGGCAACGTCAGACAGTGTTTAATGAAGAATAAAAGAAGCAGGGTGTTTCATATTGCTTTGGGGAAAACAGAAATGTCCCCGTAGGAGCACGAAGATGCAGCAGCAGAGATGGGTGCCAAGCTGGCAGTCCCAGTGCTCAGCTTGTGACTGCGTGGGATGGAGGAGTGTAAGTAACAACCACTGTCTATCGTGGCGGAGGGAGAGCGGTCACCACTCCCCATCGCCTGGTTGTGATGAGCAGGAGAGGGATGTGGCAAGCAGCCGTGCCGTGAATACAGCATCAGAAAGTATTCAGGGACCGTTTCTGTCTGCAGTTCTTCCTAAAGTCACAGTACTGTCCCTTCACTGTTCTTCATCTCTCACTTCCTGGCTGAGCAGACACATCGCCAGTGTACAGCGAGGCAGCTGGGGTGTACCGTGCCTTTCTCCCTTTGCTCCTGCTCTTGCTGCCAGTTTTGTCTGTGCGTCGCCTTCCTTGCACACTGAGTATGGTTTCTTTGGAGGTGCTTCTTCCAATGAATGTCTGTACCCTGTCTGGCACAGCCAGGACCTGCCCTCTCTTCAGAGTTGAGTGGATAGGGATGGATTCTGCCTCCATCCCCACACAGTCTGTGGGTCCTGGTCGTGCTGGTGTTTCACTGGCCAATTCACTGAAACACTTGGAGTGTTCACCTGAAGCTGCTGTTGCTGGGTTGTTCGGCCTTGGATTTTGTTTGTTTGTGCCAATAATGGAAATGTCTTAGTACCTACCAATTACTAAAAAAAAGAGGCAGCGGTAATCTCATTTATCTTTCTCTTTCTCTCTCTCTCTCCATTTTTCTCCCCTCTCCTCTGGGACAGAAGTAAATAAAATGCTTGATAAAATTTAGGCTTTATGTGCGCGAGAGAGATACTTATTGTGGTGAGCTGGGCTGAAGAAATGAGATTTGCATAGATATGGATGGATAAAAAGAAGAAGAGATTGGGAAAATAAATGCCTGAATACTGAATAACTGAAAATATATGAAGCCAAGTGTGTGCTTGGAAAAATGGTATGGACTTCAGCAGAGCTGTACTCACTTGAACTAGCTCTATGCTCAGCCCCTTATTTTTCTTATGTACCATATTACACTTTTTGGCTGTTCGCCCCTTAGGTGTCTCATTTGAAGATATTCTTTCTCACTAGGATATGAGAGGGGAGAGTCAGTGTTTGTTGTCTTGTGGATGCTTCTCTACCACATGTGCTTAGCATGGTTGATGACAGGTAAAGACTTTGGGCAAAGAAAGTGACCATTGCCAGTGACAGTCAGAACCTGATGAAGCCCTGGGACGTAGCCATGCCAT
Organism: Numida meleagris; assembly: GCF_002078875.1. Taxonomy (NCBI): domain Eukaryota; kingdom Metazoa; phylum Chordata; class Aves; order Galliformes; family Numididae; genus Numida; species Numida meleagris. Next base: position 79,402,575 of record NC_034409.1, read on the forward strand.
TATAAACAGACAAATGGTACAAAATCCCAGGAGTCCTCAACTTGTCTATTTGTCAGGACAGAGCCATAGGCTTGGATCAAAGATTCAACTAAGCTAGATGATTTCCTCTTCATACCAGTATTGGGATTTTTGCCTAGGATGCCTAGGACCATTATGGCAGATTTTGCTAGAAGATGAAAAGATCCCGAGAACAGGTTTTCTTCAAGATATTTTACTTCTTTCATGTTGCAGATGGTAACACATAGGCTAGGGGGTCTGGAAATTGAGGATTGGGCTGGATCTGTAGCTTTCTTAATTCAGAAGACCAGCTCTCATGATGGTCAGCAGATGCATCAGAGAAAAGGTGCAAACTGGCACATTTGGAGAATCTGATCCTCATGCTAAGTTTCATTCCTAGTCATGAGAATTAGGAGTCAGTTTACTTTCTGAAACTTTAATATGTCTTTAGAAACGTTGCTGTCATTCATTGTCATAATTCTGGATGTTGCGATATGTCTCCGTCCTGCCCCGTCTGCAATACTGTGAGAGTCTTCCTTTCAATTATTTCCTTCAGCTTTGAGTCCCACAGTCTAATAATATAATGCGCGGAAAGGGGAAAAAAAAAGAAGAAGAAAGGTATTCCAGCACTTTTGAATTCAGCTTTTCATTTAGTTGAATGCCTTCTTAGTCCTTGTTTCCCAAGCTTGGACAAAATCTAAGCTGATGAAGAAAGGTAGCTACCTACTTTTCATGTGCTTAGGTTCTTTGGAGAGTCTACGGAAAGCACATCTGTGATCTCTCCAGGCCAACCCCATACCTGAAAATTGAACACATTGGGACCTTTCTTCCACATGACCATTTTGTGGCCACATTTTTGGTCCCCATATGTAGATAGAAAGCAGGTTTGCTTTGTCGCAGTCCATTTCTGGGCAGCCCCGTGTGCAGTCTTTCCACATGATGAACGGGCTAATTAATTTACAGGACAGAGAGAGAAAAGAAAAAAAATAAAGGAGGGTGAGGAGGGGGACTGGATCAATTGACAAATTGAAATGTCATTTCCCAGCCTGCAGCTGGATTCTGCTGTCTTCTCTCCCCCCCTCTTTTTTTCTATTTTAGCCTTTTGTATTTTGATTTGGTTATAAAAGCCAGGACATAATTGAAACTGGCATCAGAATCAAACAGTGTGACCTTGTCGTGTTTCTTGCAGTCCGGCCCCGCAGCCCACTGGGAGTGAGGGAAATAAAAGAGGATGAGGAGGGGCAAGGGAGCCCACCAGCACGGGGACTCCCTTGGCATTGGGGCTGCTTGCCTGCGTGTTTTTGAAGTGCTTCTCTTCTGTGCCTGTTATCCTGCCTCTTATTTATTTAGCTTTTATCCAAAGCAGCTGGATAAAAACTGTTTTGGTGGGCAAGGAGAGCATGAGGAAGGAAAAGGAGCAGGCTTGGAGGGTGACAGTAGAGCACTCCAGCCCCTTTTTCTTAGGAGCTTGTACATAAATCTGCTATGGAAACTGTGCAATGCGGCCTAGCAGTTGAGGAGAGTGACGCCAGCCTGAAGGAACTAGGCTTTAATGTCTTCCCCTCCTTGGCCTGACTGGAGCTAAAAGGAGCAATTTTATTTCCAGACTGAGGACACATGGCTCCACCTCTGCTCCCCACTTCAGTCCTGCAGCAGCATCCCTTCAGGGTGATTCAGCCAAGAAAACTCATCTCTCCTCTGAACTGGGCCTTTGCTGGAGTTAGATCTCCTCAGAAGAAAGATAGGTGTAGAAAGACCAGCTGTCTGGATCTCATCTGCAGAAAAACAGGTCTTGGGCCTAGCAGCACTGTGCCATTGGCTGTGCCCTCCGCAAGCTTTTTGGGACAGGGCTGTGGCACAGCTTTCCCTCTGAGCCTCTTCTATATCAGGGAGTCTGCCAGGAAGGAAGGCATGGTGCATCATCAGGAGTCTCCGATATTTGGAGAGGAAGCAGTGCAGGGTTGCAACTGCACAAACCAGCAAGGAATAAATCTCCACTAAATCTGTCCCATCTTTGGTGCTCTAGCTTTTTCAGACCAGAGCAGGAAGCAAGATTGAGAGGAAGGCAGTGATGAAGAGAGAGGAAGCAGAAGGAGAAGAGTTGGAGGGGCAGCTGGCGAGTGCTGAGTGGGTTTTCCACGCTGCGGTATTTGTCTTGGAGAGGAGGGCTGTAAATCTGTTACCCTGTCATGAACCCCTAGGCGCTCAGCCTCTAGAAGCTGCCTGGCAATCCTGGCTCATTTACCTGGCTGGCTTTCACGGGCTCAGCAGTTCTTCAGCTGCAACCTGTTCTCTGCCTTTCACTGCTGCAGGACCTGGGGGGAGAAGCCAGCAAGCTTATTTACAGGCTATTAGGAAGCTGGGTTTAAGCAAGAAGGAGTGGGTGCGATCGGTGTAGCTTGTATGATGTCCCTGTGGCCCTCGTCTGCTCTGCTTATATGCTGCACGCTCGTTACATCACTGTAGGTTTACAGAGAAACTGCCACAATAAAAATAAAAATATGTATTTATGTATCAGCCTGCATTTCTTTGTTCTGGTATAAATGAAGTATAGAGGAAGTGAGCAAATGGAGCTCCCGTAGGAGAATAGAAGAAGAAGCTTGAGTCAGCAGAAGCAGAGCAGGAGGACTGTGATGGTTTATGCAGGCCTTGATGCTGCCTCATGGAAGACAGTGATTTGTGAGGTGGTGGAAATGAATAATACCATTTAATTTAGCTGCTTCTTTGCAGACTTAAGCCAAATTCCAATGTGATTTTGAGATACTTTTGGTTACTGACGTGTTTTCTTTTAGGAATAATTCGAACGTGAGACTTTTCACTCTCAGCTATAGCAAAACTTCCATGAACTTTTATATAGATCAGAGTTGGGCCCTTCAGGGAGCAAAAGACATATTTAAACTATTATATATCTTTCTGAGTTTATACTGATTTGTTGTGGTTTGCTTTTTTTTGCAGTTTGCATTGATTCTTCAATGTGCCTATTTTTAAATTATTGCTCACTATCAGGTCCTCAGGTGCTGGCATCTTTCTACAGATCTGAGCTGTACACCAAGGACTCTAGCGTGTAAACACTTACAGCTCTCTTTCAAATCACAGAATACTCTCCTTCCATGAATATAAACATAATTAGTGAGATTACAACCTGTGCAAAATGCTACTCGCTCTCCCCCTGAATGAAGTGTTTGCTGGTAAATAATACAAACTGTATTTTTGTGAATGTTAGCTCAAACTTGTCAGTGAATGTGCTATGGCTGCACTCATTGCCATTTCATTCTCTCTCTGCATATATTTGAACAATTTTATTTTATTGCCAAAAAAAAAAAAAAAAAGACAAAAAATGAATTTTACCACCATGGATATATTTATTGAAATTGAATTTTAGAAATTAAGAGTGTTCAGCTTAGGAGAATTCGTGCATTCCTCTAACCTTAGCAGTTGCCAGAGAGAATCAGTCTTGAAGTCCCCTGAGCCTTGATTTGACCTATACTGGGCAACAGCAGATTTTCAGCAAAAATGTAAGGGAACCACTGTAGCTGGCAGTTAATGTAACATATTTATCAATAATAATGATTAGTTTAGTCCCTAAGGTATGAGGTAATATAGTGTTTCTCATCAGGACTCGTACTTTGTATTAGGGTGAATTCTTGTAATTCTTTGTTTCATTTGCTGATCTGTTGGCTTTAATACAATGTGGCAGTGAGTTCCCCTGCCTAAGTTCAGTGTTCTATTAAAACAAAATTTCTCTAGTAAATTTGTAATCACCACCTTTCAGCTTCATTAACTGCTCATTTTTCTTCCATTATAAAAAAAAAAGTAGCTCTTCACCTCCTTTCTTTGCATTACTCAGTATTTTATAGACTGTTATCACACCTTCACTTTTTTGTCTTCTCTTTGATATAAACTGCCCCCCCTTCATTCTTGCTTCATATATGCATTTTTCTGCTCCTGTTATCATTCTTGCCACCTTTCTAAAAAAGAAGCTAAAACAATACATTGTGACTTATCTGGCCACTAGTCAAACCATCTGGAATTTCAGCCTTCACCTTTGAGGGGGAAAAATTTGGGGGAAAATCCATCAAATAAATTGGAAAAACAAATACATTTATTGAACTCGCCATCTGGTAGTGCACATTCCACCATCAGACAAGAAGAACAGAAAGCCCAAGCTAAATTCAACAAATCAATTATTCATTGTGAATTATTCACTAGCTTCTATTCCAAACACTGCCAAGATGTGTTTGTTTATTTTTATTTGGAGTTTAAAAAAATCCATGGCAACATTGCTGTTTGTCTTAGCATTCATGTACAAAGTGCAAACCTGTGCTTCTTTTCTGAATGCCTTTATTTAACCAGAGAAAAGCAACAGAGCGCAAAAGAATAAAAGCAAACTTCTCAGAAGAGAAAATACTGCGTGTCTGTAAAAGTACCATTTCACTGTGTCTCGCAGAATGATAGATATTCCTGATGACCAGGCTATTCCAGAAATACAAATGCGAAAATCATTGAAAGTGAAATTTCATCTGTTAAATCAGTGTGATCTGTCGCAATGGTCTGGGCACTTTGCGCTCGCCTGTGCCGGTCTCTCTTTATGGCTGCCATCTATATCATGGGACTTCAGCAGGGACCTGGATGTGATCTGAGGCAAGGACAATTTATGATCTGCTGCCTGGTTTGTAAGCTTTCCAGGAGTAATGCTGCTGGAGAGAGCTGGGGAGGGTGGCTGAATGTAGGAAGTCAGCAGAAGGGCAGAGGCAAGAAGTTGCCACCTTTGCTTCCCAATCTACAGCCTGCTCTATAGGAAGGCTCAGTAAAAGGAGTATTCCCTTTTCCTTCCAGTTTTGCTTTTTTTTTTTTTTGTCCAGACTCAGTTACATGTAGCAACTAATTACCTTCTAATTGAATATTGACTGAGGGGCAGTCAGATAAGTTGTTTGTATTAGGAAAGCAAAGGAAATAAAAGTGCACTATGAATTATACTTTATATTGATTGTAGTCTTCTCCGATACAAGGTGCTAAGTGCAGGGCCTTAGAATGAAAACCTTTGAGGGAGCAAAGCATTTTTCCACACGTTTGCACCGTGCTATGCGCACAACCTGGCTCCCTTTTCCACTGCTCTGGCCGGAGACCAACATTAACACCGCTGTGCAAACATCCATCTGCAGATGCTGATCTTGACAGCTGACCACAAGTTTCCCAGTGCCTCATATGAGATGTTCAGTTCTGACTTCATGGGTGTGCTGCCCCAGAAAGCCCTGATGCCATCACGTGGGAATGAAATCATATTATTCGCTGATGTATTTCTTCCAGAGAGTAGACACAAGCTCCCACCAGAGTGCACAATTTACTCTACAAAATTGTTTCTTTTCTTCTTTGTTAAAACAAAACAAATAACAACAACAAAACAACAACAGAACCCTACTTGCTTTTGGATGCAATTTTTATGCCCCCTGGTCAGTGCCTGACTGGTCATCAATTTAATATTTGCAATTAAATCCGCGTACAAAATATTCCTCCACTAAGCTGTGGATAAAAGTGCTGCTGTCCCAGATTGCACCCAGAGAGGAAGTAAGAATTCTTCTTGATAAAGCTATACTCTTGTTTACATGCTTTCTACCTTTTAAAAACTGTGGCCCAGATTTTGGGAGCTAAGGTTAGAATATTCGAAACAGTGGCATTTTCTATCTGCTGATGTCCTCATCTTCCATACTGCTGTGCTGAGCAGTTTACCGTGCTAGAGATCTCTGCTGCTTCTTTTGACACTGATGCAAAGATATATTCAAAAAGAAGGACAGTGAGATTGAAAATGAAAACACACAAGATTAAAAACATGAAAAAACAAAACCTGAAACAAAACAAAAAGCCCAACAAAAGAGAGAAAGATTAGAGACATTTTTTTTTCCTTAGGAAAAAAACTTCATTTTAATCGTCTGATTTTCCTGGCTTCTGTTCAACCATCGCTTCTGTTCAGCTCTTTCTGTTCTTGCTGGGTTGTTCTTTATCCCTTCCCTGATCTGCCCATTCCCATTTCCTTGCTGCAGATCTGCCTGAGCAGGGCTGCGGAAGGGGACTGTGTGACATCAGGGCTTATGTCACGAGCTGGAGATGTTTGTGCATCTGAAGGAAGAGGGAGAAGCTAAGTAGGTATATCTGTAGCAGGTATATCTGTGTCCTCAACTATGCAGCGTCTGAAGGGGCAGCAGCTGAACCAGCAGGGAATGTGGAACTGCTCTGTTGTGGTTTGGAAGTGCCCATGTTCGTATGGGAAATGTCTGCAGAAGTTAAGGACTTCCAGGAGTATGCACACAGTGCGTAGACACTCTGAATCTTTCTGGACTTAGTATGGGCCAAACTAAGCTGTATGATGGAGAGGATGCAGGGAATGCTGGGACTTGATAACAGAAAGTTCATAAGAAGCCGCCTCTGGTTTGTTTGAGATTTCTTTGAGGGGTCTTAAAATTAATAGCACAAGGCTGCCAGTGTTTTTGAGCAACATTTTTCTTTAAGATACGGGGGAGTTTTGTTGGCCTTTACAAGTGATTTATTCTGACAGTTATTGTATGTTCAGCAATAAATTAAGTGAAAGTAGGCTAATAACACATATTCACTGATGCTTTAGCAGCTCAGAAGTGGATCGGAATTTCCTCTCTGACCTCACTCTTCTTCTCGAGTAAACACATAACCGTGTGTAAACCAGACAAAGGCAGGATCCTCAAACAGAAAGGACAGGTAGATAGGGAGCGGCAGAGGACGGAAGCAAATGCCTCTCTAATTACTGATGTGTGGTGGTAGAGGACTAAGGAGATCATCGGAGGCTTCGGTATTAGTGACAATGCAGTTTTCTCCCAGCAAATAACATGTACCATGAGAAATCACTCTTTCCAGGCTTTGAATCTTTCTGGAAGTCTGAAATCCATGGCAGGTGAATGTTTCCCAAAAGTCCTAGCAGCGTCTTACCCATCTTGAAGATCTCACAGCATGTCAAAGACACCTCTTCCTTGCCAAGCTGCTGTGCCGCCCAAAATGCAAATGCTATGTCTGAGGGCATTGTTCAAGTGCTCCTTGAACTCCAGCAGACTGGGACTGTGCCCACTGCCCTGTGGAGAAGGGCCTGTTTCTTTCTTTTTTTTTTTTCTCCAGTGTTCGAGAGCTTGCAGGCCAGCCTGCTTATGAATATGTTAGGATGAAATGGAGGAACAGACTAAATTCAGGAGGAACACGTGCAAGGTATGGCACTTTGGCAAGGATGCTGAAGTGTATGTGTATGGGCCAGGGAGTGAGAAATCCTGTGGAAGAGCAAGCTGTGTATCGTGAGTTCAGAAAGTTATTAATTGATTGATAATTCCTGTCCTTTTCATTTCCCATTTACCCCCCCTTCCAGTAGCCAGGGCATTTGGTGAAACCTCATGGCTGATCTCCCATGCATCCTTGGCATCTGAATGAGAATCTGTGCTATAGCCAGAAACTAACTGTCACAGATAGGTGATGGGGGGTTACAGAAGGTTGTCTGTGCTGATTCAAGGGTGAAACACAGACTCCAGCTCTTCCCCTTGTTCTCTGCCTGGTGCCTAGACCTGTGGTTATCTGGCACACAGTTTTCTGTCAGCTCAGCTCTAACCACGCAGAGGCTGGAGGCCTGGTGCCAGTAGCACGCCTGTGGTAGCAGGGGAAGAGTGAGCTAAACAGGTGGAAGAATCAGGCAGAAGACAGCAGATCAAACCGACACGCTGTAAAAACGCTCCGCTGAAGCATGGTGACACTGCAGGGGCTGCTTTTCCATCAGAAATGGACTGGAGCATCCCCAGTGCTATGGCCAAAGTGCTCACCTGTCCAATTCCTGCTGAAGCAGTGCAGACAGGAGCGTAACTCTTAATGTTTGTGGGGCTGAAGGCAGTCCATCTGTCACCACCTCCTTTCCTCCCCTCTTCAGCTACTTTCACTCCCCAGTTTACCATGTCCTGTTTTCTTGAAAACAAGGTGGAGCCTGATCTTTTGGGCCTGGAATGATAACTCTCAGCAACTCAGTCTCTCTCTCTATGTAGTTCTGCACTATCTATTGCAGCTGCCTGTGAGTTGAGGGCATTTGCCTTAACTCAGTTAACGATTTTTTGCTTATTTGTATAGCTTTTTTGTATTTATGCTTTCCCTTTTTTTTTTTTTTTCTTTTCTTTTTTCCAGTCAGCAGCAAGGATGAGAGGTTTGCTACGGGATCTACTTTAGCTGTGCCAGATCCCACACTTATTTTCCCAGTTTGCTGAGGCTATCTCCTGTAGCCAAAGGGAGTAATGAAAAAACTAATGGACTTCACTTTCTCTGGAAGAGGAATCAGTTTATGAAAAGGGAATAGATAAGAACTAGACCACTTGCAACATGTTTAAAGCTTTTTTTTTCCCCCCAGGCTTGTCCTGAAGCATCCCTGCTAGGAAATTCAGGCAGCTGTTCAGCTTTCTGGCTGCGTAGGAGTTTAAAGGCAATCTTTGCGTGCACAATTGCATAAAGTAATTGCGTGTGCATTAACATTTTACCTGGATTTGGCGTGTGCAACTGACTTGCTGAATAGCTTTGGAGCTGGATTTGCAGTAAGAGATTTTGAGAACTCCTCCTCTTTGCCGTGACAAGGAGCATCTGGTCCACTGTAAAGTACAACTTTCGGCGCAAATATGTAGATGTGTTTTGAGCTTATTCTTTGTTCTCTGCCATTACCAGGACGTGGGTTGGCAAGCTGAAAATGGCTTTCCGCCAACATTTAATGGGAGCAGCTCCCAACTGCTGAATGTGCGTGCAGAAAGTAAATGCAAAAGAGAGAGGGTTGTGGTGGTCAGAGCAACCATCTCTTAACTGGGGAAAATTCTTGTGTAATATGGATTCTGTCACTTTCCCAACTCTGGTTATGATACACTTTAAAATCCATACTGCTGTGAAGGAGAAATTATAGCCAATTAAACAAGAGTACCAAACAGAGTCTGTCCCCAAATTTTCCCTTTTTGTATTTGTTGAACTGCACAATTATTTTAAATTGAGTGTTGCATATTCATAAACTGCATTTCCAACCACCCAGTCTTCTGTTTTATGGATCTAGTTGGAATATTAGCATATATTTCAGTAGCTCATTTCATTTCATTGATCCCAAAGTTCTTTACAGAAGACATGTACGATATTCATACGGATACCAAAGAGCAGCCACCTCTGCGATGGAATATAACAGGTGTTTAACAGAGCTCAAATTCCTCCCACCGCATCAGCTAAACCAACGTACAGCTTCTGCTTTTTCCAACATGAATGTCTAGAGGGATTGCTGTACAAACAGAACACAGCAGCAGGATTATGGCACAACCACAATGCTAGCAAATTTCTTTGCTTAGATAGGTATTAAGACCTGTCTTTGAGAATGACCTTAGACCCCAAGGGTTATTCTAGGTGGATAGATTGTGCAGGTGTGACCTGAGATGTGGATTTCAGCTGCAGTTGCAGTGGAGAATTGGGTTCACACACATACTGTTACAAAAGCTACTCCAGGTGTTCAAGTGAATGAGGCCATTTGTGAGTGAGGGTGAGTTATTCAAGGGAGCTAATGGGTGCAGCTATGTTTTTGCAAAATCACACCATTCGGATGAATGGTGTAACTTTCCTGTGCAGGCAAACTCAAAGACCCACTTAGTGAAATGAATGTTATCAAATGCCTGTTGCTTTTTAAAATACAGAATAGGGGTTGGTTGCTCAGGGGAAATTTTAGGACAGCACCCAGCACATCCCTCTCTGAAATGCCTACTAGGACTTTGTGGTGGCACCAGTGCATCTCTGAGTCACTAACAGCATTATTTGCAGTTTCAGGGATCTCCCATCCAAATAGTGACAGTTCGTTTCTCAGCTCTGCTTAGCTTGTCAGATCTGTGGCAGGGTGTCGTGGCTGTTCAGGCAGAGTTACTGAATGGAGGGAAAGAGACACCTCTTTAATTTCTATCGCCTTTCATTCTGATGACATTTATCAAATTTCCTCTGTCTGACAAGTTCAGCCCAGGCATGCTCCTCTGCCTTCCTGCAAGTGCCCTGGTGATGGAAGGGAGGATGAGCCAGTGGGCAGCACTTGCTTGTAAAAGAGGGTTGGATAAAGGAAGGGAAAGTGAGATGCACTAAAAATAAAGAAGCCCCAAAGCAGGTGACTACAAAAAGAGGAAAGGAATAGACAAAAGGAGAGGCAGAAAAAGTAACTAGTTGAGATTGTGTAAAAGGCTCTTTAAGCCCCCACACTGCAGTCTGCACTCTTTCAAGTACTTGAAAAATCAAGCAGTACCTTTACTCTGCATCTGCAAATGTCCTCATCACATAGTTAATTCTGTACTATCCAGTTCCTAGCCTTCTCCTGCATTTACCCTATATCTGTTTTTTTTTTCTTTTTGGCTTTAATTAATGTCTTACTTGTATTCCTTCAGGAGGTTTCTTTAATCCCGTCTTTCTCCAGTCTTGGATCTAGGAGAGTCACAGGAGGTTTCTTCCATTTCTAAGAAAGGGAGACAACCTCAGCAGGGCATGCCCACTTACCCTCTTTTTCCTAGGCTAGACCAGAGGATGTTCCAGGAGGAGAAAGGCAATGAAGGATCTACACTGAATTTGGAGATCCTTCTGCATCTTTTTCCCCATCTTACACTTGTTGATCTTGGTGCTAGCAGGACTGAGAACAGTCACTGCCTCCTGTAGCTGCCTTGATTAACTAACTGTCTTAAGTGGGTCATTTAGAGAAGGCCTCTGGGCCCATCACTGACACTCAGTTTTGCCATTGGCACTGAGCACACAAGCTTCTCACATGCCTCTTGGTGCATCAGAAGGTGGGCTTCATGGGGATACTATGTGCTGGACTGGTAGCATCTGCCATCTTTTCAGAAAGACACGTTAGGAAGTCTTGATGATGTGCAGATATAGGTCTGGTCTCTCTGTGGCTGAAGGATGTCAGATGGGGACAACTCTGAGGGACAGGCTTCAGAGTCTGCTTGTAGCACTGCCAGGTATCAGGGAGTTGTCAGCGTTTATCAAGACATCTCATGGGTCTTTTTAGCACTTACTACTAATCATGGAGGAAAGGTTGTGGCAGTTGGATGGCTGAAACAGAAAGTGAACCGGATAGTGCAGCTCAGGTATCCATGTCTTGTTGGGTGTGACAAGTGGAAAAAGCCAAAGATAGAGTCGTTCATTGATTCCCTGTACTTGCAAGTATCTGCCTGAACGTGCAACATTTCCACACTGATAGCATTTCTGTTGCATGTTACTGTCCATCTGCAAAGAGATTACACATTTAGCATCTGTCTACCCATCCATCAGTGTTAGGTTTCTTTAGGCACCCTTTAATGTGGGGTTTCAGTGTCTGCCTTGCTTGCCACCTCCTCTCTGCATTCTTCATCCTGCTTCTTTCTTGGCAGTAATCTCCCCCTCTAGTGTGGATGTTTGCTACTTTGTGTCTCAGTTCACAGAGACTTACTAGCTCTCTTTCATGGAACTGTGTTTTTTTTCTTGTATTTTCTTTGTAGCTTTTCTTGAACATAAAATAGAAGTCATGTAGGTTCAAACATTTGGCCTTACTGCTGGAAGATACAAACATGACCTGCTGTGCATCAGTTACTGATGGTGTAGGACACCATTATATTAGCTCCTTTTTGAAAATACTCAGCATGTTAGATTCCTGACTTGCTAAGCTTCCCAATTCTGATTTTCTACTTGTGATTACAAAACACATTGGCATTTTTATTCATAAGTATTAAAAGAGCCATCCCAGTATAGGTAAAAGTGACTGGCTTAGACGTCAGAGCACATGTACAGGTGAACATCTTGAACTTTTAACAGCCAAGCTATTAGCCATGCAGTCACGTAAAGACCTCCACTGCTGAATCTGCCGGAACTGGTTATCTGCAGAGACTAAATAGTTCTGTGTGGGGTTGATGTATCTTGGAGGCTCGGGGCAATTAGCTGTGGATGATGAACATGGAGTATAATGACAAGTCCTAAGGGCCAAAGTGCTCAGCTGCTCTGCTCCTGCAGATCTTGGGCACTCTGCAGGACCCAACCTTCAACTTGAGCTTCACCCCTGGCATGCTGATAATCAGAAGGTTGGACTAACTGGGGAAAAAACTGTAGTAAACACTGTGCGGGGACCTTCAGAGCTCTGCATGTGAAGGTTGTGGGTTACAGTAAGTAAGTTAAATTATTTTGACTCTTTTTTCTTCTTCTCCTTGAAAAGAAGAGAAGTAGAAGCTAAATGCAGTGTGTCCCCTGTCCCTAACTTATCTGAATCACTAACTTATTCTGTCTTGTAGTAGCACTTAGAAGCCCTGGTGTCACTATTAGCATCGTACAAAAATATATCAAAGAACAAGTCTCTTCCTCAGACAGCTTGCGATCTAAAGCCCACATCCTGCAAAGCCTTAAGAATATGTTTAACAGTGTGTTGCAATTATTACTGATCATAATTGCTATTATGGAACATGCAGTTCCCAAATATAAATCAGGAGCCCAGGCTACTGGGCCCTCTAATGATACACAATAAAGGCAGTTCCAGAACCGACAAGTTTACAGTGAAAATGTTGAGCATTGACCCTCTGTGGGATTTCTCGCAATGCATACAAATTCAGTGCCTGCATAAGGCCTGGCTGACACTGTGCATAAAATAAAGGAAAAGATAAGAAATAGATACAACAAAGATATAGGTGGAAGCATAAGGTAACAATGTAATGTAATATTAAGAATATAAATCTAAGATAGAATTGAGAATATTCCAAGAGCTTGGTTTTTTTCTGCGCCATTAACTTGATCTCATTGCGCACCAGAATATATATAGATTCTCTGTTCTTACCTTACCTGCAAAATGTACAATTTCATATATAATGTGTGATAAATAGGATGTACAATGGAGTAGAATCAATGGTGCAGGAGAAACTTTAACATATGGAAAGGCTTGACTCCTAAGCACTTGATTTCTCAGTCTTAATGTTTTATCAGTGCTGAATTTTTTGTACTGTAGATATATCTGTACGTGTGTAGCCATCTGAATAATCAGGTGAAGCCAGAGCCAGACTCAGCCATGTAGAAATGGAGCATCTTTAACAAGAAAGATCTAATGAGCTTGTTGCAAAGCCCATCTCTGTTTGACAGGACATTTGTGGAGTGCTAGTGCAGCTGGAGGGGGATTCTCTCTACTGGGAACAGATGGGTAGGCCGGTCATTTTGATACGGGAGAGCTGGGGACGTGAGGAAGAAAGAAACATTCTTTTGTGTTATTTTTGGTTATCTTTTTGTCGCCGTATTTGTTAATGTCTGGACTTTCTTGAGGCTCTTTTCCTTTTCAAATTTGAGATAAATAAATAAACAATCCTATTTTTTCCCCATAACCTTGGGGATAATCTAGACTGCCTCTGTAGTATGACAGAATTTTTCTGCTTTGGAGTGGGGAGTGGTAGGGTTTAGAACATGTTATTTTAGACAGATATCTATTTGGACAGAGTGAAGAACCTGAAGATGATAAATGGCCTGTATTTGCACATTTCCCAACTGAAATGCTAGCATTACTGTAGGCCTATTTCCCAAATCTGATCTGAAAGACATGCTTCATACTTATGTCTCTTCCTAGTGCTTTTATGCCATCATAAAGACTTTACTATCCCATCAAGACATATTAACATTTTTCCTTGAGCTGGTATGGCCTGAAAGTGGCTTATTTTCCAGAACTCATCACGCCTTCTCTTGGTAACAAAGAAGTCCCATATATCCTCACTTTCACTGCTTTTAGATGGCTTGAAGGAGGCTGCGATGTAGCAGTAGAAAAGGTAAGGACTCAGATGAAGTCTATGAAAATACAGCCAGAGGGGCTCAGGAGAAAATAATCTTTACCACTAGTGCCTTTGCCCAGTGTGATGACCACAGCCCAGTTTTTGTTACCTCCTTTCTTAAGGAAGAACATATGGAGTGATGAGAATATTCAGTGGAGGAAGATAACAGATGATGCATAGAAGCATTATGTATGAACATAAACATAAATATATTATGGAAAACATCCCATAGCCCCAGCAAGTGCTTCCCTTCTTTCCTTTTTTCCCTTTCAAATCATTTAAATTAATATTTTATTTTTGTGCAGCTGTAGGGGAGACATATATTATTGATGGGATCATGTTTTCTCAGAATCTCTCCTGGTTCCCTATCTTTCTTTGGCAGATAAAGGAAAATTTAAAAGGAAAAACAAACAGTAATTTTTAGGTTTGAAGTCATGGCAGTACCCAAAGTTACATCTGAATGCTCACAGAAGTACCCTCTGCATGCTTAACTTTATGGCTCTAGTCCTACTTGTCTTACTGGGATACTCAGCAAGGCCAACATTAAGGCTCCCATGGGAAGAGAAGAGGACCTGAAGTTTAGCTCTTAGTAAGTTATGGAAATGTACAAGATCTGAGGGTGGAGTTGAGAGTCAGAAGAATGACATCATCTTGCCCCCAGCCTGTCATTGTGGGTGTCAAAAAGCAATGCTTCCCTGCTTAACCAGCATGCCGTAATGATATGTATGTGTGAGGAGCTCTAAGGAGAGAAATGTATTGTGGTGTTACCGTCCCAGGCCAAACAAAATTTGCGGTTGTTTCTTCTGGAGCAAGCCTGAGAATTTCTCACCCAGAATTAGGAAAATTTCAGGTGCCCCGAACTTCAGCAGAGACTTTCCTTGTTTGGATTTCACAGAGAAGAGATGATAAAGCCAGAAGTTTTGGATCCAGACCAAATTTGCTAAACGGGACGCCCTACAGAAAATCTGGGCAGAATCTCCAAATGCAGGATAGCAAGCTGCCCAGTGCCACCCCCAAATATGATCTCCTCTCTGCTCGCTTTGATCACCCCTCTACTTGTTTCATGCCTGAGAAGACTCACACAGCTGGAACAGAAATTTGCATCCTCCTCTGTGTCCTCCCCTTCCCAAGCATGCACAGAAAGAAAATTCAATTAAGCGAGTGATTTGCTGTTGTGTTTAAGTTACAATAGTAGTAATCACACCAATTATAGAAATCAGGTTGGCAATCATGGACCCTGCCCTCTGGGTTGCTATTAACTTCATTCCGGTGTGTGATTTTCCTCCGCCCCTCTGAAATTGGAGAATGTCACCTGTGTATATCCTGCTCCTCCAGGATGTAATAGCATCTTTAAAACCTAACAGCCAATTGCTGCCCTCGCACGTGCATTTAGATTTATCCCTACCTCTCTTTATTACAATAATGAGTGGGTAGCAGATGTAGTCAAATGCTGTTGCGGTATTCTCCCTCTGCCCTCCCTCCGTTTTCCCCAGCAAGCAGTAGTTTGAATCTTAAGCAGTGTCTTGGATTACTTAGTGGAAACATTCCCCAGGCCCAGGGGAAAAATAGTTACACAACTGCCTAGGATCTTTTTTTCTTTTTTCCTCTTTTTTCTTCCTTTTCAGTTCTACCATTCTTTCTACTTGGGTGAATCTTCTTTAATTATTAAAACTGTACAGTGAGAAGCACCACTAACTATGATGACAGATGTCTTCCTCTGTTCCTTCTCTCCCATCCCCAGGATTAGCCATGCTCAGCCAAAACATCACTTTGTTGTGGTGTAAATTTCCCTGTGATTTTTTTTTTGTCTGTTTCTCTCGTGAGTGTAGCCAGATTTCTTGTCGGGATCCTCTTGTTACCACTCCCTCCAGCTCTGAAGGTGTGGAAAAGGAAGATTCAAGATACATTTGACTGGTAGAACGTTTTTGAGAAAGATGCTTTTGGTCCTTTCTCTTTGGCTCAAGCAGGAGATGGTTCCCTCTTTCTGCTGTGGAATGCTGAGACACTGTGTTTCAAATGTGGCCCCTGGCTTTGGGGTGCAGCAGCTCCCCTGAGTACCCAGATACCCTCCAAACCCAGAAGCACTGAAATCACCAGCTGCTTTCAATAGAATTGGTCATTGCTCAAATGTACATATGTATGAATGCAGAGCGAAATTGGGTTGTGACATGCGGAGGGAATGAGCTGAGGTGATGAATGAGATTAATCTGAAACAATTTTTAAAGGGCTTTGAGATCTTTGAATAGAAATGCCAGTGAAAGGGAAAACAGAATTACGATTGTTCGCACTGATACTGTTCTCTCATCACCATTTTGCTTGCTCCCAGGGCTGGGAGACCTGTGCACATCTCAGGGCCAATCTGAACTGCAACATGAGGTCAGAGAGCTCCATCCCAGTGCTCTCTTGCATGCTCACCTCACCTGCCCTTTCTGGTGCACAGCTGCTCCTGCTATGTTTCTGCTTTTCCTGCAGTCACCGCGGCTGGATGGGGTGCTCACCAATCACTCGTGGCATTTGCTGCTGTCCAGTGAAGAAGCTGATAGGGGGATGCTAATTTAGCTGTTAGCTGCTTGTTCAAAAGTCAAATTAGCCTCTCACATCTCTGTCTTTTTGGGATCATTGTTTTTCCTGTGGTTGGTCTGCTGTGTTATTTACACTTTTCACAAGAGAGGTGGAGAGCCATCTGGATTTGGTGTGCAGCCAAAGCTGATCTGAATGCCCACAGAATTAAAACAGAGCTGACACGTATGGGGAATATCAAGCCCTTTAACAGGTACGAGAGCAGCTCTGGAGCAGAATTTTCCCAACACACTGTGCTTGGTAAATTGGGCAGCACCGAAGCATTTAAAAGATTCTCTTTGTTACGTCTGTTGTCTACTGCCTGTCTGATGCTACAGCTCTCTAAACAAGCTCATTACAAATCAGTGATGTGCTTGGCTCAGCGTGTCTGCACTGCAATGTTAGGACCAGGCCGGTGACCAAAGAACCGCGGGCTTTGGGGTGGTGCTGCTGCAGCTGGTGGCAAGGAGGCTGCTTCCGTGGTGCCCAGGCTGCCACGGGGCCTTCGCAAGAGGCTGAGGCTGCCAAGTGCTGGGCTTTGACAGCAGCACTGGGCCAGGTGCCTGCCTGCTCTCTGAGCAATTCCCAGGTCGTGTCATTGTACAGAAGGGCGTAGTTTAATCCCAGAGAAGGGAATGGATGGGAAAGGGCAATGGCAGCATTTCAGGATTTGCAGGTATTGCTTGCTGCTGTGCCTCTCTTGGTTGCCTGCATCGGGAGGTTTCCTCGCTGCCACCTTTGCCATTCAGCCCCAGGCAGGCAGGGGAGGGGTGCTAGGTCCCAGCCAGCCCCCAGTGGCTTTCAATCCAGCGTGCTTTCCCTGCCCAACTCGCAGCCACGTGTAAATCTCGCCTTGCTCCTCACCTGCCAGAGCCCAGGCGGTGAAGGATCTGCTAGCAGGTAAAGTAATCAATCTGGAGGGCTTTTAGCAGCACGTCCTGCCATCATTTGACAGCACATCTCTGTCAAGGAGACTGTGCCTTTCCTTGATCAATAAATCAATCCATCCTTTTTTACCTTTGTGCACCTGCGTGTCAGTCAATTCATGCCATGGACAGTGTAGAGCTGGCACTCAGGTGGCATGGTAAATATTCCCTCCCACCTAGGCCTCTCAGGGCAAACTTAAGATCCAGGATCTCTGCAGGTAGCTGTGACAGCAATCCCCCACATCTCATCACTTGCTCAGTCATTGGGTGGCATCTGCTATGCAGGGCATCCATGTCAGGATGTCTCCATGCTGTGCTGAGCATTTCTCTGAGAAGCCATGAGGGGCTCATACCCTGTAAGCCAGAGGGCTTTGTTTCCCCCGGGTGCCATGGTCACTGAGTCCGACATCTCCCCTAGCACACTCTGCAGTGGAGCTCTGCCAGCATCTCCCATGTATCCCTCGAGAGCTCCCTTTCATGTGCTAGAGAATTGATTGTGCGGCCAGTCCGCCTGTGCCTGCCTGCTAAGGTTTCTAGAGATGCAGCTTGTGTCAGCCTCAATCTCCTATTTATCTCCTCTTGTTCCTGCTGTCACAACCTCTTCCTGTGAATGCAGAGTGAGGAGGGCAGTAGCGTTGGGCAAAGAGGGACTGACAAACAGCTGGGGCCTCAGAGCCATGCTGTGAATGATACCCGCACAGTGCAGTGTGTTTGCTTGTTTGCTAAGGACTGAGGGCCACCAAAGTCAGTTTGCTCAAGAATGTCCATTTGTAATAGCAAAGGGAAGGGCTGTGTCTCTTTGAGCACCTCCTCCACTGGGATGTGATTGTGTGAAACTAGAAACAACTGGTTTGGATGTTTCATGCAAATTTAGGGCAGCTGCCTTGGTTGCTTTTTGCTCCTGGCTCTCTTGGTGAAAAGCTTTGTTCTCCTTTAGTAGCTTTTGCTCCAGTATCTCCTATCTAAGAATACTACAGGGGATCCTGATGTTTGGATACCGTTTAAATGCCTCATCTTGGGCTTGGGAAATCCTCAGACTAGTCCCAAACTATTCAGAAACACTGAAATTGAGATGTCGAGAGTTTCCCGATGGAGTCAGGAGGAGTCACTGCAACACATCAGAGACATCTGGGAGGCAGCACCAGACTGCAGCCTGTATTATCCTGTCCCCTACCTTTATGCTGTAACAACAAGATCAGCCTTCCTCTCTAGACACATCTAATTGTGTCCTTAGGCTATCATGACTATAACTACACCGCTACTCTAATTAGGCTTATGGTTCAACATCTTTCTTAATTTCTCCTTTCTTTAATTTCTTTGAAATGTTTTAGACAGCCTTCCTCACTTAAGCAGCCTTTCATCACCTAACATCCTTCATCACTTGCTGCCTCTCCCCTGGATGAGGCCTGCGGAGGTACCATGAGGCCATCCCAGTTTCCATCCAGCTGACACTTGCAGCTGCCAACAGGGCAAGAGGAGCCCCATTCTCATTTCTACCGTGAGGTTTAGGCAAGGGCTGGCTGTGCTGCAGAGTGACAGCTGCAAAATTCCTGGATGACCCTGGGTTTGTTCCAGTATTAATTGTTCTTACTTCTTTTTGGAGGTCAGGCCCTGCCGCTGGTTGCCAGCCCCTCTGAGAGTTGAGAGAAAAATGGAGACTAAAAGCTTAAAATGTGGTCCTCGCCTCAAAAAAAAAGCAACCTGATAAAAATAGCCTCTTCTTCCACTGTTGCTCTAATTCCTGTGTGACTCCAGGTCAGTTTTGCTCACTCAAGACAGAAAAGAAGTTTTTGCTGTCTCTCTCTCTTGTTCACCACAATGCTTCAGGAGAGAGACCTGCAGTTTCTCAGCAGGACACCTAACTACAGTCTAAAGGAAAAAATGAGCTGCTTCTTGGCAATGAGGAAAAAATGCCCAAAGCACCGGTTTAATCCATAGATCCTTGCTTAGGTCTGCATGGTTGAGAATAAGACTGAAGTGTGACCAGCAACTTAAATCCTTCAGCAGGGCACAGCAGGAATCACAGATTTATGATGAATACCGTCGTTAAGTATCTATTTCCAAGAAACTTCTTCAGGAAATTATCCTTCAAACGTTTTGGCCAACGAGCTACTTGCAAAGTCTTTATGACGTAAGCCTGCTTCCCATCAGTTCAGAAGATATGCTTCTTCCCCGTAGGGTTCTGCAGTTTAAGAGTGTAAAGCATGTCTCCTTCTCTTGCTGCTGTAACTGCTGTGAATGGGTGCTTTGTAGAGAGGCTGTCGTCTGCTCAAGGAACCTTTCTAAAGAAAGGAAAAAATCAGATAATCAGAAATGGATTGCAGACCACATTAACAAAGTGTGCACAGTCTCCCTGCTTCAGCCTATCTTGTGTCCAAGAAGAAATGCCCTCAGGTTGGCTCTCCATTAAGCTTGAACACACACATCTTTTCTTATGTTCACATCTGCTTATGTGCACATCTGCTTATGGAGTGTGTACCGGGAGCATCTCAGGATCTGGATGTGAAAGCCCTTCCTCCCTACCAAAAAAGATAGCTCTTTCTGGGTGCTCCCCTCTCCTACTCTCCCACCAGCTATGCTGCCATGGCTTGTAAAGGTTGCTGAATGCAAGGGACTCCTAACCACAGCCCAGGCTTGGGAAGGAGAAGACTTTGATCCAGGGAGATCTAGCACCTTCTCACCTCACTGCATCAATGCTCTCATCTAGCTTCTTCTCTGCTAACATCCCTCCTGCCCTGCCTGAGACACGGTAGTCCCAAGGGACAGGCAGAAATATGCCCTCTATCACCCTGATCAGAGCTGCTTGTGAGAGGAGGAGAGATAACAGCAGAGGCTCCCTGTGGGCTGCTGGCTGGATGGGCACCACAGGCTGGAGCATCTGTCAAATCATAGAATCATAGAATGGCCTGGGTTGAAAAGGACCTCAAAGATCATTGAGTTTCAACCCCCCTGCTGTGTGCAGGGTCACCAACCACTAGACCAGGCTGCCCAGAGCCACGTCCAGCCTGGCCTTGAATGCCTCCAGGGATGGGGCATCCACAACCCCCCTGGGCAACCTGTTCCAGTGCGTCACCACCCTCTGTGTGAAAAAATTCCTCCTAATATCTAACCTACATCTCCCCTGTCTCAGTTTAAAACCATTCCCCCTTGTCCTATCACTATCTACCCTCACAAACAATCGTTCCCCCTCCTGTTTATACGCTCCCTTCAAGTATTGGAAGGCCATAATGAGGTCTCCCTGGAGCCTTCCCTTCTCCAAACTGAACAAGCCCAGTTCCCTCAACCTTTCCTCATAGGAGAGGTGCTCCAGCCCTCTGATCATCTTGGTGGCCCTCCTCTGAACTCATTCCAAGAGCTCCACATCTTTCTTGTGCTGGGGCCCCCAGGCCTGGACGCAGTACTGGATCTTAAAACTCGAGACCTTTCCCACCAGTGATTGGTCAGCAGCCCATGGCAGATCTGCTTATGGCAGGTCCCACTACCGATACTATTATCAGCTCCAGGACATCCTGTGGGAACAGCACTGCAACTCAGGTCAAGAAATAGGGAAGCCAGGCTGGAGCTTTGTGAGGTACACCTTTGCCATTCTTTCCTCCCCAGGTGCCTCCTCAAGCGATCTAGAAGCAAGGGAGGAGGGAACCCAAAGCTCCTTCCCACTTAACTGTGTGAGTCTGCTAGCTGAGGGGCTTTAAGGGCAGCTGCCAACTATAGTAAGGCTTACACAAAATTCAGAGGAGTTGGCTGTTCGCATGTCAGATGAGGTAAGGAAAAGGGACTCACTGATGTATACAGAAATAGAAGTCACCAAGCCAGCTGGGGAGGAGAGGAGGAAATGTTGCTTACTCACAGGAAAGAAGTGTGTGTGTGTGTAATACTGTTTGAGAGGAATTGCCTGCCCTCTCATTCTTTTCCTATTCCCATTTTTTCATTCTCTTGTGATTGGCACCATTCACCCCACGAGCATCCCTAGATTACCACTTCACAGGGAATTGAAGCTCCCAGTGCCCTGAGGGGTGGTGGTGTGGGCTGCACAAGGGCTTTCCTAAAGCAGAAGGCTGACCCCAAAACTGATGTGGAAAAGAATTTAAATCAACACACCATCGTTTGGAAATGTCCCATGCCCTGTGTCCTAGATCTCTTCTGCTGTTTTCTGCCTGTATACTCATAGATTGGTGGGCCCTGCTTGCCCACTGCCCAGATCCACATGCACACGGATCCTGCTATCCTGCCTGCACTGTGATCTGCAGCCATCCTCCCTCGAACTACAGCAGGTGCAAGGCGAAGGAGAATCTAACCCCAACCATGTACTGCGTGGTCTGAAGCTGGTCATCCCTGTTCCCTCATTTCTGTTACTCATACCTGGGGGCTCTCAGTGTCCTCTGCAGGGTCAGCCAGTCTGGCTGGAAGTTCTGAGAGTGGTGAGGAATGGAGCCCAGGATGAAGCCAGTGTGAGAGACAGCAAGTGAAGCAAAAGCAGAGAACAGGCTCTGACTGCAGATGGATTTTGCCCCCTTCTGTCAGCTTCCTGCAACAGACCTGAGCTGCTGCCTCAGGCTGGTTCTGCATTGCTGTGCTTGGTGCATTTGGCTGTACAGATGCTGTCGACAGCCACTCGCATCCTTCCCCCAGCCACTTACTGGTTACAGGCAAGGAGGCCAGGGATTATGACTGTAGTGTTTGGAGAGCTCAACTTTAAAGAGTCAGAAGATACTAGGGTAGGGCAGAGAAGTTGGTGGGGGTATGGAAGGGATAAAATATCTGCTGGGGCAGAGGACTTACATAGCTGAGGGGTGACTGGCAGTGTCTGAATAGATCTTGGAAGATGCCAATGTATTTTTGCCTGCTAGATCCACTTGTGAAACTGCTGCTGTCCGAAAAACCGTCAGTACCTGCATATTGGTCTCACAGGAACATGAAGGCAGACCCAGTCTCCTAATGGATAGCAGGAGGAGTGATAGGATTGCTAAAGTAATGCCTGTGATTGCACCAACTTTCCCCTCCCCTCCCCTCCCCTCCCCTCCCCTCCCCTCCCCTCCCCTCCCCTCCCCTCCCCTCCCCTCCCCTCCCCTCCCCTCCTTTTTTGGTGATTTCACAATTGTTATTTTTAACAACAGTCTGACCAACAATAACATTTTGAATCCTAACAGACCCAGGAGGTTGTGCCTTCAGAGCTGTGTTAACCTCCTGCTCACATCCCAGCTGAAAAGCAGATCTGCTGGCCTAACCCACTTCTTTTCAGCCACTGTCAGGACAGGTTCATCTCTGGAGTGCTCCTGAACTTGCTCCAGGGCCCAGCTGGCATTAGCAAAAGTGAGGTGGAAATCTTAGAGGAAGCTTTGCCTTTTTCTTCCCCATGGCAGTGTCGAATACCACCTGATCCCCACTGCAGCAAAAACATTATCAGTCCTTTAAACCGGTGCATGGAGTGACCCTGCCTGGTGGAGGGGATCTGAGTAAGCCCGGGAAAAGACATGGAGGCACACCCCAGCCTTCCTGGCGTAGCAACAGCAGACTGGTATCCAAGTGTCACAGAGCATCTTCCAGTGCATTGCTCCATTTCCTTTTCCTCCCATTATTTTGCATTTATCTATGGCCTTTGTATCTCTTGGCCGCAGCTCAGGCCAGGCTTGGGCAGCTCACCAAGGCACCTGTTCCTGCATCGTTCCCTTTCTCTGTGTTGCTTTTTCCCATCTTCTTATTTCACAAGGCAATAGATACAGGTCACTGGGTAAAGCACCTAGCCTTCTGCATTCAGATTGTATCCACACAAGGCTTGGCAAATTCTGGTCAAAGTCTAGTGATGACCATCTCTCTAGGTTGGCCAGGGTGGGAAGAAAAACACGGGATGTGGTGTATTGGTTCTGTTTTTCCCCAGTGAGAAGTGCATCTAGCAAAGGCTGCATTAACACTTAGAAGAGGAGATGTCTGCAACTTTCTATCCTACTTGATGGCCTTGTACTTTTGTCTGCTGCCTGGATCCAGGGAGACCAGAGCCCAGGGATGGTAATCCTTCTGCCTGCCAGGGCTGTGAGCTGGTGCCTCCTGATGTACTGGCAAGAGCATCTTGTGGCTGCTGTGTCTTTTCCCCAAACAGCTGAGGGTGGCACCTGTGACTCTGGGAGGGAAAGCTGGACAGGTTTTTGAAGTGCTAATGATGATTAGTTTGTCTAAGCCAGCAAAAACTATCAATGGGCTTGAAATGTTAATCAGGAGAAGGGCCTAGTGCTGAAGAGCTGCCGAATGAGAAGTGAATTGGGAAACAGGGAGAGAGCAAGGCTGGGGATGCCTAAGTGGGGATTTGACACAAGTATTTTCAGCTGCTCAGCTCTGTGCTCTGTGAGTGGGATGGATGCATTCCTCTTCTGCATGCCTGAAATACCTCACTTCACTTGCAGGAACATTCCAATTGTGAGGAACTTCATTCTGACTGCGTAGGAAAACCTCCTCCAGAATTGCTCCCCACATCATTGTCTTCTCCATCTTGGGAGCAACCCTGGACCCCACTCACATGACTCCCCATGAATTTGCCCTTTTATCCTTACACTGCTGTTTTCTGCTTGCTTATGTTGGCTTTCATTTACTTAGCACAGTCCTGTAGGATACTTGCACACACTTGATTTCAGACAAACCACTGCCACGGAGGCTGCACTTTCCTGTAGACTGCATGGATGGTTGGACTCTGATAAACACTATAAATATGTGCTCTGTAAAAAGTATTTGCAGATATTCTCCTTCCTCTTCTCTCTCCTTTTCCTTTTGTAGATACCTGTGCATCTCTATATATTTATCTCACATTTGCACTTGCTCTGCAAGCCTGTACTATCTCAGGCTCACCGAGACATAGTGGAAGATCTTCCTCAGTGTACCTTGCCATGCTGTGCTGGCTCTTCCAGCTCCCAGGTTTCCTTAGAATGGCATTGCTGCTTGCATGCATCCCCTGCTGGAATCACGTTACAAATGAGTGGGAGTAGATAGGTGCAGTAATGGTGTCCTTTCATCACACTGCATCCCGGTGCTGTGTAGATGGGATTTTCTGTACCTGTTCACAGAAACAGAGTGCCGGGTGCTCCTGCTCCATTCTTGGAGATGGTCAGTAGGCTCTGTGGAAGAGCATATGCAATAAAAAATGGAAAAGAACAAGAGAAAGCAAAAGAAACGCATCATTTCATAGCTCTCCAAGCACAGACGTGCCTAGCTTCCTGCTTAAGGATCTGAGCAGCACAGCTCACCCAATTAGTCAGTAACGTAAGGGCTGCCATGCCAGGCAGAATCAAGAATCTATCTAGCTGCCTTTCCTCCATATGTCTCCTGCAGTGACCTACAGCAGATGCCAAGAGACAAATGTAAGAATGGTGTGGGTGTGTAATGGTACCTCCCTGTTACACTGTCTGAGCCCCCAGTTGTCCTGCAATGCCTAATCTGTGCTGGATAGTTTGTGGTCTGAACTGCAGTACGCTCCCTGCCCGTGCCCTGTCCTGTGTCAGCCCATCCCACCACTGAAACGTGCACTGCCTGCTTTATTGGGCGTTTATTCATCACCTGTCTGCCTCATTTGGTTCCCATTGCTTACAGTGGAAGAGTCTTCCTTACTTGTTACGTTACTCATTATCTTACCTTGCTGTCATGTTTCTTCTCAGCTGTCTGTGCTGTAGCCTGAAGAAATCTAATCCTTTTGCGGTATGGAGAAATACCCAGACTCAAGTAAGCTTGAGGTAGCATCCCAAGCATCCTTAGCTCTTGGCACATTGCACATCTAGTAACCTCTCCTTTAACTGATGCTAGAAGTCAACCTGGTAATGAGTGCACAAGCACTATATTCTAGTCCAAAAGGAGCACTTGTGTAGCCTGTCTGCCTTTTGTATGCTAAGGATATTAATATCCTTTATCTAGCGGTCCACCAAAAAGGCCTTTGGAGGACATCTGCTCACTGCATTTCCTGTTCCTTTCTTGCTCATTTTCATGACTCAGGCCCTTAAGCTGTCCCATCTGTGCCAGCCACCAGCACTGTCCTGGGCACTGAGCTCCTCAGAGGAGGCTGGCACCTCACAGACAGACCAGAATTACTGTGGCCTGGTCTCTGCCACTCCTGTGATGTGCAAAGGGTCTCAGCCTTTTCTCAGAGTGCATATTCCTGAGTATCATCTTCTGTGGAGGAGATAACCGGGAGCTGTTATCAAAGCATCTGGCAAGAGTCCTGGCCTTGCGCAGCTATGTAATTATTTGCATCCCTGGCACCTTGGGAGTGCCACCTTGTGCATCCGTCCTTTTGCAGAGGAGTAGTTCTGCAGTCAGCTGCATAGTGTAATCATGTCAGTGGCCATTAGGATTAGCTCTGATCTTTACAGAGGCAAAATCCACCTGCAGTAAGCGGCTCAGACAAGATGGAGAGAGCAGCAGAGCTCCCATCTTGGAAACTGATGTAGAGATAAGGAATTCCACTAAAGAGAAACACAGAAGTGAAAGCAATAATAATAATTAGTCTTCTTAATCAAGTAATCTTTTCACACTGAGCAGAGTCTTTAGTTAGTGTAGCCTCATGTGTTCCAGTGTAACTGTTTAAGTCAATGGACAGACACATTTTCCTTTAGCAAGCTTTGGAACAGAAGCTTGCAAATGAGCCAGGTACCAAGATTTGATGTAGCTGTTGTTCCTAAGCTTTCATTGTGTGGCTGGTAGGTATGTGTTTCAGTGAGAGCTGCCCATCAGAAGATTGCCGTGTTTTTTAGTTCAGGTTCTCTGCTCATCTTGTGTGCCCACTACTTGCACAGCTTTGCTGTTTCAACTGAGGTGGCTCTCAAGTTTTCCAGAGCATCGTGCAAAGTCTTCCAGCACTGGTACGTAGTCAGCACAACTGTACTCCTGTCTTTGTCTCGCTCCCTGGGGACAGTCTTGCAAACCAAAGCCATTTGTGTTAATGTTCGCAGCAAGCGAATAAAATGGGCCACGAACACCATCAAAACAAATCTGCTGTTTATATTTGAATGACTGTTTGGTCATGCTCTAATAGCAATAATCATCAGCAGTAGCAGCAGGGAGCCAGCATGCGCGTTAACTGCATTACGTTTTCATTTGACATGAGTAATTGTAACGTTCTGTGAAGTTGTTCTAATAGTTACGAGGCACTTGTTGGTCCACGAGGTGGGAAATGGTAGAAGGCCAAATTAAGGTAGTTTGCCTGACCCCCAATAACAAATTGCCTCACTCTCAATCCATAATGTAGTAGAAGTACTTTGACTGCTGATGATTATTTTTAAACTACATTTAAGGCACATTGGCATTTTCCTCTTCTGCATGAATACAGATAACGATGAGAGATGGCCCCAGCCAGGAGCCTGATGTCTGAAGGCTGGATGCAGTGGCTGGATCTGGTTTATAGCTTTTCTCTGTTCCAAACTAAATGAAGGCCCCCATATTTAGCTACTCCCATGTTTTGCAGGGGAAAGGCAAGAATCAGTTATATTAAACAAAGAAAATTCTCAGCTAACAAAAAAATTGACTGAGTCTCCAGTCTAGTGATGCTCTGTAGGGTATTCTTAGGTCTTCGCCTGCCCTAAAAGTTGAGACGGGGTCACTGACCATGCCACTGGGGGTTCCGACTCAGGATCTGAGGTGTGCTAGCTCTGGTACGGGAGTGCCCACCCTGTCGCACTGAGAGGCTCCAGTTGAAGGCTGAGGCTGAGCCCTGAGACTCTGTTTCAAACCCATCTCTAGTCAGCACTAGAATCACTGGATGGTCATCTTTCTTATTCTCTAAATTAAAAAAAAATGTTGAAAGCCAGGGGCCTCACAAGGAGGTCTTTGCATACTTTTACAAGCTGTGGCTAGGCCCCACAGGTCTCTGCCTTGGTGCCCTCCCTGCTAGTGGCTGGCACGTCACTCAGTGTCACCCTGGGGTGACCTCTTTGCTCAGCACCATGGGGTTCTGGCTCCTGTTCACAGCAGGACTTAAACGGAGTAGAATGAGGCTCCGATTACAGTTCTAACGAGGGTGAAATTCCCGATTCCCATCTCGTGCTGAGTTCCCAGCTGTAGGAATTTATCTGATTGTTACAGCCATGCTGATGCTTGCTTCTCATTCTGCCATGGCCTCTGCAGTGCCTGCAAATAGCAGAGAGCTGCTTGTGCAGCCAGGCCAGGTAGCTTTCTCACACTGCAGCGAGCAGTCGTTTTGTTCACTCGCCTGTGCTCTCATTAATGGTTTCCTAGTTGCCCCTATGAGGCACTTTTCCAAATGCATACCTGCCTCCCTGCTGGACTGCAAAAGGATCTTGTGGGACCAAGGAGAAAGCTTTGGAAAGACCCTAGGAGAATGTTTCCAAGGATCCAGCTTCACTTGTTTCCAACTTTTTCTGGCCCAGGATCAACCCAAACCTGTAGCACCAGGCATTGCCCAAACTTTGCTTGGTTCTGTGCAGGACGAAGATGCAGGAGCACGTGCTCCCTCCAGCTCTGCTCTGAAGCAGTCCAGAGCAACTCAAAGTTTCCTTGTGTTCAGCTGGATACGGAGGTGTCCTGCACCTGGCCACTGGGTCCTGTGGGACTGAGCAGTTCCTGTGTATTACCATTGTCTTCCTCATGAGCCAAGCCTGTGACCTCAGTTTGGCTGTGTCTGGTTGGCCCTTTCTGCTCTGCTCTGTTTTCTGTGCCATTTCATCTCAGGTGGGTTTCTTTCATGTGGTTTATAAGGGATGCTGGGACTGCCCTGTGTGCGGCCAGAGCCTGCTGAAATCTGGTTCAGACGAGAAAGGAGGAGGAAAGAAACAAAGATATGTGGAATGAAGATGGAGAATAGGGTAAGGAGTTGGCACAGGTGTTCTCCATGTAGGGCCAGGCAGCATTTTCAGGCGGCAGCAGCACGTGGCGAACATCACTTTGCATATGAAAATCTAGTTAAGCTAACGAGGTCCTTAATTAGGGCTTTTATTATCTTTTAATTCTTTGCTTAAAGGAAAGTGATTACAAAGCTCATCTTTATGATACAGCAAACTAATCTTTCATTTCTGAAGTGTTTTCTTTGCTTTCCTTCCCTTGCCACAATAATGAGGAAAGGGAGAGGGAGAAAAGGGAGGGGTGCGGAGAAAGGGAAACAAAGCCTTGAAAAAGAGACCACAAAGCAGAGCATTTGAACCTGTATGCTCCTGCAGTAGCGTTTCATTGCAGATCAGAAAGAGCCTCAGGAAACTGTGACTCAATAGCTGGGAACAAGTGGGCGAGCAACACAGTACGCATGAAGCCCAGGAGCACAGAACACTGTGGGCTCTTGCTGCAATATCTGCAAATCTCTGTGCCCAGCAGTGGGTTCACTGCCCATCAGTGCTGCTGGCAGCGACTCCTCACCTGCTGCACATCTTGCTTCACGCTCTGCAGTCCTATAGGGTGGCTTATGGAAGATGCCTCAAATAACAAAGGAGAGTAACTGGGGCTGTAGGGCTCACGTTTTATCCCATCCTGTTAAACTCACCAACATACAGTCCTGGGCTTCACATAGAGAGCAGTTAATACACTTGGTTTGAATTTACTGCACACCTTATTACCCCTGTCCTGAGGGTCTGACAATGGATAACTAATTTTTTCTGTGTTTCATGTTATGGACATTTGTTGAAAACTGCTAAATTCATGTTTCTCATGAACTTTGCCGACTTTAAACCTTGGTTTCCACTTCCCTTCACCTACTTCTGGAAGCATACATTATGGCCCGAAGCCATATCAGCTAATGTTGTGATGGTGATTGATCTCTCCGACTAAAGAGTGTAAGGTGGGGTCGGTTCCCTGACGGTGAGAAGCCCCAGAACCTCCTGCTATGGACTCCACAGAGGCAAGTTCTGTGAGCCAGAACTGATCAGCTGCCCTGTGCTGCTGGTGGAGTGGTCCTTCGGGTATCATATGAAACAAGGTGCTGATCATCTGTTGCCTTTTGAACTCATATGGCATTTCTCATAATTGCAAGGAAGTTAACGTCAACATCTTGGGCCAAATTCTGATACAGATTATGACATTCCCCTTTCTGAATTCCTTCTCTTTGCAATTAGAATTTTCCTTCCTCTTCCCCTTTTTTTTTTTTCTGGACTACTTCAGCGCTGCAAAACAGTTGCTGCATCCTGCACCACAGATAGCTGCATTTTGGTTCTTGCTGATGTGATCTTTACAGTAGGTCTTTAATATAACAGAAAACACAGCTCAGTGAATCTAAATACCATCCACTTTTCATTGTTGTGATAGCAATGTCTGGCATGCAATTTTTTATTCAATTAGAACCCAAATTAAGATAATGTAGATTTTTTTAAACCTTCAGCTTTCAACCTGGAATACAGCTGTGCATTGGACACTGGGCATCACAGCAATTTGTGTCTGTGCAATCATTTTCCCTGGTAAAAGAACATCAGCTTTATCTATGAAGTTGTAGATGATGCTGAAGACAAATGGACTGATTTTGCAAGGTGCTTGCTGTCTGCATTTCCAATTCAAGCTAATGCTTAGTATCTGTGAAAATTAGGCAAAAGATTTTTTACAACGACTTCAAAGTGCTTTGTTGTCTCTTTCCTCAGTATCGTTCATATTTATCTAGATTGAAGGAAGTTTAGAGAAGCAAATACAATTACTGGCGCTTCTTTGTCAACCTGGCAATAGCTTCTGTCTATTCTGCTTAGAAATCTTGGTGTAAAAAGGTAAGATACGTGTGTATTTTGGCTTTTCAGACAATGTCTAGTGAATGCCCAAGTAGCTTAGTCATTATATTTTTTAAACTGGAGGATTAGAGTCAATGCTTTTAACTGTTTGTTAGCTTGTTCGTATTAAAGCCCCTCAATACCAGGTAGCTTAATTTTCCACTAATTCCTTAAGGACATTGACCTTAGTTAGAATTAGTATGAGTTACAGAACACAGTTTAGCATCTCCATAAATCTGCATAGATCTAATTTACATTATAAGGTGAACATCATGCAATGGCATTTGCTTTGTCTGGAGCCCCAGTTAAGTCATTTTTGGCTGATCTCTGTCCACAAGGTTCTCTTTTAGATTCACAGGTATTTTATGTACTGGATCAGCATTGCTTTCTAGCTTCCTGCAAGACTTGCCGAAGTCTTTCTTTGTGTTAACTTCCCTGTACCCAAATTAAAACATCATCCATTAAAAGTCTGACACCTCGTAATCCCTCAAAGATCTGTGCAATTACTCTTCGTAATACCTCGGGAGCAGAACTTGTACCAAATGGCCTTTGCTTCAATTCACTGTATAATATCCAAAAGGTGTATTAAAAATCACTAGCTTGGAGCCCGTGCTAATTCTTTTGTCCAAAAAAAAAAATCATGTTTTATACATAACATTTAGAACATTTCTGGTTTTTGTTTGTTTGTTTGTTTGTTTTTCCTGCTGAGATATTAGCTGTCCTTTTCTTGGTGATTTTGATCAGATGCTATACAGATTTTATGGCTTCAATTCATTCATGTGAATCAATACACACCCGTAGCATATTTGACTACTCAGTTACAACCACATAATTCCTTCAAAGTGTAAATTTTTCTTCTGTATCAGTAAGCATTTGCTTTTTCATACGGTCAGATTTATTTTTTCTACTGGTTAGGGTGAATGATACCTTTTTCTGGGTGGGCCTCACATAAGAATTACTAATTTATCAAAGTGGTGTTTGGAGATGTGAGGATTCCCGTAGTCTGTTTAGGATGCTGCAGAGATTGCGGCACACATCACTTTTTACTAACTCAGGTTATGTCACTTTCAAGTCCTAGTATTTTCCCTGGAACACATTGCAGTTTCCCGGTTTAAAAAAATACAGCCATGCCATTAACGTTTAGCTGTGTTTGCCTGTCTGAGCCATTTATTCTGCACTCTCTGTGCCAACAAAAATATATATGCCGTTACTCTCTGCTCACTAAATGTGCAGGCATAATATGTGTGCCACAGCTTTGAATTAATGATTCCGGGCCTTTCTTGGCTTCTGTACTCAACATTGTTTGTGTGGCTGGGGGGTTTGTGGTAATGAGAATTTGTATTTCTTTTTTGGATTCTTTCTCAGATTCCCTTCTTCTCCAGTTTTCTCTTTTTGAAATGATGCATCATGGACGCACATTTATCACTGAGTCATACAGAGCCCAGCTGTGCATTCTACTGCCTTTTAAAATGTCTCTGTTTCTGGGTTAAAATTGTGTAACTTCTTCTTCAGAGGTCTGTATCCATCTGGGGTCTCATCCAATGTCCCCAAAAGCCTGTGGAATAATCCTAGTCGCCTTCAATGGGCTTTAGATAAGGCTAGGTCATTTTTTCCTGAGGTTATGAATTTCTCTTTTAATTAAGGGTTTTGGAGCTCTTCAAATCCATATGACCATGCTTAAATTTCTATCCAGTCCCCAGTGCATCAGCTAGATCACATTACCCATGGTTGCAATGTTTTTAAATGATCACATTTATATAGTAGCAGCTTCTCCCTTTGATTATCAGAGCTTGAGCCAAATCCTTCCCAGTTTCTTCTCCTCCCATGCAAAAGCGGTGTGTGCCAGCAAACACAACAGCGTCCACTGTGTGAATGGTACTGTGGCATTTTAAGTGCCTCCTCTACAGCTTATTGGCGCTGGGCAACTGTTCAAATTCTTCCTGATGCTCTCTTTTCTGTTACTATTTCCTGATAATTCAAAGAATTTAGGGGATATAAACACTCCTCTTCCAGCTGTGACTTGGGTCATGGTTTAGTGGACACTAAGAAGGAGAGGCACGGGGCTTTTATGAAAAGTGTGCTTTTATGCACAGGAATATACTCATGATTCTGGAAATGTGTGAGTGGTACTGAGCATGCTCAGAGTATCAGTACACACATCTATCTAGCCAGTCCTATGCTAACATAACACCACCTCAGCTCTAAGAGATAGGCCTGAAATAAACACCTCTAGGGTTTGACAAAATGTTGATCCTGGGCTTGGTCCAAGCCTGGCTTTGGGCCATAAAGATACAACATCTCTGGACCAGAAACAAGGCAAAAAGCTGAACATTGCAAGCTAGCTGTTGTGAAAGCGAGAAGATAAAACACAGGAAAAAAAGAATTAACTAGGAGGCATCCATCAAAGTCCTTCTTGAGGTGAATAATTACACTCTCTGTTAATTACACGTAGTACCATAGCTTGGCTTTCATGATATATGTCAGTTTTTATTGCTCTTGTTGTCAATTTCTGGATGTCATAACTCTGCTCCCCAGCAGCCTGTCATCAGAAAGAGCTATACTAAATGAATCCCATAAAGAGAAGCATTTGCTAATGTTTGTTTCTTCAGGAGCTGCAATGCAATCGGATAGCTGGAGCTCCTGTACCAAATTTTCCAGCGGGATTGTGCTCAGAGCTGGCCTAGTTCAACAGCTTCCCTGCAGAACTGCACCCAGAGTAATTCTTGCTGTTGCAGGCAGAGAGGTGTTTCTTTGTGCAGGGTTTGTTCTGCTACCTCTAATCTCAGTCTTAAAGGCTACTCTTATCCCCTGGCTGGTTGTCCCTGGCTCTTCTGTCTGCATGGAGCACTGCATGCAGATACATCCACCTTCAGCTACAGCAGCAAGATTTCAGAGGTCTTCCAGCTCTGATGTTGGACCTCATCTCCTTCCCTCTCCCTGTGTGTAGGCAAGGCATGTGTCCTCTTTCAGAAACATTTCCAGGGTGAATTTTGTTTATGATTATGGAATCACAGAAATAAGCAATGAAAAAAACGTACTTGCTTATTCCAAAAAGTCCTGTCAGCTCAAACTCATCTGGTCAGGGACAACCACTAGTGTTATTTAAATTTCCTTTGTCATACCAAGTGATTTGCTAGCCAGCTTTCTCAGAGCATACAAATTCTTGAAAGAATTATGGTTGGGCATTATGGTTTAAGCTACTCAAATAGGAATGTGTGAAGATGCTATTGCTTTGTCCCTTAGTTAGCCAAAAATAAATACATTTCACTATGCATTTGAAATTTTTAATTTGTTGTAGTCATGTGGAAAAGTTTTATGTTTAGTCCACAGGCTGAAATATGTTCTCATCAATTTTGTCTTGAATACATTTGCATAAGGAACAAATTAGTCAAAAATGTCTGTGTGCCAAAATTTCATGTAGAAACATTGCCAAAATTTTTAGAAAACTGTGCTGCAAATATTTTACCCAGCTCTGGTGATCAGGATGAGTAAGAACGAGTGAACGTTTTCAGAGTAGGTTTGTGTATCTGGTTCTTCTGTGCTCTTGGTCACAGTCAGTATCTGCAGGCCTGAACATATTGAGGCCCGTAATACCCCTGTGAAATAAAAGAGCATTACCTTCTCCTTCTTCATGAGAGGCTTAGAAAATAAGAGGCTAAAGACTGGGTAAGACCACCCAAAGTGTTTTAGGATGAGATGAAATGCTGTCTGGAAGTGTGTAGGCTATAATGGGAGATTATGGTAGAAATCTGTTTTATAGGTAAAATATTAGGTTAGACGGACCCTACTGGAAGTGAGTGTCCCTGACAGAGAAAGAAACAAAACTGTTTCAGGGATCCAGGGCAATTTATGGATCCTTGTTTTGTTTGTGTCATTTCAACCATCTTTCTCTCTTCCAAAATACTTAGGTTCTAATAGAAGTTAGCTAGCAACCCAGGCAGAATAGATCATCGGATCACAAGCAAGCAGAAAGGTAAGCAGTGTGAACACAGCAGAGATGTGCCATTACAGAGGATTGAAGCTCAAGAAGCAAACCTGTTCTGTGGGAAGTGCTCTGATATAGTGGTCTTGGTGGCCATGCTGTCAGCAGAGGTTGGACTAGAGACCTCAGGAAGTACCTTCTCACCTGCACAGTTCTGCCAGACTCTGATCTCGTGTTTATCCTCTGGTCTGGTCCCATTCTCTAAAACTCAACTCTTGCACAGATCAGGTACTGTGGCTCTTTCCCACCAGTCACATGGTTTAGGTGCTGAAGATTACTGTGGACTATTCTTGGTGGCTGAGAAACCTTGAAGCCAGCTATATCCTTCCTGATCCTGCCTCTAGCACAGCAGTTTGTAGACATCCTGGAAACACTGGAGCGCCGAGTAGAAATGATAGGGAAAAGTTGTGCTTCTGGTACTGTGGGAGACATGCAAGTAGGTGGGAGCAGCCATCCAAGTTGCACTTGCTTGTAGGACGGGGATCGGCCTACCACTTCAGATGCTTCGATTTAAATAAAGGGCTGCCTGGAAATACTGCAGGATTGCACAAAGTGGCTCAGGGTTTTGCTCCAGACATACATCAAATCAACACCTAATGTGCCTGTCATAGCCACAGGCCACCATTCTCAGCCCTGGGCCTCTCAGCTGTCTGTGCAAGGAGCACAGGGCTGCTCCTTCTCTCCTGCCTTGCCTGCCTTTCCCTTCAGGGCAAGCCAAGCGGAGCAATGTGGGGCAGCCTTAGTTCAAGGCCAGATCTCCTCCATGGCTCTTGCCATGCTCTCAGACCACTTGGCAGTGGTTTGGTTTCCTCTGGAATATAGAATCTCTGAATTTGGCAGTAATAGTAGCCTAAAATGGCTTTTAACTGAGCTAAAAACACAATTTCCTGGGTGCTGGAGCTCATGTGGTCTCATTTGTTCTGTGGTTGGATTCCCAGGTGTCAGAAGATGCTCAAGCTGAAGATTTCCATTTGGTTAGTATAATTGTCACAGCTCCAACACATGGGGGGGGTTCTGTGATGTCTAATAAGTCAGTCTTCTTTCTGGAAATAAGAAGCAATTGCTGAGCCTCTCATATTCTTATCTAACGATATTTCTGAACTTTTCTGAACTTACTTCTGAAGTTTGTGGGGATATAGCAGGTGAGAGACCACTGTTTATGTGTCAGAACTAATGGAAACTGATGCTTCTCTTATGTCTTAGACATCTTTGGGTTTAGCTGTGCTCTGCCTTCTTATGTAAGTGCAATAAAGTCAGATAAAGCCAGATCCAGTAAGGCAGTACACTTCGTTTGAGTTCCCAATCATTAAAATGGAGTCCATGGCACTCTTAACATTGTAGGGGCTGTTACAGGGAGTAAGCATGAAAGAATCAGAAGTTTCTGTTTAGAGGGTTTAAAGAGAAACAGGGATATACTCTGACTAGTTGAAAGAAGGTAAGGCTAGAACTTCATTTTGTAGATTGGATTTTAGGAAGGGAAGGCAAAGAAGGACAGGAGCTTAATTAGAATCTCACCTGTTTGTATCTCCTTTGAAAAGCTTTCAGCTGGACCTTCTGTAAGGATGTGATTTTTCTGCTGACACTTCTGGTGAAGTAGCATCAAGATCTCATGTGACAAAAAAAATCAGTGGTTGAAGCTCCTCAGCTTTTTAAAACTTCGAGCTGTTTTCTGGTAGCCTCCAGGATGAATCTTGGTCTCAGGGACAATTCTTGCTGCCACAAGGTAGTATGTAATACAGTAAGGTATGTTTACCATTCAGGCAGAATTTGCCACTCTGGTCATCAAGAAATTGAAAAGGCTTGCTCTAGAAAATTGTTGTCATTTGGAGATGACCCCCAAAAAATCTAACTGTAAGTGATCTTAATGAAACCTTTATGTAGATATTATTTGTGTATTTATTGTTAGCTCTCCTTGTGAAAACTCCATGTGTGGAGGAGTGATTTAATTCAATTACTTCAAGATCGTGCTTAAAAGTATTCCCCTAAGATCTCAGCATGTCTCTTAGCCTACCAGCATACTCAAAGACAGTTTGCACAATGGAAATCTGAGATCTCACATTCAAGTTAAATCCCACACAGTTGCTCTTGTTTTACTCAAATCAGCTTACGCTTCTCTCTAGGAATATGTTGCCCAGATGCTTGGGGCTTTATAAGAGCAAGTGTTAACAAGCTTTAAGCCACAATACAATGTTAAGTTTTCTCTGATAAATAATATCTTTGAATTGATGCCAATGTAGCCCTTGTTATAACGTACTCTCACCATCTGATTCTCAGAAGGCAAAGTTCTGGTGATTTCATCCTTCAGAGCAGCAACCTCTCACGCACTTGTCAGGAAATGCACTGAAAACGTTTTTCCATTTTTGATTCAGTCTCTCAAACGTGATTTTTAGTAGAAAGCCAAGTTGATACCAGCATTCAAAGCGCTTCTACCTAAGCACTTTCACAGAGAAGAAAAAAGAACTAGAGCAGTCCTAAAGATTTCACAAGCCCATCTCTCTACCCTGAATCAGAGTCATTTGTACCTGTTACTCCTTCATGTGATATGGTTTGAAAGCTGTCCTGTAATGGAGCTCCACACCTGCCCCAAGTAGACTTTTTTTGTACTTTATTGTGCTTACCAACAGAGCTGTAATTTCTCTTGCCAGCTGCAATACATTTTTCTTTCTGAAATTTAAGCCATTTATGCCTTGCTCTGTCCATGTTATTTCCTTTCCTTTTGTAAACGATCTTGGGTATACATTGAAGTCATCGAGTCATGCCTCATCCAGTCTTCCCTTCTGATAACCGATTAGCTCAAGCTCTTTCAAATTCCCCTTGAAAT
Organism: Numida meleagris; assembly: GCF_002078875.1. NCBI lineage: Eukaryota > Metazoa > Chordata > Aves > Galliformes > Numididae > Numida > Numida meleagris. The sequence goes on from NC_034409.1 coordinate 79,439,333, forward strand.
AAGTGTTTTCTAGAATGGTTACCATTTCTATTTGCTCTCTGTTAAGCTTTGTCTGCATCTTTCTGTAATTGTCCTGTGCAAATCAGGACACAGCATTCTAGCTGAAGCCACTCAATGCTTGGTAGATTGGAAGGATCAAGAGCATCCAAACTCCTGTGTCTACACAACATTTGGCTTTTTTGCAATGCTATAACACTGCTTGTATAGGTCCATTTTGCAAAGCACTGCATTCCACCCACCTCAGATTTTCTAAAGACTTTCTAACTATCCAGTTGTTCCAGTATCTTATGACCATACAGTTGTTTAATCTTGGTAAAGGCTTTAACTGATATTTTAGTTGAATTAATGCCATTTTTAAGAGTGCTTCTCCTGTTTGTAAAGATCCTTTTAAATTCTGATTTTAGCTTTCAACATTCTTTCAGTCTTCCTTGCAAGGTGTCATCTACATGATTTGTAAGCCAGGTCTCCATTGTGCTCCATCATTCAGCTTGAGGAAGATGCTCAGTATTTTGGGCCCATGGAGTCTTGGTGCAGCTTCCCTTTTTGACGCAAACTACTGAGAACAGCCCTCAGTGTAAGACTGTGCCACTGGTTTTACACCTACCCTTGAGTCATTACTAGTCCATGTTTTCTGAGATTGCCAAAGAGAGTATTGCAGGCACTAGAGTCACAAATCCTACTAAAAGTCAAGAAATATGGCATCTATTGCTTGTCACCTATGCCCAAGGCCCATTACCTGTCACACAAAGAAATTAAATTGGCTTGACACAATTTCTTTCTGACAATTCAACAGGGCATGTTACTCATCTCTTCATACTTATCCTTTTAGCTTCTTACGAATAGTTCGATTATTTGCTTCAGTATTTTTTCTTGGGATGAAAGTTAAACGGAGTACTTGGTAATTCCCTGGCATAATTTTTTAAAGCTAGACACCATGTTTCCTCTTTCCAGACTTCTGAAATCTTTTCTGTTCTCTATGATTCATGTTCTCCATGAACTGAAATTGCTTCAGCCATTTCTCAAGTATTCAGAGGAAGAAGTTCATCAGGACCAGACAACGTAAAAATGTATTCCTCTGGGTTGTTCTTTTTTTGTTGTTTTTTTTTTTTCCCCCTAGGCTATCATAGCTTTAGCTTTCATAGTGCCTACATTAACAGCATAGCATTGGATGCTTGCACTCTACCTTCTTAATTATCTGGACCCCTAATATGATTTGGCCTTCAGAGTGTCATCTATCCCTTCCCCCTTAACACTTGCCTTTGTGTTCCTGTCTCTGTTGGTGATGGAAGGGGATATTTTCTTGTTACTTTTCTGCTGCATCCCTGCATCCTTCAGGTAGATACATCCCTTCATCCTCTTAGTGGCCTGGTCTGTGTACTTTCTTCTGATGCCTGAGCTCAGCAAAGTGCCTGATTTATTCAGGTTGATTTCCTGCTTCCTTCCCATCTGCCTTTCCACGTTCTGCAAAAAGATACTTAGCACTAGGTCTCTCAGTATTGTTTTTGGAGTAATTCTCAGCTTTCCTTGTCTCCTTTCTCCTTTAGACTCACTTCTCATGAAATTTTACCTACCAGCATTTATTGGAATCTGCCTTGTCAATGCTCCTTGTTTTCGTGTTGCTGTCTTCTTATTCATGTCATGGATTTTGAACTCCGCCCTTCCTTTTTCACTCTTGCCAAAGCTGCCTTCTGCTTTCACAATCAGAGTTTACATTGGTTCCAGGTATTAAACTTATTTCACCAAAGAGATGCTGCCTTTGTGACTGTAGCTCTTTCTGCTTCACAGTGCTTGCTGCCATAATGGTGTTTCCCTTTCACATCCTCCTTCTCCTTGTCTGTCCCCCTGGTTGATGTATGCGTAGCAGCAAGACTTGAAAGCAATGACTGAGCTGTAAACACAGAGGATCTGAGCTGCTGTAACTGCCCTTCTCCCGCTGGGTCACTGGTTAGCAGTTTTGTTTACTTGGGGTTTTGAATTCCTTTGGGCTTGCCTCACATTGCATGAACTTCATGGATGCTTTGCGTTTGCTTTCTCTCATTTAATGCTCATTGAAGTTGAACAGCCCATTTCTTGCAGCTCTGCTTTGATTTACGTATCAGCACCAGTAACAACCTGATTGTATTATCTTCTTGTGTCAAATCCGGTCATTCCCACAGCTGATGCAGGTCCATATTAAGATCTCTTCTCATACAGAAGTGGCTTCTGAAGTGCCTTCACTTTTACATTTTCCATTTGATTTCTTTTTGAATACACTGTTACTTTGCCATGATTCCATAAAAGGAAAAAAATTGCAAATGCCTATTTGTTTCCTTAATGTTTTGCATGGAAACCCCTTATACGCTCCAGTCTTAAAGTTACTTGTGTTACAATGCAAATTTTAATATGTATTTACTTCTGTAAAATAATTTGTTGTTTGTAGTTTTCTGCGTATGTTGAATAATTTGTTCAAGGGCTCTGGTGAATGAGTTCTTCTAACTGAAGTTATCCTGAATTGACTGTAGCTGTTCTGTAGTTAAAGTTTCAAGTGGAGTTTACCTGATTTTGAACAGATGTTTGCCTTATGAGGTAGATAAACAGAGGAATAAAACGCTCCCCAAAAGACAGACCATGTGAGGCCTTGACTAAGAGTTTTTTTCGCAGTGTGGAACGAATAGGATTCCCTGGGTTCTTGGTTATAGATGCCTAATTGTGGACTTTTTCCAATGCCAGAATGTCCTTTCATTCACTTTGCCATTTTATAGCATATGAGCAACAACAGCAGCAGCAAAGAGATTAAAACCAGTTTAGTAGACTCATCTTGTTGAGATCTACTGCACAAGAGCACTGGAAATTAGTTGATTGAACTCTCATTTTAAAAGTCACTGACATTATAAAAAAATGTCAGAGGGCATGTCATCACAAACAGGCTTAAAATAGGATGTCAGATGACTGCTGAAGACCTAATTCTTCTTTCTGTTTCTTCTCTTAATTTGTTTAGCAGTACGCAGGTCCTGAAAAAATACAGCAATTGTCGAATCAGCTTTATTAGTAGAAATTCCCCCACGCTCTCAGATGACCTGCATTTATAGATCATATAAATGGTAGAACAACAAACTCTCTTCAAGAGGAGCTGAACTAAACCTCAAGAGAAAACTAACTCCATAACCAGTTCTCTCTGTTCCCTTTGAATTGCATCAACCTTTGCTCACGACAGTGCTTTCGGTTGGAAAAATTTAATGGCAATGTCTTTCTTGTGCGATGCTGATAAGAATTACATTGTTCAGAAGTGCTCTCTGCTAATATGGCCAAAGCAAGGAGACCTATTGTTTAATTTTCCGTTTCAGAGGCATGCTCTTAGTTTGTAGGTGTCTGCTAATTTTGGATTGTGTTAGAACAAATTTTCTGTAGTCAAAACTCAAATGGAAAAGCTCTATGCTGGTTTGGAGAACGCGCTGTGAATTGTATCCAGTGTTGCAAAGCTGTTGTGAAGGTGTTGTTATAGTGAGGAAAGGTCAATAAGTCCTGGTGAGTCTCATTCAAAAGGGAACATCCTGAGCCTGGGGGAAAGAGGAAGGCAGGCAGGCAGCCACACACAGCAGATACTTATTTCCTTCAAAGAAGGAAGAGGGATATCTTCCAGAAGAGCAAAGATGTCAGGAATTAATACAAAGTCACACCATGCATCGCACTGCAGATCATGCTTGTCCATTCCTGGACAGCTGAGCTCCTCCAGAAGCAGCTCCTGAACAACTGCAGCTGTGGCCCACTTAAGGCACACTGGAATTTGTAATTCATCTTAAAATTCCAGGCTGTGAACTGGAGAGGTTTAGGAGCTTTTTATGAGCATCTCGAGTCTCTCTGCATTAGGACAGAGGCAGGACATTTTAAATCAACACGATGGCTGTCAGACTTGCTTGCAAGCCGCAGCCTTCAGGGAGAATTAAGAACCAGAAGAATGCTGGCTACACAGAGGAGCAAAAATGCATGTTTTAATAGTGGCGGGGTCTGTTTCAATTGTGAACCCAGGTACGAGGAGGGAATTCAGCAGCTGAAAAGACAAAAGAGGTCTTTCTTCCTGTTTGTGAACTGGGATCCTTGGCTACCTAGCAGGCCCACCCCAAAAAAATGTTTCCAAGTGACGAGGCAATAGAGTCAGAATACGACTGTGAATGCTTTTTAGTCTTATTATAGATTTTTCTGTTTCTTACGCTAGCCAAAGTAAAGAACGATTGATTTGTGAAAGCTCAATAGAGCCTGAGCAGTTCCCCTAGGATGCCTTTCAGGAAGGGTGAGAGGCGATTTCCAGCCTTCCCTGGCAGCTCTGAAGGTCTGGGGGAAGGACGGACACGAGCACTGTCAGAGGAGGGGGCTGGAGGCAGCCCTGGAGCGGAGCTGCGGCAGGGGCCTGGCTCAGCTGCGTGCCACCGGGGCACAGGGGGAGCACGGCTGTGCTCTGAGCGTGCCAGAGGGGCAGGGGAAGGCGCGGTGCTGCTGGCTTCCAGGGAGGCTGGGTAGCACATGGGCCCCGCACGTGAGGCACAAATATAGCAGCTTGGTGAGTGCCCAGCTGGGGCGAGCTTTATTTTGCTTTTTAAAGGAATGCTGTCAATTCACGTTTGGCTGACAAACGTTGTGTTTAAAAAGGAAAAAAGGGGGAAAAAAAGGAAAAAGTTTTGTTTTGCTTCCCCCCGCCACCACACACGAGCGAAGAGCAAATAATTCCCGATAAGTAGTTCTCTTTTTAAAAGTTACAGAGCGAAGGATGGCCTTAAAACCAAACCTGCTCCCCTGTTACCTTCTGCCAAAATTGACTGGACAGAAAAAGGAAACGAGCTGCATTGATTTTCATTGTCCGAGCTGAGGGAGTGCAACAAAGCTAAGAGGCAGAGGGTAAAAGACAGAATGTATTTGGGAGTACTCTTCCCAAAAGTCATATGAGGAGCCACTTGCCGTACAACTAAGGGATGTGTTCCTTTAAAAAATGTTGTTGCTTTTTAAGTGGCTAGTTCTGCTGTAAACAAATCTTGGAAAGCGCCTGTGGAATCAGATGTATTTCAATTAAAGAACTCAAAGGAAATAGTTTTTTACCTACAGCAGAGTATGGAAATGAGAGTGGGAACATAAAGCGTTTTACAAAGCAAGATGCGAGCTCCTTTGAGTAAACAGGGAAGGAACAGCTGTGAAATGCTGCTAGCAGAAATTGGATGTTGTGGCCAAAGGTTTGTTTCTCTCTTAGACTGTTTGCTAGGGTATAATTGCTCAGGTACAAACAATCAATCAATCTTCAAGTGTAAAGAAAGGGTCACAGTGTCCATTTCATCAAACCAGACCGGTACATTACTTATATGCCAGCTTAAATTGTCTGCGGGAGGGAAGGATGTCAAAACGTCATGCCCGCCTCAGATTTGTTTTCTTGTAGACAATGATTTTTTAAATGTCTGGCTGTGGCGGCTGTAAGTGCGTCGCTCTGAAATGGGCAGTCATTGCCCACCAGGGAGGCCAAATTAAGGGTATTTTGGAACATGCAGCAGGGTGTTGAGTAAGTCAGCTCTTACTTTGCCAGACGTCATTCAATAATGTATTTGCTTTCTTTTTACCTTATTTTTTATTTCCCGTTAGATGCCTGGAAGGGAGGTTTGTGCGCAGCAGCCGTTGGTTGCCATACCCATGTAGGTACATGTGTTGTATCGAGTTGGTGAATTCTCACTGGCATCAGAAGGACTGCCTGTGACTCAAGTTACACGTGTGCATAAGTATTTACAGATCTAAGTCACAGTAGTCATTAAATTCCAGTTAATGAGGCTTGTACGGGTTTTAATTTCTTTATGTGGGGCCCATATTTCTGCTGTTACTCTGTGCAGGCTAATTCACGAGCAGCTTAAGGACCCTGTTTGCCACCTTCATCTTTCTGCTCTGGGTACATTTGGATTTCTGCCCGTTGATTCAGTGCTTCCTTGCCTGCAAGCTTGCAGCCTGAGTAGTTCCCCATTTCTCACAGGAGCCTTTCCTGGGTATGGGAATAAAATGACGTTCAGGCCAAAAAACCAAATGTCTGCAAGGGTTCCCAAGGCTCCTGTCAGGGACAGACAAGAGATGCACGGCTGTGCTGCGTGATGTTCTCCGCTGCGGCAAATGCACTTGGGTTCTTTGTAATGATTTCTTTTTAAAGACTTCTTAGTTGGCCACAAGCAGTAATTTGAAAACAGCTATTAATATGAAAAACTGGAAGATTAACGATGTTCAGAGAGGGGTTCTTTTTTCTTTGGGAGGAGAGGGGGTAGAATTGCAGGAAAAAATAATTGGCTGGGTTATATTTTATATTGAATCCAGTGCAAACATGGGGTTTATGCAAATTGCAAAAATACTGAGTCCCACATTGTAATTGGGGCCAAAAGTTTAACCTCTAGAAGTAAAAACACAGCCAAAGTAATGGAAAGAGTAATCTCCTTTAGCGCAGCACAGGATGAATCTCGTGTTTTCTGTATGCAGCAATTTGCTACTTCCAGAGCAAGTAGAAAATGTTTTGATAATTTTCCATGTTTTAAGTGGAAGAGAGTCTGGCTTTAGGTTATTTTGTCTTTTTCCAAAACCAGAAAAAATCCCCAGTTGTGTGATTTCAGCTTTTGGGAGGTTTTCCAGCTAGCCTCGGCTACCAGAGTATCAGCTGCGCGTATGTTTGCTTTATTACAATTATAAATGCGTTGGTGGTTTATGACTTGATGACTTGCACCCTATTTTCTGCAACTGCTGCCTATGCATATGTTTTCTAAGAGATTTGAGTTTTGTGTCCTTTGCAGAGAAGAAAAACCCTCTTGGTCTTTTTTAGGGGGGAGCTGCTTTGTTTTTATCTTCTGAAGTGAGAAGCCTGGCAAAGGTTCAGTCTGGTATTGCCTAACTCTTTGAATTATGGGTCCAAACTCTTCAAATTGCAATGAGGAGGAGGGAAGGGGGAAAAACAATCTTTTTAGCTTCAGTACCAAACCCTGCAATTATGAGCTGAAGTTTGAGAAATGCATATGAAGAGTTATTTAAGTCAGAGCTTAGAGTGGAAAATGATAACAGCGTCAGCTATGGAGAGGCTCCAACTTAGAATCATAGAATATCCCGGGTTGGAAGGGACCCGTAACTTCTATATAACAAGGCCATAGTGGAAACTCTCTGGAAGGTTTTTGTCCTTCTAGATCTGCCATCTGCTCCTTTAGTCACCTGTGACCAGCACATAGAGAATTGGGTAGGGGAAGGGTGTCAGAAATTGAAGATCCTCATCCTCTGTTGCTTTGGAGATGTAAACTTCCTAAAAGCCTGCCTTTGATTTTCCCTAACTCTTTTTTTCATGGGAACAAAGAGAAAGAGGGAGAACAGCTTTCGTGCCGGAGGACAGTGGGGAGTCTTTAGAGGCAGAAAAGATGGTCTCAGTTCCTATTAATGCTCTGAATGTGACATCCTATCTCAGATCTAAGGGAAAAGGTCTCTCCCGAGGTCTTCCAAACATGTATACAAGTCATCTTTATACTAGGACCCTCATCCTAACATCTCGGGCTGATGTTTCAGCTCTGATGCCACCCGGTCCATGAGATCACCCAGCCATGTCGATCACAGGCATTTTTATCAGCCGGGAAATCCAGTGATGTGGAAGTGGGATGCCAGAGTGATCTCCCAGCTTGTGCTAGGAGGTGGTGATGGAGGGAGGTGCTGGGAGAAGCTGCGAGCAGAAACACCTTTACGGTTGCAGGACAAAGGAAAGAGATTTGAGCAAACCCAGGGGAAGCAGCTCTTCTCATGGCACTCTGCATTCAGCTGGGTGAGCTGCAGTGGTGGGGGAGCTGCCATCAGTCTGCTTAGGGAAACAATGCTATTTAGTGTTGTTTTGGTTTGTTTTGTGTTGTTTTAACTAATTGCTTTGATTTTATTTGCTGTGGCCCCACAGTCTCTTGAATTGTTGCACCTGAATAGATGCAAATAGTGTTCAGACACGAGGACAGGGATAATGGAAGACTCTTACATTGATTTCACAGCACCGGCACACCTACCTGGGAACCAAGGTCTTGATCCTCTCAGTATGTCTGACTTTGGGAGCCTTGGTAACTCAGCCACTGGCTCCTCATTTTATCAGGCATAAGCAACAGAGAGGAGATTAAGGCAATAACAACAGCTGTCAGAATATAGCCTTTTTAGTGGTATATTGGAATGGAAGTTTGGCCTGCGTCCGTCTCAGCTGAGAATGCATCAACGAATCCCAGAAAAGATGAAGGAATGAGTGTGTGGCAGAGTCTGTTCCCCAGTTTGCTGTAAACCATATGTCTGCCTGTAGCATACACAAATACTGAGTAGGTGAATAGGTGACTCAGATGTTCGGTTGGCCAGATTTTATGATTACCGGCACTACTCAGTCATGCAGGCTCTGCCAAATAACTTTCAGGCACTTAACACCTGTGGATGCTGTCCCTGTCAGCATGCCAGAACCGAATGCCATCTGAATCACAGCAGCTCTGGCCCCTTGATGTTGTCTGCTTGTCTTGCTGAGCCAAGCTTAATGCACACAGGAATTGTTTTACCTGCAAATGAAGCAGAGCCACTCTGCCTGGTGTTTCTGTGTGTGTTTGTACTATGTAGGCAATGACAAAGAGACTATTTCTCATTGAGCTGCAGGTAATACAAATGCAATTATCTATGCTGATATTTGGCCACTGAAAATACAGTAACATGCTTGGAAGCCAGAGAGTTAATGATGTTAAATCTTCATGAGCGGCTCTAGCCGGCCCTCTCCCCCTACTTTCTTTTTGCTTGCCTTAATGTAGAAGTTCCTACCTTTGAATTGCAGGTAATTAAGCTGGACTCCTCCGTGTTGAAATGTCACACTTACCACCTATAGGCTTCCTATCTCCAGCTTTAAAAGGAATTATTCTTCCTGCAGCTCCTGCTGCTCCAGTGTTCCACTCTTATTAACCTTGTGGTCACAAAGAACAGACCCTCCTGTGTTTTCATTAGATCTGCCTACTGAAGAGATGCAGCTGGGAACTAAAGGAAAATAAGCAGAGAAGGAATTGACTTCTTTCACTTGTGAGGTGAGGATTGGGAAACAATCCTTCTAATTCTCGTGCTCCCCTCTGACCTGGTCCTTCTGCTGCATCTGTCACAGCCATGTTTACCTAGTTTGTCTCTCAGCAAGGAAGCAGTTGTAGATATACTTTGCTATCATTCAGCCTCATGTTGCAAAACTCCTGGTTTGATACTGTCATAGAGCTGAAGAATATTTTCATCCAGATAGGGACCCTGCACTTGGAAGGGCTCTGCAGCATAGTGGTGTGTTTCTTTTGTATATAATCCTAATTGCAACTCGAGGGCACTCTGTGCTGTAATGCTGGAAAGCACAGACGGTGCTAGAATCTGTGGATTGATGTTCTGGAGCTGAGTCAGAGAAACTTAAATCCATCTGAAGAAGACCATCTATCAAAATGTAGTGCAGTTCGTCATAAACCCCATTCAGACTCTTTCACCCATTGCAGCACTTGGCTGACTCTTCTTCATTGCTCTTTGCCCACTCTGCAGGGTGCATGGATGTGCCGTGGTGAAGCTGAGACAGTGCTGGATCTGCAGTGGATGCCAGCAGGAGGCTGATTAACAGAGATGACTTGGTCTCCTCATTAGATATTCCAACTCATGCATTGACTCGCAGGGCCTCAAACAGCTCAATGACAGAAAAAGGCAGAGGAAGTTGAGTGACAGCCCTTCCTTCATCACGAGGGAGAGGCTTTCAGGGCTTGGGATGGCCCTAGTGCTGATGCCCTCCACCTCTTGGCCTCTCCATACGATCTAAAAAGATTGCTGTACCTTCTGGATACAGCACAGAGACTCCCAATGTAGCCTTTTTGATTTTGAAAAAAGATGTGTTGTTAAAGAGAAGAGCAGGATGTGTGTAACAGAAGGTGGTTTTCTAGCCACACGAAATGGTAGATTTTTCATGATTACACACAAGCAAGACTATCAATTCACATATGCTAGCTCTGCTAAGTATTGAAGTCATTACCAAATCCGAAGGAGATCTGTAGCTGCTTTGTCCTCATCTAGAAATGATAGCTCAGGATGCCAGGTGATTTTCAAAAAAAGCAGTGCTCAAGGCATTCAGGAAAGAGCCTATCTGCAGTTGTGCAGTTGGAGCGATGGGAGCATCCTCTCCCCTGGCAGGGCACAGATTATGAAAAAGCCAAAGCTGAGGAACTGGATGTTTTCACCTTCCAGCCACACTCTGCAACCAGGCACTGCTGAGAGCTGTGACAGACTTCACCCGTATCCCAAGGGAGATTAAACTATAACAGGGTGGCTCGAATTGATGTGGAGCTCATTGCCACGATTCTTTTCCTTGCTGTTTGAACCAGGAGAAATGTGGGTTTTATGCAGTGAGTGAGGATGGCTGCAAGAGCTCCCTGTTTCCAATCATAGCACCACTGAGTGCTTGCCGTGGGCAAGCAGCTGCCCAGTGCTCTCTGTTGTCCCGGGCCCAGCTTGATGGCTTGATCCTTCCCCTGCCCTCCCATGAGGTCAGTGGTGCACTAAGCATGTAAAGTAGAGGCATGAGGAGTGCTATTTGGTTTCCTGCCTTCTGATGTTAAAAGCTTCTTCCCTAGAAAATGTTTTCCCTTCCCTCAGGGCTCTCTTCTCATCAATCGAGAACAGGAGTTAGGCAGACACACAACTGGTTTTTAGATCTTCATAATAAACAGTTAACAAGGCTTTGGTATGTACTGTGCTCTGGAGCCCTGGGATATGCAGAAATACTGCTTTTCATCACCAATTCCACAGGATAATGAAGTCTCAGTTCTCCCTTACAGCAGTCTGAGGACATGCAATCTTTTCAGATTGCTTGGAGAGGCCAAGAAATGGAAGGTACCAGCAGTAGGGCACAACCAGCAGGACCATCCTGAGCCTCAAAAGCCTCTCTCTCAGGATGAAGGAAGGACTACCAGTCATCTTCCTCTGCCTTCTTCTGTGTTGTCAAGGTGCTTGAGGCCCTGTGTGTGTTGGATAGGGTGAGATCTAGAAGAAAAATGAGTTGGGGGGAGGCAGGAAGATCACATCCACACTACTGCAGTTCTGCTTTTCTTGACGTGGCTTCTCTGTGCTGTAGCAAAAAAACTTGCCTGAGGAGTTTAATGTTTTATTCTAAGATCCCTGAAAATGAGGAGGTGTAAATTGCTTCCTATCCCTCCAAGCTGCGGGATGACCCTGCTCCTGACAGGATAAGGAATTTGCCTCTGTCCAGAGTGGGATGCTTTCTCTTGCGGGCATGCTCTTGTCATAAGTAGGGAATAGCGCTGTCATTTCATTACTCACTGTTTACGTGTCCTCATCTGGTTCCCCAGCCAGCTGTGACCATCCACTGTCAGTGACAAGCTGTTGCTGAGCTGTTAATCACAGGATGCCAAGTACATGTGAGATGAGTGCCCATCCACTGACCATCAGGCACCTGAGGAAGGAGGAGTTCAGTGGAAGGTTTGATGTGGGCTGGTGGCTTGGCAGGGAAGAGTTTTACCAGTAATATTTTATGCAGAGAGAAGGAGACAGAGGGAGCAGTTGTGAAGATCTGAGAAGGGAGTTTGATGATCAAGGTTCAGGAAGAGAGACTGCCGGTTTTGTTAAAGAGTGAGACAACATGGATGAGGCTATTTTTAGGAACATCATGTCCAGGCAAGTGGATGACAGTCGTACTTCACAGCAGAAATTCTGATGCTGAAGTGCAAATGCTGCTGAGCTTGTGCTGCCAGCCTAATGAGCAGAGGAACATGACGAGCCAACTACGGCGAAATAGGGATTTAAATAGCATGGATCACAGGGGATTTGAATGGGAAAGAGGAGATGTGCAGGAGTAGGTTGCAGAAAGAGTGTCTTCTTTTTGGGTAAGAAGCCTGTACAGCTTTCCCCTTTGGGGGCTATGAACGTATGGAAGTGGAGGTAGGGGGTGATGGTCATTTGGAGGTTTCTGTAGGGAAAGCTGATCCATACTTGTGCTTTTTGAGAGTTGACTGGTCTAACTGGATGGAGAAGGTGCTGATTCTTTTGCCTGAGCAGCCGCTGTGGAGCTGGCATTGCTTCCTGCTAGGATCTGCAGGTGTGGGGTAGATATTCAAGCATACTCCCACTAGAAGGAAAAGCAGAGTTTTAGAAACTTGGACTTTGTCTCCTTGCAATTTTTTCCCCATCCCTTGCATTGGATAGAAAAAGACAGTAAACCAAAAAGGTCAAAAAAATGAGGAGCAAAAAGCTCACCATGCCCATTTAAATGTAATGCCCTCATTCTTGAATTTGGACCTTGCAAAGACTCTGCAGAAAATGGCAGCTAGGTCAAAAGCCTGATGTGAAGGGAGAGGAGTGGTCTGAAGGAGCAGCCTAGTAATAAGGATTGTTACCTCACAGCTGGTGCCATGGCAATGACGCAGAGCCCATGAGTCCAACAGCTGGGTGTGGATCTTCCAGAGGTTCCTGTGATGGGAGATCACAGTCACTGCCATGACATGAATCTTCCCTCACTGTTGGAATGGATGTCAGGTGTCGTGCGCCAGCAAGGCTTTCGTTCATCTAGCCTGCTCTATCTGCCAAATCTTTGGTCTGGCCCCACGCGTGGGATTTGCAGTGCTGCTAACTAAGTTGGCGTAGGGACAGGGTTAAGTGAACTGCTGGAATGGGTTGGTGGAGCCTCTTAGTTTGGGCTGGGAGGCTCCAATTAGATGTCGTGCTAAACTGACACCAGAACTTTAATCCAAAGCAAGAGCAGATGTGCGCAGAGACAAATCAAATTTAGCAGGCTGTCTTAGAAAATTATTTTATTAAAACAGGTACAGTTTCTGTGTGCAGATTGGACCAGAGCTAAAGCAGTTGTTAAAGTGACCGTAGTTAAACTCGTATAAATTTGAGTGCAGACAGGCTTTTACAAATTCATTTGTGTGGATCAATCGTGCTGCCGATTCAACAGAAGCACTTTGCAGAGCACAGGAAATAAGTTAATTCGCTGGATGTCATCTGCGGGCCAGAATTCAACAGGCTCACCTGATGGTCAAGGCCATATCCAGGCCCGTGGGGTGGGACAGTGCCATTAGTTACCATCACCGTGGCACATGGGCTGTATCTCACCAGCCTCCAGTCATCACCTGCTCTCCCCGCTGAGCTGTTAGCCCTGTCCTGTCTACATTAGAAACCAATTCAGCTGAGAGCTTTGCTTCCAGCTCTGACTCTGCTGGGACATCGAGATGACTCTGTTTTGTGGGGGCAAGATCCAAAGCTTTCAAAGGCTGGTGTCACACCCAACATCTTTCTCAGGCTCAAAATAATAAGGACGATTTCCGTACCAGCTCCAAAATACCAACCCTTTCCTAAAGGAGGCTCCAGCAGGAGCACGAACAAAGCTGTAGCTCATCTTTAATAATGCTACTTTTAAAAATAAATCATGTTTTATGGATCTAAACTTAGCCTCTCCAGATAAGTGAGTCCCGAGGCCGCTGTGATTAATATGCAGCGCTGGAGCGTGGCCCAGCAGGGCCCTGATTAATAGCGATGACATCATGACTTTTAAACATTCAGTTAATGCTGGCCCCGGTGACAAATGGGGATGCGCGGCACCGCTTCCCATGGCATTTGTGTTGCCGGTGTGAGGGCTCAGAGCGATGCCCCTTCACCTCCTCAAGCCTGAGGATAGGATGCAAGGGGCTGGAATCTGTGGGGCTGGGAGCCATGCTCCATCTCCCCAACACTGTTTGCGTGAATTCTGAGTCCACCAAGGGAGAGGCAGGCATCCACCGGCATCTTTCTCTGCCATTCTGCTGTTCAGAGAGCTTGTTCAGGGGCCTGAGGCTACCTCCTGCTCCCTGCTGCAGTCCTCCTGGGTGTCAAACCTGGAAAGCTCTGGCAAGATCTGTGCCTGGGTATTATAGCTTGGGTCCTGTTTATGTTTTCTGTTCCCAGGGCTTGAACTAGTCAAGTCCATTGTCTGGAGGGCAATCTAGTAGACCAGATTGCTACAGCTTTAGCATCCTGCTGGGCGGGTTTCTCAGCTGCCTAACATTTTGCAAAGATTTTTTTGCCTGGTTTCCACATAAATTCTCCTCCACCGTCCCACCAGTACCAGAGAGAGAAGGTTTGTTTGAAAATCTCTGCTTGTGTGTTCAACTGGTAAAACCCTCTAAATGCAGATCGCATTTTGGCATCCGAAAGCAATTCCAGGGGACTCTTGACTGTTTAGATTTTATAATACGATTTGTCTTTTGCAGATCTCTATGCCCCATTGGCATGAATCTCAGGGACCAAATCTGTGGCAAGCCCTGGACTGGCAAACATCTGCAATAGACTCACTGCTTGTGCTAGGCTAGGGGTTCTGCCAGCCACTGCTCTGTAGCCCCACAGCTGTTAAAGCTCCACAAAAAGCTGGTGGCTGGAGACTCTTGCATTAAAGTTATTTTTGGTCTGTTGCTGTCTCTTTGAACTTTCTTATATCAAACGACGGCACTGCATTTTTAAGAGCCTTTACTGTGGAGCAGCTAGGTTGCTTTGGACTTGTTCGGCGTATAGGGAGGCTTTTTTCTTCCCAAACCCCTTCTTCTAAATCCCGAGAAATCTTATGCTGTGCTGTCCTGAGTATATTTTACTATTTTAAAGGTCTGAGAATGTAAAAGTGTTATAAATATATAACCTCAGAGCTTCTGACCATGCGCCGGGGAGATGTCCACCTTCCCCTACGGTGTGACAGGGAATGCAGGCATACTCTCCGTCAGTGAGATCTTTGCTTTGTGCCCCCACCCATTCTGAAATGCCTCACCCTCAGAGCAAACCCCCTCCTCACTCCCTCTCTGCTCAGTCTCATTCTTTGCACTTCCACAGTCCTTGCTACCTTCAGCGTGTGCTGCTGGGGCAGTGATGAAGCGCAGCTTGGAGCGAAGGCAGCGTGGATGGGATCAGGGGCATCTATTTTGGTGTCACAGCCATGGACTTGTGTGTGCTTGGCTTCTCTGTGCTTCAGCTTGCACCTCAGTGTCGGGAACAAATTGGTATTTGTCATAAGCTCTTTTGATCCTTGAAGAAAATGAAGGGCCATTTAATATTTTTAGAGTAATAATAATAATGGAAGAAAAGGATCCTATTCTGGTATCTGAGAACAGCAGGTATTTGTTTAAGAGTGTACTTTAGAATAATAGCAAAAAGGACCTTTAATCTCAGAATTTCAAGGCGCCTTGTAAACTATAAACATCGATTCTCCTTCGTCTTGTTATTCCTTGTGGGCGTTTTACCGCTATAAAATGAAGCAAGGAGCCCTGATGACCTTACAGCAAGAATAAATGAATATTAGAGAGAACTGGGGCTAAGTACAAGTGGGATTCGGGTGGCAAAAACAAGTGGGGAGTGAGCTGGGAATGGGTGGTTAATGTCCATGGTATTTCATCCATGGGGATGTGCATTCTGGGTAAGTCAGTCTCACGGACACCTGTGAAAAAGAAATTTATATTGCCCTGGGGAAGCTGAGTAGTGGGGCATGTAAATGAGACTGGTCAGTCAATAAATTTCTCTTCCAGAGATGTAGCTTTTAACCTGACAGGGAGGTGAGCGGGTGAGTGGTGCTGGATAACAGAGTGGGCAAGCAGCAGCCAGGGGAGTTTTCCTTTGGCTCCTGCAGGTAAAGATTTCCTCCTAAAAGCCAAAGGAAGGGGCTCTAGATTTGCCTCTCTAAGGGCGTGCCTGCTCTGTCACCTCTAAACTGATCACGGTTTGCCTTTCTTTTTTTTCTTCTTGTCTTCCCCAGTTTCTATAAAGCAAGTACTGAAAACCAATTTGAGCTGTTCTGAAATTTTGGTTTCCTTTGTTTCTCTGCATTTCTCTTGGATTATGTCCCTGACATTATTGCCAAGAAGTTAAATAATACATCTAGAAATGGAAGAGACTGAATAATGCAGCTCTGCAGCTTATAGCTTTCCTAGTGCTGTGCCAGAGAGCTTTTTGAGTTGAAAATTGTGACTGGCAGGCAAATTTAGACAAAAATGTTTTGGAAATTATTTTTTCTCTTTTCTTTTTTTATCTGATAAGCACCAAAATGTACTGCTGAAAACTGTAATATTCACAGCAAAATAACCAGAGAGATTAAGAAAAAGTAAACACAGATAAGTAGGAAACCTGTTTGCTTAACAACTGTCGGTGGCTGCAAGACCATGGATTATTTAAGAAGCATGGGCTGTGCTGCTCCGTAGCAGGAGCTGGACACGGCTGGCTCATCTGGAGCCCTGTGCAAGATGAAGTGATGAAGGAGGTTCAGACTGTCTCTGGGTTGGCTGAGGACTTCCCCTTACTGAAGTGGGTAGAAAGATTTACAATGTTAGGTACTGAAGAGTTGGGGACACTCAATCCTGGACCCTGGGTGCCTCGGGAACCTCTTGGACCACCTGGATGTCTCCATTTTCTCTTCTCCTCTGTGGATCCCCTCTGCTGCCTGCTCACGCTATCCCCAAGCCTGTTCAGGAAGGTACTCCCTCTTGCTTATGGGAGTAGAAAGTGCTAATAAAGCCTCTCCAAAGCAAACTAAACAGAACCCATCATGTTATGTCCGGGCCTTGCTGAGTAATAGCAATCTGCCTCTAACCACCCACGCCTTCCTCTTCTTATCCTCCTGGTTGTTTGTGACCTTCTCTCATTGTATCCCGTTGAATGGAGCTTGTGTATTCCTGACACACAGGAGCTGCATCTTCATTCATTTGTGGTAAATGCCTGAGACACTTAGGGCACTTGAAATTAAATAATCAGCCGTGAAACAAAAGACCCCAAATGAGCGCACAGACACGTTGTCTGTTTTATTTGCGGATAAGTTCTGTCTAAAAGCCAGCAATGCGTGATGCTCCTTGCTGCTTTTTTAGTTTAAAACAGCTGTTGTGTACATTATTGGAAGCCATATCCTTGCACTCTGTGATGTAATGATAACAGGAAGCAAGAGGTGAGGAGCAGGGATCTCTCCTGCTTTTGTAGGTGAGGCTCTGGGGAGCCTCTGGGCTCTGGTGTAGATTCAAAAGGTCTTATATCCAAAGAGAATCCCCTTCCTCCTTTCTTGCCACGCATTTTTGGGAAAAAGCCTTGGAAGCTGTATTTGCCATCCCTGCTGAAGAAAAGCCATATGAGAGCACGCTCGTGCAGCACCAAGCACAGGTGGGACATCTTCAGGAGGAAATGTGTAGCAGCGCGTTTCCTCCTGAGGATGCGAGTCCCGCCCTTTTCATATCTTTCTGCAGGATCCGATAAATGCACTTGATTTAAAAATTTGGAAAGACTGCCTGTATTTTGTATTTGTATGCGTGTACCTAAACCTCCCCTCTGATCACTGTAAGCGGCTGCTAGGCATGAGCAGCTGGAAGATAACGCGCTCATCTCCTCCGCCAAGGGCACACAGCGGCAGCCGGGCCTGTGAGCTGTGACATGTTGCTTTCCATGTCTCCAGTCCCCTCCTGCTGTCTCCAGCCCATTCCATGTGAAATCTTAGACAGACAAACCCTTGGTTGCCATTTAGTCTGTGTCCTAAGCCTGGGAGAGCTGGCCACAGAGCAGAGGGATACCACAAGATGACACTGGGCATAGCAAATTAACCCCACAGGGTCTGATGATGGTACCCAGCAGTTCCAAAAAACTTCCTGCTTTGTTTGGAGCAGCTCAGGTTGCTGGTTACCTGCCACGGGCAACTACAACTTATTCTTCTTTATCCTTATTTGCTGCTTCTGAAAGGTTTGTGCAAGCTCTGCAGCAGGTCTGTGAGTGCCGTCCAAGACCCTTGGGGTTGTTCTTTGATTGTTAAATGGGCCTGGTGAGTCGCAGCCCTTTCCCATGTTGCAAGGTGTTCAGGTTGTTAAAGACACCTTTCTAAATGGAGGAGTGGGCAGCCAGCTTCAGGGCTGGGCTTATAGCAGTCCTCTCTCCCCACAAGAATAAATATACTGACAGTGCACAAAATTGGACAATAAATGGGAAAGCATGTTGGTGCTTCAGTCTCCCAGAGAAGACCAGAAAGTTTCTACATGGATAGGGGGCAGGAAAACTTCTCCTTCTGTGCTTTGTCCATGGAATCAGAGGGTTTTCTGTGGAAATTGCCAGGTGAATAAGTGGAAGCTGTCCATATAAACCCTCTCAGGTAGCTTTGGAAACCTAAACTATAAGCTCCAGAGATGTCAGTTTATTCTTATTGCCTGGATTTAAAATTGTGTTTTATTACTATTATTATCTTTATTTTTCAAGAAAGAAAAAAAAATAGTGAAAGGAAAAAGAAAGGTGAGAGAGAGAATGAAGGACCTATCTTAGGAAACTATCAAGGTTTGATAAGGTTTGATACAAATACATCTTGGAGTCAAGAAACTGTGCTTCGTGCATTCTGCATGCTGTGGGAATTATGGAGAAGTTGACAATATATCTTGGTATTTAAGGAAGAAGGTGAAGGCTGTGACATGCTGATGAGTATGATGTAGTTCTAGCATTTTCCTGTGTTGGCATACTTTTGCAGCTATGATATTTTGAGTTTGTCAGCGCTTTTTTTTTCCTTTTTGTAAATTATGTTTTGCAGGGTGGGTTGTTTGTTAGAAAAGACTTAAAGCCATAACTTTTTGTGAAAACCGCTGCATAATGCCCATTTGCAGCACAGCCTGACGGCGAATGGCTCACAGAACAGCTGAGATTGGAAGGGACTTCTGGAGACCACCTGGACCAGCCCATTGCTCAAGCAGGGTTGGCTTGAGCAGATTTCCCAGTGCTGTCTGCATTTGGGTTTTGAGCATCTCCACAGATGGAGACTCCACAGTCCATCTGGGCAACCTGTTCCAGTGTTTGACCACCTTCACAGTAAAAAAAAAAAAAAAAAAAAAAAAAAAAAAAAAAAAAAAGGGGGAGATTTCTCAAGTTCTGGTGTAATTTCCTGGGTCTTAATTTCACTGCTGCAAGGCCCTGCCTTCCTGGTGGTTTGTGAGAAGAGTGGAAGAAATGGCAGTGTCCTTTAAATGAAAGGTGGAAAGACAACCCAGAAGGATTCCTTTCTGCACTTATTTTAGTTTAGAGAAGTGATGTGAGAGACCATCTGGAGAAAGCAGGAATGAATTTGAATTGGTATAACATGGCTTCATCTGAAAAAGTTTGATGTAGCGTTTTAGACTTAAACCTTGCCTTGTGATCAGAGCTTCACATTCTGTTTGTACTGAAGACAGACAGGTGCCAGTTGTGAATTTTATTCCTGGATCTGGACTCAGCTTTTTCTTCTCCACAAGCTTTAGGAAGTTTAGATTCAGATTTTCTTTCTGTTTTTCTCCTTTCCCTCTCCGATCGAGAAGACATGTCTGAGCTTTGATTTGGGATCTATGAGAAGCAGTGAATATGCATAGCTCTTAGGAATTGCATCTTCCTGTATGTCCTGGGGTGTTACAGAACTCATTAAATAGGAGCTCCCTGCTTTCCAGGGCTGCTGGTAAAAATTATCATCATCTTACAGAAGAGAAAAATGGAACAAAATCAAGGATAAAATGACGTAGTGGCCCAAGATGACCCCAAGAGCCAGTGCCAGATAGAAATTGCTGCAGCCCTGGTTCCTGAACGTGCCCCCTGGCACCTGCAGGTCATCCCAGATGTCATCTCCCTCTTCTGAAGTATCACAACTCAGGACCTAATCCTGCAGGGTGCTCGGCACGTCTTGGAAGATGCCCTTAGTGTGGTGTGGAGGGGATCTGCACTGGCAGAGATTACTTGAGTGGGTGTTACTTAGAGCTTTGGTGCAGCACAGAGAAGGATCTGGGCCTCTTGAGGGGTCAGAGTGATCCTCTAGGCAGAATGATTGCCCATCAGTAAAGAAGACACCACAGAGAACCACCGCCTGGTTCTTGACAGTGAAATGGGATATTCATGACAGTATAATGGGATTTTGGTGAAATGTGATATTTGATTCTCATTACTGGAATACAGCAGGGGCCCTTTAAGTCAGAAGAATTGATTTTAGAATAGGGTTTGTTAGAACCTTTCAGTCCCACAATCAATGTAAATGGGCAAATATCATTCTCTTTAAATCCGGTTTCCTGAGATACAGCTGTGCTGGACGCACATCAGAGAAACGGGGAGAACACTCCCATATACCATTAACGCAGAGAAAACCAGACAAATTCTTCATGAGCAGGAAGACCTCCGAGGGGAAGGCTGAGAGCGCTGGGCTTGAGTGAGCCAAGCTACACCCTCATCCCTGGTGCAGTACCATTGAAGTCTGGAGAAGAGAGAGCAGAAGGGAGCTGTGAGAACTGCCTGCTGACACATGAAGGGATGTGTTGCAGGGAGGAGAGAGACCAATTATTCTCACCATCCAACAGGAGAAGTGCGGAAAATATTTAGGTCAAGTATTAGGAGAAGAAACTTTCTAGTGAGGGAGAAATTAATCAGCAAAGGTGAGGCAGTGGAAGCTGGAAAACCAGGCATGCACTTGTAGGCTTGGAAAAAAAAATTAATGTTGTTTTGTCTAGAAGAGCAGGGACTTGGGAATTTGGGTACGTGAAGTTTGCATCTTGTCCCTGGCTCTGAGTCCTAGCAGTCCTGTGTAGAGGTGGAATTTGCAGGATCTGCGGGAAAATCTAAGCTATCTTCGTTATGAACAGGTCCACTGCCAAATAATAGATGTCCATCTGTAAGGACACAAGCAGTATGAATGTTGGTAGCTACCCAGTCATTGGCTTGCACAACTGCTAGGTCAGGTACACCTGCCCAGGATTGGGGTTGCCTCCACTGAAAGACTGTACATACCACCTGTATTGCTGGGGAGAAGGCATTTATTGTTCTGTTACAGAAAGCTAGGTGAAATATTGTAGAAATGCCAAAAGAAACACTCTAGGGAAAATTCTAAGTGACTGAAAACCAGTTTTTCATCTTTGGAAAGTCTGAGAGTTGAAAACTTGTGTCACCTGACCTGAAAGAAGATGGTGGAGAACATTATAATCTTGGAAGCATTTATAAAGAGTCTAAAAATGTTTTGCTTCAACCTTACTGAAGCATTTAACTTCTCCTTTGTGTCATATTCATATAATGCAAAAGCAATTTTTTTCAGCCTTATCCAAATGAGATGCTGTCATGAAAACTTTCCTTGAAGATTTCAGCACAATTGATATTTTCCTGCAAAACATGCCTTTTCTGTTCATCTTGAGTTTTCTGCCAGAAAATGTTCCTTTCAAAAGCCTTGGGCCAATGCTAATTACCGTTATGCAGCTGCTGTTACTGCGGTAGATGCTTTAAAAACATAGCCAGTGAGAATGTGAGTTTGTAGCCTGTACCTCATGGCTCCAAGATGCACTGGGGATATTTCATTTCCTCAGCTGACAGCATTGCTGCCTGATGGATGCAAATGGTAGAGCCTTAACTCTTACTGTCTCAGTGAGACCAGACCTTTTCCCATAAGTGCAAAGTGAGGTGGGTCAACACCACAGTGCTCAGGCACACATGCCTGGAGCATGGCAGAAGGATGCTAAGGTTTCCCTGGAGCACCCTGTCAGTACCCACTTCAGTGTTCCCAGTGTCTCCCTAGAGGCACTGTATGAAGGTTTTTCTCTTCTAATGGTAGTCCACTATGGAAATAAATATAATTTCTTCATATTAGAAGGGTATCAGACTGGGGAACCCAGAGTCTGTGATTTCAGTCCAGGCTGATGATGCAGCTAAGACACGTACACGTGCAGACACCAAGGCTTCCTTTATCTTTTGTTGGGCATTCATGAGGATAAGTGAGTAGTGTAAATGTTCCCAGTCATCCACACTTTCTTCCTCTATCTCAGTCCCTGAAATGGTTGTGTACTGGGATTTTTATGATGATTGAACAAGCAATGTCTCTTGCTCCATAAAGCACAGCTGAATGAAAAGATGTCTCTTCTCTCCCCCTCCCTCACATCTACAAGAACATAGATATATCCCTGTTCAAGAAGTACACTTGTGTGGAGCCTGATTTCTATGGAGAAATTACAGTGACCAGGCTTTCAAGTCCCAGGCTAGCCTTAATGCCAAGTACATGGGTCACATCCTGACAAGAACGTTCAGAGCAAGGTTTGTTTGGCTGTGGATGGGCAAGACGACTACACCTTCCAGGATTTGCTAAGGTGGCTCACAAGGCCACTTAGCAGCCAATACCAGGCCCTCCTCAGCTCCTGCCAGAGCAGGGGGAATGTTCCATGCAGCTGGCACCATGTCCCCCGCACCGTCTGGGAAATGTAGTGACGTGGAAAGCAAAAGAGCAAGAAAGGAGCCTCAGCTGTGTCTGAGGCAGTTTCCACCCTGGCTGGTTTCTCCTCTCCCAGAGTTTCCATGCGCATGGGCAGTGTGAGCAGAACCTGCCACTAAGTGCAGAGATGGAAGAGGCCTGAGGGCTCCATCCTCTCCCTCTCCAGGCAGGTGCAGGGCTTTTATTTGAGCATCGTGCTGTTAGGATTTCCTGAGGTGACATTAAGTGGATTCATGGCCGCAGCTGAGCCCTGACACCACAGCGAGCCCCAGCATGTTATGGTGCCATTATTTGGTCTAATGAGGGGAATAAATACACCTGGAAGTAGGGAACCCTCTCTCATCGTGGGGCTCTGGCTGGCTGGATGTGAAACCTTATCAGTCCAGTTCCATGCAAGAGGCAGAGGGTGATTTTTAGTCCCTTCGTCAGGCAAGAAGTGATACTTGAGCCCTGTCGCCTCCCAGTCACCTCCATCCCTCATTACCTTCCCTCTCCTCCCACTACCCCCTCCCTCTATTGCCACCCACCCATAATGTATACTGCACCAGCACAGCACCGCTGCAATAACAAACACCGCCTCATTTCAGCATGATGAATGAAGAGTTTTAATGAAACTGGCCTAAGCCGTTGCTGGCAAGCTGCCTGTTTTTTGTTTGTTTTAAGCAGGGGTGATCCATCACCCTCCCGCCTTCTCTCCAGCACAGCATCCCCAATCAATGCACTGCACCAGCCTCCCTCCCGCAGCCCTCAGTGACCCATCCCCAGCTCCCTACTGCTGCCTTGGCTCTCCCTGACCCCAACCCCTGCCAGATTTGCTCCCTGCCGTAGGGATCTCTCCTTTGTTAAGGCAGCGGGTTAGCAAGGTGCTCAGGAATGTGTGCACGCAAATATCTTCTCTGCCTGTTTCTTTCCAGTCAGTGGTGCTCACATAACACACGTATTGCTCGCTAATAGTACAGTTGAATGTCTGCTGAGTATTAATTACCCTTGCAGTCTGCTCTTTCATTAGGGTCTCCTGTCTCTCCTGGGACAGGCTGTAAATCAAAGGGTGACTCATGGCTTTCGGAACTGGCGAATATAAATAAGCGATCCCTGAACAGGGGGAAGAAATAACACTGAGCTCCACCCAACATTTTGGCAAAAATATGTATATATTTATAAAATAAAAGTACATGCCTTTTCAAAAGCAAGAAGCATTTCAATTAGGTGAGCGGCTGTCATCCTCCAGCTCAGCATTTTAGAGACTTTGTGGGAATATGGGTAAGAGAGGTCTCTATGCATCACTTTGTCCACTTGCACCATTTTTCATTTTTAGAAGGCAGGGAGAAGGAATCATGTTGTTCTTTCTCTTCGCAGCTGTTGAAGGAGTGAAGCTGAAGTGCATGTGCGTGAGGGGTGGAGTGAGGCAAGGCAGAGGGAGGGAGCAACCCAACTCAAATCACAGAGCTTGCTGTTATATCAAATACGGGTCTCCTGCAAGGAAGGAGTAACTTGCTTTTCTAATCTTTCTCCAGCTGTCCTCAGTATTAACGTTTTTCAGAGCAGCTTGATGAGTTGTGCTGAATAAATGTCATTTTAAAGCTTTTCTCCAAGTATTTGACAACTTTTCCTGGGAGAATGACCCACTGAAGTTTATTTACATCTGGGAAGTGCCTAGGCAATGTGAAGTAGCAAAATATGGGGTGCAAAAGAGGCAAATGGGAGAATCCATGAGAGTTTGCAGAAATTTCAAAAGAGAACTGGAAAAGTTTCTGGATAAAAGCATGTGTGGCTGTTTTCATCTACTAAAGTGGTTCTTTGTGGCCACATTCTTGTGCTTTTACGAGCACAATGAGCTCCAAACTTTGGTGCATAGCTGCTCTTAATGTAAAGTCAGTCTTAATTTTGGAATGAGGAGACGTGCACTGTCCTTGCTGTTCACTACTCCTGATTTTATCATTGAAGATGTTTCAAGACCACGTAAATCATAAAACAACTTTGCAAGCTTCAGTTTTTTATGACAGAAGAGGTCCTTTCTTCTTTTCTTACCTACTTAGTGTCTCATCCCATGATGATAAATCCTCCTGAGGAGTTGAGGTAAGCTTGAAGGCCCCCGATGTGGACATACAGATTTTCTTCTTTGGCTGTTTCAGTCAGGAAAACCTGGCTGTACCTTGTTAAAGACATCCAAAATCCCACATGGTTTATCCAAACTTGTTCTTTTAATCCCGAGGTTTGTTCATTCAAAGAAATTGCATCCTGTACAGCTTGCCAACTAAAGTGACCCATTTTATTGTAGGAGGCTGATAGCAGTTGGACCCTATGTAGGGGATTGGAATGCCTGTCTTGTGTTTGTGGGAGTTATTTTCATCTTTATTCACTTGCTGTAAAAATAACAGCTGACCTTGAAAAGAATAGCATGACCTTTGAAATCAGGGTATCCCTCAAATCTAAATGCCTCTTTTACAGAATCTTTTCCTGAACCTTGGTCATTTTTTCCTGAAAAGAGCTTAAAATAAATGTACTAAGGTCTCTCATTACCAGGAATGCATGCAGGGATTCAGTTAGTCGACTGCTGTAATGCACAACGAGATAGAAAAAGCATATGGATCCTGGGCTATCTAATCTAATCTCACTATGTCTATATAATCTGGGTAAATGGCTAATCTATTACAGAGAGATAATAATAATTAAGGCTGCAACCAGGTTCCATTAGCAAAATTGATGTGCCCTGATCCCTATTGGGTTTGCTTTGAAAGCAAAGGGGATTTTTTTTCCTATAGCTCAAAGAAAATTAGTCAAAGTATTTTTTTTCCCCTTCAGTTGTGAGGCGTTAACAAATTAACCCAGATTTGAAAGTTTGGCTCTTACCTAGCATTTGTTTTCTCATCTTCTAGCTAAACATAGCTTTATCACTGTCGTGTATTCCAGATTTGCGCACCGTGAAAGCCTCTTGAGGATCCACTGTTGGATGTATTAGTGGAAAATAGGTTGTAAATCAGCAGAATCGTTAACTCTTGCTTCATGTAGGAGCAGTGATTGCTCTGTACTTTGCAAAGAGATGTTCTGCCACCGATTTGCCCCTTGCTAATCCAAAGAGAGCGTTTTTCAGGATGCCTAGGAAGGAGCTTTTCATTTACATGTGTCCTAGATCCTCAGGATATTTGCAGTCCAGGTGGTGGTGACAGAGCAGCCCAGATTTTACTCACGAGGAGATTTATAAGTATGGCGAGTTGAGGTGCTTGGGACTGACACCTGACATGTGGGCTTTTGTTTTGATTTGCTTACACAGCTCTCTACAAAAGAGACCCATATTTCTGGCAGGACAGAGAGAAGAGGTAGTACAGGGTCAGGATTAGCAGTATTGCCTTGCATCTTCCACATGTTCTGCTTGTGGCCCTCCTGCAGCTTCGGAGCAGATTGCTCGGCTTAGAGCTGAATCTCACTGATTGCTCCAGATTTGAAGGGACCAGGTGCATCATCAAGCTTGGACTCTTTAAGTCATGTAATATCTTTAATTTAGAAAGGTCCACAGAAACAAAAAAAATAAAAAAAATTGAACAACTAATCCAAAGATCCTTAGATACAAATCACAAAATGCTGCTTAAAACCCTATACTGCCCTATAAGAAGGGCAGATTTTGTTCTTTTTTTTCCTTTTTTTTTTTTTTTTTTTTCTTTCTATGCAGAACAGTGATTGGTAAGCCCTGCTCTGCGATGAAGAGTTACTTTTAAGTTCTCGGAGTATCTGCCAGTGTAAATGGCAGGAAGCATTACTTCTTGTTAACTGTGGGCAAGTACAATGGTGAAACCATAGCAGATGGGAGCTGGATTTGAACAGGCGGTGGCTTTTGACTACAGAGCTCCAATGTGCAAAATGGCACAGGCTGTAGAAAGGGCATTGTCTGGGGGAGTTTGTACTGCAATATTTTACAGATGTCCATTTACTGAAGAAAATTTATAACCTGGAGGGAGTTTAATTATTTACCGTGGACGAAAGGTAGAAAAGCTTAGCAGATCCGTCTGCAGCTTTCTGCCAGCACTCCACAGATGATAAAGAAGAGGGTTTGTCTTGCTGTGAGCAATTAGCTTTTGGCTGGGAGTAGGGATCTGCACCCAAGTATGCCAATTGTCTGGTAACTCCAGCTTGTCTTGGTCTGCAGTGCTTGTGAAGTGGGATGCAAAGATACATGTCCTGTGAAGAGAGAGATGGTGATTTAGTGTTTGTGAAGAGTTAGGCAGGCGTTTAAACTGGTCATGTGTACAACATGCCGAGCTCAGTCAGAGCTGGTGCTCGTGCTCCCTGCCTCCCGGCTCCTGCCATCTTCCTTGACTTATTCAAAAAAGCAGCTGGTCTAAGCTGCTCTGCTGAACTCAGAAAATATTCAGTACCCAGAGGGGATGGGGGCTGCACTGTAAGAATTTCTGTTGTTTTTCTGATTTGAACTTCATGATGTTTATGGAAGCAAGGAGACAAAAACAAAGGCTGGAATTGGACAATGCATAATCAGGAGCCACATGAAGCCCCTCAGCCCTGCCTTCAAACCAGCCATCCCTCTTGTGCCTGGCAGCTCCCCTACAGCTCCTCCAACAGCTCTGCCCATGCCCCTCGTGCCCTACAGCCTCCTGGCTCTCCCAGCCAGAGGATCTCCTCACCATCTCCCCCAGCACAGCATTGCTGAATGCTGCAAGCAGGCTTTGGTCCTCAGCTCTGTCCATGCTCTTCATATCTCTCCATCAGCTTTCTCAGCTTGTATTGGCCTTCCATTTCAGGGACTCCTGGAAGTGACCATTTTCTCAGTTCAGATAACAGCAGATCCCGTGCTCCATTCCCCGGCACTGTAAGCCTCAGAGCCTTGGAGATAAATATTGAAGAGTATAGCAGAGCAGAAATCACTCCAATTAGATTGAAAGCTCCAGTAGTTTGGATGGGTAACCAAGGAGCTATGGGGAGATTTCAGAGTTGCCTCCCTGCTTCTATTTTCCTTTTTTTTTCATTCCCTACTGTTTCTACCCTATCCCATATGGTATCTGTCAGATACCGTACTCTTACCCCCAGAACTCTTAATAAGGAGGAGATAAAAGTGTTCTTTTATTAATAATTGTGAAAAATGTTGTGCATGGAGTTCAGAATCATGAGAGTAAAAGAAAGACAGTAATTAGCTTGTTTCTGTATCTCTGCTCACTGAGGCATTTTGGATACAGTGAGAAAATTTTTGACAGATTTTCTTTTCTTTTGGTTCCCCCCCCTCCACCTCCCCGTTCCTCCTTTTCTTTTGAAGTATCATGCAAAGTTCTTGGGTTTGGGTTTTCTTCTTTTTAATGATAAATTCTATAAACCATGTACAGTTTTTTTTTTCCCCTCTGACTTGTCAGCAATATCGGCTCACAACATATCCCTTTGTTTGCCTGTTTTTCTAGGCAGTTCTGCATTTGGTCTCCTAAAAGGAAGTAAACATGCCAATTTTCCATTGACGAGCAATGTTTAAGAAGAAGTGATTTCATTAGAGGGGTCCAGAAAACCATTGTTCACCAATTTCCTTTGTCCCTTTGCAGGGGACAAAGAAAGGGAATTTAATAGTCCTCATTTATTGTGGGGCTTAGCCCTACAAAGATGAGTGCAGGTGGTGTTCCCTACAAGTAGCGCATCAGAGGAGACAAGCATGCTGCCTACTGACTAGATCTGCTCTACCTCTAGGGAAAATCCTATAGGAAACCAACAGGCCTGTGCTTTCAAGAGCTCTGAAAGAGGACAGGAGCCTAAAAGCAGCCCTTGTCCGCGGTGCTGACAGCCTGACCAGGAAACAGAAAGGGGTTGATGAAATGCCTTCCCAAAGGCATCTGCTAGGAGTCGGTCTGAGACAGACGTTTTGTGACTCAAAGCTAAGGGGCCTTGCAAGTGCCATAGCCTGTCTCTGAGTCATGTCTGTTGTAGGAATAGCAAGTGTTTATTCCCCTTTCTTAAGTCTTATGGAGAGGAAGAATCTGAGAGCACAGGAAATGCAAGAATAGCACTAAATCAGTGTAGCTTTGCCCCTTATTCTCTTTTTGCATGTAATGAATCTAAGTGGCAAGACAGAGTTCATGGGTAAAAGAAGCGAGGAATGAGACATCAGTTTTGATGACCTCGATAACCAAGAAGTCTTTGTCACCTAATTTGGGAGTCCCCTTTCAGGAGTTTTTTTTTTGTTTGTTTGCCTTTTAATTATTTATTTGTTTATTTTCCTGCAGGGAACACTTTGCTGATTTGCATTAAGAAATAAGTAAAAGACCCAAACCAGTATGGGATAGGCGTGAGAGATCCTTCTGATTTTGAAAAACATTTTGCAGTGGATAGTATCAAACGAGTACTTGGAGCCAGGAAGAGATTATTTTGACTGTAGCCTTTTCTGCAGGAGCCAGGTGACTCTTAAAGCATCTGGTCTGCGTAGTGTGCAGACTCTCTCCAGATTAGTATAGGGACACCTGAGTAAATTTGGTTAATTTCTGTCCAGTTATGAAAAATGCTAGATTTAAAAAAGAAAAAAAAAAGCTAGTTCTTTATATCAGTTCTTAGTGCATTAATTAAAAGCTCCTATGAGACAACAAGGATGAGTGGGATGCAATAAAGACACTAAGAAAGAATAAGAACATTATTGTAACGAACACTGATTAATGGGGCTTCACATAGTGGTGCTAATGGATGTTTTTGAACTTAGAAAGGAAGCGATGAGACAATTGAGTAATGAATTTTGCCATCAAAAAATCACAGCTGAGCCAACATCACCATATAAAAAGGGAACTGATTTATTGATTATAATGGAAAAGACTAGGAGATGGATTTAGTGAAGACACAACACATTTTTTCTACAGGAATATCCTTAAAAGGCTACTCATTTATATGTCCCTTCCCAAACTGGAGGAGTAGTAATTACATCCTTTGTTTGTACAGTTCCTGAATGTACTCAACATTAGTGCCAAGCGTGGGGCATATGAATGCAAAGCTTAAATAAAAATTCAAAGTTGGAGGAGGCAACAAAGAAGACATCGACTGCATTGTTAGAGCACCGCTGAATTACCACAGCAGCCTGCCTGCAAAGTAGAAAAGACTGGGGACAGTGGGGACAAAGTTGCAGCATGTTAATGGGATGGTCTATGGGCTGATCCCACCTTCTCAGTGCTGGAACCTCAGCTGAAAAAAATCTGTGCAGGTTTGGGCACGCTGTCTTAGAAGAGAGGTGACCGAGAGCTGGGCAACAAGAATAATGATGTGCCTGGGAGGATTCACATGCAGAGAGAAAGATCTTTGAAAGTCTGGAACCAGCAGAGCTTGTATGTTGCTAAGAAGAAGAGATATGCAAAAGTCTTCATGTTCATGAGAGAGTCTCTGTTTTCAGAGGAGAGAATAAAGAGATGTTTGATGATGCTACTAGGTAAAAAAGGAGTATTTTTTTTCCCATTAACAGGCAGGTTGGCTGCAGAAATCATTGTCATGTAACATCATCAACAGCTAGCTTTTGACAGGCCTTAAAAGTAGAAAAGATCCAATGTACACTGAGAGTATCCAGAGCTGTCTTAATCAAGGATAGTACATTCTAGGAAGGAGAGCCAGCCATGTGCAGTCAGTAGGGCTTAGGGGTTCTCTACGTCTCAAAACCCAGAACTAGGGCTAATATCAAGGGGCAGGCTGTTCTGCATACATCTGTGTGGTGTACTTGTACCTTTTCTGCATCATCTGTGCTGACCACTGTCGTGGACAGAGTGCATGACTCCGGTGGCACCATGGCCAGTACATCTGGCATTTGCTGTGCTGCTCAGTCGAGGTTCTTTTCTGGCCTCCTCAGCAGTGAGTAAAGGAGTGGATGTGCACAAAAGCCTTGAGAAATCAGCTGGCCTTACGAGCATGCCTTAGTGTTTTACTTCTGACAAGTTCTGGCCCTCAATTGCACTGGAGTACAACATACAGCCCCCACTGCACTCTGCACACAGCCTTTTGGGGACTAATTATCACCTCATTCTGAAATCACTTTAACCACCGGAGGGAGGGAGGTGGCATCTGCTTAACATCTGCACAGCAGCAGGCTGCCCACCAGCTTGAGACATGCAATGCAGAGAGAAACATCTCACTGAAAGTGTAAGGAGTACTAAGCGTAGCTGGCCATCGCTGCAGAACAAGTGTGCCTCTTGGGCACTGAGCTGTGCACTGTCTCCTGATATATTTTCCAGCAGTGAGGACCCAGTTGCATGCTTTGGGAGACATTCCTCAGCCTGCTGCTGTACCTTGCTGTCAGGAAGTTTTTTCACACATTTGCTTTACATTTGCTTTTTCCCTTTGCTGTTGGTATTGATATCCTGTCTCCTATTTCCAATCAAGACAAGCAGATTTGACCCTTTCGTTCTTTGACCATTCTAATTATCTGACTGTTTTGTTGCTCTGCTCTGCTTTTGTTTATTTTTGTCAATATATTCCGCGTAATTAGGTGCTCAGGAGTGAACACAGTGTCCTGCATACACTCACGTGACAGCTCCACACAGAGAAACTGATTCCCTCCCTGCTCCAGGCAATTATGCACACCCACAGAAATGGCTGAGAGAAGGTTACATGGTCATTGGAGACTTTGCCTTTGTCTTTGGAGACTTCAGGTCATAAGCTGGGAGAGCAGTGACAATTGTGATGAGCATATGCTCATGGTAGAAGTTCTCAAGACCTGCTCTTCACTGTAGCAAGCGTTTAGGCTATCAGGGCCCACAAAACTCTCCCTCTTCACACCACAAGTTGGTGAAACATGCCAATCCTCTATCCTAAACAATGGCTGATTCTCCAAAGGTTTGGAGGTTTTGTGAACTGGAGCTTCTCCAAACCCACGCTGCTTTGATCCTGAATCTTATCCAACATTACTGATTCAAAACACACTCTTTTTGAGAGCTTTTACCAACCTGCAGGAGCCTCATCATAAATCATCGCATGTGCAATGTAGACAGCCCGCAGACCTGAAGGCACAGAGGAAAGGAGAGATTTGTCCAGTGAACTGGTTTGATATTTTGTTTCAAACCTTGGATTTCCACTGGTCCAAAGTCAGATGTTTTCTCTGTAAACTGATCTTACCAAATGTCAAAATTCCCAGTGAAAGGGGGGACATAATATGGGGGGGGGGGTAATATGCTACCTTGGGCTTGTGAGCTCTTGGCCATGACAGAGGGAGGTACAGGGGAAACCTAATCTATCCTGGAGCTGTTCAGGTATCCTGATCCCTTGACCGGAGGCTAAGTCATGTAGCTTCACAGCACAGATCCAGAGGACCCTGCAGTGGGACTGGAATGCCATTGTCCTTTTAAGTGTAGCATATAGCAGGAGCCTATCACTGGTAGCTGCGCAGAACCATTCATGGGCACATCCAGGTACCCCATTTCTTTCTGTCACTCTTAATGTTTTCATTCGGAGTGCTTGATTTTGCTGCAATTATCCATCCATTGATGTCTGTGATGAAGAAAACACTGGTTTGAATGGGAGTGATGAGACGAAAGTCAGCTATCTGAAAGATGTCTTTGGTGCTAATTGTGAGTTTACTGTTGTGAAATAGGAAACAGGACTGTTCTTTCCAACAGAGATTGAGGTGAAGTGTGAGGCATGTTAATCGGTGGGGTGGAGGACACGTTACTGTCTGCTGCTTTGGGAAAGCAAATATTGTTGCTGCCTTGACTGTACCTGTTGTGGGATCAAATTTGGGTCTTGCTGAGGTCCTCAGGAGCAGTGCTGTGGAGTCAAACTGGGTCTCTTCCTGCTGAGTGTGAGAACAGAGTTCTGGTACTCAAATCCATTCTTAGCTACAATTCTGAAGTAGCTCTCTTGACTGCCCAGAGAGGTTGTAGAGTCTCCTTCTCTAGAGATATTCAAGATCCTCCTGGACACTTTCTTGTGCAACCTACTCTAGGGAACCTGCTTTAGCACAAGGGTTGGACTTGATGATCTCCAGAGGTCCCTTTCAACCCCTATGATTCTGTGATTCTGTGATTATAGCTGGGCTTAACCTGGGCTCACAGTGTTGTGACTGAGAGAAGAATTTAGCAGGTTGGTCCCCAGGGCTGTTGAGCTGGCACCTTTCACCGCAGCAACATTTAGTTAACATTTACAGTGACAAAGTGTCGAGGTGTGATATTCCAAAACTTGAACCCTATGGAGGGCAGGTTGATCTTGAATGCTAGCAATCATGTTTCCCCCAAATGTGAATAAACCTGTATGTGAGTGTGAGTAACATTTTTCTTCCTGGTCTTAAAGAGTGCAACACAAGTCAGATTTTATAGCTCAAGAATGATGTAAGATCTGCCTCCAGCTGTTTCCATATACGAGACTCTGCCCTTGCTTTGGGAGCGGTTTGAGTATCTCATGCAATATCTATCCAATGTGTCTTACACCCAGATTGAAAGGTGCTAAATGCTGGGACTTCCACTGGTATTTGTTGAAGGCTGGTGGCTGACTGGAGTGAAAGACAGGTCCTGGCAGCTCAAGGCTGTAAAGTGAGTGGTTATTTGTCAAAGAAGCAGAAGGTGCAAAGCCACAAGCAAGAACCAAAAGATGTGTGGGGAGATGCTCTTGGTGTGTGGAAATGGCCTGGCACTGCACCTACATTTGAGTCTAATCCAAGGCTCAAGTGGCAGGAAGTTAGTGCTCTGCAGAGTGACTACTGCAAACGTTGTGCCTTAATTGTTTCCCTCTGCTTGTTGGAGCCAGCTTGAACAAGGACAGGGGTACTGAGGTGTGTGGGGTCCTGGGTTGGTGCAGCACGGAGGCCGGCTGGTCAGGAGCAGATTGTGTGTGGGTGTGGGAGCAGCTTGATCACACTTCAGCAACTTCAGCAACTGTCTTAACAAGAATAAAATATCTGTTGAAAAAAAAAAAAAACAACATAGAAAAGCAATTACCTGGATTGCAGGAGTTTGGCAGGCAGCAGTCCTGAGCCTCTCCCTGCAATAAAACCTGCTGTGAGAGGCTGGAACAAGCTGCAGTCATCCCCAGCTATTCCTCCAGCAAGGCCCTGGCTATATTGTTGAGAGACTCCATGAAGTCTTCTAGGGATTCTGTTATTGCTATTGATTTTACATGGGAGATGCTTAGATATCGGGGGAAGAGGTCTGCAGCATAAAACCCATGATAGGGAGATCTTCAGAGTGTCTCTGGCTTGTGCTGCTACAGCTCTGGGCAGCTCATTCCTTTTTCTCTAGTCTTCTAGCTGCTCTTGCTGGGAGAAAAGAGAATAGCCTCTTGGCTCTGTTCAAGGCACAGGGAGAAAGAGAAATTCAGCTTTTCCCCCCATTAACAACATGCTATGCACAGCACAAAACACCCTAATGTATATCTTTAGAATATACTGCAGAGCTATTTCTTCTCTTTTTTTTTTTTTAATAAAAATCTCTCTTTTATAATAATAATAAAAATGCAATTTATATACAGTATCTTCATATCCCAAATATTTATAAACATAGTTATCTTTGGTCGACTGATTCCAGGAAGTTTGCCAGCACATCAAAGCAATGACATTTTACATCTCATATTCTTTTCGTTGTGAGGAATGAGATGCTTCTCAATTTCTTAACTGATTTTTCAGATTTTCTTTTAAGGCTGATGTAAGCAGGGTAAAAACTTGCAGCGCCCAGAACAGATAGAAAATTCCATGAGATTTAATAAACTCCATGGTTGGCTTGATGTTGCAGTAGGGTATTGAAAAGAAATATTATTGACCATTATTCTGCCACACAGAAGCATCTGTAAGTTGCTGTCATTGGCAATAAGCCTGTAAGTATAAGATGTTACAGACAACTTTCTTAGAGCCTGGCCTCTAGTCTGACAATTTCTAGAGCCCAAATAATGTAGCTTCATCCCACACTGCAGTTCTGAAGATGTTTGGGGCCCAGTCGTCCCTTGGTAGAGTATTTCGTGGTGCCTCCCTTCAGGTCAGGTTGCAAGTATAGAAATTGGATGCTTTTGTGCTGGTAGCTGATTGTAGATGCAAATTGGGGAGCCTTTTGAAACGATTGTCCCTTAATTGTCATAATGTCATTTCACCAAGGCCTGGCATGTTGTGTTTGTTATGCATTTTGCTTAGGACTTTCTCTCTCTGTGAAATCCATAAAGGAAATGCTATGGCATTCTTGACAGTTCTACTGGATATAATCTCCGGATGTTTTTAAAGGTCCATCTTCTAATTCATCCCTCAAGAGGCTTTTCAGAAACTAAAGCGAGCAATTGGAGGCAGCTGCATAATATCTCAAATGACCTACTCAGTGCTTTCTTTCTTGATCTCTTTTTTTCCCCATGTGGGTTATCCATTTGCAACGAAAATCATAGCACCTAAGCCATTGTTGCATTGTGTAGAAACCATTCATGCACATCACTTTAACGACAGGGGAGCAGACCTGTTGAGAGCTAGCCTAACAGATCTTGCATGTGGAGGCTTTAAATGGAGAGATGATGGATGGATACAGTATATGGGGCCCAGAAGACAAATGAGCATAATGAAATGGGTATGAACTGTGTGGATTTGAATAATGTTTTGGGTTTGGGGACAGCAAGGGGATGGCCTCATTTTCAATGTTCAGTCCGCTGTCAGAGTACCATCAAACAGGACTTCTTCTTATGTGTAAAGTAACACCGGTGTCTTCCTCATTCACCGTTCTTTCAGGTATCCTCCATCACAGCTGGCCCAGCTATCTCTTAAGATACCTGTTAGCTTTGGGATCACTACTAAGCAAGGGACTTCTTTTTTCTAGAAATATACAAAATACATGCGTATGTGCATGTGTAACATAATCTTTCAGGAGGGTAAAGCAAGAGATATTTAGGAAACAAATGAGGTTCAGGAAAGGAAATCAATCCGGTCCTCTACCTTTCATGACTGGACAGGGCACACGTAAGGGGTAGGAAGCTGAATTCATGCTATCTGCTTTGGGTCCCAAAGCCACAATGTATTGGAAGAAGCTCCAGGAAGAGTGACAAAAATGCTACTAAGTTTGTAAAGTATAGCATAACTGAGAAGATTAAGGAGGCTGGTATATATTCATTGAGGAGGAAAGATGTGTGAAGAGAGATGTAATCACTGTCTGCAAATCCATAAAGAGACGCTACTGAGAGGATGGGGATCCATTTTTCTCAGTGGTTGGTACAAACAGGCATAAGACATAATGGTCCTGAGGTGCAGCAGGGAACAGTTAGTTAAAAAATATGAGGGAAAACTTTATAACTCTAGTGCTAAACAGTTTGGTGACAGAGCAGGCTGCCAAAGCAGGCAGTAGAGGCACCAGCACTGGAGATATTCAAGGCAGAGATGAGTCACCCATCTGTCAGGGATGGTTTAGGTATAATCAGACCTGTCACAATGTGCAGCAGTGGCCTGGATGGTGCACCAGAGGTCTTTTCTCACCCAAATGAGCCCATGATTTGTCATTTGTGCCTAATTCAGTGCATGGTACTGTGTGTGTGAATGTTTGCACTTGATGCCTAATGTTTCTGTACACATCTGCAGCTCAGATGTCTCCTGGCTGGTACTGCCAGTTAGTCCATCACTCTCTCTTCTCTTTCCTTCTTGCTAGTTTGCTTGCCCTTGACCTGTTTCTCTTACATTTTTACACTTACTACTTCTTTGCTGACATTTTATGTGACCTCTTGGCTATTTTTCCTTCATGGTGATGTACATGTGCCTGAGAGTGTATTCATATGCCCCTCTCCATGCTCCCTGCCTTTATTTTCCTCCTTCTGTCTGTCCTGGGCTGTGAGAGCAGCAAATGGAGAAGTGCCAGCGGCAGGAGTATTTTCTTTCTATGATTGGAGCTGCCAAGAATCATCCAATTCTTGTTGGAAAACTGTAATGATGTGCCTTTGGTAACAAACTGGGCTGATGGGCATTTGACACCCAACAAGAGATGGAACATTAAACTCTGATGTATAGGTCTGCTTTATATCTGATAATCTAGGACTCAGGTGGGAATGTTGATCTGTTTGGGAGTAGGAAGGCTCTGCAGAGAGATCTGGATAGACTGGATCAATGGGCCAAGTCTAATTGCATGTTATTCAACAAGGTTGAGTGTCCAGTTCTCCATTTGGCTCATAACAACCCAATGCAGCAGTACAGACTGGGGAAGAGCAGCTGCAAAGTTGTCTGACAGAAAAGGATGCGGGGATATTGGCTGACAGTTGACTGGACATGAACTAGCAGTGTGTTGAGGTGGCCAAGAAAGTCAATGGCATCCAGGCCTGCATTAGAAATAGTGTGGCAAGCCTGACAAGAGAAGGGATTGTCCTTTTGTACACAGCGCTGTTAAGGCCTCAAGTACATGTTCAGTTTTGGGCCCCTCACTTCAAGACGGATACGAAATTGCTAGAACTTGCTGGTGAGGAAATAAGTTGGTGATGGGACTAGAAAACAAGTTCTGAGGAGCAGCTGCCGGAACTGGAGCTGTTCAGTCTGGAGAAGAGGAGGTTCAGGGGAGACCTCATCACTCACTGCAACTGCCTGACAGGAGGTTGTAGCGAGGTGGCAATTGGCCTCTTTTCTAAGGTGACAAGTGGTAGGATGAGAGGAAATGGCCTCAGGTTGTGCTTCAGGAAATTTAAGTTGGGCATCAGGAAGAATATCGTCAGAGAGAGGGTGGTCAAACATTGGAACAAGTTGCTTAAGGAAGTGTTGGAGTTCTCTTTCTGGAGGTATTTAAGAGATGTGTGGATGTGGCACTATGGGATGTAGTTTAGCAGTGGGACTCAGGAGGTCAGGTGGATGGTTGGTCTTGATGATCTCAAAGGTATTTTCCAACCTAAATGATTCTGATTCCATGATTGTGCCAAGACAAGCTTGAGTTGGCCAACACCCCTCCTTGTATCTAGGCTTGAGCCCCATTTCTCTGCAAGCTCCCCATGAGAGCTGAACAAGTTGTGCCAGCCAAGCAGCAGAGACAACGCAAACAGCTCACTGACAAAGACCCTGCTGACAGTGATGGGTTGCATCTTCCAGAACTTGAGGCAGCGTTAGTAGAGCTTTATTAAATTAATACATGATAAATACTCATGCTGAGTGCCAGGTGGATTTTAGAGGTCAAAACTGGGAAAGGTTTCTTCCAACAGCAGTGAGCATGCTTGGACAGTCACCAAAGCAAAGTGACATGTGCTTGCAGATGTTCTGACAGAGAGAATCATTAAGATGCTTTTATTGTGAATATATGAGTGTAAGCACAGAAATCAGTGTATTCTCTGAATTTATTTTATAAACTACTTTAGATTACCCAAATATGCGTTCAGCTCCACAAAACTTACAGTATTCAAATCAACATCAGATGTCTTTCTAACAGACTTCCTTTGCTTCACTCACAAGTTATCCACTTACAGCTGGGGAAACTGCGGGTTAAATGTAAGGTCTGCATCCCTCAGGGAGAAGCCCTGTGTGATCTGAGTTCTTCCCTTCTCATCTTAAGTATCAGTGAAGATATTTATTGTATCAAGAAAAAGTTAAACATCAGGAAGTAGACGAGCTAGATTATATGTGAGCCCTCACAGGGAAACAGGGAGTCTATGGTAAATACATTAATAATGAGAATGAATGTGCATGTTTACTCAGAAGTCATCTGGCACTACCTTATAATGGCTGCACTAAAATTACTTCCCAAAATTACAACTGAGCTTTTTCATTTTAATACTGGTCTACTGCAAGTATGTGTTACACTGAAGCTTTTCATTACATGGCTGCATAAAAGTTTTCACGTAATGCAATGCTACTCTTTTTTTTTTATTTTTATTTAATCTTAATCATCCTCGTGTAGCATCTTTTGTGCTTCTGTACTGTTCCATATATGGCAGATGAACAGAAGCAATGAAAGTAATTTGTACAAAGAAATGCATAGTAAATTGTGTTACACGATACGCTACAGATCAAGAGTGGCAACAAAAGTAATAGTGAAGATGTGCTGGCATATAGAAGGGTTTATAATTAAATTGCAACATTAGCAATTTCATTGTTGGTGTTTCTTTAATATATCTTACGAGAAATGCTCTATTACTGCTTAAAGTAATTACTTTGTACTTGAAAACATGTATATATTTTAATGTCATCTAGTGGAAGAAAATCTCACTTTTCAATTTACTTGTACTTGTCCATTTAGAAGTACATCGATAACTTTCAGATCAGTACTTTTGTGGGATAAATTATTTATTCAAACTCTCACTCATTAAAGAAAAAAATTTAACAGCAGTTTAAAGAAAGCGGATTGATTACCCAGAGAAAGTAATATTTGAACTTTATTAAAACAGTAAAAAATAAATCAAGTGCAAACTACAAAATAGTTAGATTGATACATAAGAGACCTAGTCAAACAAATCATCAGTTATTGTCATAAAAACTATACACTGTTAATACAACTCTGTACACATATTTCTCAGAGAAGCAGCTTTGGAGATAGTAACATAATGAATTACTGTGCAGAGGTGTATCTGTCTGCAGCAGAGAAAATCTATCTTATTTTAAATGTGCGTGGGTGCTGAGAAATTATTAGCATAGAGGCCTGCCATCAAGGAGAATATGGCATAAAAAGAAGCTTAAAGGTCATTTGCTGTGATGGACCAGGAACTAGCAAGCCTGGTAAAAGAGAGGTAAAGCAGAGAAGAGGAAGAAGGTATGCTTAGCAGGAGTTCAGAAGCTTTAAGAATTTTGCCCTCAATTGCTAAAATTGTACGGGTCCATTAGGACAATTTTATCTTTCTCATGAATACTGTCTTTTGATAATGGAAAAGCAATGGCAAAAAAGAATGGCTAGAAATTTGTGTGCCATTTCTGTCTTATCCCAAGCATAGTCTTAACTCTGTGCTAAGCTGATTTCGGGTGGAGAAAGAGAAAAGCAAGCCTCCTTCCCTTTTTCTAGGGCTCTATTATGCGTCCTTGTCTGACCACACTAATATGAGCATCATTTGTTGTTAGGACTGCTAGCCTATGTCTCAGAATGATTCACAGGTGTATGATGAATTGTAATCAAACATGCTTGCTACTGGATCCTGGAACATCAAGGAGCAGAAAGGAGAGGCCTACCCTAAGGTCATATAGGAAGTGGAATTGGTATCTGAACTGACAGGCTGCTCCGCTGCCCTAAAAAATCCCAGAAGTGGACTATTTGGTTAGTAAGAGGAGCAGAAGACCAGCCTAGTAGTCTCCCTGTCCAACTCAAGAGGCTTCTCTAAAAGACGTTGTCTGGTCCTTTGTCCAGCCTAGGTGCTTCCAACAAAGGAAGCACGTGCCATATTGTGGCACAGCTGATTTGGTGGAGTGGTCTGCAGGAGGGAGGAGGCGTGTACCCAGAAGCTGTCATTCCTTGCAGCTGATCCTGTGACACAATTTGGAGAGCAGTTGCTCCAGGCACTAAGTACAAAAGCAGGTGACCAGCTTGGCACTTACACGCTCAATGCTGGCTGCTCAGTCCCTTGGCTTTCCTACTGCCTGTGCTCCCTTCAGAGGTGCTGCTCCCAGCTGAGTGAATTGGAGAATGTCAGTCTGATCCTGCATTCAACCTCAATCACTTCAAGATGAACCGGGAAGCTGAAGTGACCTATTAGCACAGCCAGCAATCTTCGTATTTTTCTGATTATGTTTCATATATTTCTTTACCCTTTGTTCAATTACAGCGGGATCCCTTTCTTCATGTCCGCTCATGTTCTCTCTCAGTGCTAAGTGCCAGCTGTCACTGCCTGCTGGATAATTACCATTTTACAAACAGTGTTTAGGGAAATGCCATCGGTTCCTGAATATGTGGCTGTCAGGGCTTATTTGAGGGGCTTTCCTATGTTAACTACCTCTTCTCTTTTCAGGCAGGAGGGCAAGGGAGGGGAAAGAAGCCAGGAGATCTGTCTTGTCTCCAGGCATTTGAAGAAAAATAGCGTTTTATCATTTTCGCATTTTAACTGTCAATGCTTGCTCCCTCCTCCACCCTCTTTCCCCATTTATGCACTCCTCTCACTTTTTCTTCATGACAGGCTGCTCCGTCTGTCCTTCTTCACAGCTCCAGTGGCCTGCAAGCAGCTAGTGGCAGCAGTGAAGATGGAGCTGCTTATCGCAGGGGGTTACTAATGGGAAGGAGGGCATATTCTCAGAAATGGTCTTGGCCCTTCATTACTGTAATATGCTTCTTAAAGCTACATAGGTCTGCCTGAGGTGAAGCAGGGGATCAGGAAGAAAGCTTTAGCTCTGATTGCCTGGCCGCATGAGGCGGTAGCACAAGCATAGCCAAGGTGTGATGAAGCCCAGCTGCTGCTGAGAGAGGCTGAAATCTGGGGTGTCAAAGCCAAACTCCAGTGAGGGAATTGGAAATGTGGCTTTCACAGGGCACAGGCTGCATGGAGTCCTGCCTGCGAGGGTGGCAGGGGAGCAGGCAGGGTTGCTGCAGCAGTTGTTTATGGTTTAATTTGCCTTTGCTGAGAAGAGTAATGACAGATGCATAAAAAATACGTACATTCACCTGGAGGGCCCAGACCAAACTTGAGATCTGTCAGCTTTTCTGTCACTGAAAGAAGTTTCTTTCCCCCTGGTGACAGCTGGTAGCGGTTTCTTAATCATTTCTTTGGAGCCTTAGTCAGCAGAGGTCAGCATGAAAATTAGAGCCGTGTGCACTAATGGCAAGACGTGCGTGGAGTTGCCCCAGCAGTACTCACCTCCATGAAGAAAGGATTTCCCCAGACTGTCGGTATTTTGTCTCTGTAAACATTTTTACCAGCTATCCACTTTGGGGACAAAAAACTGAGGAGAAGGCAGGAGCTGCTCCTTTGGCACGGTAGTAGCCTCTGGGGCTCTCAGCTTTTTGCCCTGGTCTGAGCAACAGGGGTCCGGTAGGGGAAGGATCCAGGGAAATCATCTCAGCCTCAGTCTTCTGACAGAGAAAGATATCTCAATCCCTAGCAGAGTCTGAGGAATGGTGTTATCCATGAGGGTACAGGAGCCAGCATGAAGTGTGCAGGAGAGCTGCCAAAATGTGCCAGACCTGGTTGCACAGGCCTTCTCCCCACTGTTACTGCCATGGCTGCATCTCTGCACCATGGTGCATGGATGTCTCTGTCTGACTTGGGCAGCTGGTCTGCTATGTTTTGCTGAATTGACCAGTGCCAGTGCTCTTAGAAGTAACATGAAGGAGAAGGATTTCTGCAGCAAAGCTTAAATACTGGCATAAAGAATTAAGACCTCAGTGCAGCAGTGATGTGAGCTCTCAGAGTGGCACAGCATTGCAATTCTGTGATAAAGGTGCTAATGTCTAGCTGACTGGAGGGGTTCAGCATAGAGACAGTCAATACCTGTCCTGTGTCCTCAGCATTGCCTCTTTTTTCAGTTTTCCTCATTTTCCACAGTGGGCCAGGGCTCGTTGCTGTGGTAACACATGGTGGGATGTGGCTTATTTAATGCGTGCAGCTCCTTAGAGTGGATTGATTCAGGGCCTTGGAAAAGAGGAGAAGGATGTCCTATGCAAGGAGGGAGATCTGTCAGAGATGAGTCTCTGCTTCCCACAGCTGGCACAAAAGCAATTGTGAAATTGCCGAGCTGTCAAACTGAAGCGCCCAGCTCTGGGAAACTCTCTCACAGGATAGAAAAACCTCCTGGAAATTTAAAGATCCTATTGATATTCACACATCAAGTCTCACTCCCCTGTAAAGGCCACTTCAGCAGAGACAGCACATATACATGAGTTCCTCTAGCAGGGGAATGTGGATGGGCTCAGCGCCGTGCCTCCTCCAGGTCTGGGGACAGCAGCAACCATTCCCATTCAGAAAGCCCTCTCTCAGTTTCTGCCCACCCTAGTCCACAGCTCTGCCCCAAACCAGCTGTGAGGGAAAGGGTCAGTGGACCTGGAAATGACAGGAGGAGAAGGGGAAAAGACAGAGAGCCTCAAATCTGTTATGCAGGAGCAAGGAGCTAGCTCCTAATATCTTGTTTTCCGTCATCTGCCAGTGAAAAGGGTATGTCTTAGCCAAGCAACTTAAAGGGGAAGAGAAAGAGAAGTTCTTGGAAACCCTGACACCAGTGTTTAGTGGTATCCTGCACAGCCCTGTAGCCTGCTCTCTCTGCAGTCAGGCTGGGCAGTGCACCAGCCCCTGCTTTACCGTAGCAGACAACTTGCTAGGTTGCTCTAAAAAATGGAAAGTGCTTTTGAAATCATCTCTTATTTTGAAAAGTATTATGTCAGCCTGCTGCTCATACTCAACATGTAATGAAACACGTTCATTAGCCATTTGGGTCATCACTTCTCATGCTTTTCCGAGTTTGAGCTGCTCAGCAGCAGATTGCAAGGCATTTTTCTAACCATCCTTTCCAGCCCTCCGTAGTGATAAGCAATATGTTGTGTACTGTTACTATCATGGTTATAAATGACCACCGTACCACATGCTATCCAAATTTAACATGCTCAAACTGTTCTGTCACTGGCAGCTACTCCATTCCTTAATAGCTGTCCCCTGAGTGAAACTGCTTTTAAGGAATATAATGGCTGCTGACTCCTCCTGTCATACCAGGTCCTACTGCAGCAAAATTTGCATTTTACCTCCTTATCTCAACACCATTTTCTAAATCATTTCAGTGTCATCGGTGAGGCATTGTGATGCTCTTTTAGGTATCCATATCCTGAAAGATACCTGGAAGATTCAAATCGCTTTGTTTGCCATTACCTTCCAGCTCACTTCTACCCACTCAGCAGTTCAGCAATATCAAACAACACCACAGACGTGGATGCATTTATCTCCTCCCAAGATAGGGAAGTGTTAATAACCAGAAATCGTGTATTGGAAACTTAGTGCTGGTAGGATCAGGCAGATATTGAAGGTCAAAAACATGAAGTGGTGGCAGGGCTAAGAGCTAGGTGTGTAACCATCATTTCCCAACCCAAAGCCTTACTTCTTTCCTCTGGAAGCAGCTGGTTTTCCTCCATCATTTCTGCCTCTTGATTTCCTTCTCTCTGTGCGGTTATTTATCACTTAGCCTGCAGAGCAATTTTGGTCCTGTTTACTTGAGAGATGTTATACAAAATACAGTTGTATTGTATTTCATTTCATCCACAAGGCAGCTTTCTCACAGGGAGGCCAGTTGCCAGTGAGGACAAAGAACCAACAAAGCAAAGGGCAGGAGTGCTCAGCACTTTCTTGAATTTGATCTACTTCCTCCTTTAACATACACGCACTCAAAACCAAACAAAACTACTTTACTTCATGGAAGGGGCTTAGAGTTAAATCTTGGGTATAGTACAGGCAGAGTCATTATCTAATGAAAGGAGGCCTATTGGCTCTCTCCTCTCAATTTAAGACTGCCTCTTCTCCTCCAATCTTTCAAGGGTAAAGCTATTAAGGTTAAGCAAAACCTGAAACAAATCCAGGCCATGTCTATCAAGAAAATTGCTATGCTAGCTGGATTGGAAGGCCCCACATTTGCTCTGAGAGCTCTGGCGTATCTCCATAAGCCAGCGTGATGCTGTAGTAGTCCAAGTCTGAAAACCAGAACAGCCACTTTGGTGTGCTGGTGGAGACCCAGTTATTCCAGTCAGGAGTGTGAGGAATGCCACAAGCAGGGAGATGGAAGGAGAAGAAGCATTGGACTGCATGACTTTGTGGGTTAGTGTGAACTGATCAGTTATGCAGACAGCTCTTTCCTAAGTTGGCTGTTCTGTCAGAAGCACTTTTCTCGCCGTCTGAGCTGTTCTTTCTGTAAGCTGGCATTTTTTATGTGAGCACATTTTTGGATCAGATAAAAATACAAACGGAAATGCCATTTCTGGTCTTTCAGTCTCCTTGTCATGCTTCTGCTCTGATCTTGCTCTGTATCTGTCTACTCTCTGTGTTTCTCACCGGTCCTTCCCCTGTTACTCACCATCTTTCCCTTCCTTTGTGTGCCGCTTTGTGTCCAGGTCTCACCTAAATGAGCTGCTGTCCACTTCTACCTGGCCTCCTTTCTTATTGTTCACTTGCCTTGCCTTTGTTCAGTCTAGTGTGTCTCCTTCCTGCGCAGCACAAAGGCACCTAAGAAAGGTTGTGAGGCAGGAGCCAGCAGCTCTTGATGGTGAGCTGTGCAAGAAATAACCAGTTACCAAAAGCTTTGTGAATGCTGGAGGACTGGAAGAAGAGCCTGAGCAGACCCCATTGGCAGAGACCAGCATTTCACTGTGCCTTTCATCAGTGCTGTGTGAGGATGTGTGGCTGCGTGTACGTGACGGACTGCTGAGTGACAGGCTGAGAGGCCATGTACGTGGTGCCTGCTGGGGCTACCACTGTTGAAGTGCTTACATGTGTTCACTTTCATCTGAATGAGTTCATAGGATCATGGGATGATTTGGGTTGGAGGGGACCTTGAGGAATCTGTTGGATGTAGTAGGGTGTGTAGATCTGTGCTCACAGCTGGCTTCATCTGTACCAGTGCCAACAGGACGAGCAGTGATGAGTGCCTGTGTGAGGCTGGGGAATGGGAGCTCCAGGGTGCTCTTTCACGGTTGATCTGTGGCCTCCCAGCCAAGTTCCAAAAGGGGCAGTTAAAGCAGGAGGAGGAAACCCAGCCCATCCCTTGGACTTCCACTGGATCATGATGGGCATGTTCCCCTCCTTCCTCATGGAGTACAGTGCAGCCTGCTTATGTGCAGCACTTCTCCTGTGCACTGAAAAAGTGCCATTTTTTCTTTTCTTTTTTCCCGTGTTCCTGGAACAGGCAGCCATGAGTTGAAATCCCACTGCTATCTCCTGTCAGTGTTGTCCATCTTCTTCAGCAGAGCTTGGTGCAGGAGCAGCCACACTAATTAGCTG
This sequence comes from Numida meleagris, assembly GCF_002078875.1. Lineage (NCBI taxonomy): Eukaryota > Metazoa > Chordata > Aves > Galliformes > Numididae > Numida > Numida meleagris. Next base: position 79,484,289 of record NC_034409.1, read on the forward strand.
GACTGGGAGGTCTGGAACCCCAGCACTGAGGAGCATAACACTAGGCAGGCCTGGAGTGGTGCAAGCTTAGGGTACAGGGGGAACGCTGTGGAAGGTCAGAGGTTCTGACATACCTCAACTTAAGCTGCATTCCACATTTCCTCCGTGCTCCACTGTTCTGATTGTGCTTGCTGTTGAAAATGCGTTTGGGTTAAAAAATAATAATAATAATAATAAAAAACCTGTTTCTAAGGTTGAGGTCTATTGCCCTCCAGGCCAAGAGTAACCTTAGCACGAGCACTGTAGCATAGAGGTGGACTCTGTTGCTTTATATACAAGTATACTTATACCACTGGTGGCTTAATGGCCTTTTTTCCTCGTGTCACATTTTCAGGCTCACATCCTTCTCACAGCCTTCCTTTTCCAAAGCCTTGCATTCACCTCCAAGTCTCTACTAGCCATGGGTGCAAAGCTCGTGAACTGTGTCTTTACAAGCTATATATGACACTTTCTTATTTCTGTTGTTTTTCCCCAAACTTCTCATCCTTTTACTTTAATGAGCCTTTGACTCTTGCTTGCCCTCTGTGGAAAGCATGGAGTATTTGTCTGTTGTTTTTATAGAAAGTCCACAACACAGTTACCTAATGTATTTGTGTCTTTACTCAAAGTAAGCGCAAAGTAGCTACATTTCTTTCCAGGGCAGGGAAAGCAGGCAGGTGCCAAAATGTAGCTACTGTAAGGGCCTGAATCAAGACCCTTACACACCTGAACAAGGCTATATGAGGTGAAAGAACAAAAATGTAATGTGAAGTTTTAATGCCCTGGGGAAGCAGGTCATTGAAAGCCACCTGACAGCACAGCTGAAGTTGATAGCTAAGGCTCTCCATTTCAGCTCTGGTGGCTTGAGATGCACAAGCAACAGGCTGGGCCGCACAGTTGTTCATTTGTGAACCTTTCTTACTAGTGAGTACTGTCTGGATTAAAAAAGAACTACCCTGGATTGTTGCAGTGGATCAACATTTGTGGTTGCTCCCTGGAAACTGAATCTCCTGTAAACAGCTCATTTTTGAGCTTTTCTGAAAGGACCCTTGCAAGAAACATTTAGATCAGTTACCATACTGTAGAGATACAGGGTATCCTTTTCACACACAAAAAAATCTGTTCCCAAGGTCTAGGAGTCACTGGGGGAAACTCACAGAGCACCTATGTAAAACTTCAAGACAGCACACTCTGTAGCACCATGACTTACTTGCAGTTGCCTGTCTTGTGTAAAGCTGCCGTGCACAAACAATACTTCCTTCTTTTTTTCTTCACCATGGCCTTTCTTTTTTTTTTTTTTTAAAGGTTACAAATCCAGTCCTAAAGCATTCCTTACTTTCAATTCTTCCTCAGTAATCTCTCTCTTTCCCTTACTCTTTTCTTCTGTCTCCCTCCTTCCCTCCGTGCCTACCTTCTCTGCTTCCCATTTTCCCTTCCTCCTTCTCTTCTTTCCTCTCCCTCCCTGCCTCCCTTCCAAGACCTGAAGGCTTCTCATCCTTCAGTCATATTACAGAGGAAAACTAGAGTAACATTGCTTCATTCTCTCACATGCTATGTCAGTAAGATTGGATACCAACTCTGAAATGACTTGGTGTGTAATAGCTATGGTTTACGAACAGAGACTGGAGCGGTGGAACTGAGTTTTCTCTCCCTTACTCTTTCAAGTAGGGAGGCAAAATGCTTGACTGGATTGCTGTGGTTGAATGGTTAAACTCAGGACAAGGAGTACTCACCTTGATGTGCAGGACAGCAGTCAATTCAAAACCTCGGTTATAGCCAATGAGTTTCACTGTATATCTGGAAAGTGTTTGTGATTGTGATGGTACTGAATAATAGAGAAACAAAAGACAAGCCTAAGACCTACATACACTCTCCATATAGCTCTGGAAAGAGACACTTTGGATTCTCTCATTCCGTATTTGTTATACATAAACTCTTCACAGATGTGTGATACTGAATTTTTTTCTTACACTAGTAATCCTACTGAAGCTGATGGGAGTCAACATGGATAAAAGCTACTGGACTACAGCACTGAATGTTCATTGAAACAAAACATGCATAAATGTATGCACAGTCTGCCATGTAGCAGGACTTATCAGTGCATAATATGGGAATATCCTTTATGATCGGTGTAGCTGTGGATGTGTCTAGAATCTCTCATCTCTTACTGAAAGCTGCCATTTTACTTTGCACTGTTTTCTACCAGGAAATATAGCTTGCATACAATAATCCAGTTTGTAAATGAAGCTTTCAGAGGTGTTCACAAGCGTGAATGAATTAAACCTCACAACTTCTCTGTGCAGTGCAGGAGATATCCTCACCTCATGCTGAAATGCAGCCACCTGTGGTAGGCAGCAGCTGTTTAATAGTGCATGGTAACATTTTACAACTGTTGGGTACAACAAGTGATGACAGAAAATATCCAGATTAAACTTGTGGGAATTAAGTCCAGGTAACATAATTGCTGAAATTAAAACGTGTGTAGTTCAAGTTAGCACCTCTACAGAGTACAAACTGCCACTGATCCCTTAATGAACATTTCTGGTTAGGGTTAAGGCTGTGCAAATATTTTTCTGCCGAAACATTTGGGATAGAAAAATGGGCTTGCACCGAACCAAATTCTCTTTGTGTTGTTATTCTGTCTCATATTCCAGGGCTATCTATCTTTTTTCATATTGGAGGGGGAAAAAGATGGAAAACTTTTCACTTGACAAAAATTATTTCATTTGGCCCAAAGCAAAACCTTTCACAGCAGCAACTTGTGAGGAAAGGCCAGGGAAGGCAACCTTCACAGAGCTACTCTTATTGCTGCTGATGTAAAAGGCAGTACTACGAGCAATACAACACCTCCTAAGGGTATTCACCGTGCTGTCAGTGGACCAAGCTGCCAATATCCTGCCTACCTAGAGAGGCTGAGTCCAGTGCCTTTAGCTTTATGAGTGGTAGAAGAATTAAAGCACAAGGAAGTATTGTTACGTCTGTAGGGGAGAAAGACAGAGTGAAAAAGCAGGAAAAGAGCATGCCATCTCTGAGCCCTTTAGCTAGTCCTACCATTTTAAAGGAATCTCTACATGGCTGATCTGAGCTTCTTTGTCATTTGGCAATGAGAGCACTTGTCCAGCGTAGACTTAAATTTCTGCTTTTATTAGAACTGAATGGTTAATTTAGTAGCAAAAGAAGGCACGACGGGCTTGTTTCATCTCAGCATTGTTTTTGTCATGTTTAACTTACCATGTGGAACGATTTCAGTAAGCTGTATTATCAGTTGAAATTTCTTTTTCCTTTCTTTTTGGTTGGTGCCCAAAAGCAGCTAGGCGAATGCATATCCAGTTGTATTTAAATTCACAGTCTCATGGTTAGAAATTCACAGTATTGCTTTCTCCTCTGGTGCCAGAGTTGCAGATGCCTCCTGATGATGAAGGATCTTATTAGAGTTAGCGCTCTGCATCAAGGAGAGACAATCAATTCCTTTAGGAGATTTAATTTTAATCATCTGGTCTGGCTTCCGTCTCCCTGTCTTCTATAAAACTTTCACCGTTCCCTAGTCCTTGGTATTAGTTTCTGTGGATGGCAGGCTGCAGAGCTTGTCCTGATAATCGGAAGCAGGAGGTTACATTAGTCCCAGGTTGTGTTGCACACAGCAATTCTATTTGCAGAATCTGTTTGCTGCACGGTTAACGGCTGCTTCAAACAGCGCACAAGTAATTTCCAAATGACATATCTCCTCTCGGTCTGCAGCTATTTTAAACTTGGTTTGCCACATGTGGTGTGGCCGTGGCTCTGGTGGGAGTCATTTCCCGCACCCCTCCCCTTCCAGAGCCAATGCACTGTTGCCCTGAGCTGAATGCTGAATATTGAACTCTTTCAATGGGTGAACTTCGGGCCAATTATTATTCAAAGAATAGTTTTAGTAGCTCATACAACTAAACTAGAAACCCACAATTTCCAGATTATTCCTACGCAGGAAAAAGAGACAACATTCATCCCGTGAGCCATGAGAAATTAGCCTCAAAGTTCTCGTGGTAAGGAAGAAATTCAGAGCAGGCACACAAAGCATTACTGCAGTGACTTCAGTGAAATTCTTTCCACTTTCATTCGTAATCGTGTTGTCCTTTAACCTGCAAATTCCAGTGCTGCTGGGAGGTATCTGAGCATAACTGCCTCTATCTTGTACATTCCCACATTCATGCAGCCTGGGCCTGTCTCCTGCTGGTACTGCAGTTTTTCAGCAGCATGACTGATTTATATCATGGTGGGCTGCAGGGAATCAGACTCTTTTGCTTTGGCCATTCTCCAAATATGCCTTTTAGGAGCACTCTTCTTATTTGCATTCCTAACATTGACTTTAGTGTTGGGATTCAGCATGTTCTCTCTTGGGGTTTCTTTGGCTTTAAAGCCAGATGTGACTTTGGGATTGACCTTTCTTCAAACATGATCCAAGTAGAACTTCAGGTCTAAACGGTAGTGCGTGGCATAGCTTTGAATTTCTGAGTGTAGGGCCCTCATCTATGTCTTTATGCAGAGCTCAAGCATCTGCTATAAGGTCCGGGGGGATGTTACAGTGGCCTTCCAGTACCTGCAGGTGCCTACAGGAAAGCTGAGGAGGGACTTTTTTATAAGGGCAGGTAGTGACAGGACAAGTGGAAATGGCTTTAAACTGGAAGAGGGTAGATTTAGACTAGATATTAGGAAGAAATTCTTTACTTTGAGTGTGGTGAGACACTGGAACAGGCTGCCCAGCGAGGCTGTGAATGCCCAGGTTGGGTGGGGCTTTGAGCAACCTGGTCTACAGAGAGGTGTCCCTGCATATAGTAGGGGAGTTGGAACTAGGTGATCTTAAAGGTCCCTTCCAACCCTAACCACTCTATGATTCTGTGATTCTATGATCTGCATTCCCTCCACTTGCCCACATAGAGCTCCTTTGCTCCTACTGGGCATAATAGGGCTGGGAGAATGTTTATCTCAGCTAATGGAAGTCTTTTGAATCCTTTTCTTTGGGTTGTTTTAAAACTCTATGGCAAGGACTTAAAGCTGGGAATGCTTTCTGGTGCTTTTGCCCAATTCTTCTTTCCAACATTCCCCTCAATGCTCAGTCTGTTCTTGTTCTCTGACGCTTAATGCCTCTATCAAGCTGGCAAAGAGCAGCATCCACTTTGGTATTATAAACCCAGCTGCACTTTCCATTTCTGGTCTGACATAATTTTCTAGGCAAAACCTACTGGCTTGTTTTCAATAGTCTTTATCAATAAAGACTATTTTTATCTCATTTCAAAGAAATCACAGTGAGACTATTGGAAGCCGGCAAGGAAGCAGCCATGCTCTGACAAGAGACTTAAGAATGCTTGAATGAAAATACTCACCTTGATCAATACCAAGACTTGGTGATTGCTGAATTCATAGCTGCCACTCCACTTCTGTGTTCACAGCAGCGTAACAAATGAGTGGTAAAATAAAATAATAATAATAAAAAAGCATAGAATTTAATGGCTGTCAAAAGAATCTCAGCTGAAATGAGGTTTACCTGGTGAATGACTATTCATTACTCACAACTAACAGAGGTAAATGTCAGGAGTGGGCACAACTCAGTCATGAGGCCATGGGCAGACACAACTCCACTGGCTGCTTCTGCGCTTTTTAGTTTCTTATCCGATTGAGTTTTTGCATCAATTTTAGTAGAGTCTGAGCAGTAGCAGGATTTTGTGTTGAAGGAGCTGGTAGGGAATGTTTGGGTTACTTGGTGACTTTTTTTTTTGGTTGGAAGATGTTGTCTTGTTAAAGATGAGGCTGTATAATATAAACATACCAGTTATGATCATAATGGAAAATTTTTCATTCTAATTTTTGTGAATACAACATGTCAAGCAATTAGTAGCTGCCTGAGAAGTGGGAAATGAGGTTCAACTCCTACACAGCCACGATCATAGCAAGGATGCAGATGTGGCTGTCCATATCAAGGTAAACATAAGAACCACCAGTCCTGGAACTGGCCTCTCTTTTTCGCTTCCTGTGGAGCTTCATCAGATACCTGTGTTTGTCCAGACATGAAATAGGCACAGTTCTGAAATTTTAACTTTTTTTTCCTACATGAAGGACAGGAAGGTGTTTTTTTTTTTAATATTTTATTATTTTTTAACTTTCTCTAGCATTTCTTTATCACCAATTATTTGCTAAAAGGCTGAACCACTAAGTGGTCGTTACAGGGAACACTCAGGAAAAGCAAAGCAGTAACCTAGGTCAAGTGTTCCAAGGGCTCTCAGGCAAATGAACAGGCTTAAAGCTGTGAAAAGCTGAAACTCCAACCTCAGAGGCATGATGGTTTAGCCAGGGCTGAAGGGAGCAGTACCTCATTACGGAGAGGAGGCAGGGGGCCGGGCTGCGGCTGTGCCCCTGGGAGAAACACGCGCAGCACGCGCATGCGTGCACACACCTGCCTTTGATGTTCCTTAATATCTCTCTTTTGAAGTTCCTGAATCCTGGAGCAATATCCTCGGGTCTTTCTTTCTCTTTTACTAAACTGAAGGCTTTCAGAACTTGGATCCTAGAAACAAGAGATGAAAAAGATCTCTTATATCCTTATCAAGTTTTGCTTCTATTCTGTTTTGAATTTGCTTTTAATTTGAATTTTCTTTTAATAATCATACATGGATCCTGTTGATATTTTCCAAATACTGATACTGCGTAAAAAAAAAAAAACAAACTCTCTCTTTTTTTTAATATTAAGAAAATGTTAACCTTCAAAAAGAAAAAATGAAAACCACAGTTTTCCTTTTTTTCTCCATTACATCACACGAAACTCTAACAAGACCAGTGCATTTTGCTAAGAGGTCGACAGCTTTGCCATAGAATATGATATCTGTGTAACTGTTTAGCTAATCTGCACAAATGCTTAGGGCCTCAAATGGGGATGGGAAATGTACAGTGGGAATGGATATAGCTGTGATGGGCCATTGCACACTCTGCATACACTTCTCAGCTGTTCTTCCAGCAGCCTCTCCACTCGGCAGTACTAGTTTTAAGGAGTAACAATCCGCTTCATCTGTATCTCCCTCAAAATCTGTCTCTGTGTATCAGCAAAGTCCCACACAGCTCTCAGGCTGCTCTGCAGTCTGCTGATGAGTAACCACTGGATTCTTTAGCTTCTGCTTTTATCTCTGGAAGCCTCTGGTTCAAGCCCATGGTGTCAGTCAAATAACTTCATTTTGAATTTGTTGAGCACACTAGGATTTTCCCATTCTGCAGTTAGGGAAGGCACTGCAGAGGCTTCTAATAAGTATAAAGAAACAAACATGTTTCTGGATGTGTTCAAGATAAGCTACGTTTAGTGGTACAGTCACCTTTCTGTTGTGCCAGGACAATGACTCCACAATACCTAAGTATTGTCTCCCGCTTACTTAGGCAACAACGCTCCTCTCCTGCTTGGGCTGTGCGCTGGGAAGCAAGATACATCCTTCCACTGCTTGCACCCCATGCCCTTATATTGCTGACATATGGGGCTTCTTTTCCATGAAGCAAAGGAGTAGTAAGTGCTTCTTAAAAGCAGGGACTTAAATTGGCCTGCTCCTTATGAGTACGTTGTTCTTAGTCGGAGTGAGGAGTCCTTGTACTGCTCTGTGTTTACATCCCATTAGCTTTTGTGTTTGATATCAGTCATCCTTGATCCTTCGACTCTAGTTAGCATTGCTGCTTCTCTTGTGGACGTGGGGTACTTTTCCTAAGCAGCCGCCTCCATACAGCTTGCATTCCTGTGCTCACTCCTCATTTACCTAGCTCAAACAGACCAGCATCATGCACACTTCCCCTTCACTGAAGGACCTTAATGCAAACCCCATCCTGACCAAATTTAACATGAACTCTGGTGAATGTTCTTTAATAGAAAGACTGGTGGGGAAATAGGGCTTGTTTATTTACAGTGAGATTTCCAGTTTGGTCTGATTTCTTTGGGCTCAAAGGCCGTGAGGACAAACTCAAGTTTTTGTCAGATGAAATCTGTGGGTGGAAAGGAGGGAAGGAAAATAAAAGAAGATTTTTTCCTTCATGAAAGGGTTATGCTGTGCTTAGACAACAGATTCAGGCCACTTGTCTTCTAAATCATTCTGCAAAACGATGAGGATAATTTTGGCTATATAAGTGCACTTTTTTTTTTTAATGACATATTTGAAGCATTGTATTTGCATACATGGGCTTAGAATAAGTCAAGGGAGCACAGACAGAATGCAAGTAGAGACAGACAGCATAGAGAGCAAGTGAGAGCACGTGAAAAGAGAGTGCACAGGTCCCAGTCTTTTTCTTCTGAATGTGGTGTCACAGAGAAACAGACAGATACAGCCATGTCAGAGACCTGCCAAGAGCTCTAGCTCCATCAGAGGGAGAACGCAACGCAGAGTAAGGGAGACTTCTGTATGCGTTATTGGAAGTGAAATATATTTTTTCTTCCTCCTAACCCTTATTAAGGCTTTAATCTTAATCCTATTCATCATCATTAACTTCGGCAATTGGCCAAAATATTTAAATGAGGTGAAATGAAAAGATTTAAGAGTCTACTGAAGTCTCATCAAACTACAGAAGAATAATCTCCAAAGATTAAGAAAGCTGCGGTGACCCAACCTGTAAGGAATGAGAGGAGGAGGAGGGAGAGGGGGGCTTCAGAGATGAAAAGAAGTTACCAATTATATCCTTTGACTAACAGTATTGAGTCTTTTTCCCCTCACAATAGCCAAGTGCAGGAAAAATTACAGAAGATGAATTAAGAGTTTAAATCCAGTAAAAGGCAAAAAAAAAAAAAAAAAGCAGGTAATATTTTAATAAGGCTTAAATGAGTCTTCCAGAGGGACTGGAGAGCTCTTGGGCCTGCATCTTTCCCCATTTCAGGGTGTAAAATAGGCTTTTAACTACCACTGCGCTATGAAGTGCTTTGATGTTTATTCCACAAGGCCTGATTTTTGTGCCTGACGCCATTTGCTGCTCCTGTGTGTGTGTGTGTGTGTGTGTGTGTGTGTGTATTTTGTATGTATGTTCCCCGGAGGCGCCCATTGTAACTCGGTTTCAGTTACGCTTTAGTTAATGGGCACTTAAAATAAAGTGGCACCCATTTTGCTTTAATTTCGTGAAAGGGGTGAACACTGTTTCCTTTCCATTTCCAGATGAAAGAAGCAGGACTGCAGCTTCATAACGAACCTCAAATGAATTGGAGAGAGCTGATAAATTTAACAATCTCATTGGCATATAAATATACATGTGTGTGTGTTTACCCATGCCCATACACACGCAGTTCGTGTATGGAAGTCACTGAGATAAAATACAGAGAGAGAGACACAGGACCACCAGGTAGTTTCAAATGCTGGATGGAGGTGGGTTAATTTTTGCAGAACTGCAATTCAGCCCCTCATTGTGCATCATTGAGTGCAGCCTCTGTTCAGAAGGCGGAGGGTAACATGAGTGCACATCGGTTGTTTTGGTGTAATCATACAATCCCATTTGAAACACATGAGGTCTCCTGTTCCTGCCCCACTGTATGGGAACTGCTGAGTCACGGCCTGAACCACTGATTGAGCACCTGGAGGAAAGACCCAGTCAGCCCTGGGAGCACAGATGAAGGCAATTCACCTGTGTGACCAGAAGGAGTGGAGCCTGGCTGCACCTCTCTGAGGTCTCATTTAAGGCCTGACTGCCCTGAAGAAGGATCTCTTTCTGGAGATCTCTCCTTGGTGGAAGCCTTTCCCTGCAAACCTAGAATCTTCCGATATGGGTGAGTGATCTATTTCCCTTCCTTTGTAGCATCTTTCTATTGTGCTGCTCCTTTCACATCTTTTGTAATGACTTTTCCATCGTGTTGGTCTTTCTGATTGCTACATCCACATATATTTTTTTTGAGACTTAGGATGTTATATGTGGCGACTAATGTTGGGCTGCTGAATTGTGCCCTTGAATTCCTGCTGCATCAGGACTCTGCTTCGTGGCAGAAGTGAGTCACATTTCTTTCTCTTTTTGTCTCTGCAAAAGTTGAATGAGCAGCTGTGCAGTAAATTGCAGAAGTGTGTAAAAGCCAGCTAGGGTGATGGGGGGGGGCTGTATCCTAGTCCAGAAAGTGTAAGCATGCCCAAAACTCCCTTTTACAGATACTGGCAGTCCTGGGTCAGCCTTGCCCCAGGGAGTTGCAGATGCGTGTGCCTGCTTAGCTATTTCCATTATGTGGTCTGACTTCTCTATTATTTCATGTAGGGCTGCTTGTGCAGTGCCTCCTGATTTCCCTCCTCCGTGTAGCTTGGTCTAATAATGCCAAAAGCAAGATGGGTATGGAGTTGGCAAGTACTGAGGTTCTTAGTAACTTTCTGCCTCTCTGCTAGGTGTACAAGTAATGTGTAGCCCTAGCCCTGCAGAAAGTGAATGCTGAAATGTTAATTTTTGGAAAGCTGTGTTGCAGCCCCTAATTATGCATTTGCAGTTCCTGTATTTTCTCATAGAATTCATACCTTATGCTGAGCCTATCCCATGCAGCTTAAAGGCAGACCTTCCTTCCCTCAGGAAATGGCCTTTTGATGATAGTCAGGGCAGGAGGCAATGTGAGTTCTTAGAGGAGAAGCTTGGCTTGAGTTGGGGGATTTTACATGGACTGCATGTAAGAATTTATCGGCCTGTGGCATCTCTGTAATCTGTATCTTCATTCCTGCTGCATAACCCTTCAAAAAGCCACATCCCCGGTTCTTCCTAAAATCTCTCTTGAGAATCCACTGCGCTTTTAGGAAGATGAAGTGGTAAGGACTGTCTGCAGACCTTTACCAAGTGAGTTTCCCCCTTCTCTTCCCTGGTGACCATGGCACTCATTTCTCATGCTTTGACTGCCCTATTTTATTCCAGTACTGGTCATCCAGCCATCCTAGCATACTGGTTCATCTGCTTTCACCTACCTATCTACAACACAGGCCACACTGCAGGGTAAAATATCATCTCCATCAGCACCGACATCCGTCACTTTAATGAACAGCAAAAATCAATCTCTAATTGACAAAAACATTTTTAATCAAAGTATGAGGCATTTAGAGCACAGAAGCAGCCTTTCATCTTCTGTCAGTGTTTTTTCCTTTACAAGTGGAAGCAGCACAGGTGTCTAGCTGGCCAGAGAGGCCAAGTGGTGAGTCTGAGGGAAAATAGGGAAAGATTTCTAATGATATCATTAGAAAAAAATATGCTGGGCTTTACCATAAGCCCACTGAGTTTGGTTTGTGAGTCCATGAAGAATTTATAGCAATGGTTGGTAAAGAATGGGAACAGGATATGTTTTAATCTAAATTTTTTAAGATGTTACTTAGGATGTGAATTTTTCCTCTCTTTAATGCTTTCTTATGTTCAATTGATCTGAAGATTTGCAGTTGATGAACTGCTGTTGGGTGCAGTGTGCTACTGAGGCCCATCATGATAAACAGGCAAAGTGAAGAAGCTCAATTTAGCAGCTCTGGTGTGTGCTATAGCTTTTAGGGATCCTACCTATGTATATTTGGAGTTTGTGTTAGGGCAGCTCTGCTGGTGGCGAAGACAGGAGAGGTGGTAGTAGTTGTAGCAGTGGTTGCTTGTAAACCTGTGGAAAACTATGTTAAATATGAATAAGGGAAACTACCTGCATGCAACAAAAAGTATAATTTTTCCTCTGCTTATGGAGTCCCTCAAAGATTTGTAAGGTTACCGTGGGCAGCTTGGTATCTTTGCCAGCCTTTATGAGCCATAAAGGGCAAGGGAAGGTTATTAGAGCACCATCTGGGCACTTTGGTCTTTATGCCATTTCTTACAAGAGGGGATTATTGAGAAGGCGGCTTTATTGAAGCCTGGCACAGTTTGGGTACCTTGGCATTGCTGCTTGTACTTGTGATGGAAAGGGCATGGAGAAGTGTATTGTTAGTGACACTGCCTTAGCACCTTTGCCAGCATTTGAGAGGGAGGCAGTTTGGAAGGTGCAGCAATATTTAGTGCTGCATGAGCCCACTGGGAGCACTGCCTTGCTTGGGAGAGGAGCAGCAGGGAGATGCAGAAGCTAGCACACCTTGCTGACATTATGAAGGGAGCGATGGAGAAGGAGGGTGCATCCTCGCTCGTTGCAGTTGCCAGTGTTTGCAAGGGAATCAGGCCAGGGGGCTGCAGTGGTACCCGAGCACCATCTGGCCACGCTGGCACTCTTGCTGATGTTTGTGAGATTGGCTTTGGATAATGTCTTTTCCTGATCAAAGGCCAGCGTTTTGGATGTAAGCCTGGAATATGTGTTACATAAATAGCATGTGCTCCTTTCCAAATGGCTCCCACAGCCATAGAATCGTAAGAGTTTCACGGGAACTTCAGATTGTAGTCCCTTGCAGAGAAGTGACACCTCTGATTACACTGACTGGAGGGATATTAATTCCTCCTCTCCTCCTCGTGCCTTGGCCAGAGGGCTTTTTTCAAAGAGTATGTACCTTTGGTTTTTCTCATTTTGAATGTTAAGGGAAGAGCTGGTGGAATTCCCTCAGCATTCTCTGGAAGCGCTCTGTGGAGCTGTAAGCTGTGTGCATAGATGTTCAACTGGGAGGAGATTGTTGTGGCTCATTCTGTGTCGACATTCTTGATGCTCAATCAGACTTCTAAATGTTTCAAAGAAGCTTCAGTATGTACACACAGAAAGAAAAGCTTTGGCACAGCAGCAAGTGGAACAAGGTCCAGAATGAGGCAGAACATCAGGGATTTGGCACTGCAGGTGGATGGAGGATGCACATCACAAAGGAAGTAGAGAACAAGGCAGGGATGGACCACAGAGCTCCAGTAGGCAAGGCTCCAAGGCATGTTTCACTGAGCCCTGCGCCTCCAGCATGTGCAGAACAGCTGTGAGAAGGCAGCATGAGGAGCACGCTAGCTGGTGGCTCACCTTGCCTGGTGTATGAACATTTGCATGCTGCATACATAAGGCAGAGCTGGGAATTGCTGCTATTGTGGACGTGCCAGGAAGCGTGACAGTAAGCAGGAGAAATGAATCAGTGGTGATTTCCTCTTACAGAAATGCTTACCACTGCTGCCCATCTTAGGGCTCTCAAGACCACCACAGTGGCATTTGCTTTACCACTGGCTGAGCTAGTGTAGATGCTGTCATTCATAAAATATGCAGAGTGCCTGGCCAGGTTACTGGGTTCTCCTGCAGCACGTCTTTCCCAGGCTATGTTGAAATATATGGATGTCCTTCACTTATGAAGATGGATGAGATCTATAGATCGTGGGTTCCCCATGCGTCATGCCAGATGTCATGCTTGGACCTGAAATATGGTGGAGAAAGGGGAGGGAAGTATAAGTGAGCTCTGATTTAGGCAGAACCACTTTAGATAATTTTTCCTTGAAAGGTGAAATGGAAAGCCATTATATAGCTGTACAGCTTGCCAGTTTGACTCCATCCCAGTTCAGCAATCTTGGAAGCTGCTACCATGCAGCAGCCTATGATATACAAAATGAATTTATTGGTTCTTTCCCATTTTGCTGGATGGGCGCTCACATCACAAAACCCTTCATTTCAAATTGCCCCCCTCGCTGGCAGACTCTGCGGAGTGGCCATGGGCTGAACAGGACATCAGGAGGGATTTAACCTCTAGACCAGAGTATCTCCAGGATGAGATCCCGCAGAGTCAGAGAAGGAGAACATGAGATTAAAGATTTGTAAGTATCATTACAGACCTTGGGCTGCTAGGAGCAGATCTGCTCTCAGCACTACCAGTGGCGTAGATCTGGCTTTCAGAACATATGGAAGCTGTGAAAATCTTCCACAGTTCATAAGTTCCAATACTGAGATTTTTAGTAACACTCATGTCTGTCCTTTTTTCTTTGATCTCTTTTTAATAACTTGGTATTTTCCAGGAACAAATGAAGAACCCTTCTATAGGCAGTAATGCAAACTTGCTTATTTCCCACTCCTCACTTAATTGGCAGGATCCACAAGGAATTCATGCACTTGAAATCTGTGTGTATTTATGTACACGCATATGCACATGCATGTTTCTGGTGACAGCTACGGTAGCCATATCAGTCGTTCCCCTTCACTAATCCAGCTCCCTCTTGGCCAGCTTGACTAGCAAAAATTTACCAAGCAAGCAACAGAGCGGAGCAAACATATTAAGAAAAACAGTATCGAATGCAGTCTTGCAAAGAGCCATTGGCATCATTCATCCCACAACAATCTGTACCATACGCCTCTTCTCTGTAAGGCCAGAGACAGCCTTTCCCAGCCTGCAGCCCTTTCTCAGTAGTAAATGTAGCAGCTTTCCTCCTGCTCCATGATGGTAGATATGAACTCTGTCACACCGCTCTCTTAAAACTTTGCTCCTTTAAAAATTTGCTTTTGACTCTGTAGAAATTGATTCTAAGCTTGGAAAAAATAGCAGTTACATCCGGTCTGTTTGTGGTTCCTTCCAGAACAGAGTAGCTCCAGGTATTGCTCCCAGATGAATAAATGATCCTGTCCAGTTTAAGGTGGAGTTATCAACATATCCACTGGGATCATGCATAACTACTGGATAGACTGAGATCTTCTCTATTCTCTGTGCTAAGATAATTTCAGCCTGTCACTCCTTATCATATCCCCTTTAATCATGCAAAATATTTCCTCCCCTTCTCTCTTTCATCGTGCTTGTAGGCTTATCATTTTCCCCTTTAGCCTTCATTTAGTTGCAATATTCACATTGTATTACATATTCTCTATACAATTAAGTAGGAGAACTGTCACCACAGGATGTCTGGGAGGCCAGAAGTGTGAATGGGTTCAAAACAGGATTAGAGAATGCATGGAATAGCCCATCAAGGGCTGTTAAACTCAGATATGTATGTAAACATTGGCTCTGGATGTTCCTCAGCCATACCTCATGGTATACAGGGAAAATATATTAGGGAGAAACATCACTGTATTTTGTCACATTTCTTACAGGCCTTTCATAGGGCACTTGCTCTGGCCAATGTCAGAGACAGGCAGGGGGCCACCGAGACCTGTACATCTAATACCATTGGGTTTACATTCGTAGGGAGTTAGGGATGAGATGCTTTATCAAATTATGGATAAAACACCTTACTCTATTGTTAAGATAATTGCACAATATAACTTTAAATTCTGTTCCCTGAGATTTATTGTGTTGTGGAGTCTTCCTGAATTTTCTTGTGGATCTTCTTGGTTTTATGGACTGCAGTTACTCTTGCTTATTGCTGGTTCTGCAGAAGTGCTTAAAGCAAGTGAGGCCTTTTTGTGGAAGGGGCTGTAGGCATCCAGAAGAAAACAATCTGAGTGTATTAGTTGTATATTTTCCTTGTTGCATCTCAGTTGTTATCAAAGTTAGAAATCTCAGGGGAACATGGGAAACAAATGATTGAGAGGTGGATTTCTATCATCTTTAAATGCACTGCAAAGCAGTCCTTTTTGTCTTTATGCTCTTGACTTGTTTTATACAGACTCTGTTGTGATAGTGTCCTGAAGGTGCATGTTCCTGCTTTTTTTTTACCTTTAGAAATACCGAGATTTCAAAGCCTTCCCTTTCAGAGTTTGAGTGAAATTCTAGCTCAGGAAAAGCAGACACAATCTCCTTTTTCCTCTATTCCTCCATCTCTTCCCCAGTTTAGAGGGGGGATGGGGGGGGGGGGAGGAAATCAGAGTATTTAACAAATTGTGAGGGACCAGACTTTCTATAGTTGGGAGCTCTAAATTCTTTATGAAAGCTTCTGCTGACTTGACCAGATTTTGACCTGAACCTCCCAAGCCAGAAGAAGCTACTGCTCTGATTTCAGCTTGTGGCCCACCTCTCTGCAACTTCTCTTCCGTCTCAAAGTGGATACAAACTTCATGATTTGATGCTCTGATTCTGCCTTGGGTATTTTTCAGTCACCAGCTGGTGGGGAGAAAAATCAGACATCTGGGGAGTAAATTAGTGAGGAATTACTCTCATGTGATGGGAGTTGGTACAAAGTGGTGCTACTGGTTTCGTGACATCTTGTTCATACTCCAAGGGAAGGAAGGTATAACTCCAGAATCTCTGTGACTCACCTGTTTTGACCCAAAATACAGCTTTCAGGACATAGGCAATTGCATGCAAGTTAGATGCATGCAGAATAGTAGTAGCTACTCTTAAGTTAAAGGCTGAATTAATGAGATGATCCACAGCTATATTTTGCCTCCCTTTCTCTCTCTCTCTGCCAATTTGAAGCAGTAAACCCAGGCTGTTTGTATTTTCCTATAAATGCAAATGAGAGAAAACTTCCATATCAGTTTAAAATTTTCAGTCTGCCTTTGTGTATCATAAAAAAAGCTGATAAAAAAGAGCAAAAGCGCAACTTTGTTTGTTTTGGAGGTTTTTTGCTTTTCAGTTCACGTCTAATGAAGTAATTACAGTGAAATACACTCAAAATTCAAGACCTAATTAAAGCAAGGGATAAAACCTCGATTGATCCATTATTTAGATTGGTGAGAAGTGAGCGAAAGGAAGCAGTGCAGAAGTTAGTATGTTAGGAAAGAAGCACGCTCCCTCCTGAAGAATACTGATAGCAGGGAGAGCCTGGGAGGCTAACAGCTGGGTGGGGAAGTGCTTACATAATTTACTGAGAGTTCATCTTCAAAGAAAAAAGCAGGAGTAAAAACAAACCAATCATTCAAAAGGATGCTCTTCCCAAACAAACCCAGGTGTTGCCAAATGGGTTTGAATTGGAAGCTGTCTTGCACAGTATTCTCATTTCGGCAGACTGGCCCCCAAACTACCCAGTAAGTAGCACACTCTTAACTCTGCAGTAAAGTTTCTGTCTGTACATGGGTGTAATTTGGTGTACATTGTCTTGCTGGATGCATCTGCTTCTTCATGAGTGTAGGGTAGGATGGCCTTCAGCCCAAGACAGCTCAGGCCTACCCAAACTGTGCTGCTCAGACATCTCCTAAGCAAACTGAAACTCCACAGGTGAAGCTCTAACCAACTGACTTTCCCTGCCCTTCTTTAGCAGTTGCTGTGAAAAATCAGGGTGACGAAAAATTTCTGTTTACATGGAGACGGTTTTAAGCTCTAAGAATCAATGTGTTCTGGTGATGTCGTTTTTTTATGAAGATAAACCAAATTACAAAATGATTTTTTTTATGCTGAATTTCCCAGGTGCCAGCACTGGCTGGTTGAAAACACATCCCATATTATCTTATATACTAAGGTGTCTCCCATATTTCTTTAAGTACTCTCTTCAAGTCCTGGATAACTGCTCTCCTGGCTCCAACATCCCTCCACCTGCATTATTATTCCGACTGCATTTACGCTAGAATGATACTGTAAGGGACAATATCTTGTTTGGATTTATTTTGGCAAGTTAGTATATTTTTCTGCAAAGCAGCAGCTTTCTGTGTTTGCTGTCTGAGTCACTAGCAGTTGAATGCACCTTCAGTTTAGCTAACTCACATTCTTGTGATTCACCCTCCTGTACCATGCTCATGTCTGGCTGGACAGCTGCTCAGGGCTAGTGATTTGGGTGTCTGGGGGGCCTTTGTCACTGAGTCTCCCTGGGATAGTATGGCTGTTTATGATTTTTTTTTTCCTTGGATCACAAGACGTGCTGATGACTTCATGATGTCCCTTTTTTTTTTACAGTGGAAGAACTCCAAGTGCTGTGTGTTTCTTTGTCAAGGTGCAAGTGAATGTTACTCTTCCATCTTGATGAGAGAACAATCACCATGTTTTGCTGGCCCTGAAATAGCCAATTCACTTTCCGCCAAATTGGTGCCCTGCCTTTGAGGGATAGTAGTTGCCCACTGTCTTCATCCTGAGCTGTGAATACTCAGTGCTCCTGAATCTTGTCTCACTTCATTACATATCTAGTTTCAGGCAAGCTCTTTTGAAACTACTGCCCTTCTTGTTTAGACGTAGGTTGGAGAACAGTGCTTGCAAGGCGTCTGCAGGAACAATCTCATCTGAACAAACATCTTAGACTGGAAATCATGTCACTTCCACTTGTATTTCTCTTCTGGGGGACTAAAGTAAAGCTGCAAGAAAGTTACAGTTGGACGTGTAAATGTAATGGTGGAGTTTAGTCAGCGAGTAAATCTCTTTTGCCCTTCTGCAGAGCTTCACCAAGGGACAAAGCAATTACAGCTCTGTGCGTAGATGAATTCCCAAACTGCTTTAGATGGTTTTTGCCATATATCAGTACATGAAACACTGCTGATTCCCTCGATGGAAGGCACAGTAGTCAGGTTGTGTTTTCCTAATGCTTTTTGGGGAAGCAGAGTGGCTCTGTGTTGTTCAGGTTATAGCAGAAATGCTACAGTTTAAGTCCTTGTAGTGCCAAACAGCTAACAACTGTTTGCAGCAGAAGTAGGAGAAATTCTGCCTCCTCCAGTCAGCTGTGGATGCCTCAGGGTCACAAAGTTGTTTCTTGCACTTCTGCAAAACAAACAAGCCCTTAGAAATGTGCAGGAAAGGCAAAATAAACACTGGGCTTGTGAAAATGGACTGTTAGGGTCTCAGCTGGGTATATATCTGAATGTGTACAGAAAAAAGTAAAATAATAACTGCTGACTACAAGACAGCTTTTGTGTCTATTTTGACAGTTCTCCAAGTAGTATCCCCAAATTCCTCAAATCAAAATGTTCTATTTTCCCATTTTCAAAAAAGTTTAATTCTTGGGTTTGTGTCAATTGGAATCGACTTTTCTTTTAAAATAAAACCCCTAATTATTTTTAATTAAATGCTTGAAATAGAAGAAATTATTTGGTTTGGTTTGAAACAAAACTTTTGCTGACGTTCCAAAATCACTTGCAAAATGGAACATCAGTTATGAGTCTGAACTGTTTAACCATATCAGTGTAGCTGAGGACAAATGACATTGAACACCCTGCCAGCAGCAGTGGTTAAACTCGATAATTGTTTCTTTTATTGTCCTCTTTGCAAAAATTTTAAATCCCTCGTTACGCAATTAACTCTTCTCTTCTGCTAAAGGCTCTTGTCTCTCTTGACAGGCTCTCTGATTACAAAATGTCTGCTGCAAACTCAGAGTGGCAGCGGATTCAAGGATGGGAAATTTGTTCCTCTGGTCATTACCTGAGCAGATTGGAGCTCTCTCGGGTCTGTGATGGACAGAGGAGGGGAGGTGTAGCTGGAGCTCCTGCACACAAGATTCCCAACTGTCATCCTCTGGTTCTGCTTTATCTCTTGCAATTCCTTCCCACCTTCCTCTGACGCTGTATTTTCTTGGGGAGCATCGGCTAGCTGTCGCTGCTGGAGGAAGCAGTGTTTTCAGTGTCAGGCTAGTAAGCAAGTTGGATCAGCTCTTTCCTGTAGCCAGTGGCAGTTTTCCTTTTGCTCACTTCTATCTCAGAGATAAGCCCCTTGCTCTGCTTTTCATTGTCAGCCATGAAATCGGCTACCATTTCAGAGCACCTCTCAGTAGCTTCCAAATGCTTTTGACGCATTTTGCCTAAACAGGAGACTGCTGAGAATAGCTGCTAAATCTTTAAATCTGGTTTCACACTTAGCTGTCTTTGTGACTTTAAGTTTGCTGTTAGCATAGCTTGTGTTCCAGGTCACTGAGAGCCTGGGATTAATACACTAAGACTTGGTATTAATATGAGAGACTAAAGTCTTATTGAGCCTCCCTGCTCTGGCTAGGATTAGTTCAAACTAACTAATTCTCTGCAGACTTGCCCCAGTATGCTCTGTGTCTTCTGTAATGCCCTGGAAGGGCTGGGGGAATGGGAGGGATGTCCTTCCCTAAGCATTTCCAAAGGATCAGGAAAAATGTTAAGTCAGGATGTTACTACACCATTGTTTCTTTCATGATTGTAGACCAACAAAACTTCTCATCAGGGCACAGCTAAGGTCCTTGTTTGCTCTGAGCAATGCAAACCAACTTGTAGCTTTCTAAAGACACTGAGTCTCTTTTCTATATGCTTTCTTTCCTCCTTACTGCTTAATGAAACCACTCACTCACCTGGCTTTTCTCCTTCCTCCCCTTCAGCTCCATCTGTCTGCTCCAGGTGGCAGCTCATCTGGATGATAGAGTACCTTTGGTATTGTGGCTCTTGCATGGATGATACTTCCTGTACACAGCTTCAGTTGGGTGTGTTGCAGATTCTTTCTTCCAAGCTTTGGAAAACACCTAGTTAAGATGGGCAAGAAGTTAAATGTGTGATTTTAACCAACTGCTTTAGAACTCTTAATGGTATGTGACACTCTCTAACGCAAGGGAACTTTTAATGCATGTCTGCTTATGCATTTATTTCATGCAAGTATCTCGCTAAACATTTTACAAGGTGAAAATGACAGTTGCACATTATAGAATGTCAGAACCGTCCAGGTTGGAGAAGACATTTAAGATTGTGCAGTCCACTATGCGTCAAACTGATGAATAGCAGACTCCTCCTGCAGTTTCTCCATTGGTGTGAGCTCTGAAATCAGGTCAGTCAGCAGGATTTGGCATAAAAACCATAAGGGATCAAATCATCTTGGGGCAGTCCGGTATTTCCACACTGGGAGCATCAAATGAAATGTATCCAGAGCCAACAAGTACCTTTACTGCTTGTTTTCTAAGGAAGAACATTCTCTATATATCTTAAGACTTCCTGGATCTCTCTATCTTGCTGATCCTTTGTTAGATAAATGTTGCTTTTTCTCAGCACTTTCCAGCCCCTTCCTCATCTCTTGTATCTTTTCCCTGCAGCTGTGGCACCAAATGAACTCTCCTGAATACCTTCCCATTCTTTGAGTTTACTGTCACAGTACCCACAGAACGTGATTATAAAGCCCAAATTGAAAATACTATTGATTTTTGCTGCTGAATAAAAGGCTAGGCTTCATGTCGTCTTTTGGTCTTTGCCCAGCAAGCAAGACTCAGACTACAAGGCTTCCTTCCTATCTCTGGGCTGCATTCCCTACATGCTGTGTGAAGAGGAGCAGTATTTCCTATGTAATTCACTTTTTTCTCTTCATAGCTGTGGTTGGCCTCCTTGCCCATTCTGTTTAAATCTCCATCTTCAGCCCAGCTCTTAGAGCCATCTCTGTCCAGCAGAACTCATTCCCCTGCTGGCTGTACCTGTTTACACGTTGGTGTGCCAAAAAGACTAAGCTAAATGATTACCAAATTCCATTCAATTTTCAATGCTGCTACCCCTGGCTTTACTACTGTTGAATTAGTGGCTTGATGTTTTTTATTTTATTGTGGGAAGAAGTTAGATATCTGCCAGCAGATCTTCCTGATCCTCTTCTGCTTCTCTCCCCTGATGCTGTGTCCTTATCCACTAAACCTGCCAGCATTTTTCCTTAAGTCAAACAGATTGACTTTATTTTACCATAGTAATGGAGTAGCTTCACATTTCACTTCCTTGTACCTTTCCAAGCCCCTGTAACATGTCCTTAAATCTCTCAGTCTCTCCAAAACCTGAGCAAGTTCCTTTACTTGTGGTTGCACCTAGCCATCCCTGCATTTGCCACCTCTGCCGATGTGCAAGCCACTTGTTAAGTGTGAGGAGGCTGCATCCAGCTTCCGAGTGTGGCTGCAGTCCCTTGGTGCTGCTTCTTTGTCCCTCTCTGTAGCTTCTCTACTGCTTGGGCATTGGAAGAGCTAGGGAATTCCATGCCACCTGCTTGTGCGAGTTTGTCTTCAGCATCTGGCTGAGGGTGTGGGGAGGAGGTGGCAAGAAGGGATAATGCTTGTTACAATATTAAATAAATCAGTGGAATTAGCTCTGAGCAGAAAGCAGCAGCTGGCTTTTGCGGTGTTGTGAGAGGCTGCCAATTATGCAATGTAAACAGAAATTGTCTGACTTCCACAGCTCCTAGGCCATGACAGGTTTGGAAAGTCTATTTGGCAACTCCCTTGGATCTTGTCCATAAAATCCATCCTCTGCTGAGCCTCAGGGAGCCTCTGGCTTTCACTGAAGAGCAACCCTTCTTCAGGTCCATTCTCTGTTAGAGCCGTGATGATGGGGACCTCCAGGCACCACCATACATAGTCACATAATAATGCAGACCCAAGGAAGAACTCAGTTTTGTTCATATTAACAGGTAACACTGTTAGCATTATACTTGTTAGCTGGTAGCTGGGCTGTGGTAGTTTTTCAATGCTTAGAGCAGCGAAATGAGGCCAGCATACCAACACTGTGGCACTTGCTCTAATTACTCTGCAAGGTCAATTTGCTGAGGCTGTGCGGGTATGTGTGCTTGACAGATTAATTCCTTTGTATTCTATTAGATAAGGGAGGAAACTGAGTTTCATATGTATATGGGGGAAGGTGGACAATTAGGAGGAGGAGATCTTTTGCTCTGGTAGCATAGGCAGGTCAAGGTTATGCTGAAATGAAGTTATAGCTGAAACATGAAGTGTAGATACCCTGTTCAAGGACACCAAGATGGATTGGGATGAAAGATATTGAGGAGGAGATGGATTCTTTGAATTCAGAAGGTAGCAGGCAAGTAGGGTGTTCAACCTTGACATGAAAATGTGGAGAGAAGGGAGTTGTGTGGGCATGCTCAGAGGAAACTTTAATTGAATCTTGTTTGACAGAGTGTGACTGTAACTGGAAGTTTAGAAGGTTATTGTGTGGGGTTGAGAGCTACAGTGTGGAGCTCTTCACAGAGAGCACATCAATCTGCAGCCAGGAACCTGAAAATGCAGCTGTTACAGTAGAAATGCTAGATAATGGTATCTGTGTAGATCACGTCTCTCAAGAACTGGAGACACTCTCAAAAAGAGTGTCTTTTTCCTTACTCCAAAAATCACATACTTAAAAATGTAGAATGTTCCTGTTACAAGGATACTGTCTTTCTAACTGTTAAGAAAATGAGACGGCCCTATTTCCTCCAGAAGAAGCTGAGCATGATGTGGAGTTGTTCTGGAGCATATCTTCACAGGAATATCAGAAAGCAGAGTGTATCTTAGCAGAGCAATGAAGACACTGTAGAAGAATTTTGAAAGGAGAAGGTGGTAGTTCCAAATGCACTTGTAAAGCTGGAGCTGGAAAATTACAATAACTGGAGAAGACCACAGTGACATGTTTCCTAGAAGTAGCCATGTAAACACATTCACCCCACACTGATGTCCCCTTGCTTTGCCAAATGAACAATCTGATAGTGAGGATCAATGCCATGAGTCTGAGTGCATCCCTGTGTACAGATGTTTTGTTCTGGCCAGAGCTTAGGTGCCCAGTATAGATGCAGCTTACTCAGGATTTGAATTTTCAGCCTTCTATGGAAAGCTTAGTTTAGGGCAGAAAACTGCTGATGAGTTAGCAGGGGGAGCTCTTCTTCTGCCTTTACCATAACCTTTTCCCCTGCATGATGTTAGTGAATCCTCCTTTGCCATGATTTCAGACATAAATCTGAAATTCTGTTTTCTTAAAGATGCCATAGTTCCTGTCATAAGAGGTAAAGGGAGTAAGGCGAACTTTCACTCTTGAGTAATTACATCTTGCCTCTGTAACTTCTCCATCAGCTTTAGTATAGAGTGAGTTATTTTCTGCAGGCAGGAGCAGGCAAAATAAGAGATGTACTGGTAAGAGGTTTGTGTTTGGATCTGGTCCCATCCAGTATGTTACATGATGTGAATTTCCAAAAAAAAAAAGCCTCAGGATTGCACAAAACCACTGGGGATCTGCACCCCAAGAGAACTGCCCCAGCTGTTGCAATGATGTCTTACCAGTCCTGTCAATCAAAGGATGGAAAGAAAATGTCTTTTGCCTTGCATTAATTTAGATAGTTTGTGGAAGGGATCCAAGTGAGGTGTGTGGGAGGATGAAAACTTCCCTGGTGCATTTTGTGATTTAAAAATAATAATAAAAAGAAACCCCTTGTGTTTTGAAAACTCTATTAAAAGAAATGTAGTTCTGCAGGAGCGCAGCATGAAGGAGGATAGTGAGGGCCTCAGCAAGGTGAATCAGAAAAAAAATATTCTTTGGGGCGACTTCAGGGAATAGAGCTGAGAGCTGAATGAAACAAATGGCATTGCAGCATCTGAAGCACATGAAATCTACTTTATACATACTGGTTAATTTAGGCTGAGCATGGAAGAGAACAAGGAGGAAACAGTGTTCTTATGCAGACCTAGTGGCGGAAAGACTCTTTGGCTGTCCCACATAGGCTCACATGCCCCTTTGAACTAGCAGTATAAGAGAAACAAACTACTCTGGAGCTGTTTTGAACAGGTTGCCCAGAGAGGTGGTGGATGCCCCTGTCCCTGGGGACATTCAAGGTCAGGCTGGACAGGGCTCTGAGCAACCTGATCTAGCTGCGGGTATTCCTGTACATTGCAGGTAAGCTGGACCAGATGACCTTTAAAGGTCCCTTCCAACTCAAATGATTCTATGGTTCTAAGAAGCTCACAAAAATAGCTACTCGTGGGGGAGAGAATGACCTGAGTTTTGAGGACAAACTGATTTACAAATACATGTAACCCAGTGTCCATCCCTCTGCTCAGCTGAGGGCATGGGAGGTTATTTGGAGACCCTAAAAAGGAAGAGGTGTTGATTAAAATCAATGCAGTATTTGTTGTGCAGGAGAAGAAAGAGAGGGAGAACGTTGCTGCCTGGTGCTCTCAATACAGATGGCAAATTTCAGTTATAAGCATTGGAAAAGGGCAAGCAGAGGCACTCATGTGAGAGCGCTAGTGGTGGGGAATAAGTGAGAAAAGATCTGAAATGATAAAGGAGATGAAATGTGCTTTTTGTTTGTGGAAAGGTAGGAACTGTGACAAACTCAAACCTGAAGCTTATGTTTTATTCTATATTTTCTCCTTGACCTCTGGAGAATACACAAATAAAATCAATTAATGGGCCTTGAAGAAGAATCATTTTAAACTGTTCAATTAAACCCCGCAATGCAGAGAATAGAAAGGAGAGGGGAGAAAAAAAACAATAAATACGTCTTAAAAAATGGACTTGTCTGAGGCGCCTGGGCCCCGACATGCACCATTACTGACGGATCGAATCACACTTCCATTAACACCATAATCTTATAGACTCCACAGGCCGTAAAAAAGGGATTTACTTTAATCAGGTTTGGTTAGGGCTGAATTTGAAAAGCGCTACAAGTGAAATAAAACACGACCTCGTCCCCCCTTTGATTTTCTTTCTTCTCACTCTGGCTCTCTAATTTACAATTTGCCAGCCGCCAATGGCTCGTTTCTAATGGCTGCGATCCAGTGGTGTATATCTAGCTCTCTCCCTTATTGTGGCGGAAATGATTAGGAAGAACATAGATTTTTCATTTCCGCCCACACCTCCTTCTTCCCTGGACAAATGCCCAGGACATGGCACTTCCTTCCGTGCAGCCTTTGGTCCTTTGTGTCCCCCGGTCGTTTTCCTGGCCACTCTGGGGATGATATTTGGCAGGGAGGGACTGAGGAGCAAGGGAGGCATGGGTAAGAGGTGAGAAGGATGCCTGTTGGCTTCTAAGCATCAATATTGACCACCAAGGAGACCAGAAAGCCACAAGAAGCCAACAAACATTTTCTTGTTTCTCTTGCCATCTCCTTTCCCTTTTCCTCTGCTCCATCTTTCAGTCTGCACAGTTTATCGCATGGTCATAGAATCTCAGAATCACAGAATGGTTTGAGTTGGAAGAGAGCCTAAAAACCATCTAGTACCAGCCCCCCTGCCATAGGCAGGGACACCTCCCACTAGACCAGGCTGCCCAGGGCCCCATCCAACCTGGCCTTGAGCACCTCCAGGGATGGGGCATCCACAGCTTCTCTGGGCAGCCTGTGCCAGGGCCTCACCACACTCTGAGTAATTAATTTCTTCATAGTATCTAATCTAAAGCTACTCTTTTCTAGTTTAAAGTTACCTCTTGTCCAGTCACAACAAGGAGTCCCTCTCCAGCTTTTCTGTGGCCCTCCTTTAAGTACTAAAAGGCAGCAGTGAGGTCTCCCTGGAGCCTTCCCTTCTGCAGGCTAAGCTAACTGTTGTGGCACCTTTGTGATTCCTGATATTTTTTTCCTTGGTCTCCAATTCAAGGCTAATTCAATGCATACTGAGTGCAAAGCACGGAGCTGTTAAGTGCTGTCCTGGCCATTAGAGTCTTGCTCTCCTTGGTGTTTAAAAAAAAAAACAAAACTTGTGTTATTTAGAGAGGTGCCTTCGCAGGATGGTTTTAATCAGCCTAAATTCTATTGGATTTTGTTGTATATACATCACTCCAAAAGTAATACCTCCTATTTATTTCCACGGAAACTACAATATATACAAAGAGCGCAGTAACACTATTTGATAGAGCAAATTGTCAGCTACAAAACACTATTTTTCATCTTAGTCATCACCATTAGCTGTGCATTTTTTTGCCACCAATGAACAAGAGCCTGCATGCAATGCTCATACAAACCTGCACCAGCGGAGGTGCTCCGCTGCTGCTGTTACCACTGCTGAAACAGTGGCACCACCACTGCCTCACTGTGCTCACATCTGCTGTTTGGTCTCCATACATTTTCAGCAAGTGTCAATAAATCTCAGTGGGTGTCATGTTTTCTTTATGGAGGAATTCTGTTCCATACTTTTGCTTCATTCGCACTCCCATGTCAGATGCCATTTTGTCAGGCTCCTCTGCTGCCATCTGTCACAATGCAACAACACGTGTGGGAATATTGGGTGGGAAGGTTCAGCCTCTACCACCAACATCCACCTCTGACGTTGTGGGCTGAAATAATAACATAGGAGGCATTACTTTCAGAACAGTCCTTGTACATCTCTAGGTGTTACATTTCTGACCGTAGCAATGTTGTCACTCAGGTAGCAGCAGTGAGGAACTGTAGGCCACCACGGGCTCCCACCTGTTGTAACAAAAAGAAAGCAAAGAGCAGTCACGTTGGAGTAGCTGTTGCTGCCTGTGCCTACTTGTTTTGTGCTTTGTTCTGACAGGGCCTCTGCATGCTCCTCCAGTATAACTGGCCAGTGTAGTGGGAAATTGGCTGGGTAACAGTCCTAAGTGCAATGCAATGAAATTATCTCATGGTGTCTGCGCAGGACTCTGCTAGGTCAGCTGTGGCTAAGAATTGCTTTGTGATAGCTGGATGTTGGCAAGTGTATTTTGGTTCCCAGCAGGGTGCCCGTGTAAAATTATTTGGTTGTTTCACAGAGTTGCAGCTCTCTGAAAATTTCCCTCACTTATCTTATATCCTCTTGTTCCGCTCCAACGCACAACCCACATCTGTGAATGAATATGTAAATTCCTAGTGTTTAACTAGAAAACGCTACCTACTTCTCCTGCACAGCGCTAGCAATGTACTCAGTCGGACTGGACATGTTCCTCAAGGTTTTCAGGATAAAGGCAGAAAAAAAGAGCAGGAAGGAGAAGAGTTTAACTGCTGCATGGAAGATCTGGTTGTGCCCCTTGACTTCCTGAGTGCTGGAGAAGAGAGGAAACTTTCAGGACAAACTGGAGGGACCACATCCTGCTCTTTGGGGTCACTCGTTCTTGGTGACTCTGGAGGAAAGGGTTCTGTAAGGAAGGAAACTCGCCAGAGTGCTTTGTAAAAACAGGCTCAAGCTGCAAAATTTGCAAAGCCCTCCTAAATATATTAATCTCTGAGCTCTTAGAATTCCTCACAGCTGTAAAGCATCGCTTCATATCTCTATCAGGTATAAAACAGCCATTGGTATCATCTTGATTCTGCTTCACTTTTGAAATGCTCGCACTAAGGGAAGGTGTGAAGGAAGGTTTTTTTGTGTGTGGGAATGTGGGATCAAGCATTTAAAATAGAGTAACTGCCGCGTATTTCTGTGTCCTGGTACGCAAACATCACAGCTTGTGCTAGGGCCAACATCTGTACATCTGACTTCATGCCTGTCTTTCTCGGCTTTTGTTTCACACACTTTTGCCATCCTGGAGCTGCTCTGATGGGGCAGGAAAAGTGGCTTATGAGGAAGTTACTCCAAGGTGGGCATTCTGCTGTCCTCCCTCCTGAAGGTGTCAGTTAGCAGCTACTCAAAAAGTCCCAGGAAGCAAGAGGTATACTGGCAAAGAGGAGTTTCATTTTGGAAAGATATGCTGAAGAAGGCTGAGGCTGTGAGATGGGCATTGTGGGTGTTTGTGTGCGTGTACCTGGAAGCTGGAGGGGGAGAGAGGAGGCAGAAACTTGAGGGAAGCAGAAGAGAGGAGTCTGAATGACAGTTTTGTCATGGGAAGGCAAGGCTAATGTTAGCAACCGATAATAAAGGCAGGCAAAGTGGGGGGGGGGAAGAGCATAAAATTCACTTTAAAAACTCTCCAAGTTTAAAAGCTCCCCAGAGGCTTTGTAATAGAAAAGGGCTTTTAAGTGCTATTTTTTCCCCCTGTTTTTCCTTTGGGGATGTCTCAGAGGGATGATTTATTGTCTAATGTATTTAAAGTGACAAGGCCAATTCTGGAGCGCTGGCTGCAGCAGTGCCAGCAGCGCTTCTCGCGGCGCTGCAGAGCGCACACTCTGCTGCTGGCTGCTGGGCACAGGGCAGTGCCACTGCTCTCTCTGCACAGCGAGGTGAGGAAGATGCCCTTACAGACTGCGGTGGCAGGGAGACGGCACCCTCGTTTAGCTGGTGAAAATGGAAGGAGCAGGCTTAGTGATGGAAGAAGACAACTAGAAGCTTGCCCTAATTTCTGCACCCAAGACGAGTGTCTTCCCGGTGCCATATGACAGAAGAGCTCTATCACCATTCCCTTTCCATGCTGCTTTCTGCTACGGCAGCTGGCCCAGTCACTGTGCAACAGCCCTGGCTTCTACTGAGCTGTCTGCACGCCAGTTTGGGCTGTTCCTATTCACTGGCGACCCATGAGCTCTTACTTTCCTCCCTGTGCCTATTTCTGTGGAGACTTGCTGCTCAGGCATGACTGCACCCTGCTCTCTTCATACCACTGCAGCTGCTGCAAGCAATAAGCTTCACCTTCTCGAGGAGAATATAACAAATTCTCAGGGCATAGGATTTTTTTTTAATATTGAGCCTGTATTTACTTTTGCTCTATTACACTTACATTTATATTCCTTAATACAATTCCTCTACCTTCTTGGTATTTACACACTTGTAGACGGTTAATCTTACCCCTTGCCAAGCAATACATATTTAATTATTTTAATCTCTTCTCATATGTCAGTGCTTTCAGACCCTGAATGTTTGGGTTGTTTTTTTTTTTTGCTACTCTCCTGTATTCTCTGTGCTGATCAACATCTTCTGTAAATACGTGTTGCTCAAAACTGAGGGCAGTGCTCCAGCTGCTGTCCTGCCAGATCTATACAGAGGACCAGTACCTCCTTGCTTTCTCATGATTCCTGCGCAGATGAAGCACAGCAGCGTGTTAACTTTATTTTATTTTTCCCCATTGCTGCTATAGAGCAATGCAGACCTGTAACTTAACTGACTGCCCACTATCTCCACAGTCTGTACATCCCCCTCATCACCATTTTCCAAATCTGCCTCTCTTTTAATGTCCTCATTTCTGTTCATTTTTTTCTCATGCAATAGCCTAAATTATTCTAAGTCGATTCTCTTTTTTTCTATTGGTCCCTCTTCCTGGCCTTTCTGGTTTATATTTATATTTTCTCTGTCTGTAGCATTGGGTAATGGAAGAAGTTATTCATGTTTCTGTACTCAAAAATTTTTGATACTTTGCTCCACCGTTATTTGTGCTTGTCTTCTTGCTCCCTCCCTCCCTGCAGCGGTGCCCCTTCCTTACAAATAAGTGGTCAGCAGTCAGGCAGCTGTGTCTTGTCTCTGAAGGAGCCAAGGAGAATCTCCTTGACCTGAAAGGCAGCAGAAGCAGCAACTATCTCATGCTCAGCTTGGCCGTGTTAATGCTGAGTGTGCCAGCCAGCTTTGCATGTTCTAAGTACTGTGTGATGCTTCCTTTTATAATCAGACTGAGCATCACTGCTTCTCCCAATCGCCTCCTGCACTTAATTGACCAATAGAGCCAGACATATGGAGGATCGAATCACAAACCCAAATCAGCAGTTGTCAGAGGAGATTAATTCAAACAGGAAGCTACAAAACACTTGTTTTTTTTCTTTCTTTTTTTCCCCCTCGAGCTCCAGTGGAAGAAATGATTATTAATATCCCCAGCTGTACACTTAGGCAGATGGCAGTGACTCCGGTGCACTCTCTCTACCCAACTTTCCACGTGATTTCTTTAGCATTTAAACGACAATAGGAAATTTTTGAGAGAGGGAAGGAAAGAGGAAGCTGTATTTACACTGGCGAACTCAAAGCACCTATGTTAGATTAGCCTCTGTAAAAGGATAGTCCGTCTTAATTCACTGTACAGTCAATGCAGAGAGAGACAGGTGCACTCTGGAAATACTTGCCTGTCGTCACTGACTCTCTGGGAGTGTAGTGTCTCTGGGTGAATGCCTTAAGTTGGGTGCACACATCTTCTTTGGTTGCATTGTACTTTTAAATCGTGCTCAGGCGTCTCCAGCTCAGAAACGCATCCACCAAGGATGCTCTGATGGTATCCCGCTCTGACTGCATGCTGCAGCTGTGCCGAGGTCCAGGCTCCTTCATGTTAGCTGCTGCATGTTCCTCTGCCAAGGAGTGGCCTTTTCCCACCCCTGCAGACTGAAGAGACAGCACGGTCAAAGAGGGAGAACGAAGGGTGTAGAAATGAGAAGCAGTGCCTCAGGGAGTAGTGATTCCTCGTGAGAAAGGAGTCAGTGCACAGGGAGACTGGAAGTCAGCCTTCTGATGGCAGTCAGGCACGTTGCTTTCACCCTCCCAGGACAAGGAGCTGCAGGCTGGGCAGTGCTTTTCTCCCAGGACAAGGAAGATGCACAGAGATGCCCCGGTCATCCAGTGATACTGGCTCTGCATTGTCGTGTTTGCTTCAGAGCCATCCTTTGCTTGCAGTTTCCCAGTGTGATGTTATGGCTTGTAGGTGCTTCCCACCACCCTTTGCTGTGTGCTGGTAGACCCATGTGTCATGCTGCATTTTAACAGGTGTCCTTAGAGCCAGTCCCAAAAACAGCAGCTCCAGACTCAGAGAACTGCTCTTGAGCTGAGGACAGCTGGAGTGGGGCAGTGAGGTCTGTGATTATTGCAGTTTCCAGGCTTAGACCTTTGCTCTCTGAAAGGTTTCTTCAGGCATCTAAACTTCTACTCGTATAGCTGAGTTTGTGACATACCTATACTATAAGGGGTGGTAAAGCAAGGTATCCTGTTTAGTAAAAGGGGCTTTAGAGAAAAGCCCCATTCTCTCTCAGTCCCCCTGAGAATAAGTCCCCCTAACCCCCTCATCCTCATCTTCTCTAGTTGTAGGAGGCCACAGCTGCAGGCCTCCTTTCCCTGCTCTGATGTCAGGGGGAGGAGGCCTGTAGAAGTGATGGGTAGGATGCTGGGTAATTGGATTTGGTGACTTGTGATGAGGCACACCTGCACTTAGGGTTGGGGCGGTAGGTAAAAGCACTGGGAGACTAACAAAGCTTCTGGCTTCAGCACGTGAGGATTGTGGTCTAGCCCTGTGGTGCATGTGTTTGGGATGTCTGTGACTTACACCCCCGCTCGCCTGCTCCTGGAAATAATTTGACTGCTTGCACACATTGCTGGGTTCTTGATTAACTGTAATCAGTAATGGAGAAGAAACTAGAGCTCTTTGCAGTGAAACCCTCTGCTCGATACCCAGAAGTAATTTTGCTATATTCCATTCTTCCCCTCAAAAAAAAAAAAAAAATTAAAAAGCATGAGGATGCATGAAGATTGGAATAGAAAACATTGACAATCTTATCATACTACCATATAAATCAATAGTATGCACTTGACTGGAATAATACTGATTGCTGTATCCTGCAAAAGTTATAGAGGATTGAGATGGGATTTGAAACTCTGATACTAGGCCTGTTCAAGAGATGCCCAGGCACATTACAGGCTGCCTCAGGAAGCACTTTGTGAAAATCCACAGTCTGTTTTACACGGGTGGTCTGCGAAGATCATCAAAAATGGTCTGAAAGCACAAATACTTGGGTTAAGCAGTGCACCTGGCTGCAACCCTGGCAGTGGATGGGAGAATTCAACAGGATGCTTCCAGCCCTATACATGGAAGCACGTACTGAAGGTAAGAGGGTGCAGAACAGTTTTGGGCAAATAATTTCATGTATATGGGGGGAATTAACTATCTTATTTTCAGTGGATGAAAAAGTGCTTTGAAATTTAAACCTGACCATGTCGCATGAATTCTGGCACAGAGCAGATTTTACTGGGTAAACTCTGTCCGTATTTTCCTGGAAAGCTAGCAATTGCCTGAAATGAAGAAATGCAAATGCACGCTCCTAACTAGGGCAGCAGAACTCAATGCCACAAGAGATCACTTGGGTTGTCAAGTGAGCAGGATTAGAGTTGGTCAAGGAATTTGAGAATAAACACAGTTCTGTTGTGCAGGATAAAAGGAGATGGTGATCAATATATCTTAGAGCTTCAGGGCTTAAGCCAGGCAGCATCTGACAGGATTAGGGAGGAACTTTTTAGACATAGACTCGTCATCCTGTAATTGTCTGCCTGGGATGTTCATACATCCTTTTCTGATACCCTAGTGCGGCTGGCTGAGAGAGCCAGCCAGTGTGGTGAGACCTCTGAAAAAAGTGATGGTGTCTTGCAGTTCTGTGTACAGTAGTTACTGAAAGATGGGATACAATGAAGCTCGAATTTCTGGGTGTAGGATGGTAATAGGTGCTATATCATGCTTCTTGGTTCCACCCAAAGAAGGTGGAAAGGAGGAAGAAAGGTTGAGGGAACTGGGCTTGTTTAGCTTGGAGAAGAAAAGGCTCCGGGGAGACCTCATTGTGGCCTTTCAGTACTTGAAGGGAGCGTATAAACAGGAGGGGGTACAATTGTTTATGAGGGTAGATAGCGATAGGACAAGGGGGAATGGTTTTAAACTAAGACAGGGGAGATTTAGTATAGATATTAGGAAGAAGGTTTTCACTCAGAGGGTGGTGACGCACTGGAACAGGTTGCCCTGTTGTGAGAGGTTGTGGATGCCCTGTCCCTGGAGGCATTCAAGGCCAGGCTGGACGTGGCTCTGGGCAGCCTGGTCTAGTGGTTGGCAACCCTGCACTCAGCAGGGGGTTGAAACTCGATGATCTTTGAGGTCCTTTTCAATCCAGGCCATTCTATGATTCTGTGAGCTGCAGATCAGGAGCTGTGATAGTTCTCTGACTGAGACTGAGCCCTCACTGGGGGAGCGGATGGATGCAGGAGCTCTGGTGTGGGTGAGGGGTCTCGCCAGCTGCTTTTTGGAGCTGTGCAGGTGTGCAGGGACTCATTACATTCTGCGGCTGCTGTCATTAAAGCAGTGGCAGATGTTGTGGGATGTGACTGGTGCAGCCACAGGGGACACAGGAAACCAGGTGTGATGGTCAGAGTAGTAGAAAGGCTCCAGCAAGCTGAGGACTGTGGAGCTGGGCCTTGCTGTAAATGCGGTGGTGCCTTCTGTTATACACAAGCACTTGCTTTCTGGGTCTCCTCTGTGG
Organism: Numida meleagris; assembly: GCF_002078875.1. NCBI lineage: Eukaryota > Metazoa > Chordata > Aves > Galliformes > Numididae > Numida > Numida meleagris. Next base: position 79,517,727 of record NC_034409.1, read on the forward strand.
GTCTCTGTGCTGTAACCCCTAAACTCAGTGTTCACTGTTTTGTCTCCCCTGTTCCACGCCCAATTTTTACATCTAAATGTAACTTGACTGAGGCAGTATGTGTAGTTTTGTTCTACCACTGTTTTTAGATAAAGAGAAATGTCTTCTGTGTTCTGGCCACCTCCTCTCCAATGGCAGTCATAAACAGCGCACTGTAGTATACTCCATAAAAGACGCTGTACTTCTGCAACCTCTTGTTTGTGTGTTGTTTTCCTCTTCCTGATAATCATGCAGCACCCACCTGCCACATGCTTCTGTTTATCACAAAAGGCCTAATAAGTAATGAGGTGATAATGATAGAAAAGCAGAACTGGTGTGTCACAGCTCTGCCTCAAGAGATTCAGTGCGTTTCCCCTGTAGGAACGTGGACTCAGCAAAGGTTAAATTTGTTAGGCCTGCTAGAATCAAGATGTGAAAGAAGCGTTATTGAATTCCTTAAATACACTGAAACAAAAGAAGAGTGGGAAAGGAAAAGGTCTATTTAAGCTGAAGAATGATGTTGGCCCAAGAAAAGCAGGGAATGAACTGGCTTAAAAGATTGCAAATTAGGAAGGAATTTTCTCAGTGTTTGAGTAGCAAGGTTCTGAAGAAGAATGCCTGCTGAAACTGTTAGGGTAAATGCTCCAAGCCATTCTTAAAAGAATATTAATCAAACTGTGAGGAAAATGAGTAAGTCACAGCTTGGCCTTGCCTACCGTGAGTTTTCTCTTATGTGTGGGACTAAACCTGCAAGCAATGCTGGGTTGTTAGTATCTCTCACCTCTGGGAATAAATAATCTAATAAGGATGTAGGTGAAATATCCTTGGAGCTATTTTTGTCTGTCTCAGGTCTTTGACAATCAGTACTGTTGCATTTTAGAGCCTGCCTGAATGTACTCCTTCATTTGAATTCCTCTACTTTAAGTATCAGCATTTCCATTTTGCAGATAAAGAAATTGAGACAGAAAGGTAAAATGACTTGCTTAATGTGCTCACAGTAGAATCTGCACTAGCACCCTGAATGCTCAGCGCTGTGCTGCATCTGCCACTTTATACTTCTGTTACCGCGCAGAAGGTCTGGCTAGCAAGCCTCTCCGAAACCTGGTGGGCTACAGGCTTTCTGGCAATTCTCTGAGACATCAGCATGTGTCTTTATGGAAGTTTTTAGGGTTTTGGAATCTGTTCTTTTTGCCTTTAACGTCTTACAAAGCATCCAGTAAAAAACTCCGCAAGTATTTGTGACACTTTTCTACTCAATCCCAGTATATGCACGTTGCACTTACCATGACAACATCCAGAAACAGGTTTTTCTGTTCGTGCTGATGTTGAAAGACCTGGTGATCACTGGACAAAAGGTTAATCACGCAGTTGTGCAATCTGGCAGATTGGGAAAGACGAGAAAGCATGCCCATTGTGCTTTTCCCTGCCTAGCTCACAGTCACAGGTCCTTCTGGTACCGCTTTCTGACTGCAATAAACTGACCAGCTGCTGCTGTTCCCCATTACTGAGCTACGATGGCATGAGGACTGTAGTTAAATACAGATTGGTATATTCCTGCTTGCATAATTGGAGCACACGGGGTTTAGGATATCATCTGTGATGGTGCATTTGTCAGACTACCGGCTGTGGGCTGGTAGCTCAGCTGCCTTGCTACTGAAATGTAGGAAGGGGGGAAAGCAAAAACCAGTCACGGTCTGCACATACTCCTTTATGTTTTCTTTCAGCTTGTCATAACTCTAGGTCCCACCGGGTATTTCAGACAATAGATAGGAAGGCTCTTTTTTACAAAGTGATTTGGGAAAATAGACATCAGAGTGTAGGGGAACAAACCCTTTGTTTTGATGTGACTGAGGAAGAAAGTCATGGGACTGGCTGTTCATTAAATCTCATGGAGTTTATCCAAGAGAAAGCCCCAGGAATGTGTCTGCCACGGAGCTTTGCTTGGCTTCCACACCTTCTTCACCACTGGAGCCGTGCTGTCATGAGGCACGCAGCTGTAGGGAATAGAGCCTCATTAGTTCTATGGCTCATGGAGCTACTTGTTTAATTTCATGTTTGATTTAAGAATGTGTGTATATCAAGCACTTAACATTCCTCTTCTCTACGTAAGTTATACTGAATCACATATACTTATTCTTGTACTGTTTGTTTTTCATAAGTAATTGCAACATAAACTCTGAATTATTTTATAAATTTTAGCCTAACTGTAGTATTTACGTTGGTCTCACGCTACTGTTATAGAGTGTAGAGGCTTACTTAACCTGCTCAGCTATTGAGAGCTGCCTGCCTATCCATCTCTTTTCTTATAAGTACAAGAGGTATTTGTTTTATACTGCTCCGTATTGCACATACCATGTGGCAGTATGGAAGAGATGGAAGTCTAGCACAAAAGCTTATTACATATGCATCTAAAGGGGGTAGTATTGGCTGACTGCCTCGGTAGGAGAGATACCTCTTGGTAGTAGAGGTGCTCTTGTGATTCAAAAAAGGGCAGGTTAAGTGAGGATTAGTGTTTAAGGCACTGGGCTGGAACTCGAGAGCCATTTTAAGCTGTCTCATGGACTTCCTGAATGACTGTGAATAGTTGACGGGATTTTCCTCATTCTCCTCCTGTGAAGGCGTGTAATACCACCATCCCTTATCACTTGTATTTATGTGGCTATGTGATCTGGGAGGCAAGTATCTGCTGTGTGTTTGTACAGCTTAGCATGAAATCAGGCACTAATCTTGGTGTAGAAAGTTGCTACTGTAAAAACAAATGGTGATAGGTTTCTTAATGGGATGTGGAGCAGCCTCCCGGTTCTAAGGATTGATGGGGTTGGTAAGTGGTGTGAGAGTCATACCAAAAGCAGAGAGTAGGACAGGAATGATTTTAAGTACACAGAATTGTTTTAATTGGGAAGCAGAACTGCCAGGATTTAGAAGAAAGCATTTGAAAGACACAGAAGCTTAACATTTATAAACCTTCCTTTTCAGATAGTGTTTTGATTACCTAGCCAATCTCTTCACAGGGTACAAATGTTTAGTGGCATTGATCATCGGGGGAGGCTGAAACAGAAGCCTCATTATTCCTCTTTTGTCCAGCTGCAACATTAGCTCAGATTGAGGAACTTAATTACCTGGTGTTTAAGTACAGTGTTTAGACAGTGAAAGTTCTCTCCCCTGAATTGTGAAGCTGCATCTTAACTTGGGAGGGAAGGCTAGCTTGTCACCTCGAGCCCGTGTGTGATGTCACTCATCAGTCAGATGCTCCCTGTTAGCAGGACGGACTCCAAAATGACAAGCACAGCCTTCTATTTCTAGAGCATTCGACACTTAATTACTTTGTTTCTGTCAATTGCTTCAGGCACAAGGAACATCTCCGGCTCCACTGTGCCAGGGAGTGGCTGCTCAGCCCAAGGAGATGACACTTGGCTGAGCTTCTGGTGCTTGGTTCAGTCCCCACAGCAGCGTGCCTGTAGTGGTAATGAATGACCAGTGCTTGGTGGGGTTTTCATGCATTTGTCAGGACAAGAAGCCTTAAGTGTGCTCGTGCCTGTTCTGCTGATTCCTCCTGGAAGCTTCTGGTAGTGCGATAGGGCCTCAGTTTTCAGCTTTGGGATGCTGGTTTGAGGTGTCTCCAGTTTTGTAGCCACACTGCCGGAGGCCTTCAGGACTCTATTCTTCTTCTGCCACCTAGACTGCTTTGAACATACAGCTAAGGAGAAGTGGGAACTGTCAGTGCTCTGCCTCTCAAGTACAAAATGCCATTTCAGCATCAAATGGCCAGGCAAAATCTTCTTTGGAAACAGTGCCTGTGGGCACTTGACAAACCTGTTTGGTCATAAATGTCCTCTTTCCTTGCCCCTATGACAAAACATGCCCTCTGGGTTCCATCTCTGCCCAGACAAGGTAAGATGAAGTCATCTATGGACTCAGACTTCTGTCAAGTTACTGTGTGCCAGCAAATTAATGGCACCTTTCCTTCTCTGCCACTGCACTTGCACAGCCTCCCTTTGGAGTGAGGGCTAATCGAAGCGGAATTACATCCCGTAGGGCCTTGTGAATTCCCTAGTGGCAGGAGAGGCTGCAGCATGAACTCAAACCTTAGTAAACACAAAAATCCACAGGAGTGAGTTGTTATAAATGCCCCAAGGGCAGGCAAAGTTTCAGCTGGTGCTTTCTCTTCTTTACACACTGAAGTCAATCAATCACAAGATGCAAATCTGTAGAAAATGAGGCTTCATTAGTTCTGCTGCTCACAGCACTCCCTTGAGGTTTTGTTGGCTGCTTTTTTCTTTTTTTCTTCCCCTTTAATGTTACATCACGTGTCTTTGAGCTTCTTGTCCTTAATGTGGTCAGGTAAGTCTGAGGGAGAAGTGTTGGAGTGTTGTTCCCTTGCTATCCTTTGGAAGTCCCTCTGAGGTTTTTGGCAGTTCCAATTAAAAATGGAAGGACAGTACAGTCCCTCTTTTACAAGCACTGTCTGATGGACAAGAACTTGAAACCTTGTATGATTCTGCCTGTGACCTGATCAAGAAAAGGAGTTGCTTTTCAGTAAGATTCTCATGGGGATGTTTTGGTTTAACTTTGTGGAGAGGCATGGGGTGAACAAACATGTTGCTATAGGAATCTTAGTGCAGGCTTTTGCCCCAGTCTTTGAGAACCTGGTCAAGCTCCTGCAAACGAAGATTGGGCAACATGAAAGGCAGCAATTTATTTTCCAGCCCTTCTAACTTGGACTATTAATGTCATTGTGTAGTTTTGCAAACCCTCTCTGAAGCATCAAAAAGCCCTTTATGAATGAATGTGCTGTACTACCCAGTCCTTGGAGATACAAAAACCCTATTACTTTAAAGTTTTAACGAAGTAGCTTTAAAGCTACTTCTGCATATGAAGCCTCTATGGAAACTGTACTAAATGGTTAATAAGCTAGAGGTATGCATATTTCTCTTCCACATAAATTTATTTTTTTTCCTGTAATATTCTTGATTTCTGTTAGCTATTTTGAGGCAAGGGAGCAGTTAGTCTTTGCTTTCTGTCTTTTATTCCTGTAGAAGCAAAATAATCTGGATGGCAGGGAGCACTGAGAAGGGCTGCCAAGGCAATCATAACTGATCTTGGCGTGGTCTGAATTAGGATTAGCGATGTAGTTCTGCCCCAACTGAATGTGGCTATAGGTCAGATCCATAAGATGCTTAAACAGATAAATGTTTAATTACAGAAGTGTGTTCTTTCTAGTGAGAGCAAATGATTAAAACTGATGGTGGCTAATACTCTAGTTCTGTCCTGATATGGACTGAAAGGGAGTTGAAGGTGCTTTGTTTTTCCTTGTTGTTTTTTTTTTTTTTAAGAAGCAGAACCCAAACACCTTTAAAATGTTTTGAGACAGCCTGAGCTGAACCCCCTGATCAGTGAGCCTTATCTATAGAGGGCCCACTTAGAGAACATCTCTGCTTAGGCCCATCTGTGTATGAATGTAGTGCCCTGCGATGCATTGCAAGTCATGACTTGAACACAGATGTGTGCTCCACTCCTCCTCCTGCTGTTCCAGAAACATCTCTTTTTTTTCAGAGCCTTCATTCTTTGTGGCCAGTTGCTGTATTTTACTCTCGTCCAGCTGGAAAGTGCCTTCCGTAGTCTCTGTCTAGCGCAGCAAGAGACCGTGATTGCAATCAGTTACTCCCAGGTCACTTCACCACAGCCTGATGAGAGTGAAGAGCACTTCAGGCATGCTGATCTCTTTCCCTGCCCACTCCGTCACTACTAGCTTTGCAGAACTGCTGTGAGTTGTGTGGCTGTTTCTGTGCAGCAGGAAGAGGAGCGTGGCGGCTGCTAGGGCTGGAAGTCATCTGTGCATTGGCTGTGCCTGAGACAAGGAGAACCTATTTGCATGGCCTATTTAAATTCTTCAGGCAGCTCACATTTCAGTGTTTTCCACGGAACCAGCAAATCTCAGTGTTTCTAGACAATTTATCACTGTGTGTTTCCCCCATTGGGGACAGCATGAAATCTAGTCCCAGCGAGAATTCATTAGGAGCGCTGCTTGTGTTTTGCATGAGAAAGTGCTCGCAGTTTTAGGTGCTAGATGCCAGCAACCATTCCAGGGCTGCTTGCTACTAGTGCTGTTAGAATTCACCAGCAGGGTCTTCTAGTGTTGGACATGATGAAGCCACCTTCTCCTCAGTTCATGGCACCTTGTGATTTGCTTAGTTCAGTACCAGAAGCCTGAGTATGCCCAAACTGACTGCAGCTGTTGCTGTCCAGATCTGTCCTTTTTTCTTGCATCCTTCTTACCCGTTGGCTACATTCTTTCTTTATGCCACAGGAAGCATCCCAAGGAGAGCTGTCTTTTGAGCACTCTTATAATGGGCTGACAGAATCTTTACCAGGCAAAAACAAGATCTAGAATGTGTGTGTGAGGCTGATATCCTAGAAAGCAACTGAAGTATGAGTGGTCTCTAAACTACCAGATTATTGGAAGACCATGCCCTATTAGAAATGAGCCAAGTCCCTCTAAAGCATTAAAGTATTCAGAGCATCTCAGTTTACTTCAGTATGAGCACCACCTCCATAATGAAGTCTCCGGGGCTCAAATTGTTGTCTTGCTCTGTTAAATTCACATTTACTGGTCAAGGAGTTGTTGTCTCTATTCCTCTTATGCACGAGGGATTTTTCCTTGATAAACAGCAAATGCTTCTATTTATCTTCCTTTAGACTTAGTGATTGAGCTGACTGGGAAGTTTCTATTGAAATTGTGTTTCTGCTATTCCCCTACAGAGCGGACTGGATTCCTGGGGTTTGTGTTTCCGTAGGCATGCTGCGGTCTCTTCTGGTTGAAATGGCAGCATACTGTTGGTCAAACAGCCATGTTACATTATGGGGCACAAAATGGGTCTGGATTATTTGACACAGAGGACAAGGAAAAAGAAAGACAAACTTAGTAAGTTTTTCTTAATAAAAACAGGGTACCTTACGGAGCTTGGCTATTCTAGAGAGAAGAAGGGAAAATTTGAACAACAAATTGAAACAAACGGTTTATACAAGAAGGAGTAAACATTTATTTTTAAAATCATTAAATTATTTAAAGTGCTGAGTCAAAGTTTTCAAAACGTTGCCTTTCGTGAAAGCCACAGTTCTGAGTTTTTATCAGAATTGGAAAGGAAAGTGGGTACTAAAATACTGGAATTTGGTGCGGAAATCTTTTCTCTACTATTTACTACCTTGCAGACTTGCTATCTCTTGCTAGCTGTGTTCTGTGTGAGAGGGGGAATAGTTCGTACACCTAGTATATAGGTGTATATACAACTAGTATATAGGTGTGCTATAACATGAGCTTCGGTGCACAGAAACTGAAAACATCACCAGACCTCACTGAACATGACAGCCTTGTCCTGACAGTGGTAAGACAGTCGAGTTCCCTAAATGTATTCCATGTCACGTAGTAAGACATGGAAACAGGCTGCCTGCAAACACTTCTTGCCCTACAGGAGAGGGTAGCTGCCAGCTCTATGTCTTGTTAGACTGGGCTACCTTCCAAAAGGCAGAGAGGACAAAAGCCATGTGATGGGAGTGCTGTAGGTTGGGGACTGTCTTTAAGTCCATGAGCAGGTCATGTGGAGAATTTGCATCCAGGCCTGAAGGAACAGTGAGCGCTCACCATGTTCCTCTTTACCTGCTGTTCTCTTCTCTGGAGTGGGAAGAGCAATGTTTCCCTCCTCTTCCACCTGAGATCGCTTCTGTGGAGATCATTTCATGTTTGGGATGGGATTGATTTCACTGCTGATGTCTGTAAAAGCGGCAAACTAGGAAATGATATGCTGTAACAACTGTGTAACTATAGGATATTTATACTTTCAGTCTGATTACTCAAATGTTACTTGGCACTTTATTCCACGAGTGAGTGATTAGATGATAAACTTCATATGCAAAAATTTCAGCATCTGCATGCATTATAAAGCTGCTATATCTCAGTGTTGGAGGGGAGAAGGAATATGTTTGGAGGTGATAGTGGAGAGGTGGAAGGAAGGCAGCTCTGATTTACAGGCTGCAGGACCTGGGTTCTGTTCATGTTGATTTCTGCTGTGATGGCGAGCAGTGCCCCCTGGGCCCAGATTTTAGCCAGTTATGACAGTGGCATTTGCAGAATGTCTGATAATCAGCAGTTCTTATTCTGGGAGGTGAGCTGGCTAACATGAGTGCCTGTTTCTACACTTATTTTTTCCCCTTGGGCAGCTCATTCCATAGACACCAAACCCAGGGTTCCCTGGGGAAGAGAGGGGAAAGGGTTGTTGGAGCAGTATCCTAACATCAGCCTGTTGTGGGACGGATGCCTGTGTCTTTCATCTGTATTTTCAGAGCTGTGTGTATGTTTTTCAATCCAGTGAGCAAAACAGAGGGCTGAAGTAGGTGGTGGGAGCTCGTAGGGAATGGTCAGCCAAATCAGATGTGATGTCACAGCCTAAAGCTGTGACAGAAAATCTCAGTCATCAATGAGACCACCACAACACACTTCTATGCTTCCTTCCCCGTGCTTCAGCAAGGATCTCAATGGCCAGCTATACATTTCTTTTCATCATGCTTCTGCAGCCTGATTTTGTCTTCCAAAATGCAAGTTTTGCTTGCCCCGCCACTGCTGCCACTTCAAAAGTTACTTCCCATGCATGTGATGCTGCAGGTGCTTTCTGCAAAGGTCTTTACATGAAATTTCAGTAATGGCTCTGTTGCTGTTATGACTGCATTAGAATGAGCCTGCCTTATGGAGAAGTTTCCACACTGATCTCAGTGTCCTGAATTTGATTACGGTTATGGATTTCTTTGTCTTTTTACTTTTTCAGAGGAATTTGCGAATGCTTTGCCAGACGCCTATGCAGCCATGATACCAATCATGCAGGGTGAGCTGTAGGAAAATCGATGCATCACTTGTCTTGGCAGTTCCAAAAAGGAGATAGTTCCTGAAGTTAGAAATACCCTAGCTGTAGGTGTGGGCGTTTCACTCCTTCTCAATATTATGCAGGCTTCCAGAGAAACAATGGTTTTACCTCGGAGTACAGTTGCATTGCTACAGATCCACGTCCAAAGAAGTGCGTTGTGTCTGAAGTGCGCTCTGATACACATCATTGTTCAAGATTTGACCATGATTTTGAGAATTGTCATTATAAGCATCAGGATTTTGTTTAAAACAATCTTTCTTTTTGCGTACCCGCTTGACAGCTATTAGAAATGGAGACATATATAGCACAGTCGACATTCTGGCTTGACAAAAAACTACTTTTGCTAGACCTGGAAGCATGGAAAGTTAAAGGGTCAAAGGTAGTTGAAACTGGCCTGTGGTTAGGTTGGCTTTGATAAACTCAGACCAACAGTAAGATCGTTCTGATTACTTCTGCCTGGTAACCACTGAGGGTCAGTGTATAAGATGCAGAGTTGCTGATGTCTACTGCATACCTTACTTTCTTCCCCTATCCCCCTCTATTAATTCATGGCTGCTGATTTCAGATGGTTTGAAGTCCCTGCTGCAGCTAAGGCAATCTCTATCTTGTTTCATTCTTTATTTGCAGAGCTGATATATGACTTCTTAATGTTTTTCCTTGTGCTTTGATCCTCTCCTCTGGAAAGAAGTCAGAGCTCCCTATGAAAGTGAGCACAGTGACATGGTTTCCCCCTCCTCAAATCTCTTCTGATATTTTCTCTTATTGTGATGCTTTTAAAAGCAAAGCCTCAAACTTGAGTGCTCAGAAGATGGCAAAAGTATGCTAAGCAGAAGCACGAGGAAGTTAAATATTTAAGGCTTTTAGATTAAAACTCAAAGTAACAGTCCATATTTGATTCCTGTTTGAGGATGAATGTACGGTTTGTGTTTTTTTAAATTAACTTAGATTGGCACTTCAGCCACACCAGTGCGTCTCAAGCTGCTCATTGTTCTTTTTGTTTCTGCTTAGTTTACCATCTCTTTATGTCTACCTTTTAACTCTGGCGTTGCGTATGGATGTTAAATCCTTTAGGCAAAGACTTTTCTTTGTACAGCATCTTGGTATCACAGAGTCCTTGCTTGTGATGGTTTCCTATGCTCTGCACTAATGCACACTGGTCTGACTGCTGTTACCAAATTGCAAGGCGGAGCTGTCCTCTTGGCTCAGTGAAGTGCATTGTTCAAGGCAGTGGCTCTTGGCATCACCAATGCTTGCTCAGCACAGCTGGATGTGAGTGGGACAGCTTGAAAAAGACTGATCCATGGCATGAGGGTGCTTTTTTTGCAAGTACTCTTCAGTCTGGAGACTGAGGAGGCTCAGGGGAGACCTTATCGCTCTCTATAACTACCTGAAGGGAGGTTGTAGTGAGCTGGGGGTCGGCCTCTTCTCTCTTGTAACTTGTGACAGGACAAGGGAGAATGGCCTCAAGTTGTGCCAGGGAAGATTTAGGCTGGACATTAGGAAATACTGCTTTTCTGAAAGAGTGGTCAGGCGCTGGAATGGGCTGCCCAGGGAGGTGGTTGAGTCACCGTCCCTGGAGGTGTTCAAGAAACATTTAGATATGGTGTTGAGAGACATGGTTTAGTGGGGTTATTGGTGGTAGGTGGATGGTTGGACTGGATGATCTTGTAGGTCTTTTCCAACCTAGCTAATTCTATGATTCTGTGATACTCTCTCTCTCCTCCGAGTTCAAAAGGTTCTGCGTTGTGTGCCCAAGTGTGTTTGTCTCCTCTTCACTGCCCTTTCCTTGCTATCAAGAACTGGCAGTGGTACCTGCCATGTTGCTCTCCTTGTGAAATGTCAACTAAAGCAATTCAATCTTATACCGATTAGCTCCAGCTAAAAAATGTCAGGAAAGCATTCCTTGCCATCAAAGCTTGCCTTTGTCAGAAGAGCTGGCTGGTGAGTAAAGAAGTCAGAGATTACTGATATGGAGCGATCAATTGAAGAACTGTAATTCAATCAAATGGTTCTGCTGGTATCATAAACTACGAGAGCAGGGCTCAGTCCATTTTAGAGATCATCAGAGCCCTGTGACTGAGTTAATACAGACTCTGCGATCGATGAAACTCTCTCTCCCTTACCTCCTTTTAACTTACCCTCTTGCTGTCTGCTTTTCCATTTCTCCTGTTTGTCCTCTGCTCCTCCACCCTTGCGTGCTATCTCCTTTTAATTTCCCTTGTCGCCTTTCCCTCCTCTTTTACCACCTTCCTTCTGCTCCTGCTTCCTGCTCCGCTCCTCACTCCTGCGAGCCAAGCCTGATGTACGTGACAGATGTACAACAAGGTTGGCAGATGCTTTGTTGTTAAATGAAGGGGGCTCTTCAGTATGTCAATTCTGGCAGAGTGTATATTTTTTCCATTTTGGGACATCAAGAATTCATGTCAGGGGTCAGGAATACAGATCAGGATTTTTCCTTTCTAGTCTCTTTGTGTGTCTTTCTTTGTTATTTCATTAGAATCATAAAGGGAATATCTGTCCAGGTGATGAGCTCATAAACACTATTAATGCCACTTAGATCTTCATGTATTTTTCATGAGGTGAACACATGGCTGTAGATAGCGGGCATACGTAACCTATGATGTGGCATAAAAATTTAAATTTGCTGGTGGGCAGCACGTCTTATGACTGGCAAGGGGTGCTTGGCCTTTTTATTTTACTCTTAATCAGAACTTTTATTCCTTGACATTTTGGGTTGACTAGCTGCACCTGCTGTCCAACGCAATTGTGTGAGCATTACCTGTGATCACTTTGTAAAACAGCTGTGAGCTTGTGTGCCTCCGGCTGTGCTGAGCCACTGCTCCAGGGAATTGGGAAGCTGACTGTGTGACAGCGTGAAGGGACAGCACCGAATGCAAATGTAAGCTGTGGCAGGACGTCACTGTAAGAAAGTGGACCAACTGGGCAGTGTGTGAGAAGTTGGTGTTGTCACCTAGTCCCACCAGCCCGCAGATTGAGGAGGAAATGCTTCACTATGGCTGTGGCTCGGCATTCAGTTTAGACCATGGCTGTAGGACTTGGGGCCTGTTACTGGCTACAGAAAAAGTGACTAGATCCAGGACACCAGCAACACCTCAGCTGCAGCAGGAGACCTTTTCTTACAGTTCGGGTCTCTGTTCAGTGTGGTTTGGGGTGCAATCACGCTGATGTACCTCTGCACTTGGCTTAGTGCTTTGCTGTTATTTCCTCTTCCCTTTTCTCAACGTGCAGCAGGAAAGCCCAGCTCTTTCTTTATCTGTGGGTGGTACATATTCATCAGCCTAGCTCACCAGATCAGAACAATCAGCAATTGACCGTATGTTGAAAACAGACACGCTCATTAATTTTAGGAGCCAACGTTCACTAACCAAAATGGCTCATAAACTACCCCAGGGGAGCGGGGAAAGATTGAAAATTCGAGATGTGGTGCCTTTGCGGCAACGCGACTGCTGGTCCTTCTCCTCTCAGCTCTTCAGCGATCATCTGGGATCTCGTGCGTGGCATTGGTGGGCCCTCTTCCTCTTGTCTTCGTCCCTTACCTGTGCTCAGCGCTGATGAGAAGAGGTGGGCTCCGGAGGTGTGCGTAGCCGACAAGGGAAAAGCACAGCTTGGTGTGACCTCCTGGAAACTGAGCTGCTCTTCTCATAGGGAGCAGCCATCCTCTAGGTCCTCTGTGAATTTCACAGCAGTCCACTTAGATCCACAGTGCAGTCCCTTGGGCATCCCACTGCAGTCACTGCTGAAGTAGGAATATCAAGCCACAGCCACCTCAGCTTGTTTAAGCTATTCTGGTAGCTTTGAGTTAGACATCTCTTTGGTGTTCCTAACACTGAAGACTTTTCCCACCCCCACATACTTCAGAACTTCTGTTCTCTTTCAAGTTTTCTTTTTTTCTGTGCTTTTGTTAAAATCATTTCTCTTCCTTCAAGCTTTTCAAAGTACTTCTGAGGCTTCTCAGTCACACAAAGAACGCTTTACGGGTTGAATTCCTGGTTGTATTCCCTGTATTTCTGGCTATTTCATGTTTCGTATAATATAGGCAAGGTCTCTAGCAAGGACTGGTGATTATGGGCCATTCCATTAGACAGCTTGCCCACCTTGAGAAACTATAAAGAGACTTAATCATCAGAATGTGTTGAGCCCTCGTTATTTAAAAATGAGGTTCCATTTAGTTGTTTTAAGACAGACTTCAAAAATGTATACATGAGGGTTGTAAAAAGGGAGATGGGCTCACAAATGACTTGGTCATGTGTAAAAATGTAAAAATTGCTTACCTTTTTAAAAGATGTGTTTTAACTACCAGGATAGAATTAGAGTTGCACTGCAATTTGAGGTCTGTTTTAGTGCAGAATATCCTTGAACAGCTGTGGTAGAATTTTGGCAAGTAGATGTGGAGCTCGCTGTCATGTTCTGGTGGGTGTGAGTACATTCACACAGAGGAAAGGGGTATTGGCATAATTCGTGCATGCATTTGTGTAGCCAGTGCTGGAAGTTCAACAAGTGATTAGCATTAATGAAATTATGTGGGCAGCAGCAATGGTATCATGTACTCTGTTCATCCTACAAAGCGGCAGCATTCTCTGTGACCAGTGAAACATTCTGCCTTCTCCCATATTATTTGTCAGCCAGGGCGTGTGTTTTTTTTTCTGAAATATTCAGCTATAATACGTGTCTGAGAAATATCTAATGAAACCAAATGTGTGCCTGTGTGGGGGCGGAGAGCTGTCAGCATTTATTGCAAGAAAAGGAATTAGTCATCACAGGGCTTTGTCATGAACTTCTGTTTGTCTGTCTCCTATCCCAGGAAAAGGAGAGAAGCTGCTTATTATCACCACTTCCCCCTTGGATCCACTTCTTCCAGTGAAAGTAATTCCCATGGAAATGACTTTTCCTCCTCATTTCAGAAGCGAGTAAAAGTTTGGGGAAAATACTGCTAAGATTCCTGATAAACTGGTGAAGAGTACATAAAGTTAAAACTGTTTCCCAGAACTTTGTATTAGAAACTCATCTAATACGAGTCTCAAGAAATGAATGACTTCACTGCAGATGCAGTCTCCTGCCTCAGAAATACTGAATTTTCAGAAATGGCTTGAAAATGATAAAAATGTGTAATAAAACTTCAGGGGCTTACAAAGATTGAAGAAACATGCAGGTCAGTGGATTTGTTGGAGAAACAGAATAAATCCAATTTACTCTTTTAGAAGTTATGTGCAAACAGCTGCAATGTGTCTGTCTTGTTCAAGCCATTTCCTTTCTTCTTTATCACATACTTAACTACATTGTCAACAGCGATCACATTTGTGGAGTACTGGGTAAACAATTTATAGACAATAGATGTGGGGTGAAAAAATACGACAGTTCTGGAAGTGTCCTGCCTTCATTTAAATTTGACCACATTCAAACCTGCTGTTGTTCGCTAAACTTCAAAGGTAGCCTGCTGTGCTCAGTCAAATCCACATACTTGTGGTGAAAATTATTCAAACTTTTAAAAGAATCCTGGCAATTTTGGCCTCCTGTTCATGTTCTTCAGTGATTGATAAGCAAATCATCATTCCTCACCCTCCCTCCATTTATTGTCTGGTTGAGATTATTCAGAGAATTTCTTTGAATAACTTTGGTCTGTTGATATATGAACAGTTTGTCTGATACTCAGTTTGACCCGTGTCTGTAAGATCTGACTGGACACGGTAAGCCATGTGCTTTTCTTCCTGCTTCCTAATTGGATTATTGGAGTGCAATCATGGATGACATGATAGGTTTTATGAAACTGTAGAGAACATTCAATGTTCATCACTATTCACAGCTGCAGCAATTTTTTTTATGACAGGAAAGTTGCTTCTGATGATATCACTAACTAAAAAGAAGATGCAACAGTGATGAAAAAAGTGTCATACTCTGGAGGTCAAAAGACTGTTTTGAGTCCTGAGGAGGATGCTTTCTCTTCTGCTCTCTCTAAACTTACCAGAGGCAAGTGAAGATGGAGAACGGGAATAGCTTTATTTCATGGTTTGTCCAGGCTCACTGGAACCTCCTAGCTCTGAGTGGGGTACAGCTTGACATCCCCTTATTGCTCTGGTGCTCCTTCAGCCTTCCCTGTTCATCAGCTCACTCTGATAAGAACAAGTCTTGGGCAGGGTAGTGGTACTCAGCTTCTAGTACATGAAACTGAGAAGGGGAGGAACAAGCGAGGGCAGTTGCCCAAATGGGAAATGCCATTATTATCTTTCACAAATGCCATGCTGCTGGCATCTGCCTTGGTGAGTATGTGGGCTCACAAACCAGATACGTTTTGTTCAGCTGAACGAGGTAGCGGCCATGTACCACACAATTAGTTTGCATAAAGGTGAGCGTGGTGTCTTGGAAATGGGAAGCAAGGTCTCAGACAGCTCTGAGCTGTGGGTCAGGGCAGTCTGTGTAACCCCACTGCCACTGATCACATTTCAGCTGACATGTTGTTTGATGTCCCATTAATGAACAGTGGAATTGCTTGCCTTCCTTGTCTGGTCACTTGTGAGTAGGAACTTAAATATTTTAAGGGATGCTATGACTCAAGATTCAGCTTGACTTGTGAAGATGAGACCGTAGGGGGTCCCTAAGTCATCTTCTAGAGTAAAAACATATGTCCCACTGGGATGAAAGTGAACTTTGTACTTAAAAACATCTGTGACCTCATGCAGGCACTCATTGTATCTATCTGTTTCCATCCCTGACGGTTTACCCATATGGTACCACAGAGGGATTGTTCAAAGTATGACTGGAACTTAATGTAGTGTTGTAAATGGAAGTGTACTGCTAATTTATGTGATGGTATTAGAATGTACTCACGTGCCTTTGTCAACCAAGTATTGCCTTTGCATCCCCCCTACCCTCATCTACTACTTGTGTATGTTGATAGATTTTCATTGAGCTGCCCACAGTCACTCAGGTCTTTCTGCTGAGTGGAACAATTAATTTAGGCTACAGGTGTCAGCATGGATAGTTCAAACAGGCTTGGCTGTTTTACCTTCTGTTTGTTGCAGAGGAATTCTGCTATTATGCTGTAGGTATGCCTAGCTTGATAAGAGATCTCTGAAGATTCTTATTATATGGCAATCTAAACAAGACAAATCTTGCTATTCCTGGAATTTTTTTCATATTACTAATGATTTGTTAAAATACGCAAGTAATAGGCACAGAAAAAAATAGTCTGTTTTGAAAGTTATCATACACTACATTGCCCTTCAGACATAATGGAAATGTTTGGGGTCCATTTTGTCTTGCGTATTTCTGATTAAATGGCAGGACCATATGAATGTGAAAGACTATTAGATTTTGTTCATATTGCAGTTCTAACAATGTAAAATGAATGATATTCTAATCATGGGTATATACTAGCCCATCGATAACCAGCTTCATTTTAACTTCTCTAAAGTAATGGAAAAACAGTTTTCAAGGGTTGTGGTTTTTTGTTTTGTTTTTCCTAGAATTGGCAGTGTCAAGAAATCCCCACTTACATTAACAATTATTTGTTTGCTTAGCTTCTGTGCTTGGCCATGTGGCTGTTACATTAGGCTTTCTTCTTTGATTTCCTTTATCATGGCATGTCTAATTTTTTTTTCCTGAGCAGAAAGCAT
Source organism: Numida meleagris (assembly GCF_002078875.1). Taxonomy (NCBI): domain Eukaryota; kingdom Metazoa; phylum Chordata; class Aves; order Galliformes; family Numididae; genus Numida; species Numida meleagris. The sequence goes on from NC_034409.1 coordinate 79,534,288, forward strand.
GTATTATACCTAGAATGTTTACAGCTTTGTGTTTTCTTCACAAGAGATGCTAAACTACAACTCTATGCTTTTGGTGATGTTATATCACTGGATACTGTGTGAGCTGAGACTACTGCTACTCCAGTGGCCCCTGTATTAGAGGACCGGTGTCTCTACTGTCATAACTCTACTGGAGTCATTGGAGCTGTGCTAGAAGAAAACTTGGCCTCGGTATATCCTTCTTGAATACTTTATAGCCAGGTAATACAATATCCCATTGATTTCCTTTTTTGTCATTTCTCCACATTTTGCTATCAGAAATGCTTGTTGAGTTATGATCCCATTCTTTTGCTAGGAATTCTGTACTGCTTCTCAATTTGGTACAATACCTACCCTTCCATATGTCTTATTCTTGGCTCTGTGCCGTTGAGTCCCTTAACAAAAGGAAACTTAGGAAGCCATTTCCTGCGTGTCATTTTTGCCTCCCTCGCTGTTTGAACACATCAGCTGATTTCAACCAGAAGTGTCAGAAATCTAGGCGATTAAAATGTTTTATCCTCTATGTTTTACGAAAATAAGTATGTAGTCCTCGAAGTAATGCCGCTAAAAGTGAAGCTGCAAAGTGAGCTCTGCTGTTCTGGGTGCTGCAGAATTCTTTCAGGAGAAAACGCAGCCCTGATTAAAGCTTCGATCAGTGCTTTTAACCGGGACCAAAGATATTTTTGGGAAGCTTGGCTTGTTTCAGTTATTTTGCCCATAGTTTAAGACTCTTAATGTGTACTCCCAATGATGTCCATGAATTCTCAGTGTCTTCCTCTAGCTGCTGAGATGCAACTTTTTATACTCTGGGGTAGGCTGAAGGGCTCTCTTCATTCGTGGTTCCCAGATTGCTTTGTCTGACATGAATACCCACAGCATTTCCTCCCACCAAGTAACTGCAGTAAGCTCTCTAACCTTAGTGAGTAAATATAAAACCCCAACCAGCACTCACTAGTGAGTTGCCTAAGCATTGTGTAAAAATGCACAGCTCTGACACTAGAGCCAAAGGTTCAAATCTTTTTCGTGTTTAACATAAATACAGCTTATCATAATTCTGAAGATCAAAGATGGTCACTCCTCCCATTGTGTGAGGAAAAAAAAATAGCCAAATCTTATTGCTGGAAGACAAATTTCAGCTAACGGATTTGTGCTATTGTCTCCCCTAGTTTCTTATTCATTTCAACCTGGAACACTGAAGGGCTTGGCTCTGAGGTGTGAGCTATCATCTCCGTAATATCCCTGTAAGCTGTCTTTATAAATAATTCTGTCTCTCTCCCAGTTCAGCAACTCAGGCCTCAGCAAGAAATGCAAGATGCATTAGTTTACCCTGCCAGGTGGCCCCGAAAGGAAATTTCTGGATGTAAGTGATGTTTGGTTTGTCTCAGCACTGGGGCAGCTGCGAAGGGCTAATCTTCAGAGAGTACTGATAGAGGATTGGAAAATGAGCAAAACAGGGAGCTCAGAATGACAACAGATCAAGAGAGGACGAGGTACAAGGATGTGCCTGGAGAAAAAGAGAGAGAGGAAGAGGTAAAAAGCATGAGGGTGCAGAGATAAATGAAAGCAGGGAGGGAGGAGGTAGTGAGGAGATCCCAGTTTTCATCAGTCTTCAGCTCTGCAGCAGGTGAAGAGGCTTGGGTTAATGGAGTGTCTGGGTAAAAGCTTGGCCTGCTCAACAAATGGAGGACAGAAATAAAAGGGAAGCCATCAAAGGGAGCCAGAGGAGAAGAGGAAAGTAAAGGCTGTAATTCATGGATGGAGAGACAGGAGAAGATAAAGCTCTAGGAAGACTGCAATAAAGGGATGTTGGAGCAATAGAGAAAGAAAGGCAGGGAATTAATAAAATGATGGAGAATGGAATGGGGGGCAGAAGAGCTTATGACAACTTAGAACAGCTTGAAAAAGGTCACGCGTGCCCTCTGGGCTCCTAGCCACACAAGAGCCAGAGAAGACTGTCATGGTAGATAAACAAGGGATGGTAGGATTGAACACTATTTATAACTTGCTTGTCATCCGGCATGGGAACGGAAATGAATATCCTGCCCCTGTAAGGTTGTTGGGGCTCTGGGGAAACTGGTGCATGGAGGACAGGTGCCAGATACTCACACGTGTTTCTCTTCCACTCAGTGGTGCTGGAAGGGTTTGTGAAGGAAGAGAACAGAACTCTTGAAGAAAACAGGGCTTATTCTGTTGAAATCTGTGCTTCTGTGCCACCTTGTCCGCTGGCCTAGGAGAAGTGATTGAAAGACAACAGAATATTTGTGTGATATGGCATTTGGGTGACAGTCCGTGACTTGGGTAACTTACTGCTCTACCTCTTTAACGGCAAGTAACTTAGGTTCTGCCTATTTTTTTTGTCTGAATTTCAGACCACTGCAAGCTTTGATAAAAGTTTTAAGACCAAAGAAAATCAGTTTGAGAGCCTCATTTCAGGTCCTGTCTGGCTCCTTAACAGTTTCAGAGGTGGCTCCTTAGAGGTAGGTGTGTTAGCTACTGATTAAGAACAAGAGGCTTCAAAGAGGTACAGTGCTACTCTGTTATGCCACGCTGTGGCTATCTACCTGCAGCTGAAGTCTTCCTAGATACAATGGGGGACAGAGAAGTTGGCAGACCTGTGTGACTGTTCACTTGTGGTTCTTACAGTGAGCCCTATTGAGGACTCAGCAGGTTGAGAACCGTGCAACATGCAAATGGGATTTGTGCCTTCAGCATATGGAGACAAGCTCTCCTCTCCTTCCCCTGGTATTATCTGAAGTACAGCTTTTCTTGCTTCAAGTTCAGGTGGAGTGAAGGAGATAGGGTTTTGAAATGGAAAAGGATTGAGAAGTTACTGAATGTCACAGTGCTGTTCCTGTTGCTGAGTATCTGTCTGCTTCTGGGATGCTGGCAATCCTTTTACTCTCACAGCAAGCCCTTCATGCTGATTAGCCATATGGACACTTTGAAAAACAGCTGAGTGAAGAGGTCTGAAAATCCAGATCTTTCCAGTATGTGGGGGCTCTGCCCATCTGTGGGTGTCCATAGGTCGGATGATTCCAGTAACAGCCCCTTGGTGGAGGCTAGGAGTGGACAGCTGTTCTGGGGATCTCTACCAGTTAGCCAGAAGGAAGGGAGCTCTTACTGAGATGCTCCTTCACAGAGCAAAAAACAGAATGCTGTTGAGCTTTGGCAGGAAAACCATTTCTGAAAGTTCCTCTGCCAGGGAATGTAATGTCACAGGTAGTACAGAACAGCAGTAACAGACCACTTTGCCATGTTTATAGACCTAATGTCTATACAGCTGGGGTGAGGTTTTAGCTGTTATGTTCTGAAAGGATTTTTGGGTAGGTGGGCACCTGAGCCTGGTAAGCCAGCTATGTGGCAGGCAACTTTTATATTACATATGTGTACTCATCCCTCAAGAGATTTGCATGTTTCTGTATGGGCACAAATCCCTGCTCATGTGAGCACATAAGTCATCTTCCCTTCTGTAATTCCTCATTTTGAAAATCTGTGTGCTCCCTAGAGAAGGGGGATGACAAGCAGGATCATCTGTCTGCCGAGGTTGCCATCTCTTCTCACCAATGCTCGAGGGCTTTTGCAAGTGATCCCTGTCCAGCTTCCCATCCTTACCAGACTGTGGGAAGCAAAAGGACACCAAGTCCACATGCTGTACTTTATTTCTGGTAGCATGTACTTTTTCAGCTCACTGTCTGAACGCCTGGCGTTTTTTCTGATGACTCCCATTCCGTCAGCAAATTGCCCTACTGTGATCTCCTGAATGTGCCTCAAGGCTTTAAGCCCATTTCTCCCATCCAGAGCAGGTGGGAAGGGAAAAAGTGACCTCATCTGAAAGATCAGTTGTAGGCTTTTCACTGATGAAGGCAGAAGAGTGTCATATCTCCTCCTTCAGTGGCTTGTTAACAGGCTTTGAGCAGGATTTTAATCTTGAGTTGAGGTCTCCCTAGTGCTTTTTTTGTTTGCATTCACCCACTCCTGCTTCCTTTCCACAATGGTGTGAGGTACGTATCTTCTGTCATACTTTAATCCTCACTCACAGTGCCCCAGGGAGCTGAGGAGGGCCTGTCATCCCTGGCTCACGGATGGGCAATGAATGCACATATGCAGATTAATGGTGTGACTGTGTCTTGGAGACAAAGATCTGAGCTCTTTCTATGCGAGTTGGCTCCGAAATCTGGAACCCAAGTCTCATGTCCTGTCCTATCTCTGTCATAAAGAGCGGCTCATTATTTCATGCTGACTGCTGCCTACTATATTTCGGCCTCTCTTTCCTCCATGAAATCATGGTGTCATTATAATGGACAATGAGCTGATAACGGACATGTAGTAGGTGATGTGTTTCCTATTCCTGACAGTCACTGATCCTCTGGTTGCTTAAAGCAGAAGGGCTGTGACTCCCCACTGAAGCTATAAAAAGTGGCAAAGCTACATCCCGCCCCCGCCAGTCTCACAGGAGCAGTCAACACTTACTTAACCTTTAGTGGCAGGTGACATACCTCAAAGAGAAACAATGGTTTGTGGGTAATGGTTTATTTATTTCTTCAACAGCAAGCTGTAAATCCACCTATTTATGGAAGCCACATTTCTTGCCTATTGTTCAACTGTTGCTCAGAAGTGCCATTCTGTTATCAGCGTGGATGTCAAATAGTCAGGGCTCTGTCAATTTGATGTCATGTCTGCTGCAGGAGGAACCAAGGTTTTGTGTACGTACACTTGCATTTTGAGAGAGTAAGTGTGAATGAGCTGGAGAAGGGAGGGAGGGAGAGAAGAGGCAACTTTGCATCAGTCCTTCGCTCCTTGTCATAGAATCATGAAATCATAGAAGCGTTAAGGTTGGGAAAGACCGCTAAGATCATCTAGTCCAACTGTCCACCTACCACCAACATTGCCCACTAAACTACGTTCCTTAGTACTACATCTGCCCTTTCCTTAAACACCTCCAGGACTCTGACTCCACCACTTTCCTGGACAACCTGTTCCAATACCTAATCATTCTTTCTGATAAGAAATTTTTCCTGATACCCAGCCTCAACCTCCCCTGGTGCAACTGGAGGCCATTCCCTCTCATCACTAGTTACCTAGGAGAAGAGGCCAACCCCACCTCGCCACACCTTCTTTCAGGCAAATGTAGAGAGTGCTGAAGAGTCTGTCTGCTCTTGTGTAACCTACTCTAGAGAGCCTACCTTGGCAGGGAGGTTGGACTAGATGATATCCAGAGGTCCTTTTCAACCCCTATGATTCTGTGATTCTGAGACAAGGTTGGTCAAGCAGGACCTGCCTTTCATGAACCCATGCTGGCTGGGCCTCATCCCCTGGTTGTCCTGCACATGCCATGTGATCAAACTCAAGATGATCTGCTCCATAACCTTCCCTGGCACCGAGGTCAGGGTGACAGGCTTGTAGTTCCCCGGATACTCCTTATAACCCTTATTATCTATGGGCATCACATTAGCAAGTCTTCAATCCTCTGGGACCTCTCCAGTTGATCAGGACTGCTGGTAGATGGTGGAAAGCAGCTTGGCTGTCACCTCTGCCAGCTCCCTCAGCACCCTCGGGTGGATCCCATCTGGCCCCATGGACTTGTGACAGTCTAGATGGAGTGGAAGGTGTTTCCACATGAATCATTGCGGATTTATTCTGCTCCCCACCCCAGACTTCCAGGTCAGGAGGCTGAGTATCCCAACAATAACTGGTCTGACTTCTAAAGATGTAAATATGTAAAAAAGACTGAGAACCTCAGCCTTTTCCTTATCCTCAGTGGTCGTACTGCCTACTGCAACCAGAAAAGGATAGAGATTCTGGTAGGAATACCGGTGTCTTGAACAGTCCAAAGTCTGGAAGTCCAAGGTAGCAGTTTTTCTGACCTCCTTCCTAACTTCTCCAAGGAGTGAAAACTCTGTCAAATCTGCAAGGTGGTACTACCTGTTCTTTTGGGCATGAGTGTATGTTTCATGAAGCCTAACACCCACTTCTGTTATTTGTGGAGGGGGAGATAAGAAATGAGTGCCAAAACATATAACCATCAACGCAGTTAATACAAATCAGCTTAGCATCACTATGAGTGTAAGCTGTTCTCCTTTCCTTAAACCAGCCTGCAGATTGGCTTTGTGCATGTACACATGCTAGTACACTGAAATGTTTTCTCCAGCAGTGTTTTGTTTATGGGTGCTTTCGTTAATATGGAGGTACGATGTGTTAAAGGGTGTTCATTTAGTCAACCACATGACTTCATCCTTGTCTTGTGAGGTCACATGAGAAGCCAAGGCCACAGATTTTCAACTGTGTTATCTTATCTCTGCTTCTGAGGCTAATCCGAACTTAAGGAAAACTTCCAAACCCATAGGGATGCTTTAGTCCTAAATGTTTGACAAACTTCATTTCTTTAAATATTTCCTCTTAAATATTTCTTGCATCTTCCATACCGCTTCTGAATTTCCTCATTCCCTCTGCTGTGGTGCCTCAGTGCTTTTATTCAGTGTATGGTGGTATTATATTTCAGCAACGTTCAAACAAGCCTTTAATTTTTCTGGCATTTCTGGATGTGCAAATGACCATTTGCATGTGAAAAATGAGCGCACTCACAACTCTGCAGCTACCCATAAATATCGGAGAGTACAAAATTGGAGGCTGCAGTATGCAATTTAGCACAGTGTCTTTGTGCCCTGTTCTGTTCAATTTATTGTTGGTGAAGCATGCACCTATGCATAAAGCTGAAGTTGTACACGCATTTTCACTCTAAATGCTAAATTTCAAATAGAGCTGGATGGGATTTTTGGTTGCGTACTTCATTCATCAGAAATAAGTACTCTGTTTGACCCAAGTGATTTGTGAAATGTTTTGGCCTCAAGCCCCCTCCTTCAGACTGAAAAATTTAAAATTTTTTGCTCTAGCTTTTTCAGAAAATTAATATATTTTTTGCTTCACAATTCTTTGACGCTTTTATTCACTTTTCCTTTTGTTAATCATTGTAAGGAAAAAACAGAGGAAATTACATTAACTGCAAGTATTTGTGGGTATCTGTGGTGGAGCATCTTGGCAAGAAGATTCAGTGTTTCAGATAAACTGTAAATAAAAGATCTTTCTTTGGCCAAAAAACAAATCGATCAATACAGAATAATTCATTCCCAGATGATGCTGCCCATAGATAAAAACAGGCTGCTTAGGTGCAAGGGCAACCACATGGGATCTGCACAGATCAGTTTAGGTTTGACAGAGCTTAATACCTCCGCTGCCATACAAATGCAGCTGGGTTGGTTCTGGGCATTCACTCAGCACTCTTCCGTGCGAAGGTGCATTAGCCTAGGCATGAGGTATGGTACAGAAAAACCTGAGTGTGTTAGCTTGGTACGGAAGTAGTAATACTGTTGGTGTTGTCTTCTCTCTGGGATCTAGCTTTTTGTTACCGTGTCCTGTAGAGAACTGATCATGTTTGCACATCTTCATTTTAAGATGCTTGCAATGTTTGGATGGCAACCAAGCATATTTTGTCAGCTTTTGAACTGAGCTTGGAGAAAAGTGATAACACAGTCATCGTATCTGCAAATGGCAAAGTCTAACTTCTCAGTTGTAACACATGAAAATTTTCTTGCTGTCTGGTTTGCAAGTGGATTTAGTTCTTAACTTTGTTATGATGCTCAGAAATTGTAATTTACTTGGGACTCAGGCCATTGAGAATAAATGCCTGTAACCAGCCCCCATCCAACCTGGCCTTGAACACCTCCAGGGTTGAGGCATCCACAGCTTCTCTGGGCAGCCTATGCCAGGGCCTCACCACCCTTTGAGTAAAGAATTTCCTCCTAATGTCTAACTCAAAACTCCTCTCTTTTATTTTATGTCCAGTCTCCTTTGTCCTATCACTACACGCCCTTGTAAAAAGTACCTCCCCAACTTTCCTGTAGGCTCCCTTTAGGTACTGGAAGGCTGTAATGAAGTCTCCCCTAACCCTGTGTGTTAAACGCTTTGCAGAAGTCTTTGTAGACTATGTCAACAGCCTTTCCCTCCACCACCAGGTGGATCACCCAGTTGCTCACGCCGCTTGGTGTCATCTGCAGACTTGCTGAGGGTGTGTTCAGTCCCACTGTTCTTGTCACAGACAAAGATTGGGCTTGTGTCCAAAAAGTTTTGCTCCTTTCAGGGATTTTTTTTTCTGTTTTAAGACTCTCTCCACACTTGGTGTGGCTTAGAGAATCGAGAAGTGGCTCCGTGCAGAGGGTCCTGGGCCCATTACTGAATGTTGTGCCCTTCTGGGCAAGCCATTACATCCTCTGTGTCTCCAAGCCTCATGCAGCCTTGATCTGCTGTGAGCAGATAGCTACCTTTTCTGAGGCTGGGAGTCTGTATGGCTAAGGGCTGGCACACTGGAACCCCGGCCATTTCCAGCGGAGCTTACTGTAGCATGAATAAAGCCTTATTTTGCTGGCTAGCTACATTCTTGGGGCCCTGGTCCCCACAGAGCCACCAGCCATGCACCATAAGAACAATCCTCCAGTCCTACCCCACTGTGTAATTGGGCTGGTTCATAGCATCGTATGGCCTTTCGACTGTTAACTCAGCTTGAGGTATAGCCATGCTCATGCACTTAATTTATAAATAATAATGAAGAGGTGAAAGCAGAACCAGTAGGGGATTCTGCCCGGTCAATTGCTTTAAAGCAGGAGCTGGACAACCCTTGGTTGGTATTTTCTGAAGAGATTTTTACAAAAAATGTACTTTAAGCTTGTTGAAACTCTCATGCATTGAAATGTTGAAAATAGCTTTGGAGTGGGCATGGAGACGGAGTAGCAAGAAGTAACTTTAGGGAAGGAGAAAGGTGAACACAGTAAAATGTTGGGAGCTTATTTTTAAAATAATCACTTAGAAGGGAATTAAAACCTCTTTTGAAAGTGTTAGAAATTTTAAAACAGAGCCATTTATTTCCAGTGCAGCACTTTGGTTCATCCAAACAAATTAGTTTGGGGGTTTCATCTGTTTCTCTTTGCTTTTTAACTTAAACTAGACTTTTTTGTATGCTTTTTAGGGCATCCCAAAAATAACTTATTTTCATTTGCTGGCAAACCAAAAAATCAATTATTTCCACAGTTCTAAATTGTGCATTTATAAAAGACAAATGCTCTATTGCTGTCTGTCAATGTGTTGCTCATGAAGGAATCTCTTTGTTTATCCATTTTTCTTTTTTAAAGAGGCAATGAAATTCAACACAAAAGACATGGATTAAAGCAGCTTCAAAATGAAATGCACAGAAGTCAGGAAATGCTGGAATTACATGGTGGTCTTTAAAAGCTCACAGGCTGTTCTTGTGGCAGGATTTCTGCCTTGTTCAATGAGGGGCTTAGATAGTGTATGATAAATAAGATGTATGGCCGAACAATGAATAATGAAGGAGAAATGAAATATTGAATAGCCACTTGTTCAGCAAGTTGCAGGCTTCCCGTGGACTGAATGTGGCAGGGTCCTGCAGGGGGTAGCAGGTCTGTGGAAGTATAGGAACGCCCCATTAAAATGTCTGTGCAGGAGGCTGTGGTTAGGAGAATGAGAGGGGCTGCGACATCGTCATTTGACTATTTCACTTTTTAGAAGTAAGATCAGTCTGAAATTCCAGATACTACAATGGATTTAAATGACTGCAAGAGCTCTTGAGATTATCGAAATCAAGCCACTATGTAAAATAAGGTCACGGTCTTGCCAGTTGTTCTGTGTGGGAAAGCTGTGAAAATCAGTGAAGGCTCTCCATGGTCAGGGTACTTGCGCACACAGAACAAATAGGTTTGCTGGAGCAAACACTATGCATTGTAGGTTGTGTACAAGATTGTTTGCCAGGCGTACAGCCTCTGCAAGAGCTGAACTTTGTTTCTTGCCACATTCTTTGGAGAATATTATAGAGCAGTCATATAAAGCAAGATGACAAATCTCAGGGGGCTCCTATGCTGTGGCTGAGTAATGCTGCTGTTTCCCAGTAACTTGGTAGCAGAAGGAAATGGAGTGTAGCCCTTTGCAGAGTTTCAGTAAAATGCAAGATGTATTTTCTACTCATTCTAGGGATGCTGTACTTAAGTACAGACTGGGGGCACTCTGGAGTCCCAGTGCAGTGCTGCAATGGAGTGCCTCTGCTTAGGCAGAAAGATAGCGAACCTGATGCTTATGTATATGGATCATTACTATTGTAAGTATGGCTTGACCACTGTAGAATCTAAGTAACCACCTAAAAAACTAATTGATTTTCAGGTAGTTTAGTAAGTTGAGTTGGCTGGCAGTGAAAGATTGGTCCAGCAGCAGAGCTATGCAAGGGAGAGAAGAGGGGGCAAGTATCCAGTGACCGGTTGGATCTGCTCAGCTGCTCAAGGAGTAATGCCTTCAGAGGAAAGGTCACACAGAGCCATTAACAAAACTTGTACCAACATTTGTTCAAACTTTCCCAAGTTCTTGTGCTGTTTGTCTGCGCAAATAAATTTAGCAGGGAGTTGGCAAAATGCCATGTGTGCTGTTAACCCCAGTAGTGATCGGTTACAGGATCCCTGGCATTCTCTTCTAACTTCACCTTAGTGAAATCTGGAGGTTTAGTGCCAATTTGGAGCCCTCATGCATGAAATGGTGAGTGAGCACTTCGTAAAAGGCACACATTTGAAATGACTTGGTAGATACCTTCTGCTTTTAGCTCTCAGATCTAAATCTTACGGAGTTTAAAGCTGCTCGGTTCTGTCAGGATTTTTTGGATAACAGTGATGAATGCCATTGCACAGTGCTCTGTAGTGGTTAAGTCACTTTTGCTATTTTCTTTCAAGAAAGATAATCACTATTGGGTATTGGCCAGGTCTAGGAAATTTCATCTCTGAAGAGCAAAAATTTTGGCAAGTCAAAACTCTGGAAACATCAGAGGAACTCTTTTGAGCTCTTAACTGAAGCAGATGTTGCTGCTTGTTACCCTTCAAGCCAGACAGCATGGTGCAGTACTAGGGGCTACCACACTGCCACGAAACCTATTCCTGCTGCTTGTTTCTTCCTCTTGTTCTTGTCCTTAAACATGAATTAGGACAGCTTGGAGCACGTTCTACATTTTATCTCCCAGCAGTGGTATCTTGGTGGCACCAACTATGTTTTCAAGTGCTGTTATTTCCTCCTGTGTATACATGCACCTTCCTACGCAAGATTTAAGCTTGGTGTTGGAAGTTGTGGGTAGGGAGAATGCAAGTGACTCAGGGAAAGCGAGCATTGAGAGCAGGGATTCAGAATGACACTGGACTGTGAATCATAAGCCAAGTCCACTTGGGTCCGCAAGTGTCTGATTCTGAGCTGTGTGGAAGTAACAGGTTCTGAAATCCAGATTTGATAGGCTGGAGCTTCTTTGGAAAAACGTCCAGGCATAGGATTGTAGTGTCAGGGCTGAACTAACACCCAGTACAACACTTTTGTAATATCTCATCAGTTAGCTTACTGTTTTGGCATCTTAGATGAAGTTCCTCCCTATCCAGTGGCAGAATGTAAAGGGAGAGAACTTGGGTGGCAAGTCTTTGAAAAGGATCTTGCTGAACTCACTAGCGTTGAGGCATACATAGGAAGCAGAGGGTCTCAGAGAAATGGGTAGCAGGTTTACTCCAATCCCTTCTTCAGGAGGCATATAACAGGGGTTGCCATAGCCAGCTCACTGCTCTGCTTCTGTGGGAGAGTGGTTTTTCCTCACCGCTGTTATCAGCACAATGCCAACAGATTTTCTGTTTGGGTGCAAGCATACACAAGAATTTGCCTTTTCTGTGTAGTGAATGTAATATGAGGTCGAAGTAGGAAATGTCAACTCTATAGCTGCATGCTGCTAGAAAGGCCAGCAGAAGTCAGATAAGATGACCCAGGGCATATAAAATATTACTACACACTCAGGTGACATACCTAAATATATAGGATGGGGATTATGCTGCCAGGCATGGACTTGAGCCTATTAACATATGGTCTTGCAACCATCCCTTGGGGTGTTGGTTTTTGTTTGCTGAAAATTGTCAATTTTGGCAGTAAAGTCATGCATATTGAAGTGTGCATTGTTTCTTCTGATTGAAACCTGCTGCTTTCAAGCACCAGTCCTTCCAGGGAAAGAAGGGACCAGCCTGTTCTGCCCCATGGCATTGCCAGAGTGCTGAGCCCATGGCAGCAACTGGAGGTGCTCAGCTCCAGGTTGGATTAGCTGGGAGAAAACAGCAGTGATGACTGTGAGTGAATGCACAGTGAGGCAACAGAGTGGTGGTCATTAGCTGCTCCTGCGCATCTCAGGTTTTTTTGACACAAAGGGGAAGAGACCTCATTCAGTGGTGTGAGCTTGTGAGGATCTGGTTTCCATAACAACTCCAGGTCTTCTCTTCATGTTCCAGCGTCATCTTTTTGAGCCGCTCCTAGAACTTGACTTGTTACAGCACAGTGTTCTTGAACAGCAGCTCACTCCTCTCTGGCAGCTGGAGCACCTATTGTTACCTTGGGAGATGACTTATTCTTCACAAAGGTAATGCAGAATGTGAAACACAAATCTGCAGTGTCTGTCTATTCTTTCCAGCCTTTTCACTGGCTGGTATGTTTGATCTTCCCCCAGATGGTGACCTGCTGTCTTTAGCTAAACTGTATAACTAGGATCTGTGTATGCGCCTAAGCTCTGACTGCAGTTACGTGGGAGGATAACTCCTGCCCCTCCTGGCACACTAGGGGTGGCTGAGACACACAGGAGTACCAAGCTGCCCCTTTCCCCACCCTTTGCAGTACGTGGGTGCCAGTCCTCACAAAGGAACAGTGCCTGACTGCTGGAATATCCTTTAGAAAGGTATTAAAAGCTGATGTGGTTTGCAGCAGTGCAGAGGCTGTGCTGGTTGTGGTGCAGAAATACTCTAAACCTTGAGGAGCTCAGCAGTGGGGTTGGACATGGTGAGCATCTCTGCTAGTTGGGAGCATTGTGAGCATCTCTGCAGAGCTGGCTGCAGGTATTCTCCTTTCTGCTGCTGGTGATGAGGAACAGTGAGTTCTGTGAAGAGGTCTCCCTGACCACTTCTTTCCTTTTGAAATATCGATACCAAAATCCAAACCCTGTGTATGAGAGCTGTGTCCAAATGCTCCTCGAACTCCAGCACTTGGGGCTGTGCCCACTGCCCTGGGCAGCCTGTTCCATGCCCACCGCCCTCTGGTGCAGAACCTGTCCCTAACCCCCAGCTGCCCCTCCCCTGACACAGCTCCATGCCGTTCCCTCGGGCCCTGTCGCTGTCACAGAGAGCAGAGCTCAGCGCTGCCCCTCCGCTCCCTGTGAGGAGCTGCAGCCGCCATGAGGCCTCCCCTCAGCTCCTCTGCTCTGGGCTGAACACACCATGGGACCTCAGCCACTCTCCATGCACCTTGCCCTCCAGACCCTTCACCATCTTCATAGCCCTCCTTTGGATGCTCTCTCATAGTTTTGTGTCCTTTTTGTACTGTGGCCAGGATGTAAACAGGCTTGTTTCTATAGCATGTTATGTAGTCCGTTGGCATCAGAGTTCAGCTGTGCACTAACGCACATCTCTAAGGGATGTTTGTTCCTTAATTTTACAGAAAAAAAAAAAAAGCTGTTAAACGGTGCAGAGACTCTTGAAGGGAAGGTCTGACAAGCACAGCAGCCTGGGAATGGTGGCTTGTTCTGACCACTGTCTCTGCTTGGGTTCACAGCCCTGCCACTGTCAGGGCGGCCCTGGGAGCAGCTTCATTTTGCAGCCTGTCAGCCTGCAGAATGGTTGGCCTCTTTTGCATCAGTTCTCCTCTTCCCTTGCTAAAAAAGCAATGTGTGCAGCCCAGAGCAGGGGCCAGAAAGGCGCTAAGACCCTCTGTTCCCATCTGTTGTTGCTCTGTCCCGTCTTTTCCTGTTCACTCTACTTCAGTGTTTGTCACCAGGGAAGCCTGAATGCATAAAGGAGAACCACAAGTGAGACTGGCATTGAAGTAATAAATTTAACTCTGAAATAAACGATACCTGTGGGTAATAGGTTTGAAATTGCTGTGTTCCTTGGTAACGGGATATAATTACAAGTACCACAAGATCTGCAGGGCAAAGGTGCAATTATCCCCCTCATTTTGAAGTTTCTGTGAAAGCATTACCACAATGTTGCCACAATTCAGCAACATGGAACAGCGAACTCATTGGGAAGATAACAGTGGTTGAGCACATGCTTCTTTGTGATCTCTCCATACTGGAGCCCCCCACCCAACAATCTTGAAAATGCACAATATGCTGTGATAAAATCCACCCAGCCACAGTGCATCGCAGTTGCTGTGAGATTGCTAAAGGGTTCCCTTAGTAACTGCCAGGGAATGCTCGATGAGTGATGGGAGCGCTTTATACCAGCGGGCAGGTCATCATTTGTTACCGTGCCATCCTACAGTAATTAAAGGCTATTGAATGATATTTCTACACTGTAACTGTGGGGGGGGGTGGGGGCTGCCTTTGTGTCCCTACATACGGTTGCGCAGTAATTACAGAGTAATGACTGATAGCATTCCTGTGTTACACCGGGCTGCTTATTGTGTTCCCCCTGTGTAGGGTTGTTCTCTGGGAGTCTGGAGGTGATGCCTGATTGCAGCTACTTTCTAGCAGCAGTCCATCTGCATACAGCTTTATTGTTCCACCTCTTTGGGGGCTGGCAGCAAGGAGGTGATTGTGCCAAGACCCACATGGACTGAGGATGTTAGAGTTTGGGTGGTTGCTGTTGGATGGGGTATTCAACTGATGAGAGTGATATTAGCTGACTTTAGGGCTCTGAGGGGTAATGATGTTTCCATTGGGGTGCTGTCTGTCTGTTCATTCACTTCAGGTTTGGGATGGCTTTTTGTTCAAGTCCAAGGTTAGCTAGACAGCCATCGTAGAATCATTTGAGTTCGAATGGACCCTTGAGGGTCATCTAGTCCAACTCCCCTGCAGTGAACAGGGACATGTTCAGCTAGATCAGGTTGCTCAGAGCCTTGTCCAGCCTCACCTTGAATGTCTCCAGGGATGGAGCATCCACCACCTTTCTGGGCAGCCTTTTCCAATGCTTCACTATCACTGGGCACATAACTTGAGGCACAGCGTCCCCATGGTCTCAGGGGGCCTTCCTGGAGTTGTACTGCTGCAGAGCAACACTGCAGGTGTAAGCATGCGTCTAGCCTGGCTTAAACCTTTGCTCACAATCCAGAAATGGGGCTGTGGGGGCTGTTAAACTTTAGTTGATGTCACGTGTTGTGTTCCAAAGCTAGTGACTGAACAGAACAGGGGGCTCCGAGCCAGCCCCACCCATCCAAGGCAGTAGGTCACAGCAGGGCCATTTGTGACCCATCCCTGTGCCTCACAGGTATGGCAGATAGTGCCACAGTGGCCCCACCTTGTTCATCAGGACAGTCATGGGACAGGGCAGGAGCATGTGAGTCTGGCAAGGAGAGCAGCCCAAGGACGCTCCTCCTGGCACCCCTCGTCCCACAGGATGGAGACTCTCCAGCTGCTCTAAGGTGGCCTGAGTGAAGAATGGGACTCCCCAGAGTCCTACAAGGTATGCAAAGTGAAGCTACTGTGGTTCAGTTAGTGAGGGTCCTCAATGAACCTGGGGCCACCAGTGTCCCCTGTTCTGTGCCAGCCCTGAGAGTGGTGGGCACGAGGCTGGAGAGGGCACAGCTGCTCCCTCATGTTGGACTTGTACTATCTACATAGCAAAAGTGGGAGCAGCTGAAATGCTGGAAGTGGTATAGAGATGAAAGCCTGGAGTAACAAGAGGTAATAATTAAAAGTAGCAAGAAGCATTTTAATGCCAATTATGGTCCTTTCTAGAGTAACACTTAAAAATAAAGCCTTGGCTTGCCTCCCCACATCCTTACTAATCCTCGTAAACCCTGCCATGAATTGCTTGAGTCTTTATAGGTACAAACTGCTTGAGACTTTCCCTTGTAGCATCCAGTTCTGGCTATTTTCTGAAAAGATAGATTGGATAGTCCAGTGTGCTGGCTAGTCATAGCCCTGGGGACTTTGTGAAGCCAAGAGAAATAAGGCCACGAGCTGCAGTGCACAGGGACTGTCCTCTGGGACTGCTGCAGTTGTTGCTCTGTTGGGGAGTATTTGGGAAGAAAACTCCAATTACAAAGCCACAAGGAGAACTGCTTGTCACATCCAAGCCTGTCTCTCCTTTTGGAGGCTGCTGCAGTGCTGCCAGACTCACTTCTCCCGTGTGTGAGTCTAACTGTCTCTGTTGCTGGGAGTGATGATGGTGGTTTCTTTCTTTTCTTTCTTTTTTATTAAAAAATGTAACATTTGGGTCTTTGAAATTGAAATGGATTTCAGTCTTATATTAATTATTGATAAATGGAGCCTCAGAGATGGAGATGAAGCCTGGCATGATTAAAGACAGACAGTTTTTAATTTTATGTCTCTCACAGTGACAGAGGAATCCAGTTTAATAGGAGTCATTTATTAAAAGGAACTTAATCACAAGCATGCAAGTAATTGGGAGTGAGATAGCAGGGGAAATGGGGGGGAAAGAGGTGTGTGTCAGTGCAGGGGGGCAGTCAGTAGGGGCGGGGATGATACTGTGGTGCCCTTTTCAAGTCTCAGCTCGTGTGGGGAACACAAGTGGAAGCCAGAGAGCCTGCCTGCAAAGGCAAGGGAGCCATGATCAGGCAAAACAAAGTAGTGGTGAAGCTGCTGAGCCCAAGGCTCGAGATGACTTCTGAGCAACATTAAGGAGGCCTTGCCATTTACTAAGACCCGCTGCCCTGCCTGAATGCAGAATGAAGATGACAGTTTTCTCCTCCAAAACCTTTACAGGCTAATTAAAAGGCATGACACAAAAAATGGATAAAGAAAGGCAAGGAGATTATATTTTCCTCTGAATACGGGAGTAAAAATGTTACTCTCCCTGTCAGGCTTACTGAAAGCCATGTAGGTAGTTGGTATGCGTTGTATTGTCTTTTGTGATGCTGCTCTGTAAGAACACCACTTCAGGAGGCCTGCAGCGAGGAGGCCCTTTACTGTTCCCTGGCTGCACTGCCCACTGGCTAGCAGGTGGTAAGCACGATGCTGCTTTAATGTTTATTCCTTTCTCAGGTTGGTTGTTACTTGGATTGACTGCATTATCAGCCTGCAATCCCTTTTGCGATGGCATGGTCTGGGTTGTAAGCTAGGGGAATTGTGTGTGGTGAGCACCATCAGCACAGCACCATCACCTGCTGCTGCTTGGTGAGCTAGAGAAACCATGGGTGGTTGCACCTGACTCCAACAGTTCTGATACGGACTTGGTTCCCACACTTTTATCTTACCATCATTTTTGTTACTTTTTCTGTAATGGACACTGCTGAATTCATAATTCTTGGTTGTGCAAATCTGAGTTTGCTGTATTTAGTAGACTCTGGGATGGAGATGCAGCGTTATTAAACACTACTGCAAAAAATAAAACAGGGTAGAATACTGGGCAGCTCCTCTTCAGGCAAAACCTCGGATAAAACCCTTTAGCTAGGCAGACTCAATGGGACCACTGTAAAATTTTTGCCTAATTGCTAGCTCATTTTGTGAGAGTTTAGCATGAAGGCTAGCATTTCTGAAGTGCAGTTTTACTGTTACCTTTGTCTTGGGATGGTCTTGGTAATAGAGAGGGGGCTTGCAACGTTTGAAAAGACAGGAACAAACATGTCCTCTGTCATCTGTTGATAGAAACCCAGGCTGAAGAGATTTCTGTGTGGATTAAGTAGAAGCAGCCTTTTGATACACAAGCAGTGGAGGACAAGAAAATGAATTGATGTAACACTGATATTCATTGAAGGATAGAAAGAGAATGGAGCATTGATTTAGAGAGTTTTCCACATTGTGTTGTTTTCTCACTATCATGCATTACATGTTTTCTTGAGGAAAAGGAGAGTTGTGTGCTGTAGAGGAATGCTGACGGTCTTGAGAATATGAGGTTTAGGAGATGTAGCAGAAATGCCAAGTCACGGCGTGAAGCAGTGAGTGAGCACCTGGTGGGAAGGCAGGGCCAGCCCAGGGCAGCTCAGGTGCAAGCAATGCACCTGATTGACTGGAAAGGGTGGAGCCAGGATCCACCCCTTACCAGACCTCATTTAAGGGTTGGCAGTGGAGACAAGGGTCTCTTGCTGGAGATCCCTGCATGCCTGAGGCCTTCTAAAGGTAAGTAGATTTCCTTCCTTTGTTTCTGTGTCTGCAGCTGCTGCATTTGGGCTTATCCTCCCTTGCCGCAGCCTGGGTCTTTGCTACCCTGTTATCCTTGCTGTGCTTTCTGTTGCATTACAGTGTTATGCACCGTTGCATTACAGGGGGCTGGGGTGGGGCCTTCTGGTAAAAAACTATGGATCGAGGGGAAGGAGCAGTAGGAATGCTGGTAACCAACTTAAGGAGGTTTCCCGTTTGTTCTCTTTCTCTCTCTGTTCCTGTCTGCTATGCTCTCATGGAATCCGTACGGTATTCCATACTTCTAACAAAACTGATATGAGCTGCCGGAGAAGCTTTAAGACTTGTTGTCCCTTTGGCTTCTTCTGATGAGAAGATCCTTTTGTTCCCCACATCACAATCTTTTTTCTTATTAAAAAGTGCATGTTAATTTGGACATTTTTTTTCCAATTCAGGAAAAGAGATTAGGTGAAGCGTGGAAAGTTAAGTTCTTACTCCCTTTTTTTGGCTGTTGAAATAAGCACTGATTTTCAGAGCAGTGAATGTTGCTCTTCCAGAGGTGTTAGAAGAACCCAGTCTTTCCTGAACCTGTCTGTATAGCTTCTGGCACGTTTGCCATATGGAGCTTTGCTCTTGTTGTTGAGGCAGGTTCTTGAGCCGCTGTTTCATACCTGTTAGGATTAGCCTCCCAGCTGTTCTGTAGCACGTGCGTACAGGAAGCAAACACTTCTCATCAGGATAGCTGTTTACATCCAAGATAAAAGAAAACATCTTGTTCTGTCCTTTTCATCATTCTTCCTCTTTGTTCCTCGATCTCAACTTAGTTGTGAGTTAGAAATACTGCAAAGCTGTACTTAGGGAAGATGAAGAGTGTGGCACCTAATGATCGAATGTTAGGTGTTTGGAGCCACGCTTGTAGATAGGCTTCTGACCAGGCTGCCTGAGACCTTCATGGAAGGCTGGTCTGGCTGAGAGGGTAAGGGTTTAGCATCAGTCACGCTGTCCTTTGAACATGATAAAGACTTCAGCCATTTCCCCAGGGCACTAATGCAAAAGATTATAAAGCAGCTCTATAATTTTTGTCTATTCAGAATTTAAACTACCATCAATCATATCAAGTTTTTAGTGTCAAATAAGATAATGTAGCCAACTATATTATTAGAAAGAGATGTGTTTCTGAGGCAGTGAATCTCTGTGGGTGTGTCTGAATAGTGCTTAACTAGATATGCAGTCTCTCCTCAACAGTGCTATTTAAAAAGAGCTGAAGTTTATGGAGGTGGACTGACTCAGGGAAGCCGTGCTGAGGGATGTGGCCATCTACTACTTCCTTTGCAGCTTGAATGTTTGGTGGGGAGGCCAATAAACAAGAAGGAAGTAAATAACATCACCCAATCTGAAAGTATTTTTTCCATTGTCTCTGCATGAGATAGCTCTGGTTGGAGAAACTTGGTTGAGAGGTGGTCTGGAAAAGATCTAATTTACTCTGATGGTCACTCCCTCTTTTGTTTTGTACTCTCTAAAGTGGAGTTGTTTTGTTGATGGCGATGCTGGAATGACTGGCATAGATGCAGATGGCTCAGTGCATATAAGCAGCAATAGCCTGGGCAGCTGGAAAGCAAGTGTAGTGCCACAACTCTGTTGTAATCCCTTAATAGAGGCTATCCTAAGCTGGAAAAGTAATGAGTCAGAGGAGTTCCAGTCCTTCTGTGGAAGTTGGGGAGGAGATATGAGAGTAGAAACCAAAGGAGGAAGGGAAGGCACACTGTGCTGGGGAGGTACTTTGGGGAGAAAGAAAAGAGGGGAAAGCTGTGGCCTATGGGTAATCTAAAACGGAGCTGGGACACCCCTCAGGTGCCACAGCTGTGGGTGACCCACACCAGAACAGGAACATGTATGACAGAGTGCAGCCTGCAAAGGACTTAGGATGGAGCAGAGAAAAGAAGCAAAAAGGAAGGAAGCAGAAGAAGGAAGGTGGGGGGCGGAACAAAAAAACACCACATAGTGCCCTGACCTCTTCCACCACCCATTGCTTCACCCAAGGAACTGGTGAGACTGAATGCAAAGTATGGCTGAAAACAGAGGAGGACAAACCAGCTAAGATGAGGGGGCAAGAGCTATGTTAGACTGAAGTTTGAGCCTGGGGAACTGGGAAGAAGTAGTGTACCTAAGTGTTTAATTATTTGTCATCTTTGTTTTTGCAGTGTCTCCTTCAGTAAATAAAAGTTTATGTTAATTGGCAATAAATCAAATTAAGTGAAATTCCCAAAGTTAAAGCTGTTTTGCCCATGACGCTTTAGAACTTACTCTTGCAAAAACTCTTGTATCTCCCTCACGGTTATTTATAATCCCTTTCACCTGATGATTTGCCTAAATTTTAATAAGCAATAAGGTAGATTTTTCATTTTCAGAAGGCTATAATATTATGCCTCCCTAGGAAGCTGCAGAGGCTCTAAGCATGCTCTGTTGTTGTTTTTTTTATTAGCCCAATGCAATCAAAGCAAGCCTACAAAGCTAATGCTGGGAAAGAGCTGAGAAAAAATGTATTGGCCTCCTTCATATTGGAGTTTCTTATCCAAATAAAATACTGACTTGATTGTCCATGAATGCTCATAATGCCTTTGTCCAAGAGTGTCCAGAGGACAAAAAGGAGGGCTCATTATTTCCTGTACTGGCAAGTGACTTTAAGATAGTGACTGCACTCATCATGCATTATAGTATAATGAGAAGAGATACTTGTATTGATCTCTTAACAGAGAAGGCACAACGAGCCATAAAAATGATATATGGATTGTTTCACGTCATTGAAATGCAGCCATCTCAGGTGCAGGGCCTGCTAGCTACTGATGCATGCAGAGGTTTGGGATAATGAAGGATACTGAGGAAGTGACAAGTGGCAATGTCACTGTGCTCTGATCTCCATGCTGGGCTTTTCCATATGGCACTGAACACTCCTTACCAAGGGTTTTCAATCACATTTGAATTGTGCTTAGGGTGAGGCCTGGCTTGCTTACAAGACTAAGGATGAAGGGAGGAGTATGCAGATGGTTGGTACTTTTAATTTTACTCCCTTCCATCAGCAGGGAGCAAAGAGATATCAGTTTTACATCCAAATTCACTTGGTTGCTTTGAGGCTTTTGTTCTAGTATTGTAAAATTCTCCGTGTGGGTTCAATTCTTCTTGCCCTTGCATTCTGTAGCCGAACTCCTGCTCTAGAGAAAACATGGACTGGAGGCACCTTAGAAAAAGCTCCTTTGTTTTCTTCTGGAGTTCTTGTTTTTCTTTTTAAAAGCTCTGAATAGACAGATTCATTTCCAGCTATTATAGTAATAATGACCTTTGCACTAGAAAAATAATAATGGCTATAAGGGTCTCCAGCCAGGCCATTGTGGGACCCCCAGTGCTGGAGGCCAGGCGCCTGGCCCAAAAATCACATCTTGAAATATAATTGGTTCCAGCAACAAAGAGAGGGAGCAGGAAGAAGAAAGGAGAAGTCAGCAGGTCGAATGGTGAGGTTGCAGGTGTTCGTATCTAAATGGCCTCCCGATGTACCATTTTGCTCCTAATGGCACAGGATTAGGAGAGGAACATAACTGAGGTCTTATCAAACATACAAGTGCAAGTGGAACAGCGTAGCCCATCCCCCTCTGATCCTCTCCTTCATACTAAATTTTAAAGGACTTTAAGGATTTGGAAAACCAGATTTAGCAGCTGGAAGTCATTCTCTTCCTCCCCTCCTTCTCCATCCCCTTTTCCATTGCCCCCTCCATTTCCTATTTCTGTTTCATTCAGTAATTAACCTTTTGAATAATCTTCTTCCAGAGCTGGCTAAGCTGCTCTTCGATTTCCCTATTGTTGTATCCTTAAGACATAAGCAAGACCAAGTGTTGTGAATTACTGATGGGTTCCACTGTCTCAAAGGCAGATGAGCTTAGTAGGGGGAAGGAGTGATGGAGTGGGAGAGGGTTAAGTGCCTCCTGCTGATAGGAAGGAGAAGTTGTGCTTTGGGATTTTTTGGTTATACCTAGTGTTGCTCTTTGTAGGTGGTCGTCCTCTTAGGCTCTGCAGAATGAGAGCCGAATGTGTTGCAGCCCTATGAAAGTGAGCTGCGTCACAAGCAGTGTAAGCAGAGGAAGGTTTTGTGCCCCTCGCTTTCTCGTCCTACATATTGGAAACTGTTATTTTTTCCATCATTGTTCATGTTTTATTCTCTACTGTTCATCGTGCTCTCTCTTTTTTTGCTATCAGTTG
The DNA here is from genome assembly GCF_002078875.1 of Numida meleagris. Taxonomy (NCBI): domain Eukaryota; kingdom Metazoa; phylum Chordata; class Aves; order Galliformes; family Numididae; genus Numida; species Numida meleagris. The sequence goes on from NC_034409.1 coordinate 79,556,681, forward strand.
CTCCCAGTTGTCATCGGTTCACTCTATTTCTAAGAATTAGAGCAGGGTAAACCCTTGGCAGGCAATGTGTTATAAAACAAGGTATCCATCTCTCTCCTTACCTTTCTGTTCAGTAACTTATCTGGGTGCAGACTGTGATTTTATACTAGATTTTGCACTAATTTGTTCATTATTGTCAGTTGCTAGATAAATAGTTTGTGTGACTGAATTTTTAGCCCCTGGTTTATTTGAGAACTGGTTTTTTTCTGAGTGTCTGTTCCTAATTTTCCATGTCATTTGATGGATTGTTGATGCCACATGACATTATTCTTGTTCCCAGATCAGTGAATCAGAGTTTGCTACAAGTTACATCCTTTAGCCTGTTGACAAGCTATCTATGAATATTTATAAGTATTCAGTGACTCTGATATTCACAGAGCACAGAGGGCTGTTCAAAATATATGCAAGGACACTTCTGAGGAGTATGTGTACATTGAGATATAACTGGGTTCAGAATGTGCACGAATATTTTAGCATTATCTGCTTTTCTATCTCTGAACAAGCATCTTTATCCTTTCTTTCTTTGCATATGATTTTCTTACTGCTTACTGGAAAAAAATGATCCTAAGCCTGCCTTAGAAATGAAGCACCCAACCTTGCTCCTTCTCACTGAGCCATTTGGTCCTTCCCTCCATTCAGAGAATTTTTCTGTTGAGGTGCATAGAGCTGGCTGTGTTGATGGCTGATGGAGAAGGCAGAAAGGCAGCAAGAGTGTGCATAAATATTATTTGGGAACAGCTGTCTTGTTGGCCCTACTAGCCGTGCTCACATTGCCACAGTTTGATCTGTAGGCAAAAATAGTGAACTGGTACGATGTGTTGCAGTACTTCCTTGCGCACATGAATAAATTATGTAGCCAGAAGTGCTCATGCTGATGAGCTTGCTCAGCTGTCTGTGGGCTGAGTCAGAGTTGTGTACAGGCAAGGATCACAGCTTGCTGTTATGGGTCTATAGCCCACACAACTGATGTTCCTTCTCCAAAGAATCTTGACTCTAATATGTTACTCCTTTCTGCTTTGGGCTATTGACTTGAATAATTTTAGATCGGCCTCCACTGAAAATAAGATTTTGAAGTAAAATAAATATAGGAGTTGCTTTAGTGTTCTTTGGAATGTGAGCCTTTGGTTTTTGATTTTTTTCATTCTGCTCAAAAATATTAGCAAAGCAATGTGTGAAACCTTCATCCTTATGGAGGATTATCAGTGTTTGCATCTGCTAATACCAGAATTCACTTTGTAAAAAGTGTAATGGTGAATTATAATGGCAGGACAGGAGAAGGCTTGAGTTGGAAGCCTACTGAATATTGAATTTTCAGTTGAGTTGAGTGATGCTCATAGCTTTGCCACTAAGTACTACGATTTTGTGTTAAAAAGTTGTGAGAAATGTAATGGAAGTACCTTGAAACTCCCTGGAGCAAACCAGACTTTGGTTTTCTGTGTGTGCAGTGACCTAGCACTGTGGATCCTTGGCCTATAACAGCATGTACCTTGAAGAACTGAATGGTTAGTAACAATGAAGAAAAGGATCTTGCAAAACTCCTGTTTTTGCTGCATGCAAAATAACCCTGGGAAATAAGCCCCCTTTGCATTATAGAGTCAATTCAGGACTAATTTATTATATTTACTTTTAATGGCTCCCTTATGACAGCTAATACAAGTATTCCACATAATCCTTAAGATTTGTCTGATGTTCTCTCAGCCAAATATGAGAGCAGTGGTATTTTCTAGTTCCCCAAGTGATCATCTTCTGATGTGCTCATCTTAAAGGAGAATGTAAGCTCTTTGGAGCAGGAAGCTATACTTTTGTTTCAAGTATACCTGTAACTCTGATTAAAATAGCAGCTGACAGTAAGAATCAGGGTTAAGCTGGTCCTTTCTGATCCAAGAGGCTGTCATTGCAAGGTACTAGATATGCTTTTTTTTGGTATACAACCAAGATTTTTGTCATTTCTGAACTGAATTTTCAAGAAAGAGGGAAAGGAAAACCCAGGGAACTACAGGCTGGAACTACTGCAAGGGAAGACTACAAGGAACTACAGTCCAGGACTGGTCACAGTCAGAGGGTTGTGGTTAACAGCTCTTTGTCCAGGTGGAGGCTGGTCAAGAGTGGTGTCCCGTAGGGGTCTGCCTTTGGACTCTCCTATGAAGAAAGGTTGAGAGAGCTGGGCTTGTTCAGCTTGGAGAAGAGAATGCACAAGGGAGATCTCTTTGTGGCTTTCAGTACTTGTGAGGAGCTTATAAACAGGAAGACTAACTTTTTATATAGTCTGATAGTGATAGGACAGTGGGGAATGGCTTTAAACTAAAAGAGGAGTCATTTAAATTCGATATTAGGAGGAAATCTTTTAATCACTGAGTGGTGAGACACTGGCATAGGCTGCCCAGAGAAGCAGTGGATGCACCATCCCTGGAGGCATTCAAGGCCAGGTTGGATGGGGCCCTGGAGGGTCTGATCTAGTGGGTGACAACTCTGCCTGCAACAAGGAGGCTGGAATTAGATAGGTCCCTTCCAACCTAAGCCATTTGGTGACACTCTGCGAAGATTTATTGCTCTTGTTTGCTCATTACATAATTTTGTTTCTTGTCCTTTTTAGGTAAGTCTTAAGGCTTTTTAATCTTCTCCTGATTGTCCTGAACATAATGGTAAGTTACTTAATTTGATTTAAATACTTTTACATAAGTATACTTTCATATATAATTTCACTAAGTAATTTGGATTGACAACAAAAATGCTATGGTCACGTTCCTGCCTGTGATGAAGATGTTGGAGGGAAAAGAAAAATAGATATGCACAGCTTGTTCTGAGTCCTAGTCATTGTTAAATATCTTGATGCTGTTGAGAGTAGCTGTGGTAAATATCAATATTTCACTAGAACTGATGATCACTCATTGAGTTAAGACAAAGTATCAGAGCATCTTGTAATCCAAATGGTATTAGCCACTGCTGCTTCTATGATGACTAGAGGAAATAGCAACCAATGTGTGTTTTGGAGTTGGAGTGGTTATATCCAGGCACCTTAAGATTTTGTCAAGAGTTGTATTAAAAAGGCCTTGGTACTGCAGTGCCTTCTTTTCTGGTTGTGGTGGAATGCGTATTGCACAACAGTAGAACTGTTCTTGAGTGGCAAGGAAAGATGGGATAGGATATTAGCAGAGTCCTTGGATCTCCAAAGAAAGTTTTGTGTATATCGGAAACTTAGTGTGTTCCATATGACACTTGACATTTGCTTTAATGTGATGACTGAGTTCTGTTGAAGGTCTGGTAAGTTGGAGTAAAAAAAGTCGAGACTAAAATGCAGTCTGGAACAGGCTACTAGCGTGCATCATGCTCACATCAACCTACTGGCTGCAAGTGGGTGGTGGGAGTCAGGGCACAGGCATCTCAGCTGTGTCAAGGTATGTGGCCTGCTGAGCTCAGTAGATCAGCTGTTCCCTTAGAAGAAACTTCTGATCCGTATCTTAAGCCTTATTCAGACTAAAGTACCCAGAGTGGTGCATTTCCAGAATTGCTTGCTATTTTTTGAGTAAAAGTCTTCATTTTACAGGTAAACCTTGTAGCTCTGCCTCACGCTATCTGCCTAATGTGATAAAGTATGCAAATGAAATGTCTCAAATGTTGATGCAATACTTGGATTAAATGAAGAAAATTAAGTTGGTTAAGTCTGTACAATTAAGAGATTACTTTTGATGGTCAGCTACTATACAGGAAATTCTTCCATTCTTGCTAACAATTTTACATGCATCACTTGTGATGGCTTTTCCAAGAGTCAGTGTGGAATTAATTTAAACAGCAAATAGTTAATTGGCATGTTGGCAGTGGGAAGATGCTTACAGTCCAGATGTGGTCTGTCAACATCATTACAGCTTTGTACTTGAGGAAATTCTTTTATTCAGGTATGCAATTTATTTAGTGGTTGAGGAGGATAGAAGGGCACTAGAGTTATCCAGAGCCTGTACAAAAATGTGCTATGGTTTTGATTACTGTTGCTGTGCAGTAGCAGGTAATCCATGGATTCTGGGTTAGATCTGGTGCTGAAGTCAGCAGCAGAGCTTTCTCTTTTTTTACCCTTATCTTTCTGCAATGTGACACGGTCCATGATCCTCAGTCACAAAGAAAGGAGTAAACAAAACTGAGCAAAGTTTGTCATCTATCCTAGTATTTCAAGCTCCATTAGAATCAAAAAGGTTAGAGACATTGTTTTCAGTATGGCACAGGACAAAACTACGCTGTGTGACTACAAAGGGAGAGTAAATCAAAGTGCCTAAAATGACATTAAAGGGTAGGGACAAAACTCTCAAAAGTACCTCAGCTGCTCAGGAGCTTGTCTTCCTGAAAAATCAAAGGAGCTGGGGATCTGAGTTCTTTTTAAAAGTGGAACTTGTTTTTTGAAAGCTACTTTTGAAAACGCATGCTTTGCATTTGCAAACTTGTTTGTTCCACATCTAGTGAACACACTTATTAAAATCAGTTGCTGCGATGTTCAGGGTACTGTGATTTCTTAATGCTTGCACATAGTCCTCTGATCAAGAGAAAAAGCCTTCCAGCAATTGGTGCAGGGTAATTGCCATATGGCAAAGCGTTGTGGGATGTTTCATATTATGGTGTGGGACAAAGTGGAAACCTGTGGATTACGTGGTCTGACTCTCATTCCTTGTAAAGTTCATCTCAAAAATGTGCAATGTGGTAATGACTTTCCACTAACACTAAAGTTGAAGATCCCTCTGCAATCTCACTGTGCTGAAGTTTTAAAAGCCTGTATTGTTTTTTTTAAACTCCTAGTGTAAGTGTATTCATGGTCAGTAAACATCCATATGTTCTAATGTCAACATGATCTCTTAGTTTAAAGAGCTCTTTTTCTTCCCTGGTGCTTACCCATCTGATGAATTTACAGCCTGTAATCACACAGTCCTTTATCTCTTGCTGCCTTTTCTATCCTATCTTCCTATGCATTCACACAGGGAATGGAGGGAAGAGTTTCCAAAAAGATCTGCTGAGCTGATGTAACACCATCTTGATGAGATATTGGGAAGCTGTGATGCAGCTGAACAAATTTTCACCTCAAACAGCCTAATGTATTGAGTTTATACAGGAGAACAGGGCTATAAAAATTGCGACCCTGTGTTGCTTCAGCAGTGCTTGAGTGGTGAAGATGGGTATCAATAGCAATACAAGGACTCCAAATCTGCACAGTGACATCTGATGGCATATTTAGCGTTGGTGCTCAGATGGACTTTGCTGCAATGTTTTTTTTGCTCACAGCTGCTAGTCTGTGAGCTTAGAGAAATGAACAACAGAGGCACTAGGAGTGAATGTATAGTTATAAGTGATTGGTCTGCAAATATATATTTTTTTCCTCTCTTTGGCTTTTGAATTACCTGCTTAGTATTTTAGGGATTGCAAGTTAGTGGGAGGGTTATGCCTAAGGGCCATTTGAACGTCTGGAAATCTCCCTCATAAAGCAGTTCTGTGGGCAGGCTTTCAGGTGTGTTTTATATGGGAGAGTTCTGCTGATGCCAGTCCAGAGCCTGTCATATGCTTTATGACCATATATTGGTGCCTAATACGAAGGTGGAGTCCAAAAAATGTGCAAAACGTGGCACCTTGCTGTGTCTTTAAAGAGCTCATTAATCTTCAGCACTGGTATTCTGACGGGTCTTGTACCCTTTAAATAAAGTTTTCTAAACAGTTCTTATGCAAGGCTTGAGTTAGGACTGTGGGTTTTACTGAATTTCAGTGTCTTAGGCACTGTTGTACTTCTGTACTTTTGAGGATATCATTGAGTTGTGCATAGCTGGTTGTATTCCCAAGGCTCAAGGAAACTATTTCCTGGCTGTCAGGATGAACAAATGGCTCCTGTAATACCTTCGATCATTTTCTTATTTACAGACAATTTTATTTGTTTTACACTGCCTGAATTGCCTTTGTAGGTCTTCCAGATGACACCAGCATTCAAACATAGCACTAGTATTCTTCCATTCTGTTTAGGTCCCTGTTACTTTCTCCTTGTGCTCTTTTCTGTGGAATTTGTGTGAACCTATACAGCAGTGACTTCACAAACAGAAAAATAACTTCCGTACAGAACTAATTTTGGGGGGAATTGATAATCCTGAGCAGGAATAGTGTGATTGTAGTAAGCCAAATGCTGCTTTGCAGAACTTTACCCCTCACAGAGTTGTCCTTATGGGAAACACCAGAATGCATGGTGACTAGTTTAGTTAAGAGCAGAGGTAAGAATGTGATGTTAGCTATTCACACCAAGTATTTCTCAGAAGAGTAGATTAGGCAGTTAATGCTCAGTGTGTGATATAGATTTACTACGATTAATTTGCAAAGTCTTTTGCCAAACATCACTGATGCCTGCTAAGCTGTTTCTTGCAGAAGCCAGGTGGGCAGTTGGCAAGAACTGCTCATTAACAGCAGGAAATGCCAGTTCAGATTGCATTGCATACAACCCACCAAGCACCCTAGTGACAAAAGAGCATTGCTTCTGTTTGCGTAGAGGTCCATGGCTGCGTGGGCCTCAGGTCTCCATACCACTTCAGTGCCACAGGATGTCATAGGTTTTTTGGAAGCTATGCGCAATATTACAGTCTTGCTAAGGAAACAGTGTCAGTGAGCGTGGCTGAAGATTCAGTCTGGTACTGATGCTTTGTCTAAAGAGTGCAGAATAAGTAGGGTTTTGCTGACAAATTCCTACAGCTTTCTCACAACTAAGGTACAGTAAGGCGAGTTCATATTGTCGGGAAAATTTCTGCTCCAGTAGGCTTGCTCAATTATCTTTATGCCAGAAAGAGACAGAGGAGTTTTTAGCTTGCTTTATTTGAAGAAAGCAAAAGTCCACTGGGACATAACCCTGTGGGGTGTCTCAAGGTATCAGAGGACACAGCCCCTCTCTTATCCCTGTACCCCTACACTAATAAGTCCTTCCCCCTTTCCCCATTGTTTAAGGTACTCAGGGTTCACATTCTTCTTGGTTTGCCTATCATGTGCTCATCCTCCCTGGTAGGTGCCCCCCTTCGATTTCTTCGTTTATACATACTTAGTGATCTGGATTCAGAGTTTGTTTTGCCCAACTAGAACTATCTTTGTATCCTCTAAAGTCAATCACTCTTTGTTCTGTCCAGCAAACAAGATTTACGTGCAGGTGCTAAGCTAGTGTCTCCTGCCATATACCTGAAAAATAAGTTTATTTAACCAGTTCTTCTCAGATCTTATTTTGCAAGGACATCTTATCCTTTCTTCTTTCATCTCAATCTGTATTTGGAATGACACCATGATGTGCACAAAATTAGGATCTGTTTCACCAATTATTTCCTACTTGTGCTCTCTAGTTCAGGTTATGCAGTCTGCAGTGGATCTCATCTTCAAAACTTCTCATCTGTGCTTGCTTTGAAGGATGCACTAAAGTCTTGACTTGCGGCCATGATCAACTGCAAAATCTCAGATGCCCGTAGCTTCTAATGTGCCTCTGGCTGTGCAGAACTCTTTGTCAAGATGTCCTGAGTGTCTCTTCCTGGTGGATGACCATGGGAAAAGGAAGCTTGTGTATCTAAGGTGTTAAGTGGCTGTTATTCATTAGTGTCTGGCAACAGCCAAGGGATGGTGTAGCAATAGATCTGGGTTGGAGGCTCCTGCAGAAGTACAGTACCAGAGGAAAAAAGAGAGATCAGGATCTAGCATTTAAGACGTCCTTTATTCTCATCTCATGCCACTCTTGTTTTCTCCTCCTGACTGTTTTTTCCTTTCTTTGTCTCATAATGTCTGTTTGTTAAAATCTTTTTTTTCTCTGCATGTGCTTCTGTCATTAGATGAAAGGTCATGGATATAATATGAATCTGCAACGATAAATACAGTGCAAAATGGATTGAAATGCACACGGTAAAGAGGGTTTCCAATTAAAAAACACTTTGCCGAGCTTGCACCAAACAAACAGCCACACAGCCTCTGATTTCCATGCTTATAATTAGCTGCCATTGAAAGTTAATTACTTTCAGGACTGAAGTGAAAGTTAAATGCAAAAAAAAAAAAAAAAAAGGTGGGGGGAATCTTTTCAGAGCATTTCAACTAAGTAAGTTTCAGCACAAGTAAGCATATAGTTGCCAACTTAAAATCTAGTTTTGTTGTTTTAGACTATGTAGCAGTGATATTTCCTGTAGGCAAAAACAGCAAAAGACTGGAGAGAGATCAGGATTTTCAGTGCTGGTTATTCTTGACAACTGCATTTTTAGAGCTTCCTCGTCAGCTGAGAAAGCTGTTTGCTTTCAGTAATTCTTGCTGTGCTTTCTACAGATCAGGATCCTTCAGGGTGTTTTCAGGCTGGGCACCTGGAGAAGTGCCCGTGCTTTCAACTCCACCTTGATGTGAATCAGTTTCCTTGAGAGATGGTGTATATCTCCTTTGCAACAAGCTGCTAGAAGCTTGGTGAGGGGTAAAGAATTGAATGTTCTTTCTCCATAGAGGCAATAAACTAAACTTGTAATACAAAGAAGGTGGGTGTAAGTTTCTTGTTCCTTATTCACTCAAGATTCATGAATCAAGTAGATACTTCAGACTATCACATGAATAATTAGTTGTATCCATACAGTATGCTTAAGTGAAGTTTTTGCATATTAAGGGGGACATGACGGGTTTTGTTAATTCCAGAATAGGGGACCATGTTTATCTTTCTTCCAGCGTAAGGAATAATATTCAAAATGCCAAGAATGAGTGTAGAATTCTTTACCAATGCAACATCTCACTAGCAGAGATAGGCGAGCCATTCAGAGTCTAACTTGGTATACAAGGGCTCTGTTTCTACATCATTACCTTAAGGATCCTTTCTCTTGCTGGCACCAGAACACAGGAATACTGATATAACTGGGAAATAAGAGAGCATGGAGAATGTATGCTGAATAGAGCAAGACATTTAAGTCGGGGAGGGGGGAGGGAGGGAATGCTTTATGAGGACAGAGGAGCAGTAACTGATGGAGCTGATAATCCTTCCCTTTCCCTTTGTAAAAATAATAATAATAATAATAAATCTATTCAAATAAGGAAAGCAAAACAGTTTTCTTTTAATTTTTATAATTATCTTGTAGTTTTCATGTCAAAAGGGAAGACTTGGAGACATGAAAGAGGCTTATCAGCTGGAACAAACTGAATGAACTGGTGCCACCACTCATAGCTGAAACCAAGACATAGTCTGCAGGCCTCTTGAAAACACTTTTCAGCTAGAAAGAGGTGCAATAGGTTCAGGAAAATAACTGCCATGTGAGAAAGATCAATCCTGGTAGCTTGTGACATTTCTATATGGAGAAAGAAACAGGGTTTGTAATCTTAGCGCTAGCTGTAGTCAAACCTTTTCTTGGTGTTGCTTTGCAGAAGTGCATAAAAGCCTTTCTGGAGCACACTTACATCCTCTGTCCTATGCTGACAATGGTATTAGCTGTGGAAAGACAAGTATGTCATGTTGTTTGGTCTCAGGCACCCTACTCCCAGGCGAAGTTTTTGACCCTCCTTCTGCAGTGAAAGCTTCGAAGGAGTCAGACTATCTGTAGGCTACATCAAGCTTTTTTTCTAGCCAGAGAACCAAGACTTATCCTTAATCCTTTCCTACAGCAGAGCAGGCCAACATATCACTTGAGAAGCCAGCCTCCTTCTGAGCCGGAGGAACGCTTTGACATTCCTATGCCAAATGAGCAGCTTTCTTGAGGAAGGCTTTTGATTGAAGCTTTTGGAGGGGCAGGAGCAAAATAGAGCAATTTCATTTCACTTGGAGTCTCCATGGCAGCAAATTACTCCTCCTCTTTTCCCCCACCTTGTTTTAAAAGAAAATGGGGAGGAACAATAGCAAGCAAGGCCTTCAGTGAGAGTGAGCAGTAGAAACTCATTTACAGCTGAAAAATATAGAAAGTAAGTCAGGAAACTATTGAATGATTTGTAAAGGGAGCATGATTTGCTTGTTTGCTGTTCCATTCACTGTCCTCTATGTTAATCTCTAAGAAGAGAGACAGGCCATTTTCTCAGCCAAGAACAATTTACCTGGGTGCTGGCACACAGTTTAGAGCAATTTAGAAAACAAAGAAATCCCATTCTAAATTAACATTTTTCTGCTGACATTATGGGATTTTTTTTTTTTTGCCTTTTCCCTCCCATTCAGAATTTTAGGAACCAGGAGCATTCTTCCCGTCAGGATGCATCAGAAGTGTGCTGTTTGCAGGGATGGAGTGCAGTGTGCCCTGAGGGGACAGAGGCCAGGCTCTGTAGAACATATCTGGGCCCAAAGTTCCATGGGCATATAGTGTTGTAGTACGGGTATGACTGCAAAAGTAGTCCCCTCTGAGCCTTGTCCTTGCTCTTTCTGAGTCCAGAGACTACTACCTGCTTTGTGGAGAAGGATGTTGTAACTAGAACTATTCCTTGATGTGAACCAATAGTCTTAGATTAGTGGGTGAAAAAGCTGCTTCTTCCACCTGCCTGTGAACCCCCACAAACACAGCAGTGACCAAGAAATCATGTGAACACATAGTTTCCAGCTGATGATGCAAACGCATTCTGTTTGGCCTCTGTCTGGCATCACTGTAATGTGTGTATGTGATGAGTTAATCAACTTTCCTGGTTGTTCAAATTGCATTTCAAAGTTGTTACATGGCAGGCAGTAAGAAAAGCATCTCTCCTGAAGTTCCTAGTGCTGTGGTGAGACAGCTTCTTGCAAGTCTCCTGAGGCAATGGCCTCGACATTTCTGAAGCCCTGTGGGACAGGGGTGAGCCTGCTGCCATCTCTAGCATCTATTTGCCTGACTTCTCCTATGGTCCAGCCTAGGTGCCCAGCATATGACATAATTTGCTAATCTTAGGCTTGTAATGTCCACTTTGTGCTGGGGGAGAAAGCACATGTCCTGCCACTGTCTGTACCTCGCTATTCTCCAGGATAAGGAGAAGATCCTGACATCTGAGTGCAGACAGTTTCCTTCTCCCTGCTGGCACTGTACTCCCTCAAACTGTCAGGAAAGTTGGTATCCCGTCTTAGTCAGCCTCTAATGTGGAGCTCCAAAGCTGACAGGAAGAGAGAGACAAATTATTTTGGTGGAGGGGAGTATGGTGTCTACATGGGGAGGACAGCCTCAGATATAGTCAAGGGGATAGGCATGCACAGGTGTTAGGAACAGAGAAAGTGCTGTCCCAAGGCTATTCAGTGTGCTGCACTAAAAGTGTCAGTGAGATAGCAAACCAGACGGATAAACCGATCTTGCCTTTCCTTTGAGCATCTTTTCCTGAAAATCTCTTAGGAAGAAGAGACTTTGGCATGAGAGTGGTAACACCCAAAGCCTATCTCAAAATGGAAACTTCTGATTTGAGGTCTTTGGGTTTTCTTGTTCTAATCTGGAATTAGCATTGAGACAGCCTTACAGCTGATAGAAGTGACAAGATTTATCTCCTTGTGTCTTAAACCACCTCCATAAGGCCGAGCTGGCTGGAGGAGGTCTTGAGAAACAGCCAGTGTATAAAAGCATGGAGTGTACTGGGGGGCATGAAGCCATTTGTAACAGAAATAGAAACATGGATCAACATGTTAACAGTTAAGAGAAGATGCAATTTTCAAGGAAAGTCTCCCTCATTCCTTTCCTTTGCATGCCAGATAGAGGCGGCCCAGTGGCTCCCACTCACAAAGATGCCAGTGAAGGTAGTGTCCTTGGCTTACCCTTATCTGTGCACACAGATGCAGCACATTTTTGCCAAGGTAGGTGCTGTGGGCCAGGATGGACCTTGTGAGCTGCCAGCTGCACCACCCCAGACTCCTATCTGCCTGCCCTGATCTACAGTGGCCCTCTAGATAGCAATTACTAGAGAGGAACTGGAGTCTCGCCAGTTCCTTTGCAGCAAGGTAAAATCTCCCTATATGTGAATGCATTCATCTTCCAATCCCCACGTTCCTGCGGAGCCTCAGGTTAAAATAAAGATGTGAGTGCCTCTAGAAGTAATCCTCCTGCTAGTTGTATACAGTGCGTGTTCACAGTCATCCCATTCCTCCTTCTTCTGCTAGAAGGCACCGATCCTTCCCCTCCTTCCCAGGAGCAGTCCACCCCATCACATATTCTGCTGCTGTGCATGCCATGTCGTTTCTTCTTTTTTATTTAATTTAATAAAATGAGCGTGTGGGTTGATTTGCATATTCATGGATCACTTGATTAATAATTGATGAGAGGGCCTGGGGCAGGTGGTTGAGAATAAAAAACATTTAGCAGGGAGCAGAGTGGAAAGAACAGATCCCTGGCTGGCACGTGTCCATGGGGGGAAGAGCTGCCGGGGGCTGGCAGGGAGGGAAGGGGAGAGTGAGAGGCAGAGCAGACAGTGCTGAATGTCACCGGTGGAATGTAATTTTGTCAATTTAAATATTTAATCATGTCCTCGGAATCGGTGACATTTCAAGTCCCGGGGCTCTTTCTCCATTGAGCTTTTGGTAGGAGAGCAGGGGCAGGGAGGTTTCTCTCCTTGGGATGGAAGGAGAACAGGCCAGAGATGGTAGAGTATTGTGTATGAATTTTGAGAGTTTGGAGGAACCTCGTATTCAATACTCTCCTGCTGGCATCTGTGAATAGACCATGTGATAGAAAAGAAGGTGGCAGGGTTAGCTAAAAGCACATTAACTTCTTGGGCTCTCATTCAGTGAAGCAGGGATGTCTGCTTCTTCCCTTCCCAAGTTCCCACCCTGCTTTTCCCTGGAAGGCATTGCCAAATAAATGTGCTAAATAAACATTGCTAGGCTTAGAATTATAGAATCATAGAATTGCTCAGGTTGAGAAAAGACCTTCAAGATCATCAAGTCCAACCGTGACCTAACCACACTACCCTAACTCTAACAACCCAAGGCTTAATTGATCTCCAGGGTTTGAGGGCAGGAAGGTAAGGTGTTACTTCATACTTTTTAACATATACAATCTGAATACAGATAGTGTATAGCATTCATCTTGGAATCTGTTGTTGTTCCATTTTGGCCAAATGTGCTTCTGCAAAAGCATTCTGGATGGCTTGGGAAAAAAATACTGTTTTGGTTTATTCCCTGGAAATTGTCATCGGTGACACATTACTGGGAGTAATTAATCTATTAATGTAGACATGGCAGAGCTGGGGAGACCTGACTAGTGCAGGAACAGTGGTAGAAAAACCAGAGTTGCTTATGGTTGTTGAATGGTTTTAGTTTTCAGCTTCATTATGAAGGCTTTGGAAGCTGGTGGGACAAGCACCTTCATGTTAGTAGCTGAATTTTATTGACTTGTCTGCACAATCAGGGCAGGCTTAGGTTTTCCACCCTGATATGACAAAGGTTTCCATTCTTGTGCATGGTCCAAACTTTATCTGTTTCCTCCAAGGCTAGAACTATTCTGAGTCTACTTATGCAAAAATGAATTTTGATCTGAAGTGATTCTTGCCTAGGACTGACTTCTGATGCTTTCGTTACCTGCATATGTCAGAATTCCTGATGTTCCCATTCATGGTGACAATGCACAGGGGAACTGGGATCCATAACAAATTTTCATCTCCTAGTGGATGGTTTGATGGTTTATTTATGAATGATCTTCATAGATAAAAATAAAAGCAGCCTTAAATAACAGCTCAAGGAGACACTGACCAATTCATTTCCATTAAAGTCTAACTGTCTATCAATAAATGGTAAGACAATACGATTTACACAATGACTTATCCCTGTTTCATAACGTAAGTAGCTGTTTATCAATTGCATGGTATTTAATGATACAGCTTTTCTTATTACGCTGCTCCCTGCTGGAGAAAGGAATCAGCTATGTGCTTTGCAGCCTCTACACTCTGCTGCTGAATTTCCCAGTGGTCTCAGGTGGGAGAGCTGGGATCTTGACAAGCTCTGAATTTGCTTTAGCTTCTACATTGGCACCTGTCCTTAAGCAACCCGAAGGGTACTGTACATACTCCATGTTAACTCTGATTTATCTCTTAACCTGTCTCAGAGTCTCTTTCTGTTTCTCTTGAATACTTTTAATTTATAACTGAGTTCCTCCAGTCTGAGGTACTGCCTCCCTTCTTCAATTGGAGGTAGTCTCTTCTGACCACTGTCTCAGGCCATCACTTTGAGGGCAACAACCTGCATCCTCCCTGCATACATACTGAAGGATTTGGGATCAGGATCTCCACTGGGTACAGAAGGGTCACTGGGAAAGCAAAGTGTTGTTTCATCTGTGAGCTAGTGTTAAGTCACTGCAAGAAGTTCCCAAGCAAGAGCCTTGTCATGATGCATTTTTGTAAATGTATCAGGAAAAGCTGCAAAGACATGTCCAGTCTCTCAGTGTACTTGACCTTCCTTTTCAGGACAAAAGAATAGATGAAGCTTTAGTAAGAAGTGAAACAATCTGAGCATCCTGCAGTTCTGTCTTATTTCAGGAGTTGATACATGCTTTGGTAATTTTATACTCTCACCCTCTTCCCCTCCAAAAATCCTAAAGGAACATCAAGGAGTGGTTCGAATCAGTACACAAAATAAAGCATCTTCTCTAGACTTTGCAACTAAGACTTTTGAGACAGAAAAAAATGAATTGAAAACATTTAGAGTACAGACTTCAGTGGAATACCCTCTGCTATATTTTCCATGCCTGAGGTAGAAAAATTCTGGTAGCACATACCAAACAACTAAACCTTTGAAACCTTTTTTACTTAATACCAAAGGTATATGGTGAGGTTGAGGGGGTGTTTGAGGTCCTGGATCTGCTTTTTAAACTTTCCTTCTGAAATTTAGGTCAATCCTTATTTTAACGGGACTCTATTCATTCTTCTACTAATTAGGATCCTATGATCCAAGAGAAAAAAGAACGTCTGGGGTGAATATAGCTAGATATCTTTATTCTGTCTCTGTGTATTTGCACATTCCAGTACTAATTTCAAAGCAAATGTTCATATCCAAAGAAACTTGAAGATATGACAACTGGTTGGAAATTTGCAGAGTCTGTAGCGGAGCTTTTCATCCTTGCTTTTGCAAGGACTTGACATTCACTCCTGGATTCGAAGATAGGCACATAACTTTTAGCTGGATCAATTTTTCTCTTTTGAAGAGAGTGGTTAAGTCTTCTCGGTCTCTCTAGTATTTTTGCCCCTATTATTGCTGTATCTAATCACAACTGTGGAAATGATTAGCTGCATATGTCCCTGGTGGAAAGAACCTGTTATTCTTCCCATTTCACAGGAGGGGAGAGAGAGAGAGAGGCCCCAGACAACCGTGTGAGTAGTACAAGGTCCCAAGGGAATAAATTGAAAGCAGCACCTAGGGAAAACTGCAGGAAATGCTGCTTTAGTACAGAATACTGCTTTACTGAGTGGCTGATTTTGTAATGTGAATCCCACTCACTGGCATCTGATCTTAGATTCATCCGTTCATCTGCTTGCAAGCTGATGGTAAACATCAACCTCGACTTCCCAAGACCATGTTTTACTGTAAGCATATCTTAGCAAAGTTACTGATTTGGTTGAAAAATTTTCCCCATCCGGATAACTTTAATCAGATTTTTTTGACTCTAAACTTTCCACAAAATGTGAAGGGAGAGGTGATGGTTTGTAGTTCAGGCCTGTTTCATTGCTAGCCTCCTTTGCTGTGTAGTTAACCTCGACAGTGATTGTAGGCATATTGTACCTGTCTTACAACTGTCCTGCTGGTACCACACGCAATTAATATGACACCGGGGAATGTAATACATGCTTCATGTCACAGAATTCAATTCATTTAGCCATTTTCTTCCCTGGATGTGTCTTGGCTAAGGTCAGTGGATTTACACTGAAATTTCGTTTGTCTCTCTGTGCGCATACTGCTGCATTACCACAAGATCCCAATTAACAATGTCAGACACATTTTTCTCCTTTTCTTTTAATAGGTGAAGAAATCACACAATAAGCTGATTTTTCACAATGCTTTTCATGCACACAGACCTTGGCACAACCTAGGGAATAGCCTTCTATTGCTAAAAATAATAGCTCTAAAGTCTTTGCCCAACTGTTAACTAAAATTTGTATAGCATGGTGGATAAATCATCTGCTTAGTACGTCTGAAGCATTATGTTCCAATCCTGTTAAAGTTGTAGTTATTCAATATTTCAATTAACTCTTTTCTGCTGATATGATTATATATTAATTAAATCTTGCTAATATTTCCAAAGCCATGATAGAGGAGTATATATGATCAGATAGTTCTTTTCATGTGTATGAAAGGCCTGCTAGAGAGAGAACTGTGGAACTGTGAAGAGATACACTATCTCTAAACAGAAATGACTTTAAGGAAAGGGCTGACTGTGGGAGATGCTTGTAAGCATCTTATTCTGTTATGTGATTCTGTTTTTTCACCATACAAGCACATCTGGGTCTCAACAGAGACAAACTTGTAAGAAAAGTCAGAATTGCAAAGCAACAGTGATGCAACAGCTCACACTTCTTTTTAGCTACTCCTGCAATGATATTCCTGTGTAGCAAGAGGGTTTCGTATGTGTTGGAAGCATTTTCCCATTTGCAGAATCATATCATAGAATGGCTTGGGTTGGAAGGGGCCTCAAAGCCCACCCAGTTCTAACCCTTTGCTGTGATCAGGGCTGTCACCCACCAGATCAGGCTGCCCAGGGCCCCATCCAACCTGACCTTGAATGCCTTGTGGGATGGGACATCCACAACTTTGGACCCATTTCAAATCATTAAGTAGGGGTCCTGTGATGCTTCCAATAAATACAGGTGACATTAAGTCACCAGAGTCTCTAAGTTCTGAATGAGGCGATTGAATCTTGGTAGTGCAAAGCTCAATTCTCCTGCCCTTTTTATTGGAGAGCGATGCTCTTCTCCAGCCCCTATCCTGTGCAGCTGAAGACAGCCCTCTATCTGAGGGTGAGTGAGGCGGGTCCTGCTTCTGTATTTAGGAACAATGCCTTCTGTAAAATATAGAGAATCAAGGTCTGGTTTTTGAACCATGTAGGACGGAGTTGTGGCCATCGAAGTCCCTGCCTCTTCTGTGTGTTTAACTCCTGAGCCCTTCCAGGACCAGGGCAAGCTGCTCATGATCCTGTCTCATTTCATTTGGCCGTACAAGCAGCTCACTTGTGCATAGCCTGGCAGCTTCAGTCTCTCACTCCTTCCTTATCTCAGCTCATTGCCTGTGTGCTGTGATTTGGATCCATCCCATGAGTCCTTGATGACACCCCCATCCAATGTTTTTTCTGAACCCCCGTGCCAGGCCCTGTCAGCAGCAGGGCAGCCTGGATCATGGGCTGTGTAGGCTGCCTCTAATGGATGAGCTGGGGGCACTGGGCCATGAGGCTGACTGACAGGAGGCCACCTCTGTGGCACCGAGCACTGGTCTCTGCCTTGCCATGAGACTAAGCAGTGGTGGAGAGCTGTGATCCTGCATGTTTGAGGGGTAAAGGGGCAGGTGGTGCCCTCCGGCAGGCACGGGCTTTTGTTGTGTGACCTGCTGTTTGCGTTGGTAGTTTGAATGCAGATATGCAGCCTGCTACCTCACTGCTGAGGGATGAAACATTTCTTTTTAAGTGAATCTTTAAGGCTCTTGTCTGTTCTCTACATTCATCTTATTCTTCTATTCTCTCTTCTCCTTTCTTTCCATTTGCTCTCGTTTTATCTTCTCCCCCCTGCTTTGCACTCTCCATTCTCCCCATTCTCATTTTCCCTTGTGATCAGGAGAAGACAGCATTTCCCTGTTCGGATCAGGTCCATTTGTTCCACCTGCTGTCCATCATGCAGCCCCATAGTGTGCATGCTTCAGAGGAGAACATGTGCATGTGCCACACTGTACATAAATGTGGAAAGCGTTTCTATTCTTCTTTTTCCAGACCCTGCTGCCCTGAATTCCCCTTCACATTTGTTCAGCATAGCTTTTGACATTGTTATTTCTCCTGAAATTATCCAGTTTCACTATATGAGCTGACAGCCTCCTGTGGCATAGATCCCACAGGTTCTCCATCACAGTGGGAGGTTTTCCTTTTTTCCCAGATCAACTATGTCCTAACTTAATCACCTCTCATCCCCCTCAGGTTTCATTCCTGCAGTTCTGATGATGACCATAGCTTGCCCACCATATCGTGCATTTCTACGGGTCAGATACGGTTATGTTGCCTCACAAAGTGGACTCCCTATTCCTTGGACTCTGTGCAGCACCCCTGTGGCTCTAACAGCTCTGACTGGTGTCATTAGCATGGGCTCTGGCCTTGCCTTCTGCAAGTGTCAGCTCTGCCCCAGTTTTCCAGCATGATCTTGTGCAGAACAATGAATCTTCCGCTGCCTTCTCCTGTCTGTAGAGCAGGGATTTCATTTTTCTTTATATGCTTCCTGGCAGTTTTGCCTGTCTCAGTTAGTCCTGTTTCAGATAGACTGTGTCTGATTGTGCCCATAGTTGGAGTTCTTCCTTGAGTTTCCTGTGTTTCAGGGCTAGCAAAACTTTTCCCCCAAACACATTCAGAAGAAAGCACCAACACTGAACTCATGGATACAGATCAGCTGAAGACACAATCTTTGTAAGTGGATTGAGCTGATCAGTGGCAAAGAGAACACATTTTATTGAATGGCATCAAGCACCAGCCCTGCTCCTTTTATAAGGTTCACCAGACGTGGCTTCATTACCTGGTGGAAGAGAGTATTTTATTAATCCATAATTAGTATTGATGGATTCTATCAATGAGTTTGTAGCATTGGGCTGATAATGAGTTGTTGGGTTTGTTTGGTTTTGGTTTGTTTATTTTTGTTTGCTTTTGTTTTTCTGTTAGTCCTGACAAAGTAACAGTTACAGTCTGAGTTTTGGAATGAGATTTTAGCAGGTAATCTACCCATTTTCAGGTGATACCATTTTGATTTAGCCCCAATCCAGCAATGTGGCATATGGATATGGCCCTGAACTCATGCTAAACCTGTCCTAAATCACTGTGATCAGGGGCTTTGTAACGGATAACTTGTTTTTAGTACATAGATGAATCTAATAGTAACTGTGTAGGTTGCTCTGAAAGGAATGCCTCCTATTTATTTCTTCAGAAATGATAACAGCACTGTGATACGAAGATCACAGTGATACTATTTGATAGAGTAAATTATCTGCTACAAAACGCTATTTTTCAGTGTAGTCCCCGCTATTAGCTATGCATTTTTGCCAGCGATGAACAAGAGCCTGCATGCTGTGCTTATCGAAAATCTGTATGGCCATCCAGAACAGAGCTTGTCTTTCACATCTCTGTCACCACTGCTGAAATGCACCACCTGCTGTCCTAACATCCACTGCTTGGTCTCCACAAACATTCAACAAAAGTTGATGAATGTCATTGGGTGCCATTTTTTCCACATGCAGGAATTAACTGGCATGCCTTTGTTTCATGTGCACTTCCATGTCAGTCACAGTTTTGCCAGAATGCCCCTCTGCTGCCATCTGTCGCATGGCTAGAGAATGTAATGGAATATTAGCGGAAAGATTCAACCTCTACTGCTGTACCACCAACATCCACATGACATCGTGGGCTGATATATTAAAATGATGTTACTTTCAGAGCAGTCCTTGTTCAACCTAGGTTGCTTTGAAGGAGGTCAAGCATTGGAACAAGCTGATCAGGGAAATGGTGGAGTATCCACCATGGAAGGTATTTAAGAGGTGTGTAGACCTGGTAATACGTTTATTGTGGATATAGTGTAGTGATGGGACTCAGCAGGTCAGAGTAATGGTTGGACTTGATCTCAAAGGTTGGACTTAATTTCCTGTTTCTTTTCCTTCATTGATGAATTAGGTATTTTGTTTGTCCATGTCTTGGATCTTGATGCTGAATTATCCCTGGAGATAGAGGATGGTGTTTGGCAGTTGTGTTTTAAGATCACCTCTGCTGCTTACCTTTTCACTAGCCTTTTAACCTCTGAGCAAATTAGTGTTGAAGGTGGAGTTGTGTTCCTCTTGCACAATGGGATACTAGCACTGCATGGGTGGGTGAGGGTGAGAAACTTCATCTTGTAGCCCCAGCAACTGCCAAATGGGCATCTGGATTGAATCTTTAAGGTCAACCAGGAATAAGGAGTTCAGTTTCTGAGGAGCTGATTTAAATACAGCTTTGTGTAAGCACCTAGCGGCGCAGTTGATTGGTGCGTGATAGATATGTTCCCCTGCACTGGGATTCTGACCTCCAGCTGGGTTAGCAAGTCACATTCTGTTGTGACCATAGCATTTCTGGAGATTTAAAATCCTTCAGTACCTAAAAACAAATTCTGTCCTTCCTGGGGCTGAGAGAAATCTTCTGCATGTAAACAGCTGCTGTAGTTAATATTACAGAATATATAACACTAGCCAATGCATAGTTCATGAAAATTTCAGTAAGAAGGTATGAATTTTGTTTTCTTCAGTGTGAAATATGTAACAAAAAAGGAAGCATTGGACCCAAGAGCCAAATTTAGCCCTGTATGGAGCAATGAAAATAAATAAGACTTTATAGCTTTTTTGTTCTATTGTCTAAAATGGAACAAAAGACTGTGAGGTGTGAAGTCACAGATGCAAACAGAACTGAGGGTTGAAAAAATGAGCAAATTTAGACCTATGTACTCTGATGGTGTCCACAACGCGTCTCTGTGATTAGAATCTGGGAGATTTATGGGGTGCTGCAGGGCAGAGAAAGAGGAGAGTACTGGTGGAGGTTTCTTAAAAATTTAATTATTTTGCAAAAACTAATAATTATTTTCATGTATATGAAGTTCAATTATAAATGTTTTCTAAGGCTTCCATAAGAACTTCCAAAAATGATTCTTTGTGAAAGAGCAGCAATTAAATAATGCATTTTTGAAACTCTGGAGAAAATTACCCAAAGGTTGGGAAATTAACTTAAAGATGCAGTAACAGAAAATCATTCAGGCTTGACGCTATGTAGGAGGAATCAACCAATCGTCAGCATCATAGATTGCTGTTACTTCATTTTCACTATTTTGTATCAGAAATTTTAAGGGAGGCCACTTGTGGAGGGTGATGCGGGAGACATGCTCTTTGGATCTTGGTTGCAAGGGAGAGTTCATATAATCAGTGTCTTAGGGATGGATTGAAAGCTGTCCCCAGTCCATTCCTGTTGGATATGTGGGGTCTTCTGTCAGTTCTAGAACAAGGTGGTAGGATGCAGTGAACCAGAATATCTCACTGGTTCTCTTAGTATTTGGAGTTAGCTTTGCATTTGAAATATTGAAGTCTTTCATTTACTAGGAGTGGTGGGAGTAGAAGGGGGAAGTTATATGACACAAGAAGTTATCTGAATTAAAAACAAGAGCAACAGTGAAAGCCAACTGTGGTCATTTAAAATGAATTTCCAGGAAGGCTGCGGAAAGGGAGATTAAAAAAATATTGTGATTTCTGTCACGACCGCATTTAAGCTGGGCCATTGAAGATGATATTGTCTGGCCCAGCTGTTTTAGAACAATTATCTGTTTGACAACAGGCAGAAGGATAAGCTGCCTATTGCCCCTGTTTCCCTGAGATGCTGTATAGAGACAGATGTGTGTGCATGTACCCACTGCCATGCCCTAGCACTCCTTCCTGCCTCATTCCCATGTTAAAAAATATAAAATAAAATCCTGACTCACTACTGAAAGAGGGGAAGAAGGCAGAAATCTCAGCCATAGACCCTCCTAGCTGAAACATTTAATGACATGCATGCTGCATGAAGCCCTGTCTTTATTTTCTTAATTTTCCTCCTATTTGGTAGCTTTGTGCCACACAAGTATGACAAGATCACAAATGCATGTTTGGCAGGTGACTGTGTATTTTAACACCCACTATCACAACCACTTCTCAGCTTCTTGTAGTTCCTTCTGCTGTTCTCCTCTGCTGTATGAATTAGGCTGGTGCTTTGAGCTGAGGAAGGAATAGTTAAGAAAAACATAAGCAACCCATTTGGGGAAATATTCTTCCCTCTGTCCATATTCCTGTTTCTGATAATGCTCCTTGCATATATCCCAAATCCCAGTCTTTCTGTCCGTCTTTGGTTCCCAAGGATGGCCAGGAGGTCTCCCAGGGGAAAAAAAAAAAATGTAGTTGCAGATTCTTAAATATCGTTCAGTAAGAAATTCAGTGAGCAGAGCCCCTTGGGACTGGTTGTTTGTTTCTTACTGACTGACTGTAGGAAAGTTCCTGTCACTTTGCATATCCAAAGGGTAGGTTGCTTTTTTCTTTGTTTTCCCTTCACTTCCAGACCAATAGCTCATCCCTTAACATGAAAGCTAAGCTGCCTTCTTAGTGAATCGCATGTACCCAAAAGGAAGATGCAACAAAAGGGTCTTTGTTAACAAAATAGGCTTGTGTGTCTTTTAACTTCTCTAAAATGTAATGAACAGTAATGTTAATCACTCGGCTCTGCAGATAGGGCTGATGCAGAGAGGGACAAACTCTGAGGAAACATTTTACAGTATTCATTTTTCAGAGGTTTTTGCAGCTGTACTCCTCTAGGTAATTCCTGTCAACTCAGCTGTACAATAACAGTAATCTGTTTCTTAAGGTAAACATGAAGTTTGTGATTTGGTTTTTGTTTTCAGCTCAACGTTACTTCAATAACAGGCCTAGGCCTGCAAGTGTTCAATCTCAGGTATTGTGTGCTGATCTCAGAGTCCAGGCTCATTCAGGGAGGAAACGCAGCAATTTTCTCTGAATTTTCTCTTTGGAGCCCTCATTCTGGACCATCATACTTGCTTCCATTCATACAGGGACTGAAACTTGCACAGGCCCAGTGTTCCTTCTGAGGCCCAGAGCGAGGCAGGCAGATCTGTAGCGGCTGTTTTGAGCTCTGCTCTTGCCAGTGCTCCTAGGCAGGGTTAGGTACTGGTGGGGTGGGATCTCTACAAAGAGAAATGAAGATGTTCTTGCTCTTGTTGGGTACATCTGCAGTGAATTTTAAGTTGCTTAATGGGGCAAGGTGGCACCTTACCACTGGAAGTACAGCCTTAGGAGGTAACAATGGTCACATTGGTCATTAAAGATCATGCAGCACTTCCTATAGGAATGGGCATTTTGCTTCCTGTAGATGTCATAGAAGTAACTGCTTCTTCCTCAACCACAGCCCTTCCCACAGTGCTTTCTGATGGATGTGGTATGCTTCTCCACTTCCTGCCCTAAATGGCAGTGTATTGTTTCTGAATCTTTTACTCTTGAGAGCAGCCCTGCAGGGAAGGACTTAGGGGTCCTGGTGGATGAGAAGCTGGACATTTGCCGGCAGTGTGCGCTGGCAGCCCGGAAGGCCAACTATATTCTGGGCTGCATTAAAAGAGGAGTGTCCAGCAGGGAGAGGCAGGTGATTGTCCACCTCTACTCGGCTCTTGTGAGGCCCTAACTGGAGTACTGCGGCCAGGCCTGGGGCCCCCAGCACAAGAAAGACGCAGAGCTCTTGGAACAAGTCCACAGGAGGGCCACTAAGATGATCAGAGGGCTGCAGCACCTCTCCTATGAAGAAAGGTTGAGGGAACTGGGCTTGTTTAGCTTGGAGAAGAGAAGGCTCCAGGGAGGCCTCATTGGTGGCCTTCTAATACTTGAAGGGAGCATATAAACAGGAGGAGGAATGTCTGTTTACATGGGTGGATAGCGATAGGACAAGGGAGAATGGTTTTAAACTGAGACGGGGAGGTTTAGGTTAGATATTAGGAGGAAGTTTTTCAGCCAGAGGGTGATGATGCACTGGAACAGGTTGCCCAGGGAGGTTGTGGATGCCCTGTCCCTGGAGACATTCAAGGCCAGGCTGGATGTGGCTCTGGGCAGCCTGGTCTAGTGGTTGGCAACCCTGCACTCAGCAGGGGGTTGAAACTCGATGATCTTTGAGGTCCTTTTCAACCCAGGCCATTCTATGATCTTTTTCTGTATGCACTGTGTATGCAACAGTTTTGTGAAATCTTTCACAGTACTAAGCCTGGTGTGCTTAATAAAGCTGTGTTTCAATGCCTGTCTTGCCAAAAGGTTACAAGCTATGCTGACTGTATGAGCTCTGTTACCACTATATTTTATGCTGTGGTTGTTTGGCAGCTAGGCAGAGAATTTCTCCTTTGCCAAAGCTTGTGCCACTAACACTTGTGTTAAATCAATCTCTCTGCTAAGTGCTGGCAGTATGGAGCCCATGACACATGGCTCTGCTCCTAATTCCAGTTACTAGAAAGTGATAGTGATGCCCACTAGCCAGCCAACTCATTGCTAACTGTAACAGTTGCAACAATTGCTTGTCTTTGCTTCCCTTTCACTTTGGATTCCTCTCTATTTCTATCAAGCACGTGACCTGATCACCACAAAGCTTCATCTTGTTAATGGCTATTGAGCAGTTTGCAATGGCTGTGGAGCTGCAGCATCCCATCCAGGCTAGACATTGACAGGCAGTAAATAAGTATCGCACTCTGTGCTTCTGTTGGAGTACTGATCATGCTGTAGTCATTGCTCTGCTTTCCGTAGCTTCTGACATGCATATCACGTTAGTCCTGTCCCTTAGTTAATGCATGGGAGGAGGAGGAGAGGGTCACTTTATACAAAGTTAAAACATGAAATTTGTCATCGCCAGTCTTTATGGGGCAACTGGAATGTGATGTGTCCTTGCAATATAAGGCTGTTGGTACAGTGGTTCTTGCTGTGTATTGAATTTGTTTTAAGGCTCTCTTTCTTCTGGCCTTTTCCAAGGTCTCTACTGGCTCTCTCCTTCAGATCACTTAAAAAAGTGTTCCTCTATCCTTACATTGGACCTGGTTAAAACTTCTCTCACCCAGAATTGCTGAGTAGCATTGGCTTGGGAATATGATGCAAGAAATATTTGTTGTTTAAAAAAAATAATAATAATGATGAATATTCAAGCCCAGAGAGATGTTATCAGTTTTTCTAGCCCTTTATAAGAACAGCTTTGGTCAGATTGTATTTTCTGATTGCAAGTCTCTGTTCTGTTTAAGATTTCCCCTCACATCAGCTTTCACTTTTGAGGTTTTATAGGGAAGGGATGTGGACAATGCAAGGAGATTTTATAAGGTTATAAGGCTGCAAAATCTACTGGAGATGATAATGAAGGGTTGATGAAGAGATGCACCATGAAGCAAGAGGCAAAGAGCATGACTTTATTCTCCAGGCAGATGTGGGGAGTTTTTATGTGCTCATGTTACTGGTCATATGCACATTCCCAACTGACATCCTCAGGGATTACTCCAGCTGCTTTGTCCTTGTCCTGTCTGTGTTTGTGGGCACAGCTCTTCATCCACCTGCATAAACGTTTGTTGCATGGCCTTCACTGACCTGTGCAGAGACATATTTTCTTTTCTCTCAGTTGTTCAGGGATTCACCTACGGATAATCCAGGACATATTATTCAGCCAGCTGGAACAGCTGCCAGGCCTGTAGCACCATCACCTGCTCCAGACATGGCAATCCTCATCAAAATCCATTAACTCATGTGATACATGGAGCATTTTTCAGGGTTGTGGCTGACCGCTAAGTAACTCGGACCCAGTCCTAAGTGCCCTGTCATAGCTACGATCCTGAAGTTGCACAGACATTTGCTTGGGTTATGCAGCATCCCAATTCATGACCTCCAGTCATGTCTCTATGTGTTCAAGCTTCCAGCAGCTCTTTAGATCACCTGCACTTTTGGTATCAATGTCACAAGTCACCCAAAGCAAACAAGATCCTGGTCATCCTCTCTAATGTCCCATAAAACAAGCTTGTTGAAATCTGGAAAGGCCAAATCCTTACAGCTGCTGGATCTTGGCAAAGATTTGTGAGAAATGGCCATGTATGTCTGTGGGGCTCCTGAGTCACACAAACTCTTTGAACCTTGTCAGTGGTTTACGGGCAGGTTTGGCCTGGTTCCATGGCTAACGGGGCAGAGGGACCCATGGACCCACACCCTGGGAAAGGGAAAAGGGAAAAAAGGTAGGGAAATGGGCCTAAAACCAAACCAGCGGCAATGATCTGAGGAGAAAAAAACTAATTTACTAAATAAGATATTGGAATGCAAAATAAGATAATATAATACAATATAATTACAATTTAAGCTAATAAATCCAATAAAATGAGAGAGTGTGCCCAAAATCAAGGTAGGCCTTACTCTAATGCCAACGATGAGATGGCTGGGGAGTGAGATGCTGCTGGGACGAGAGACAGGAAGAGAAGAGAGCGTCTTGTGATCTGCAGACAGTTTTATCTTTCCCTCTCAGCGGAAAATGGTAACAACAGCAAAGTCCTCTGGAAAGTGTAGTTCTTGTTTTCTTCTGAGAACCAGGTACCCGGAACTATCCATAATCCATGGAACTGGATCATTAACTCTTTAACTCCCGGTACACTACATGATGTTATGATGCGGAATACCTATAACCAAAAATCATAAAACCATGACAAACCCTTTTGTATATATTTATAGATAAACATGAGTGTATGCATATAGTTAGTTGTCTGTGTGGCTGTATGTAAAGAATACATTCTTTCTCTCCCTGCAGTTCTTCCAAATTCTGACTTACCCTCACTTCCCACTTAAAACTGTATGCCCACTGTGTTCCCTGTCTATGTACCTGCAGGTACTTTCCTGTGCAAAGTTCACTGTGCCAAATTTTTGCAGGGTGGGTGAACATGTACTGTGGACCAGGTTGTGAGACCATGCATCACCTCTCGCTTGTGCTGACTTATCTGGTGAGGGAGTTCTCATTTTCAGAATTGAAAGACTGCCTCTGCAACTCTGCAGTCTTCATGGGTTTCCCAGGTTGGGTCTTGCGCTGTGCTGCTTATGTGCCAAACAGGAGAATGTATAGCATTTGCAATATATTTTGAGAGGCTTGACTGTTTCATGCTGCTTGTGACTCTGAAAACAGCTTTATTTAAATACTGCATGCAAGCTGGTGTTTCAAAAAAAGAGAATAATTAAGGTGAAGGAGAGGAAGGGAGGTTATCAAATATTCACATACTTCAAAGAAAATGAAATCACCTTAGGTGTCCTGTGGCTACAGAATACTCAGGAGCAAGATGTGCCGCAGTGGTTTGTTGAACTTCTCTGTGCGTAGGTGCCTCTTTGAGAACTTGCCCAAGCAACTGTAGTGGTGTTCGAGGATGGGCAGAATAACGTAGGGAAAAACAAAAAATGTAGGAATGCAGAAAAACGCCGGCGGGAGTGATACTTTGTTTTCCTAAGCACAGTTTGGAGAGGGTTTATGCTCTTTGTGCGTCACACTTGTTTTTGGGGAGGAAGAAATGGAGAAATTATTTGGAGGAGATGAACTATTTCAGTTTCTCATTTTGCAGTGACATTGTTGATTTGGAAAACTTCCTTTCAAAAAATAAAAATACAAAGAATGCTTGAAAGGAACAGGCATCTTTTTCTTGTAGGTCAAATAAAAGCCATTCTGAAAAGATAGTTTTTCTAAAAAACAAACAAATTAAATGATAGGTCTGAGTCTTCCCGGAAAGAAATATTTTCAATTTATCACTTTGACCAGTGGACAGAAAAATTGTGCCTGGCGCTGATGAAGTGTTTGTTTTAGGGACAGGGGAGAAAAAGGAAAAATGTGGTGAGATTGATAGAAAGACTGAAGCTGGTGCTACTAAGGTGAGAAGAGGGGTTGGATTCGGTGCTTCATGAACGAGATCTGGTCCTTCAAGGGAAAAGGGACTGAGCATGTCTGCACCACCAGTGCTGAGAATAGCCTAGAGCTGATGGGCAGCATGGTTTGGGCTCAGCTGACTGTTCTGCTTGGATGAACAGCAGCACACTGCCTGGCCCTGGGCACCAGAGGCTTTGCTGTAGGCATCCGTGCTCCTGAGTGCTGGAGCAGGAGATGGAGAATGCTGGAGCCAAGGAATTGCTCCGTGCTTGCTGAGCTGTGGAAGCAGAGCTGTCCAAGAGGTGGAGACAGATGGTGAGCTCTGATGTGCCCATATTTCTAGATGTCTTAATTAGGGGACATCTGTATGAGTTGAGAGATCTGTGCCCTTCAGGTCTGAGCTTGTCAGGGATGGGCACAGCATAGGGATAGGCACAGAATGGTGATGAAGGTGGGCTTCACATTCAGGGACTGGAGTTCAGGCCCAGAGAAGACAGTACTCGTTCACACACAGCCTGAAGAGGGACACGGTGCGAAGTAAGAAACATGAGGAAAGAGAAGGACAAGAGGGTAGGAGCAGGGAACAAATCCAAATCAAACCACGCCAAAACCTGGTGTTTCCCTGTGTTTAGTGCAGCCTTGCTACAAGAGAAGCAGAAAGCATTGTCTTTAACCACTGTTTTCATTTCCAAGTCAAACACTGTTCCAACACAGACATATTTCCAAAGTGTCGTAAATGTCAGGGCAAAGTATACAAATACTTTTGAACTCTTTTTACACTGTAAACAGTGTTGTCCTAAGTGAAAAAGGCAATTACATAGGCAAAGGAATTGTGGGCTAGCTCAAGTGAACAGAGCGTTTTAGATACCAGGTCATGAAAAGCTAGTGTGGAGCGCTCTGGGAATAAGTAGAAGGGCTCCTAGCTGGGATTTTGGGAGGCCTAATCTGATGACACTTCCACAATGCAGGCTGGGTTATATAGGAATATTGGAATCTGCCAAGCCCTGCAGACATCATCTGGCAGCCTCAGTAAAGGATAGCCTTTTGGTTTATTAGATCCTTCAGACCACATTTCATATCCAAAAGATATATTACATGCTTATGGAGCTTTTTGCACTTGAATTACCAGTTTCAGCCTGGGTTCGTGTTAGAAGCCCTTGGATGTTGTTTTTGAGGAAAGAACTGGTAGATCATCAGCAGGGCAATAGTAGAGGTAGATTTTGCCTTGGAACTTGTCTGCAAGTAGATTTTGCCCAGACCGTGTTAGGGTCAAACTACATGATGTGCCTTTTGTGCTCCTCTCTTTTTTATGGTACCTTACCCACATGTGAGGCAAGGAATGAAGCATCTAATGCTGTTGATTTAGCTCTCAGTTATCTTTTTCTATTAACCTCCAAAGTCTCTAGAGAGTAGAGCCCTCTCTCCCTGCTGCCAGTGCTGGCACTTAAGGATCTGCAGTCATCCTCAGCTCCTCTGCAGTGATGAGGTCCTGTGGGCACAGCTAAAAATCCTGGGATTTCTCTGCTTGTTGAGTAAGTCCCAGAAGCAAGGTCCCTGCGGTAAGCTGCTAGGCCTCTGTAGAGTAAAATCCTCCTTTGTTGGGTTATATCAGAGTCAGAACCCAATGCCAAGATGGATTTAAACAACTTAGCATTGGGTTTTGAGAACGTTTAATGATGATAATTGCAGGTCTGCTGCATGTGAAGATAATAAATTTCCTGTGAAGGCTGATTGAATGTGAGTGCTCAAAAAGGCAGAGCTCTTCTCTTTTCATCAGCCTTCACTTCAGCCTCTTCCTGCGGAGTGCTGCACACTGGTCAGAGGAGCATTGTGGTTCTGTTTTCCACTTATATTTGAATCATCAGCACCGTCTACTGCTTCCAACTAGAAATTGTAAAGCAGGACCAATTTCTGGTCACTCGTTAAGGGAAATTCATTGATTTAATTGTGCAGTCCTATAAATGCCAATAGTTTCTCTTTTTGAGGACCTGTAGATGTGCTCAGTGTTAGGTGCTGCAGTTCTGCTAATGAAGTGATATTAAACTTGTACCTGTGTGTAGGTGCATTGACCTAGATTTATCAAGCTGTTACACTTAATGCTTAAATTGCACTTGATTGGCCCAGTGCTCTGATCCGGTCTGGCAAATAGTATATATTCTGTACAAGGCTTCTAAGAGGAATCCCCTAGCTGATCACACATTTCTTTGCACTATTAAAGATCTTCTCCTATCCATTTCTTCTCACTCGTTCCCACTTATTATCTAGGGAAGCTATTTGCAGCAGCTTGTTCACAGGAACATGTGAAATTACCTTGTTCCTCTTCGCTCAAAGTTTCCACTGTTAAAAGAACAAATATTTGATTTTTTTTCCCCTTAGCTGGAAGCATCTTTTTCTATACCAGAGGATTAGTGGAGTTTTTTTCTTCCTTTTTTCCAATTTCCTTCCAGAGAGAAAAGCAGCTGGGAGTTTTCCACTGAAACAGGTTCTCATTAACAAATACCATTTTGTTGAAATCAAAACACTTTGCAGAAACTTACTGCGGAGTTGATTTCAGCAAACTTATGATCCACCACCATACAAGGGCTGCCAGAAGCCAGCTCGCTGGTTAAGCTGCTGAGAAGCACATGTTTCCAAGAGCTATCAAATTCCTAAAGCAGAGATTTCCACTAAGTAGAAACCCTCAGTTTTAGCCAGTTTGTTAGCACTTTGTTTGTATCTGTTTGTTATTTCCCTAAAGCATTAAACAGTTGCGTACCCTAAGGGCAAACACTAAGTGATAAAACCTGCTTCATTGTTAGCGTGACCATGGATACCACCTAGCATCCGTTTTTTTTCAGAAGCCCTCACAATCCTGGGTTAATGTTTATAAATCCTTTACACAGATGTGAGGTTTTGCTTCTGGAGCACGAGAGTGTTATGATGTCCCAAAGGACATAGCGCAGGCAATAGTTGGGATTTGCCTTTGTATAAAAATGACCTGCATAATGATGCATTGCCTGTTGACAATTTGGGGACACAAGTTGTGTGCAACTCACAGTAGCGAAATAATTTGTTTATAGCACTTAAGCTAAGGCAGCAGCTGTTTGGATTCAGACCCATAGGCTTCTGTCTTCCAGGTAGACTGAATGCAAAAGAGTTATTTTGTATTTAGCCAACCTCTGAAATCAGGTCACCAGGTGGTACTTTCAGCATATGGGAGGTGATGAGAGCCTGGAACTTGCAGAGCTTTCCCTGAAGTGGTCCCCCCAGATTTTAAAAGAAAGCTCCACTTTCGAATGGAGACAGAAATCTGCCATACTCCCCAATACCAGTATATTCTCTGCTTTCTGCTGTTTTTATCTTATAGGCATGATACATGCCAGTTTTCTTACAGAGACAGTCAGATATTTATTTCAAACCAGATGAATGTGACTGAGGATAAAAAATAAGCATGAGTCTATTTTAAAATGTGAGATTCTGTTTTAAAACAAGGGAAGAGGCAAAAAGTTGAGGAAGAGAATCAAATATTTATGTACTGCAAAAGCAAAGTGATATAATTTCAGTGACATTGTTGCTAAATGACTGTTCATCCCCCATCTTGACTGACAGATAAAACAGGCTGGTGTCAGTTTGAAGTGGCTCCTCATCGTGCGACTTCTCCTTTGCAGTCAGGGCTCTGGCAGCTTCCTCTACAGATCTCCATGGGGAAGAAGTGAGGAAGATTACAGACGTGCAAATATACCAGCCATTAATTCAATTGTTTCCTTTGCTTGTTCTGCTGTTGTTGTTGCTGATGGTATTTGTTATGTATTCTGCTGACTGTAAGATTATGTATGAGGACTGTTAGTTCAGTTCAAAGGAACCCAAATTCTAGTTGCTTACAAACAGGGAGATGGTAGGGAGCCTTAAGAGGGTGGGAACACAGAGTTCATAATGTAAACATTAGCTTGTGATAGTCCTTTTCAAACGTCTGCTGCCCTGTAATCCTGCAAGCACTCACAGCAGTCGATTTACCTGGGTTCTAGGTAGCAGCCCCGCAGGGACTCCGGTTAATGCGTTTGGGTCTGCATCCTGATGGTAGCATGACGCTGTGCTGACAGGAGATGGGATGGAGAGAGGGGAGCAGTCTCCATGGGGGATCACTTACAGGAGCCCGCCATCAGTCAGGGAAGCACTCGCTGCTGCTGCCTGCTCACTCGCTGTGGAAGCGGTCAGCTGAGGGGATGCATTGATTTATGGCCAATACACTTAAGCATTTCCACAGAGGCTTTATTGGGTCTCTGCCTATAGAAATGGATTGGGTTGGAAACGATCCCAGCAATTGCTGAGCATGTGTAGGGCTGTGAGCATCAAAAAAAAAAAAAAAAAAAAAGAAAGAAAAGAAACAAGAAAAAAAGGGGAATAAACTGGAGGGAGTGGTAAGCAGGAAGAGCAGGACACATCTTGGGCACTTGGGGTGGTGGTGGGGGCTGTCTTTAACGGTGCTAAGCTTAATAAAAAGTTAACAGTTTTTTCTGGACATGTTAGGTATAATCTGCCAGCTGCCAGAATCGACCCTGGTATCCCAAATGGCTCAGTCCCAGCATTAGTGTCTGTCTTGTCAAATCCAATCGGAGAACATAGTGGGGGATCTTTCCAAAACATTATACATAATGTATCTTAAGTCATACCTGATGTGAGCAGCTTCAGCTCTTCCACTTCACTGGACTGAAGTACATTGAGCATTTCTTTCATTTCAGCTTGGCTATCGTGAAATGTTTTCTTTATGTGGCAGCCTTGCTAATCCCTAGTTCTGTTTCCTCGCCTCTCCCCACTTAAAGGAGGACTGTGCTTGCAGCAGTGCTAGGGTTAATTAGCATGATGTTAGTATGGACAGCCAGCAACAGCAAGAGCAGAGCAGCATAGGCACTCCAGTAAATGTGGCATCTTAGCTAGATTAAAAACAGGGTTACTAAGCCTTCTCACATGCACCTGCATTTATTATCCACTGCTGATGTACTAGCAGCCTTCCTCTTTTGCTTTGTGCCAGAGGGAGAGTGGCTGTGCTGCTTCATGCCCTCTCCTGAGACTGCATTTCTGTGGGTCAAGCTATGGCTATGGCCATGCCTGCAGAGCTAGGACTGCAGCGCTGCCAGGAGGACACCACCAATGTTGTAACGACAAACTGGAGATGGGCAGTGAGGAGTTCAAGGCTTCAGGCAGCTCTAGGGGAGATTTGCACAGCTGTGAAGTCTGTGTTGTGATGTCTGTCTTCACTGCTAGGGCATACCCCAAATTAACACTCCCATGGTCGTCTTCCAGCACTGTGGCTACTGTTTGTATGCCTCAGTGAGTACTCTGGCCCTCACACTATCCTATTCCATCCTCTCGTTATTCTCCCCTTGCTTCATTGTGATGGGTTTTGCAGAAGAACTATTAACATCAGGGCTTTTAAATGACGGCTCTGTTTTCTTTAGCTGCGGACTCCATCTCTGTATTGTTCTGCTAAACTGTTGGATGAATGTGCCAGAGCACTCTGTCATAGAAAGCATTCCTCATTATCTCTCTTTTGGAAGGACAGTAGCTTTGTGATGCTGTGAATAAGGGTAAATATATATACAGTGAATTGAACTGAACCTCTCAGTCCTCTGCAGTGCTTACAGTTTGTTAGCATCTCTACCTACTCAGAATTGAGCATTAAGCATCTTTAGAGGCATATTTTCTTTATCTCTTCAAGGCTGCTCAGCTCTTTAAGATGGTCTGAAGATACCTTTAAAGAAAAGAAAATCAAGTCTCTCAAATCAGCAGTGGCATCTCTGGAGAGGGGAGTGATTAGTGTGTAGTAATACAAAACTCTGAAATAACCATAGGATTCTCCATTCAATAGCAGTTTTTTTCCTACAGAAATCATATCAAAAATCATGTATTGAAACAACACCCATGGTAAGTTGCCTGTGATGCATGGATGGATGGCGGCAGCTTACCAGTGCAGAGCAAGCTGGATAGTGCAGTGAGGGGAAGATGCTTTGGCCAGGATTTTGGCCAAGATAACAGCCTTCTCTCCAAAGTGGAAATCTATGGATTTGATGGGTAGACTGTTCAGTGGATGAAGAATTGGTTTCGAGATCGTACCCAGAGAGTGGTGGTCAGTGGCTCAATGTCCACATGGAGGTCGGTGACAAATAGTCTTCCTCAGGGGTCAGTACTGAGACTGGTGCTCTTTAACATCTTCATCAGTGACACGGACAGTGGGATCTAGTGCAAGACCCTTAGCAAGTTTGGGAATGATGCCAAGCTGTGTGGTGTGGTCAACATGCCTGACAGACAGGATACCACTCAGACCTAGACAGGCTCGAGCAGTGGGCCCAGGTAAACCCTGTGAAGTTTAACAAACCCAAGTGCAAGGTCTTGCACCTGGGTCAAGGAAACTCCCACTGTCAGTACAAGCTACGGGATGTAAGGATAGCGCACAGCCCTGCCAAAAAGGACCTGGGGATACTGGTGGATGGCAGCTGGATGCAACCAGCAATGTGTCCTCACAGCCCAGAAAGCCAACTGTATCCTGGGCCGCATCAAAAGAAGCGTGGCCAGCAGGGTGAGAGAGGTGATCCTGCCCCTCTGCTCTGTGCTGGTGAGGCCTCACCTGGAGTACTGCGTCCAGATGTGGAGTCCTCAGTACAGGAGAGACATGGACCTGTTGGAGTGCATCCAGAAGAGGGCCACAAAAATGATCCATGGAATGGAACACCTCTCCTATGAGGACAGGCTGAGAGAGCTGGGGCTGCTCAGCCTAGAGAAGAGAAGGCTCCGAGGGGACCTGGTAGTGGTCTTTCAGAATTTAAAGGGGGCTGTAAGAACTTTAGCAGGTTATGTGGTGATGGGACAAGGGGAAATGGTTTCAAACTAAAAGAAGGGAGATTTAGATTGGATGTAAGGAAGAAGTATTTTTTGCAGTAAGATGGTGAGGCACAGGAACAGGTTGCCCAGAGAAGTGTTGGAAGCCCCCCATCCCTGGAGATGCTCAAAGTCAGGCTGGACAAGCTCTGAGCACCTTGATGGAGCTGTAGGTGTCCCTGTTCATTGCAGGGGAGTTGGAGTCACTAGATGACCTTTAAAGTTCCCTTCCAACTCAAAAGATTCTATGATTCTAATATTTGTAAGACGCTGATCAAATCCTTCAGAGGGCATAATGCAGAATGTGCATGTTCCCACCAAAAAGAAACATGAGCTGTGTGTTTTCTTAAGGGTTGTAACACAGAGAGTACGCTGGGCGTAGGTCTCGTGGTAAGGTGCTCTCTGCGTGCTCTGAGGGGAGCACGTAGAAGGGAATTTGCCATCTTCGGGGAAAGGGAGAACAGCAGCAAAAATTCAATCCCACAGCTCTAAACAAGAAGTGATGATTAGAAAATGTCAATAGAAAATTTTCCTGTTGGGAGACATTGTATCAACAAGATCAATGATTTTTAAAGTCAGGCTGATGTTGACAAAATTTGGATTGGATAAGAGAAGAAATTGTTGCTATTTTCTGAATTGAGAGGTTTTTTTTTATTGCTTGATTATATGTTTTTGGTAAAACAGTATTTTATTCTCACTCAGAAATTTAACATAGATTTTATTTATCAAGACACAGCACTTAAACTGTCCTCAATATTTTTTCATTTCAGTATGATGTTTTGGGGAAGGTTTCAAAATTGTAAATAAGGCAATTCCTCCTCTTTCCTCCCAGATGTGTTCTTCCCCATGACCACAGCATGACGCTTACTTGGGGCAGCTGTTTTTTCCACCTGAGGATTGCTGTGCACAAAGTAAATACGAATTAATTAATCCTCACACAGTTGTTGCGACATAGGTACTATCTCAATTTTACAGACACGGATGTGGATGTGTATTCTGAGGGGAAGAGGAAGGAAGAACCAAACGCAGAGAGGTGGTGCCTCCTGTCTAAGGTCATGCAGTGACAGGAATTGCATTCATTTCATATTACCCTCCATCTGTGCAGGCTTCTCCCTTGGGGTTGGTCTGTGAGCAGAAGAGAAGAAGGTTGTTGTACAGTCGTGATTTTCTAAACCTTGGTGGCAGTGAGTGCTTCAGGAGGCAGAGCACAACTCGAGGCCTGCAGCTAGCATAAGGAGGAAGAGGAGGGATGCAGTGCGCTGTCTGTCCAAATACCTGCTGAAGGCCTTACTAGAACCCATTGTTTTGCACTCAGGCAGACTTCCCACATCTCCATGCACTGCTTGTAAAGCAATAGAGGAGAATGAGCTGTGCTTCTCCTTTTCTGAGTGCTTTTTGTCTTCATCACTGCCTGACCTGACAACTTTGTTAATCAGTGACTTGCCATCTCTACCTCCAGCCCAAAATCCAGGGATGACTATATATAATCATACATTTCTATATTTTTCCCACCACACTATGGCTCCAAATGACCACTGTCTGTTTCTCTATCACAAGAGAAAGAATGGCAAAGAAAGCCTGAGAAACAAATGCAGGAACCCTCCTGCTGCCAATGGGTGATTCTCAGCTGCAAAGGTCGGTCTCCTCCGCTTTGAAGAATGCTGTCAGCTCTGGAGTGGGCAGAGGTTCAGTGTCTGGCCTCCCTGTTGACACATTTAAAGATTTCACTCGCATGTCTCTCCTCTTGAAATACTTCTCACAGGCCCTTTTGAAAAAGCTGCAGTCTTGAAGCTGTGCCCCTGCTGCTCCCTGCTTCAGCTTGTTACCAAACCAACACACGTTATTAGCAGACAGTCCCCCGTAACCTTGCAGTGTTCTTAAGAATTTCACCCTTTTCCTATGCACTTTGAAGGCCTTTAATCTTTTCTCGCAAATAAGGCGATGTGCCAATGGAAATAGATTTGTTAAAATAGTAAACGGGAGCTCTGAGGCTGACAAAAAGATGTGACTTACCTGATCCAAACTCCCAGGGGAAACACCTCCCGCATTTGCTGATGGCTGCATCCATACAAAAGATGCATTGTCTGGGGTTGATCAGGAGTGGGTTTTGTCTTTGGCGCCGTTTTTTTTTTGTTTGTTTGTTTGTTTGTTTTTTGAGTTTGTTTTTCTAAAGAGAATTCCAAAGAAAGAGGTGCAAAAGAGTGTTTTTGTCCTCTTTACAATTAAAACTGTTCAGATTTTGCTTTTCAGCAAAATAAAGCCTCCTCAAATATTTCTGTTGAAAGTGAAGAGTAGGGAGTAGTTTTTACATAGTGTTTGATTTTTTTTCAATTTAAATACAATCTCTTCTGTGGAATATATCTGATGAGTTAGTCTCCAAATTTCACTTCTTTTGAGCAAAAGAAGTTTTCAAAGAAGGAAAGACAAATTCATTAATTGCCTTTTGTTTTTTTCTCTCCTTGCCTTTAAAAATGCAACAGTTTCAATACAGGCACCAGGAAGTGGATAGCTTTGCAGCTATGAATATTCCAAATGCAAACTTGATCAAATTTTTTTTTCTTTTTTTTTTTTTTTGGTGCTGAAAACGACCAGATTCAGAACAGCCAGTTTCAGAACTGGCTTCCTTTAGCTTAGACCACAAGGCTGAGATTTTGATGTGGTCATACCTACGAAGTAATGCCCAGTAATAGACCTGAGGAGTTGTAGAATATGAGAGGTAGAAGGAAGACAAAAACATCTCAAGTCTAAAGCAAAATTTTGAAAAAATTACTGTAGAGCTCAAGGGGATGCTGCTGTTAGCTCCTCCCTGCTCCACATTTCCTGTTTGTAAAGTAGAGCTGACAACTAGAGCTAATAGATTCATTTGGGTTGTACAATTAATTTAAGAATCGTCGATCCTTTTGTTTGCAAAACAACTCCAAGAGGATTTTGGATTTTTCAAATGTATTTGCTGTTTGACAATTATTTAAGTCAAATGATTGGAAGTTAAATCATTTCTGCAAACAATTATTGGGCTGTAAGTTTACTTTGGAGATCTTATTTCTGAGTTTCTCAGGTCTACAGAAGAGGGAAATCCAGCTAGATCTTGATATGCTCTAGGTACAAGTTACTGCTGCTCCTATTGTTTACTGCAGAGTTTGGAATTTGATTGCTTTTCCTTTTTTTTTTTTTTTTTTTAATTTTTCCTCCCCTGCTGTTTTTAAAGACTTGCAATATTTCATCTCCTTGGAGGAACATACTTCTTCCAGCTGGCTTGTGGGTACATGTTTGCTTTATACATTTGTGCATTGAGACATTTGGAATTACAATTAGGTGGTAAGGGAAGTCTTTCTGCCTATTCAACAGTTCCACTAGAAAATGAATTTTCTTAGGTAGACAACAAGCAGAAACCACTGATTAGTGAGTTGCAAGCATCCTGTTGCCTGATCTCTGGCTGTTATGTCTGTTGTTCTGCATGTCCTTGAGACCCTGGTCATCGTGGAGACAGAACGGGATTATTTGTGTGGTGGGAAGCAAACTGGCTTACAACCTGGAAGCAGAACTACTTGCTAGAGTTCTGCCCTTCTCTTTAGCCACTTAATTAAAATAAATAAATAGATTAAAAATGCATTCAATCAAGCTTGTGCTGACAATGCATGACTTGACATTTAGATTATTTCCCTTAGTACAGAGAGGCCTGGTCTGACATAGCTGCTCTTCCTGGTCTTTGATGGGATGTGCTCACATGCCTTTCATAAGCAAATTCTCTTGTGTACAACTTTGCGGTTCATTTCCTGCAAACCCTTTGTGGCAGTAAAATTTGATTGCTTGAAACTCTGTGGCAATGACAGCACGAGGGTGCAAGTGAAATGAATCAATTCATCATCAGTCAGAGGAGTCTTTGTGGAGGGTTTTCTGTGTCTTACGTACCTCTTGTGAAGGTATTTACAGCACCTGCATCCCAAGGGTGTGATGAGACTTAATTTAATAAAAGCTCTTGAAGTGCTTTACATTAAAAAAAAAAAAAAAAAAAAAGAGGTAAGTGGTGTATGTAGTTGCTTCATTTTAATGTGCCTTTGAGCTTTGTTGTTCTACCTGGTCTTGCAGGTAGGAGTGCTAGCAAGTCTGTCCCCTGCGTTTCAACATCTGAAGGAGTAGTTTATTCCCCAGGATATTACTTGAGCATGGCCCACAGCCTGCTTTAACTTGCTCAGTTGAGCTGAAAAAGCCAGAAACACAAAACCTCCAAAAGCCTCATGCAGACACTGGAGAAGGAACTCCAGAACCTATAAATCTTCTCAACCAGCATTTTACAAGCATGGCTACGTCTTACAGTAAGTCAGTGGGACAGAGGTGGCAACATGCAGAGGCTCCACATGGTTTCTGAAGCCAGATAATGCTGGGATAGTAAGGCACTATACCCAAGCTGATAAACCCTGCTTCTCAACAGGGCTAATGAGCTTGTGCACAGGTCTATGCTAACCCTGTAAAACTCCTTGTACATCCCAGTAGCTAAGGGTGTGCTGGGAATGGCATTTGTACCAGACTGCATTTGTCTAGTGTGAGATGTCCTTGGTGCCCTGCAAGGAGAGTTGTTGTGCCCAGTATCGTGGTTTGGCAGCCAGCATCTTCCTGGTGTGCTGTCAACTCTTGTGATCACCCACAGCTACCCATACACAAACACTGCTGAGCTTCTCTGTGGTGTTTGGTTTTTCTCAGCGCACACAGTACGTGAGAGCTCTTAGTGCTGCTTCATAAAAAGAGAGGAGTGAGGTGCAAGTATATAAATCTTCTATTTATGGCCACAAGGAAGCTGAAAAAGAGACAGAATTCCTCAATTCATAGAAGAAT
The DNA here is from genome assembly GCF_002078875.1 of Numida meleagris. Lineage (NCBI taxonomy): Eukaryota > Metazoa > Chordata > Aves > Galliformes > Numididae > Numida > Numida meleagris. The sequence continues at coordinate 79,595,932 of NC_034409.1, forward strand.
ATTAATTCCAGATTAAAATGCCTAAACTTTTAGGAGTCTTTCTGTAGGTACCTGCACGTGAGCTGATGTTAAAAACACCTGTTAGAGCTGGTAGAGATTCAGTGCAGTCAATCGAGCTTAGGAACTTAATTTAACTCATCCTAGAGCAGGCGTCTCCTGATCAGCCGAATTAACCTCTTGACTTTGCTGTCTGTAAGGACTGAGTCTCCATTAACTGCAACGGGAAGCGAGACCACACAGCTCCGACTTGTGGGAGGATCAGCCACAGGTTGAATTTCACCTCAGCTCGCAGGGCAGCTGTGCCTATGGCTTTCCAAACTGGCCTGCAGATGGAATTTAAGGAGACAGGAGAAAATCTTCCAGCCAGATCAGGCTGGGGACCAAGAAGTCTTGGAGAATAGTCTTGCATGAGTCAGAGAGGACTCATTCTCCTCTATGAAACAGGATTACCCATGTCTGTCTTTCACACCAAAGCAAAGGACGATAAAAACCTGCTTTGGGGAGGGAGAAAAAGGAAAAAAAAGAAAGAAATAGATGCGTGCAGGCCTGAGACAAGAAGGATTCATATGTCAGCCACAAAATAATTTTTCCCTTCTTTCTTGCTCACCCTTCTTTCTACCCTCTTCTGGCACTCACTGGAGGAAGAACATCTGGTTATATTGACGGACTCTTGTCTTTAGCTTTGTAAACCTGTTTTCTATACTAATGTATGGGGGCTGCAGGGCGCAGCAAGACTGAAGTTTCATTACTGTGTTCCCTTAAGGATGTGTTCAGATTGACTGGCTCACCCAGCTGTCTGGATCCCTTCTGGGTGAGAGTGCCAGGGCAAGAATCTAACATACCAGCCTGCTTGGAAAAAGAGGAAAAGAAAGAGAGATGGTTTGGGGACGAGCAGGATGAAATTGGGCACTTTTTGTGAATTTATTTCCTGTGCTTGTTCTGATTTTTTAATACAGAAAATGCATTTAGAAGGTTGTAGAATCGTGTTTCAATTCTATGCGAAATTCTATGTACAGTAGGAAATGTTCATTTTTAAGCTTGCTTCTAAATGTGATGGTGGTGTACTTTGCTTTCAAGCTACTTTCACGTTGGTAGGGCCCAGTAGCACTGCTGTAGCTGAGTTACAATGATCCCACCCACTTTTCTGGCTCTGGTTGTTCTGTTCTGAAAGAGCTATGTGATCCCCTTTATCTCTAGGTAAAAACACATTATGTCTAGTGAACATAATTCTCCAGCTACTCCTTATAGGCTCTTTCTTCTGTGACAATTTCTTACAGAGAGTCATGCTCTGGTGTAATAGTTTTGTGAGTTCAAGAGCTGTAGGCTGTATCCAAGGAGGTCTGGGATGGACCAGAGGAGGACTAAATTCCAGCAGCCCATTTAAGAAGCACAGGCAATAAGCTTAGGCATGAAAGCAGGAAAGGAGGTGGTGAAAGAATGGAGTGGTAAGCGAAGTGGGGGTAGGACAGGATGATTTGTCTCTTTAAGGTATTGTTTCAGTCTCCCTTGAAAACTCAAGCAAGCAATGATGTGTCAAATATATCTACTTCACATTTTCCTTCAAAGTGAAAGCAAAAAGCTGCAACTTCCTTAAAAAAAATATTAAAAAATCTGAACACCATAAGCAAACGAGTACTGAGCTCAGTGCCTGCTTGTAACTTTCTCAGACAGTTCCCTCTGGGCTGACATTTTTCATGCTTGAAGTAAAATAGCATGTATATAAAATACACATGCACAGTGCTACTCTAATGGGAAGTTTTGTCAAAATTTCAGTGATAAAGTTTGATGTAGTTTTGGTGGTGTTAGTTCTTAGTTTCTCGAAGCTGGCAAACAGTTTTCAGTTGCTTCTGTTGTACTGAGATGACAAAAACTTCTCATTTAATTGCCAGTGTGCTCCTGAACATATGCTCTGGCTGTCTCGCTTGGAGGGATTGGGGATCTGTTTCTGGCTAGCCATAAACATATACACACATAAAGAATGCATTTGGTGACAGCATGTGCAGGAAAGGATGCCCTGCACTCTTGTGCCCCTGCCCATACCCAAAACCAACCCCCCACTGTGCACCATGACACCTGCAGAGTCGGTTCTGAGATTGACTCTTCTCTGATTCATGGTGCTGTGTTGCTGGGAAGGAGTGCATCATGAGAGGAGGGACTCTCTGTGAAGACCATCCTGTTTGTAGGTGGCAGTTGTATGGCTTAATGCAGGCATGTAGGGGGGCCGTGCGTTCAACTTCTCTTACACCTTTGAGATAATGTAGCACTCTTTTCCTGTTCTCTCTTTCCTCTCAAGTACTGTGTTTAAGGCTTTAATGCGACATACCTAGTGTGTTATTATGGCTACCATGATGGCTGAATTTCTGGTTTTGCTTCCTTGCAAATTTAATGCATTTAATGCATGTTCTTTAGTCCCTTCTAAGACTCTCTTCGAGCTCTTAGAGCCATTTAAGTTATCTCTTTGTGGTGTTCCCCTTTCTCCATTCCCTCTCCATTAGCGTGCCGCACTCCATCCACCCAACTAGAAGTTGCAGTCCCATGGCCTTGTTTATTTTCCCTGTATTGCAGTGGAGGATTTGATTGATTGCACTAAGGCAGGTTTTGAAATGGGTATTTCAACAGCTCCAGTGCTGGTTGTCACAGTGCTTCAGGACGAATGTGTGCAGACTTTGTGCCTGCCTCACAAGTGCAACTGGGAAAGGAAAATACATATTGAATAACGAAATCAAATAGAAATACCTTTAAAGTAATAACAGAGTAAACAATCTCAGCGTGTCATTTCCCTTAAAGCTTTTGCTATTTAACTACATAAACATGTGCATAAACAATAGTATGTGAAGAGACAGTGTTATTTTCTTTTGTATAAAGCACGCTATCTGGTCTGCTGTTAGAAACCTGATTTCATTCACGCATTTGATGCCCCCGTGACGTTGTGAAGTACCAGAAAGTTGCACGCATTTTTAAGACTCCTTTACCTGTTACTGGAATCCTGCATTTTACAGATTGAAAGTACTTTGCAGATCTGTGTTTTTCCTGGCTTTTGGTCTTCGTGGGAAGCCTCGTAACCTGCGTCTTGCACGGTGTGCACCATCAAGGTACAACAGCACCTTCAGTGAAACATACTTCAGGGTTTCTTCACAAGCACACCCACACTTAAGCTTTACAGCTGGCCTTTGAGCTTCTGCATTTCACTCCTGAGACTGACGTCTCTCTGGTGGTGGTGTTGTCTTAATTTAGAGGCCAGTCTTTTACGCAAGCAGTCTGAACTTCCTGGCATTTTTTACAGTACTCCTTCTTCAAGGAGGTTCTTCTGAGCTCTTTTCAAGCTGTTGAGGGCAAAAGCAAACTACGAATTCCAGACCTGCAAGGTAGGACAGTGCTATGGCAGCTGGCAGCCGGGGCTGAGAACTGCAAGATGTCACAAGTCCCTGAGTGCTGAAAGTGCAGGCTGCTTGTCACGCTCTTTTCCATGTCACTGTTTAGCTTTCCATCCTTTTGCTGTTCTGTTTATGTTCAGGCACACCTGTAGTTCCTATATAAGCAATAAGGTAACAGCTGGGGCTGCTATATTAGTATTGCAAACACTGCAGGGGCATAATGGATTTCAAACCACAGCACTTCTTTTTCTGTTAAAATAATAACAATAAAAGGAGACAGGAAATTTTCTGAGCCAATCGCATCTTTCCATCCACTACCTTGCCCTCTTTAGCGCTGAGCTGAACTAGCACTGTTAGTTACAGAATTACAGCCTTCCCTGCTTGTGCTCGGTGACTCAGCCCTGGCTTCAGAAGACAGGGCTGTGCTCCATGGTGCTACAGAGCCACACACAGTTATGGATCTTTTGCTTCTGTTTGTGGCCCCAGACCCAAGGAAACACATAAGAATCTGCCTGGTTTTAAGGAGTTGGTTTGTCGCTTTTACTTCCCTGGGGCTGCCATTCTATTTAAATAGTGCAGGATAAGGGCTCTGGGGAGTTCCCAACTGGATCAATGCCAGAATAGGGCGGCTCTGCTGGTCTGAGGTGCATGTGTGCATTATTGGCTGCTTTAGCAATTACATTATGACTACTTTAAGTATAACCAGATTCCTAAAATGATGTATTTATAGGTATCTTCAATGCGTCCATTGCTATTCAGTGGGAGGGGGGTGCCATGAGACCTCCTCTGCATCACCAGATTGTCAAAATGCAGCTTCCTGGCAGATTTTGAAATAAGTATAATTTATATTTCTGTCTAGTATTATTATTATTTTTTTTAGAAAGAGGATTCATGATTCATTCCTCTTAGAAATTTGATACTGTTTGTTTATTGACTTATTTATAAAACACCTCCAGCATATATGGCTCTGTGCTTGTAAATGATATTGACAGGTCCTTCTCTCCCGCAGCCTGAGAACCCAATTGCACCTCTTTCAAAGCGGCGTATGGTGTAGCAGTGCCATGCTGCACTGACCTAGCAGGGATATCACCTCAGGAAGGTGTGATGGATTTGGGGAGGAAGCTCTAGTGCATGTGTGCAAGTGGGCACTGAGGGCGGGGAGATGCACCCGCTGCTGTACTCTCAGGGAACAGCACTGAAAGGCAGAGCCCCTTCACTTCCCATTTACAGAAAGACTTACCCAGTAATTTCATTTAGATTTCACTTGTTTGAACAGCAGCTGATGGCATGGTTGTGGCCTCCTGTTCCTCTGCCTCTACCACTTTGCAGAGCCTGGAAGTTGGTGATAATGCAGTAAGGATACCCTGAGAGCAAATCTGCACTGCATAGGTGTTCATCAGGAACAAACTGTGTCCTAGAGAGCTTGTAGTGTGTATGCCTACAGCAGATGAAGGAGGGAAGATGATCACTACAAAGGATTTGGAGGTGACTTCTGCCTTGCACGTGAAGGAGAAAGTGCCTTCCTCTGCAGTTCCTTCCCTAAAATGTCTCCCAGTCCAGTGTCTGCCTTGGCAAAATGTAGGGAGAGGAGCTAAAAGAATGCCTATGCTAACTCTGTCCATGTTTTCTCTGTTCCCTGAACACTTTCCCTTGCTTGCTGCATCTCTGCTGCCCAAATTCCCTCTTCTTTCCCACCTGCTTGTTTGCCTTTCTCACCTAGTACTTAACTTTACTGTTATTTTTGCCATCCACAGCATTAAAAGTGAGCTCTCCTCAGCTCAAAGAAGTTGAATGCAAATCTTTCGTTGCTGTGATATTTCATTCCCGAGAATGTCTTCCATTTTGTATTGATAAGAGGCCAAGCCACCATCAGAGCGTATCGGCATTGAGTAAAGGAGATGGAAAGAAGAGCAAGAAAACTGCTGCCTTAATGGGGTTTGGAGCCACTGACAATCTCCAGAGTGTAATGTCTTAGATCCACACCTCATCACTTCCCAAAAAAAATACAGAGAAAGAAGGAAAAAGAGTGGGAAGCCAAGACTGACTTTGCTAGCTTGCGTTCCCTTTCCTCCCCCCTTCCCAATCTGCCTTCAATCTAATGGAGAAACCTACAGCTCCAGAACTAATACTTTCCCACATTGCATTAATCCTAATTGACTTGGATATAAGTTCCCCCTCCTCCTATCTTCAGCATGGCATTACCACCTGCCCCCTGGGAATCTGCAGCCGCCTTTACTCGCTGACTCTTACCAGCAGCTTTTGCACAAAAAAGAGGTTTCCCAGTGCTCTGTGGGCTGCATCAGGTGCAGCTGGAAGGACGGAGGCAGTGACCTTCTTGGAGAGCTCAGTGCTCAGACTCTGAGAAGTTGCTTGTTTGGGGTTAGCTGAGCTCTGGGAGGAACTGGGATTGGGAATTAGTGGGGTCTGCATCCACTTCAGTGCTGGTGATGCTCACGAGGCATTCCTGGGTCGTCTTCTGAAGAATGAATCCTAATGGGTATGTAACAGGAGGGACTGTGCAAATCTTTCCTGCTTCTGCGCCAGTAACTTGAAAGGGAGTGGTAACAAACGTAGCATAGAAATGAGCTGGAATGCTGAGGCTGCACTGGCTAGAGAAAATGCAGGACAGGCTGAGAATCTGTTGTGGCTGTTTACATTTGTGAAATGACTTAACATTGTGTTGTCCTCATGGTGACTTCAATTACTCCAAGACCAGGCATCTTGCCTTCCTCCCGTCTGTCTACCTGTCATTCCCCGGACAACTGCTGACCTCTCTCTGTTTCCATTATCCTTCCTTTTGTCCATTCCTCTAGATATCTGTACTCCTATCTCTTCCATCTCCTTTCTTATCACTAGTGTAGCTAGAATTAGTTAATCCCTTCTTTTTGCAAATGGGAAAACTGAGGCAAAACCAATGAACTGACTCAGAGTTTTTCCCAATCATTGACAAAGCTGAAACTCCTGTATCCTGAATCCTAAGACCTGCATGGAATCATGCAATGGCTTAGGTTGGAAGGGATCATAAAGCCCGTCCAATCCCAACCGCCCTGCCGTGGGCAAGGTTGACACTCACCACCTCAGGCTGCCCATGGCCCCATCCAACCTGGCCTTGAGCACCTTTAGGGATGGGGCATCCACAGCTTCTCTGGGCAGCCTGTGCCAGGACCTCACCACCCTCTGAGTAAAGAATTTCTTCTTAACATCTCACCTAAATTCCTCCTCTTTTAGTTTAAAGCCATCTGGCAGCGCAGCTGTTCAGAGCTGGTTTTCCACATGGTTCCAGTGGTTCAAATGGACAAAGCAATGCTCTTACTTTGGTTGTTTCTCCACTCAGTCCAATCTTCTGTGGTCTGAATGGTGTGGCCAGCCATACGTAGCTGGTTCTGTGGGGAGCAGAGAAAGATACTGACAGAGAGAGCTTGGGTGGAGAAAAGAACTGGAAATCAGATGCAGGGAAAGGAGCAAAGATGATGGAAAGAGAAAATGCAGTGAAAGGAGTGAAGGAAAATGCAAGGAGGGGAAAAATGTGGAGTTCCCAGCCCAGAAGAGGTGCAGCTCCTAGTGGGGAAAGGAGAGTTATGTCCACATCCTTTGGCTTCATTTGTGCAGCAGGGAGTACATGGTGTGTGTTTGTTTTGGGGTTGTAACTGCAGAGAATTAGGTGCTGCCAAAGTTGCTTAAGAAACCGGAAATCCAGTGCCTGTGAGCTCTCTTCTGTATTTGCAATCTAAGCAATTTGTTGCCAGTGTGCTGGGATTTGATCTCCAGCAATAAGACAGAGAACACAGGGGAGCAAAAGGGGATTAGTGCAAGAGCCTTTCTTGCCTCTGTCTCTGCCACTGTGATTGCTTTTCCTTCTCAATAACTGTCTCTTTCCCACTAGTGGCTCTCAGTTCTTTCTCTCATGCGGCAACGTCTTCTTGGCTCATCCTAGCCGGAATGTTTTTCTTTTTGGAGCACTCCTCTGAAAAGGTGTACCTGACAAGCACCTGATTTTTAATCCCCATCTACCTCTAGGCAGTTTGCTGTTCAGCTTTGCTCCACTGTGAGCTCAGGTGGCCTGTGACAGGAATGGGAGCTGGGGACAGCATCTCTTGTCTTTTCCCATTACTCAGGCCGCTCTGGTTTTAGAAAGAAGGCAGAGGTTTTTGTCTTCCTTGTAATGATTGGATTGGCCTCTGAAGACTCTTGATTTTCCCCTTTCTGAATACCCTTTGCAGCATTGTTATGTGCCTGGCTTCTTTTTCAGGATTCCTCCACTGCCTGCAGCAGTGGTGGCCCTAGCTGCCGGTCCTACAGATAGGAGAGGGAAAATGTGATCCCAGCAAGGAACTGCCTCCCAGATTAGCTCTAAGAATTTCATTTTTGTCACAAGATGTGTGTGGGTCTTAAAAGATGCTGTTAGCTACTCTTATCTGTTGAAAGTGGCTGGAGGCTCAATTTATTTCATGCTCTTCATTGAGCAATACTAATAGCAGTGTAATTTATGTAGGAGGAAGCGGATAATGAGTAAGTTAGAGGACCTTGCAAAGATTCTTAATGTGTTTGGTTTGGTTTTAGGGGCTGCAATACCATGGACACATTGTGAGGTTATCCCACAAACATGGAAATATGAAGTCTTAATCCTGTGCTCTGAAGTGAGGGGCCATGGTTTGCTACCGGGGACTAGCTCTCACTTAATGGGTCTGCCACTGGAACCTTTGCCTCTCCTGTTCCTCTGCCTTCTCCCCACCTGGCTGCTCCAGCTAGGCTCTCTGTTTTGTTGTTTACACCCCAGAATCTTAACCCTGTGTTTTCAAGAGCAGAGTGAGAATTGGTTGTTATTTGATAATAGATAAGGGACTGCTTGCTGAGGAGTTGGTTCACCTGTTTTGTTGTTTTAACTGCTGGGGTCTGGACTGCACGCAGGAAACATCTCTGCCTGGAGGCCCCTCACAGTGGTTTGGAGAGGCCATGGAGTGCAGCAGAGGTTCTGGCAGATAAAAATTGAGCACAGGGTTTACCCTGATGAAGGGCAGGAGCAGAGGCTTCCCAGTTGGTGAACGGACTCAAAAACCTTGAGGAAGCAGACAAATTACCTGCAGCAAGCCCCTTGGAGCAGGAGGCTGTGCTTGCAGAGGCCTCACGGAGCAAAGGATGGTGCCCAGGGTGTAACCTCAGCACAGGAGCTGGGAATGAGGGGGCAAGTTCTTGTCACCTGCATGAGAAGTGCCCTCCATCTAAATTAGGGTATGGAAAAAGATGTTTGGTCCAGAATCACCTCCCCAGACTGGGGCTAGGCTCAGCTTCTTACCTTACTATTCTGTGTTTTAACTACTCTACTACTCCTGCAAAATAAATAAATGAAGAAATCTGATAGTCCCTAAGTAATCATTAGCTGGTTGTCATGTCCCTCTGAAGACTTCAAATGCCATTTTCCTCTCCCCTGCTTCTCTATCATGCCAGCACTGCAGTTTCTGAACTCCATTATTGCCCTAGTAAATATTGATCATGGTATATGAAAGCTGAAGTTGCTTCTCACTGCTTTTCCCTCTTATTGCTCTTTTAACCTCACAAAACTGCTTGGGCCTGCTGCCATTGTCCCTGGGGAAGCTGCACATGGGTGCCTCAGAGGCAAGGAGCTCTTCCTGCCCCTTACAGCCAATGCAAGAGGGTAGTGCAGAAGGTGATAGCTGAGGATGGTGGTGTGAGAAGTGAGACTGCTCAAATTCCAGGTACATCTGTGAAAGCAAGAATGTGTGTGACGAATATCAAGACACTGGAACCTAGCTGACCCTCATCATTTTTCTGAGATCTTCCATAGTTCTAACTTCATCCTTCTGGTTGGTGGGGGGGCTGAGGGAGATGCTGGGTCATGGACGCCTCCGGTAACAAACACCAAGCTTTTGGTATGTGATAGTGACAAATGGAACTGTGTTAAAGAAAATCTTCTGTCTTTTTCCAGATAACTATAATTATCTGCTGTATGCAGCAGCCTTTCATATGAGAGGACCTGGATGCCCTTTATGTTTAGATCACAAGTGAGTGATTTGAGTAGATGCAGCGTAGTCCTGAGGGGACATTTATTCACATCACTACACCATCACAGAACTGGGAACAATTAGGCATGATTGGCTGTCTTAATTGAGAAAAAGCCGAAGGGACTGCAATAAAGGATAGTGTATTGATGGAGCTCAGTGGGCTCTCAGGACAAACTAAAAGAGGGGAGATTTTGACTGGATATAAGGAAAAAGTTCTTTTCAGTAAGGGTGATGAGGCACTGCCCAGAGAGGTGGTGGATGCTCTGTCCTTGGAGACATTCAAGGTCAGTTTGGACAGGACTGTGAGCAACCTGCTCTAGCTATAGGTGACCCTGATCACTGCAGGGGAGTTGGACTAGATGACCTTTAAGGGTCCTTTCTAACTCAAATGATTCTGTGACAAACTGTGGTGGGACTGTGGCTAGAGGCTGAAGCTGATGTGGGAGCCCCAGGCTGGGGAGCTGCAGGGCCCAGGATTTGTAGCGGTTCTTGGAGAAGAGCTGCTTTGCAGGATAGCCTGAGTTGCTTGAGGGGAAATGGGCATGGGTCTGAACTGCTCTGTGATTAACTTGACGTAAAAAACAGCTGAAATCTAAGAAAGAATTCTATTGCCATACAACATATATATATATTGAACTGGTAAATGCAGACTTCTCAGTTAAAAGCAAAAGTCTTGACAAATGGACAGCATGGATGAGGACAAGCAAGAATTCTCCTTGCCCTGGATGTTTTCTGAACAAACCTTTGGCGGTGTTCTTAATGGGCCCATGCAGTGCCCAAGTTATGCTGTGACCCTGAGCTGCATTGTGTTTTCTGTGTATTGAGTGCAAAAACACAAAGCTTCCATCTAGGTGTTTTATGTCTGAGATTCAGGAAAAGGGCAAATATTAGGTCTCCTGGCCAGAGTAAGAGGAAGGCGCAAATTACCCACAAACACGGTTTTTGATGTCAAGGCTCAGGAGTCACATCTACCAGTGCCAATCCTGCAAGCACTTTGCTAAGCGCTCTGCCAGCCCTGCAAGACCAAGGGCAACCCCTGAATGCTTTATCAGGAGCCAGGGTTTGCATGATGCCTAGGGGAATGGCAACCACGTGGGGAATGGCAACCAGGTGGGCAGTGGTGAGAGGTTTTTCTCTTGGGTACAAGAGAGAGTATTCCTGAAGTCTTAAAGCAAGTTCAGAATTGAGGCACACCTAATGTTTAGGTAAGCTTTCCCTCTGCTTGTCCTCAGTGGGAAAAGGCTTTGCATTTCTGACTGCCAGCTTCTTAATGATGCTGCGGGAGGTTAGGTTCAGCTCTGGCACATAAATCACATTCCCCGTGAATCTTCCGAGACACTGTTTGTCCAAGCTCGCTGCTCGCAGCTTCCCTCTGTCACAGTGTCCCATTAGCTTGCCCAGGATGGGTTAGGTACTGAGGGCTGCTGGCATTTCCCACTCAACCTCAGGAAATGTCTGCTGCAGGGCTGAGGTCAGTGCTCCGGTGCCTCACTGTGGCACTCTGGGGAAAAGGACAGGGCTGCTGGTGGTGCTGGAGGAGGACGTGTGTAGGAGGGGGCATGGCAAGGAGAGATGTGGATGTGCATTCCTCCAGAATTCAGGATATCTCTCTGTATAGAGACATTTTAAATGTGATGTAAGGGTGCTTGTAAGGGATCGGTCTGCCTGGTCTTTTGTCTTTCTGTTATCACAATACCTGAGTGCTTTTTTTAAAATAGGAAGCAGATTTCAGACACTTGCTGCTTTGCAAGGCTGTTCTTTTTTTCTATGGGCACAGTGCTTCCTTTCAGTACAGACGTGCCTTTTTGTGGGAAGAAAAACAAACAAGTGCATCCCAGGGCGCGAAATGTGATCCAGTAACGTGGTACTCTGTGAGCACTGGGCACATTCAAAATGAGAATGATGGGAGGTCAGCTTCCACCACCCACCTTACGCTGAGAATCAGCTTCTTTTAAAACACTTGCTGCTAATAGCACTGCTGGGGGACTGCTCTGCATCGGCAGAGGTTCCAGAAATAGGGTCAGCATTAATATGTAAGTGACCTTCTGAATGAATGTTTACAGTAAGGAGCTGCAGGGGGGCAGATGTCTATCTCTCTTAGAGAAGAAAGCCAAGAAGACAGGGAATGGCGAGGGCCATGGCAAAGCTGCTCATTAAATAGAAAGCTTTCCAAAGCGCTGCTTTCCTTTTCAGCTTATTTGCAGGATAAGGATTAGTTTTAATTGCGAGGTTTTGCAGAATGGAAGTGCTTAATAAGCAGAAGACTCTTTACATTTGCGACTGTGAACAGGGGAGGGTGGCAAGGGGGTGCGGGGAAAGAACCGCAGAAGGACGAGCAGGAGTGTGCTGCTGGACGTACACAGGAGGCAGCAACCCACACGTGCCCACTCCATGTGTTGCTCCTATTGCAGTTTTTTAACTGAGGGCATTGAAGTTGCAGCTTGTCACGCAGCACATCAGTGGCTGAGCTCTGAAGGGGAATCAGACCTCCCAGCTCCTGCTTCCCTGCTGTAGTTCTTAGGCAAAGTTGCCTTATGCTGCCATTCCTCCCTCTCCTTCTCCTCTGCAAAACTGGCCCCAGCCTCCCTCTCTTCTAATGATGGCTCTCTTCCTTTCTCTGCTGTTCAGCCCCCTCCTCTCAGCAGCACGGGAGGCGAGCCACAGCTCTGGCAGTCGCTATCAGAATGAGGTGAAGGAGCCTGGGAGTCTGCTGCCGCCCTGTCAGCGGAGAAAAAGAGATCCCTATGGCCAAGAACAAGAACCTAAAATAGAAGCAGACAAAATAGGCCAGGAGACTGCACTGCCCAGGCACTGCAGTCCTCTCTTCTGTTCTTTTCCCATTACCTTTCACTCATCTGCAGAAATACAGTTTAGAAGGCAGAGGAAGTAGCGGCAAGAATAAGCACTGGGTTTTTCTACCTGACTTTCCTACAAAACACCAGTGGGTGCTATACACATGCCGTCAATATAGTGAGTTGCGCTCCCATCTGGTGTAAATGGCTGGAAAAAAAAAATCGGATGAACTGTACCTTTCTGTGTGTATTTGAATTTGGTCTGAAGAGAGACAGCTGGAGACAGGTGCGTCATATGCAAAGCTGATATGATTGCTTATCATTAAAGTGCCTAGCGTTTTCATTATCCAATGTAATTTTCCATTGCTTATCAGTTTGCCAAACTTCATCCATTTGATATGAAGTAGTTTGTGCAGAGGATTGGCCCAGGGCTGAATATTTGTGAAAATATCAGCTAAAAAGTCCAGAGATTAGAAAAACATATGTTGTCTTATTCATTTTAAAAAAAAAAAAAGTTCCTGTTTCTGTTTTGAATGAAAATTTAGTATTTGTGTGGTTTGGAGGAGAGACTGGAATTTTGGCAGGTGAGGTAGCTGTGGTGTCAGGGATTTACCTTTTGCCATTTCTGTTTATATCAACCTAGATGTGGCCATACTGCAAGCTTCTGAAAAATCTCTGTCCATACGTACTCAGCAGAGACTTGTTAGGGTTTGGCCACTAAATCTTCCATCTGTATCAGTCATGCTCCATCCAGTCTTGCCAACTGCTGAATTATTTGTAATTCTCATACCATTTGGTGTTTTAGTTAACTTTCCAGTTCCTAGAGAAAAATGAATTTTTACTTTCTTTGGAAAATGAAGCAATTTTGTAAGCAACAGGGAAGCAGGGGACTACATACTCTCAACACGCAAATCCCATTCCCCATTCAGCTTTTAATTCTTATTTCATTATCACCTGTTCTTTTTTAGGCCAAATGTGCACTGTTGATAAAATGGAGAACAAAGACAGACATGGGCTGACTTGTTAGTTCAAGACCCAAAAGTTATGAGTGTAGTGTATTTATTTGTCCCGTATCTTACATACTCTGGTTCTGGGGTTGCTGTTCATCTTAGCCGATGCTTTGTCTTTGTGAAGATGCAGTTCAATTTCTGTTCAACCCATACTGTGCATTCTCATGGCAACCTGTCCTAGAATTTTGGGAGGGGGAGCAGGGGGCATTTGCTGTGGCTGTCATGCAGCAGAGCCCACTCTAAATCATGCATTCACTTTACTCTCTTAGTAACATAGTGTAGATGCGTGAGGTTTTGCATCAAAGGCCACTCCTGCACACCTGTAGGTGGGCCAGTCCAGCAGAAGTAATTTGTGTGCTACCTTATCAGTATCATTCACAAGAAAAGCAACTGTTTCATTTCCCTCCGCAGCTCTACTACAAAAAAACTGACCTCGTGAGTGAATCAGAGCAGTCCAGCAACTAGAAACTTGTTTACATCATGAACTTTCCTTTAGCTTTTTTTCAGGGATGTTAGCTGTGACTCATCTGTCAGAGGTCCCCCCTAATCTTAGCTTCCATTACCTTTGTGCGTGTTTTCTTTCTCCCAAAGAATGAAAAGTACATTGACACTTCAAAGCATACATTACAAAGGAATTCTGTTACAATTATAAAATAAAACCCTTCATCTCTCTCTTAAACTTTGAAGGGTTGTGGGAGATATGGAATGAGTGTGGGTCTCTTGGGACTTCCCTACGTAGGTAGGAAGTTGAGAGGGTGCAGCCCATTTGCTGGTGGAGTAGGAGGGTTGGGTGAGGAATTCATTAGGTCTTCCTTACGCAGAGGACAAAAGTGGGAAGCTGTAAGTGGAGAAAGCCACCCATCCTCTTGATACAAGTGCAGGAAACTTTCATAATTTTGCAAAGTATATTTGTGTGAGCCTCTGGACTGATCTTGGACAGTGCACTTCTCTGCAGCTTTTTAAGGGGTGATAACCAACATTACTCTCCTACTGGCAGACAGTTTTACATTGGCTCAAAAAGCCAGTTCTGGATTATTTGATTGATTTGGGTAGATTGAAACTCCCATAATTTCCCATAGGAGTCCACTGTTCACAGTTCAGTATTCATATTCCTCTGGAATTCAAGATGAATCATTTTGATTTTAACTTGAAAGCGATGACTGTAATTCATTGATCACTAGAGACGTGCTATCCATATGGGTTATGATGTTCATGACACTAGGTTGGGGGGCCAACCAATGCCTGCTCCACCTCCGGAGAACGTCTGGCACTGCTCCAGCCCCATGCCATTGTTGTTCTTGTTGCAGCATTTATCCAAGCTCTCTTTGATTCAGATCTCCCTCTCAGATGCCATCTCCCAAATGAACAGCTGCATATCCAGACTCTCGTGTTTCTGGTTCAGACACAACACTGCTGAGGCTGAAGCCTCTGTTGACTTTTGTGAGACTTGAAGTAGTGGCTTGCCATTGCTGGAAAAGTCTTAGTACCTTTACTGCATGAAAGTAAGTTTAGGCTCTTTTGAGAAATGGCAGGAGGCCAACGTAAGCGATTTTTTAATTAATACGAAGTTTTGCTATGACTCATCAGCCCTACCTTCTTCATTTATTATTTCCAGCTATGGGATATTCGGAAAACAGGGTTATTTTTCAGTTATGCAGTAAACATTAAAATTATGCAGAACTGTTGAAGGGATACGTTTTATGAAACACGTATACTCCTTTGTTTAAGTTGGAGAGTTAATAGTAGAGAGGGGTGGCAGAGAGAGGAAGAAGAAAAGGTTTGTTTGTTTTATTTGTCAGTATATTATTTTGGTGAAAGAGACAAAGCAAGAGCTACTTGAGGGACTGTAAGATCATAGAGAACACATTGCCTTAGAAAAGCTGAACAATTTCCTGATGATAGTTATAAAAATCACTACTGTTGGGCCTGCGGCCTTCTCTTAACTTAGGGACTTCATACAGGGAACTTCTCTATTGTCTGACAGTTGAGTATAGCATACGTGCAGTAGAAAATGTACAACTTCAAAAGGAAGGATATTAGAAGTTAAAGCAGTCTTAACAATCCATTGCCGCTTCTTTGTAATTCCTAGAAATCTTCCAAGCACCATAAGCAGTGCTTTTAACTTCTCCTGAGATATCCTGCTTTCTACCGCACTATTTCCCAAAAGAAAAATGTTTGCAGACCCATCAAGAACTGTCAATGCCAGGGAGTAGAGCAGCTTGGTAACTGGATGAAGGGGAATGGTAAGGAGTCTGTCACACTTCTGATGTAAATAGAGTGCATTTTCTCTACTTTTTTTTTTTTTTTTTCTTTCAACTTGGTTGCAGAGGCTACCAACAGCCAAGTGTGCAGCATAAAACTAAGTGCTGAGATGACTGTGGATAATGAGCATATGATGGTTTTAGCTAAGATTTTGTGCTACTCTCAAGTGTTCAGTGCAAGGGAATTAAGATGTCTTTCTTAAGCTGTCTCTAGCAAACATTCCGACTGCATGACCATAGATCTAAGAAAGTAAGAAGCCCCGTGTGAACGCTTCTCTTTTGGACACTGTAGATTAAAAGAAAAAGATTTTTGGCTCTTAAACATACTCATTTCTAGCACTGAGTGAAATGTTTACTTAGAAGAGCTCTAAACTTAAAACAAATCGATTGTTTTTACCAAAAATTATAAAAAGGTATAATAGCTTTCCAGCGATGTGAGTTGTTAGTGGGAGGTTGACAAAAACAACTCCCATTTTAAAAATCAAGGCATTTGAGGGTTGTTTGTGCCAAAGAAAATATATCATGCCTTGACAAGGAAAAACATGAGTGGGGGAAAAAAAGACTGTTTATTACTGCTCCATTTCTTCTTGTGCTCTTTGCTTATTTCGTTCAGATACTTCTCTTTTATTCACATCTCTTATTTGAAAATCATTAAAGTCATTCTTCATTAGTTATTTGTTGTTTAATTTCAGGAAAATTTCCTCAAAACTTATTTCTGATGGCTTTGGAACAGTTACCATGATAGGACGTACATGTGTCATTGAAGACTGGTGATGCGTCATGAGAGACAAAATGTATATTTGATACAGCTGAAGTCTTTACAACCTCACTCAGAGAGCAAGTTGCCTTTATACTGAGTGCTGTCAGCAGCAAGTTGCTGGCTGAGTGTGCTATCCCATGGTGGCATGGAGCAGTTAGGTTGAGGTAATTAAAAACAGTATTAAGACTGTAATTGAATTCTATCCAGGAAGGTACTTCTTACCTTGGAGCTTATGTAACTACTATAGTATTGAGATCCTGCTGTTATTTTGTTTATCAGGCAGGATTTAAGGGATCAGTTGGTGCAAGTCTTCAGCTGTTCATCAAAATATCACTGCCTTCTACTCTGTAGGACAAAAGAGTTCCTTTGACCTTACAGAAAGCAAACATACTTATGAGTCCAGTGTGCGTGGGGCTAAAATCTAGAGTCAAATCCTATTGGTGTCCATGGGATTTTGTCCAGTGGCTCCCCAGGATCTTGCCCGTAGTTTACATAGTGTGATATGCGTTGCGCCAAGCCCAGCTCCTCTTTTCTTCGATCTCTGTAAAGACTGAGTCTAATGACTACAGGCTGGCCAACGAGCAAGCACTGCAGCCATTGTGAAACCATCCCTGCCTGACCCTCTCAATGAACTGCAGCTAGATGAAGACCCTTGGGGAAATCTGCTGGAGGCGACAACAGCTGAAAAAGGGGATGACTTTGAGTGGTGCCTTGTCATTTAATAGGACTCCCTTTGCCTTGGGACTTACTTTTTGCCCCTGAAGCAAAGATGTTCCCTCAGGAAGTGGAACTGGCTCCTTTTGCCTCTCTCAGGCAGAGTTTCTGTAAGAAAATACAAACCAAACAGGGCTTGTTTCCTTTGAGCATCTGCAGAATGGCATAGCAGGTGGCAGTGAGAGTCTATGCAGGCCAGTTGTCTGGTCACAGAGAGCAAAGTGCCTTTGCAGAGGAAGGAAACAGCACAGAAAGAACAAAATGGTTATTCAGGGAAGGAAGGCAAAAGCATTCACATGGTGCCAGGAAGATTTTCCCTACCATCACCAAAGCCTATGAACACACCTGCAATTAAGACACAGAAAAACAGAAGGTTCTTTTCTCTCCACTACTGCATATCCAGCGCCAGAAGCATTCCTCCTCATTACCAAGGACTTGAAAAGAACAAAGATCTGTTCACATCCTTTCCAGTAGGAGCAGATGTGATGGATGGGAGCAGCCAAATGATCAGCTAGGATCTACTCCTCAGCCCATGTTTACCTTCCTTGGACAGTGACCTCGATGATTAACACTGAAGTCAGCTCAGTTAAGTCAGTGCTGTGGTCACTCTTTCCTGTTGCATTACAGACACAGGCAATCAGAAAACAATGATAATGCAGATCCATAGGGACAGAACTGCACACAGATTGTTTGTGCATGTGTGACCAAATCATCCAGGCGTAAAAGCCCTAGACAGTTTATGCATGCCCTAGAAGGTTGTTGTATAAGTAATCCATTTGTGAAAGCAGCTACAAACATCTCTTCCAGTAAGGGTGTTCACTGGTAGAAAAAATCTGGTTTAAAATTCCTTACTGGAGTAGCAGAAGCCACCTTTGTCCTGGCTGTGCAGGTCCTTAAAGACATGTTCCCAATAAGAAGTGTAGGGAAATACACCTCTTACCAGCAATGGAAAAAAATGCATATAGATCCAGTTTAGCTGTATTTTTTTGCTATGATAAGTTTAACCAGTGTTGACCAAAAATGAAGGAATACAGCTCAGCCTAAGGCTGCATTAAAGGTAGGTGCAGTTGTCCCAGGAAAGGGCCTAGTAATGGGTTGAAGATTTGAGTCATATCTTCAGCGTGACAACTGTAATTTAAGTTGGCAGCAGTGTCAGTTCCAGATGTAGCGACACTCAGCTAAGAATGCAATGCAGGAGTAGCTGAAGAAGGCAGAGTAGCTTTAATTGAGGAAAAGCATAACTACCTCTGTGAGGAGATCAGGTTGGCATTCAGAAGTGATGCAAAAGACGTGTAATGATGAGGTAGGTGATGGGGCAACCAAGCACAAAGTGACAGGTATTCATGTCACCACACATCTGTGATCTGTCTACATCTTGCGAACCAAGTGTGGTTCTTGGTGCCCATCTCTAAAAGAAATGTGTGGAAATAGAGGGGTCCAAGATGGGAGGCACAGGTGGTGAGAGGCAAGGAGTGGCTTCACAGGGAAAAGATACTCAGTCACTGCTGGCTGTTGTGGGATGGCCTGAGGGCCATGAAATAGGTCTGCAAAATCACGTTTCAAGTGGAGAAGGTAGTTAATAGAGTCACTGTCACCTCTTGCAGTGAGAACAGTCATCATCTAAGGATATCATCAGGAAGTGGCTTTAGGTAATACAAAAAGGAAGTATGCAGTGTCTAGCTATTGTAGGAAACCTGTTGCCACAGCATAGCTAGGGGATGAGAAATAAAACTGATTTTGGCAAGTGACTGGATAAAGTCCTGGAAGGAGAGCCCTAGTACTGTGCAGAGGCTGATGTGAGTTCAGAACCTGCCAGAGGAGGGCCTGGAGCAGCAAAAGGCCGTGGGCTGGGCGAGCAGGCCGAGTTTGGGCCCTTGAGCACTGATCTGGTTTCTTACCATTTTCTGCAGTGTCTGCTGCTGCTGCTGCTCTTGCAGGCAGGACACCAAGCCAGCTTAGAAAATCCGGGTAGGATGTATACAAGAGATTCAGTGAAATGACCTAGGTACTTTTGGCAGAGCTTGATGTTTGTTTTGAAGTGCCAAAAGCCTAGAAAGTATATTGATGTTGAGAGATGCTTTCGTATGATGGGATGACGTGAGAAATTAGTCCCATCATTCCAATATTGTCTCCAGGTAAAATAGTACAACAAGCGGTATGAGATTTCTTTAACAAAAAAAGAGAGGAAATGTAATTAATGCCAATCAAAATGGATTTATGGGAAATAAATCCTGTCAGACTTATGTGATGTCTTTTTTTTTGAGATTATAAGATTTGTTGGTAAAGTTAATTAGTGCAGAGGGGTTGATTTCTTAAAGCATTGGGTGTTGTACCTCGTAACATCTTGATAAAGAATCTAGAATAGTACTAAATAACTTGCTGTGTATTAATAGTTTAAAAACAGGTTAAATGGCAATCAAAATACAACTGCAAGCAGGGAGTTATTATCGCATCATGTTGTGTCATGTTGCACAGATTGGCTCTCATCCCTGTTTTATTTATAATTTTTTATCAATAGTAGGGAATAATATATAAAAGCACCAGAAGGAACACTTGTTGGTGACACAAATGATAAAACTCTGCAGACAAACCATGAAAAAGGACAAGGTCACAGATGGAAAGCAATAGCAGATTTCTTGTTAAACTTAGCTTAGGGAAGCAATGTATTTTAGCATGGTCCATTATGAAGCACAATGTAAAGGCACAGGGAACAAAAGTAGTAGTTAGCCATGCTTTTAACCTGGAGGAGTCCATTCTGAGAAGTAGCAAATCTGAAAAAATATACTAGGTAATTCTATTATTTTTTTATTTATTATTATACAGGAGCCCTAGATCAGATCTATGCCAGAATACACAGTGCAGGCTTAGAAGTGTGAATGGAGGTACCTCAGGTGAGAGCTCAGGGAGCACTGCATCGTTTCTGTCCTTGACAAGTGCTCAATTAATGCAATGCTACCTAATGTTTTGGTGTCCATAGTTCGAGAAAGACGCTGCTCAACTGAAGGAGCATGCAAATAGTGATAATGCGAGGGGTCGTGCTTCACAGTCTGAGACTCCAGGAGAGCAGCCTCTTTAGTTTATCTGTGGGAAACCTAAGGGGCTGCAGTTTGTAAATACCTACTTAGAGAACTAAAGTTTAATAAGAGGGTACTTCAAGCCAGCAAACAACGTATAAGAAGAGCTAGTGGCTGGAACCAGAAGCCAGGCAATTTCACACTAGAAATGAGGCACAAGTTTTTTCAGCAGTGAAAGTAATTAAACATTGGAACAATTTACCATGGGAATGTGGTGGATTCTCTATCACTGGCAATTTTAAAATCAATACTAGCTTTTTCTTCACAACATATGTTCTATCCAAGCATGAATTAATTCAGGGCAGTCTTATGAGCTGTGTTATTCAGAAGATTGCAAGAGAAGTACGCTCTTCCTTCTGGCATTATAATCTCTATTTTTTAACTCTTGGGTGATCCCTTCCTTCCCCCCCCCCCCGCTTTATTTATTTATTTATTTATTTATTTATAGGTCTTTTAACATTCTTACATGAACGAGCAAACATATTTCTCAGTGTTGTTTCTAATTTGAATACAAGAAAATGATTTTATTTTTTCCCACTTGGACAGGCTTGTGTTTTCCATCTCCAAGTCTTGAATATGAGTTTATTGTCATTAATTTTGATTTTGACCATGGTTTGCCATATAATTTTTTTTTTTTTTTTTTTTTTTGCGTGCCACACTGGTAGTTGCAGTTCTCCTGAGGGATCAGTTATGGCTTCATTGGTACTCCTAAATAAAACAGTCACAGCAGTGTCATCAGGTCCTGCAGCCAGCTGGCACCACATCACTCATCCCCTATCTCGGTGAATTCTCTTAACTGTCAGAGCAGTGAGGCCATGCACAAATGGCCTGTGGGGAACAATTCCTCCTTTTCAATAACCTCCAAACCATGCTAGCTGGCATAGGTACCAGTGACCACATTAATAGATCAACAGCATAGACTTGTGCCTTTGCCATCTTAGTTATTGAGTATAGATGAAGCCGAATGTGTCAATTTTTTTTTATTGTTAGAGCTTGTTACAAAAAACCTTCCAATGTGTTTTGTAAGATGTTGAAGCCTTTCATGGCAAACAGTAGATTTTGATGAAAATGTTGACAAGTGTATGTCCAAATAGTGGATTCAACTTTCTAAATGCCTTTCAATAAGGCTGATCCATTTCTTCAGAGTAGCATAAAAATACTTTGATTAAAATGTTTTGATAGATTCTCGTTTGACTTTTCTACTAAATATTATATATTGTATTTTGTGTTTCATGTTGCAATGCTTTGATGTTATCCAAATGCACCATGCCAATATCATCAAAATGAAACAATCCATCATCATTCTGATAGAATATTTCATTTAACTCTAATCTTGATTTTGCAGAGCTATTGTTCTGCAGGAACTTCCAAAATTTCAGCTTTCAGCTTGACTTGAAATGAAAACAAATGATGAATTTCCACAGCTTCCCTCAGAGAAGCAGCTTTTTTTTTTTCTTTTTTTTGTGAGAGAGAACAGGCTAAATCTAAGCATACACTACGCATTGCAGTGACTCTTATAGCCATGCTTTTAAGCGTCAGTGTGACCTAAGCTCTCATGCCTTATTGATTCTTCACTGCCTACATATTCAGTTGAGTCAGACACATTTAGTCAGCGAGACTACTCTCCAAACTGGTGTAGACCAAGGTCTTGATTCAGGTGCCCAAAGTTGAGCAATATGGAGCTGTTTCAGTTGCCTTAGTGTGAAGAACTTTGCAGATGACTTAGATGACAGTGTCATGGGACTTTCTGAAAGACTTGCACGCTACTCTGTGGAGGTGATTCCCTCGTGTGTTATTAAGAGTACAAAGAAATCTAAAAGCATCATCATAAAAATTAAAGTAGCTTTTGGTTCCTTCAGCTGTTTCAGCTCCATCTCATGTGCCTTTACAGAAAATGAAGCACTCCTTGATGATAAACAAGAATAAGGTAAAATAAGAATTATTCATTTTCTTGTTACACCACTATCTTTTATTTTCAGTGCTATATTTAAGACACACTGCTTAAGGACAATCACAAAAGTCTTCTGAGCTGCTACTCAGCTTGGGACAGCTCTGCTAGACTCGCAGTTTGGAGGAAGGGAGGATTAGACCACTGAATGATGGTCCAGGTCTCTGCTGGGGTTGACTAAATTCCCTGAAGAACAACATCTGAAAGGATTGAGACCTTAATTTGGATACTTGAATGAGGAAGGACAGCAGTAAAGAGAATTCCAAACAGATATTTTTGGCTATTGAATATGAAGTCAGATATCAACAAAGCTAAAAAAGTTTCATTTCTTTGTTCTTGCCGTTAGGCCTACTTGCATTGCTGTAGCAATTCCTTCTACTACCACACACAGTTTTAAAGTAAATCTCTTTTTAAACGTGCATCTAAGTGTCCAAGGAAACTAATCAGCCCCAGGAAGAATTCTGAACTCAAGGACAAATGCCAGCAATTCTGTACCTACCTCTATAACCTGTGTAAGTGGGCTGTAACCTGACACTGAGTCGTTGTCATGGAATAGCCCATGTTCAGCCTCCTAAAATACCATATTGTCCAAAATAGATTGGCTGAGTCCAAATGGCCTGTTGGGAAAGGAGCATAACTGTTAACTGTTTGGCATAGTGTTGGTTGTCTTGGGTCAAAACTGTCTTGGGAACCACTCTAGCAGTTCAGCAGTGTTGGTGGCTCCAGTGCTGGGTAACATTTCCAGGCACTCTTTCATTTACTAGTAGGAGAACTGCCGAGGAAGCCAGCTCAGAACTTTGTTATTGCTATTGATCTTACACGAAAGGGTATTTCAGTGATGAGCAGCAACATAAAATGAATAGATGGGACGGTATAGAAATAGGTCATGTTTTCATCTGGATTCAATTTCTTATCCTCCAGTGCTTTGTGATGGTGTTTGTATTCTTTCGGTTGGTTGAACTGGCATCAGGACAGACTGCTGTTTTCTGTAGATCTATTGGCAAGGGAGATCAACCCAGTTCTGTTCTGCAGCTGTTCTTGCTGAAGCTCATTGCATATATGCCATTTGTTTGCAAAACTTGATATGAGAGGTTCTGTGTTGGAGTTGTGTTCTCATTAGCCCATTCAGCTGTCAAAGTTGGGCTCTAGCCTTAGCTTCCATATAGTTGGCCAAGAAGGATTGCCCTATCAACTAGTTTTGGAGGATTTTCTCTGTAGAGTTGTATCTACCTAGAGGATTCTTTATGGCATACAGCAAAGTTGGTTTTTTTTTTGTAGTAATTCTTTCATTTTTAGACGGAAACTCGGTCATTCATTAATTATGAGGCTTCTCCATATATAATTTAAAAGATATTCAATGTCTGTTCTCTGTAATGAAATTTTACTCTGTTTTGGTAGTTTGAGGTTCATTTTCTCTAAGTTTGATCTGCAGCTTCCAGGCAGTGGGCTATGGAAATCATCCTATACTGCTTAACACATCATCCAGTGACAAACATCATCCAGTGTTAGCACCTCTTCCTGAGTTGATTGGCTGAAACTCAGGATTTGAAGAGTGTCCAAGGAGGCTAGCAGGTCACAGGTGTCAGTGATGCAGAATGCTCCTCCAAGCCTACAGGTGTTTTACACCTCATGCATGTTTGCATAGGTTTTATTTTCAGCCTTCATCTTTGAGTTACTGTATGAATTTAATGAGAGGCTATGTTTTTCTATCAATTTAATTCTGAGTGCCAGCCTGAGTCAAAAGCCTTTATTTAAGCCTATGCCTCAAAAAAATACCTTTGCAGCTTTTGCCTGATACTTGCTTGTTAATGAGCATCTGCATGGTAACGTGGTTAGCACTTAGCTTCCTAGGGAAGAATCCCATTTGAATTCTCAGGATTATGTTATTGTTGGCCAGATACCATAATGCTTCTTTCTTGAGGATGCCACTGACAAGATTGCTTAAAAACATCTCTGTGGTGTGGAGGGATTAAGTGCATCTTGGCTTTTGTGCATCTGGTGTAGTTAGTTAATCTGACTGTACGTGGTCCTGAAGAGAGTCTGGTGGACACACATGCCTCGCTCCCAGTATTCAGCTTGCAACAAACTTCAGAGAAACACATGAGAAAGGGAAGATTTTGTGATATGGAAAGCCAGAAGGCCTGAGGAGTGCCAGAGCCCACAGCAAGCACACAGAAGGTGGGGGGGAGTGATGTATTTAAACATTTAGCCACAGTTGTGAGGAGGAAATTGCAGACAGGGTAGAGCGGAACGCTTGTTAATTGACGATTTTCTGGGCATTCTAGCATAGAGGCACTCACTCCTGTCTTGTTACTTGCTGAAGAGGAAGAGGGGTTGAAAAGGGAAAGCCATTTATTTTTCTGTGTGTTTTTAATTGTCCCTCCTGAGACGGGCTTTTGCACAGTTCCATGTTCAATCTGTTGCTCGCAATTTGTTTTCTGACAGTTGAGGTTCTACTATCAGAATGCACCAGCTATAGAGAGATGAGACAAAGGGTGGCATTGCAGTCTCATGATGGACAGGCTTTGTCAAGACAAGTTTTGGGTACCTGTAGGGTTTTTCTTATCATTTGAGCCTAGAAGACGAGACTTGTCCCATCAGTGTCAATTTGAAGTGTGACTTCCATCCTGGTGAGTCTCCATGGTTAGATGCCCTGCCCACTTGCCCTGCACAGCTGTTGTATGCTTTTCCTTGCAACGACAATGCCGATCAAAAATACGTTTTGTAGTTAAGGAACTGACATTCTCTCATCTTACAGAAAAGAAAAACAATAAGGCAAGTTGTACTGGTCTGTTGCTATTGTCATATCACTACTTGGTGATGGAAGGCAGTTGGGTTTCTACTGTGCATTTAGTTTTTAGTTTTTCCTGATGGTCTTGCTCTTGCTTCTAGACTTCTTCCCAGTTACCGACATGGCTGGACAGCATGGTGTGAATGAGAACTCCTCAAAAGTAAAACATGGAGATTACTTAAATAGACACATTGACTTTAATAGCAATGATGACTGCACAATATGGAGATACCCAATGTCTGTTTCCTTGCCTTGTTTTCAGTTTGGCTACGGCAACAGGAACTTGCGGGGAATTAAATCACCCCGCCCCTCCACTGTGCTTTGTAGGCCTTGCCGAGCTTTGTGATGTGGTGAGACTTATATTAGTACCAAAACACATCAATTGGACTTGCCAGCGGTGCCCTGCTGTGTGTAGATGGCAGCTGGCCAGATGTGTTGTTGTACTCTGCTCAGAGCAGAGCTCAGGCAGGCTGCCCTGAGGGGTGGCAGCTGTTTTCATTAGCGGTTCCTGCAATGCTCTACATAAACCTGAACCACGGATAGCAGTAGTAGGGAAGTGAGAATGCATGAAAGAGAAGAATAGATGAAATTTCTTACCTTTTACAGGAAGAGAAATAAAGGGGGAATGTCAGATACCTCAAGGGAGCTCCTGCTGAGTGTTCTTTTTTTTTTTCTAGAGAGTCTAGCAAGGGCCATTTCATTTCCTAGTCCTTTGGAGAAAGCTTGGTCAAAGAGATCACAGGTTTAATAGCTCAGATTAAATGCAGTAATAAATAGGAAGAGGTGGGTTTTCACCATCTATGGGCTCAATATAGGCATTTGGGAATAAACAAGCTGAAAATATTCTATAAGTTTTCCATGCATTTCCACTGTTTCAGTCATAATTAATACTCTTTTTCCCCACTTTTCTCCTCAGCATCCCCTGCCCCTGTACACAGATCCAGTTCACTGAGTCCAAGTGATTGTTAGGATGTTGATCATAATCGGTCTGGATTTCAATGAGCAGGCGTCATATAACATATAACAAACTACAACTACCAACAGATTGTGTCTGTCTATGCCTTGAATCTTGCCTTGCCTAAGAATCCAATCTTAAGGCAACCATAATCGCAGAGTAATCTGGAAATAACTTCTGTATGGTCTTTGCATTCAATTCTCCTGAGGCATGTGGATATGGATGTGATTATACTGTCCCCCTTCATGATGTGGCTGTGGAGCTCTCAGTGTTTCTAAATAATTTCAGGGTTGATGAGTAGCCAATAATATGAATATTACATTCCTAATGTGAGTCCCTTGGCGTACTGGACTCTCAGACATAGAGTATAAAGCTATACAGTGCCACCTTAAAGAAGAGTACACTTTGATGGAGTAGATGATGCATGCTTCTGAGGGAGATTCTTTGAAGTTGCCTTGTCAGTAATTGTCACGATAGGAGGGAATGTCTGAACTATGTTTATAGGTCTGTTTTCAGGAGTTTGTCAAAACAGAGTTTCATCCCCATGGAAGTGTTGAGACTTACAAACGTGTGTTATTTTTCCCCAAAAGCAGATGGAAAAAAAGATGAAATCTCTCTTTTTTTTATGAAAGAAATATTTAGGCATATGGAAAGCTTTTCTTTTGACATCATAGAGATTTAATTTCAGAGATTCTGAAACATTGCATTTCTTCTTTATCATCTCAACTGCTAAATGACTCAAAATATTTCAGCTTTTAAAATGGAACACAAACTGGTACATACTCTTACCTGACTAAAATTAAACATGTAAGTGCTTCCTAGTAAAAGTGTCAATGAAATGGATTCAAATTTCCATCAAAGTATTTTTATTCTCACATGGCAGTGTTTTGTTTTGTTTTTTTTTTTTTCACCAAAGTTCTATTGAGAACCTTCTGACAAAAATCTCCATAATGCTTTTGGAACTGGAAAAGTTCCAAACATGTATTTTTATAATAATAAAAATATTATATATATGTGTATATTCCAAGAGGAATGCGTTTACTCCCCTTCCAAAAGTGCTTCCTTGACAGACTGTGTTGACAGTATCAGACATTATGGTCTTTGGAATCAGAATGGGGAACTGGCTGAGAGATACTTGTCATGAATTGCAAATAGCTAGCATTTAGCCTAAAACAAACAAACAGAAAAATCCACAATTACTAGGAAGATGGTAGAGAAACCCACTTAAACCATGCTGTGTGAGATGAGAAGATATTCATGATTTTGCCTTTATCTCATTTTTTCCTGCTAAAAGACTCACATGTACAAACATTTTCTTTCTTGGTCTCATTTGAAAATCTTAGGGACATTCAGATATGTTGTATGTACTCCCCTTGGCCAATTAATACACTGCAAGATATCACTGCACTCCAGAAGTGGTTCATTGCTCAGACAATAAGAATATTACTTATCTGACCAATTGCAATGAAGCAGTACCATTTGAATTTGGAATATAGCACATGTGTTGAAGCCATTTATGAAAAAAGTGCAAACAATTTAACAAGCATAATTGGGAAACAAAAACAAACAAAACCAAATTCAAAGCAATGGCCCTCTGGTCATGGACAGAAGCTGAATATGTTGGCTGTCTTATCTGGCATGAGTTACTTGCTCAGCTGTACATACAGACATTGTCCACCAGGATTTGGATTGGGAGCCAGGAGCTTGTTGCTAGGCCTTCAGCTGGTAACAACCTTCTATCATTAAATACTTCCCCGATAGAAATAGCTAACATTTAGAGAGCTTTTATGGAATCTTGCTTAGAATTTAATAGAAAATTTGAGTCTTTCTACAATAATCTTTTTTTTTAGTTCTGTATTTTTGAAAAGACATTGTGTGGACTGCCTGTTGAGTTTCTCAAGAACCCTGTTAATGCATTATCCATAACAATCTACAGGGCTGTTCTGCAGGGCCATCTTGTAACCCGTGTTCTGAGACTGGTTCCTCTTATTTCTCCTCTTAAGGCAAACAAGTCAGTCAGTGTTCCTGGTAGGTCGGATACAAAGCTACTGCTTATCAGCAGAGTTCCCGAGATCTCCATGAGGTATCAGTGAAGCTATATCTGTTTATAAGAGTCATGGATCTGTCCCTATGAATTTCTCTGTGTTTTCTCTCTCACGCCTTCATCTAGCATTGAAGCTAATTTTTGAAAAGAAACAGAAAAATGACAACTGAAGTTCAACAGTGACAACTGGACTTCAACATTTTTCTACTCTTGCCCATCATAAGTAGCATTACAGGTGCCTTGCATTTTGCAGCAGCCTCTAGTACTGGAAGAGAACACTTTGTTTTTCTGCAAAGTGTTTGGCAGAGCGTGACCAAAGAGGGGAGCCAGAACGTCAGCAAAGTAAGAGAAGTAGCAGCAGTCAGGCAACAGGATGTAATTAAGGATTTCTGGATGCTTGCGTGGGCCTGTCACTGGTGTGTATTGCTGTCTTTCAGAACACATCCACTAGTTAATTAAAGCTAAATGCAGATCACCTTCTCTGCTTTCTTTCCTGTATTTTCCTGTTTTTTTTTTTTTTTTCTTCCTTGAGCTAAAGGTCTTGGATCACTCCACTGATTAGAAGCAGTGATTCGAACTGACTGCAGAGTCCTTTGCTAGATGCATATCTGCCTATGGAACAGGAAGCAGAAGCAGTACGAGAGAAATCTCAACTTATTTAGCTTCCTGTAATTCATGTTTGTATGGCACTCACTGCTTCCCCTTTGTATGACTCAACCGTATCAAAGGACATGAGTTGCACTTGAGTAGCAACTGGGAACAAGCTTTCTAATAAGCTGCTCTTTGTGTCAGTCCTTCCTAGGAATCAGGTGGCCTCAGCACTTTAGGGAGCATCCCATGGGGTCTCTGGGGGGCTCTGGGGTGGGAGACAGCAAAGTAGTCACTGGGCACAAACTCCTTGGGAGTGGGGAGGTCACTGGAGCATGGTTTACTGGAGAACAACAAGCAGGATTGGTCAGCAGCAAAGTGCCACATGCCAGAGTACAAGGATGAGGTGGGAGCCATCTGTCATCTGTAAAAGGCATGCCTTGATTTTAAGGAAATCTGGTTGTGTCTTTTCCTTTCCAATAAGCAGTTCTCTGTGACCCCACCTGCCTGGCTCAGCAGTTAAGGTATTGTGCATGGGAAATACTCATATCTATTAAGTATTGAATATTTTACACTCTTATTGCAGGAACATTTTCCTCGGGATTTTTGAATGTAGTTAAATGTCATGTCAATGTACTGGGAAATCAGAGTACCAGTTAGAACCAGGAAAAGACCCCATTTATTCCCGTGGTACTTCTGCTGACATTAAAATATTTATAATCTGTCTCTGCTTGGACAATTTTTCCAAAAATGGGCACTTTTCCTGAGAGTTGACCAATAACTATTTTAAGAACCTCTTAAAAACTGTAAAAGCATTTTTATGTAGTATGTATTTACAAAAGTACGTGGCTACAAGTGGCATCCACAGAACATATTTGCAGTAGCAGACTGTCTGTTTCCTCTCATCTTCAAACTGCAGAAGCCAGAGTCTGGCACTCTGGCCCTGATCATCCCATGTGTGAGACACTAATTCCCTGTGCTCAAGAGAACGGGTAAAAGCCAGCCCATCCTGTTTTCCCTAGTGACACTGACTAGATGGTTAATGCTGGGATGTGGGAAGCATCGACAAGGATGTTGCCCACAACCCATGCGTGAGCCACCCAATGTCCCTTTTTTTTCTTGCAGATGGAGAAAAAACTTTCTGACTTGACAGCATAAAAGAGGGGAGTTTTTTTCTTTATTTTTTTTTCTTTTTTTTCTTTCCGGGGGGAAAAATTATATAGAATTATGTCACATCAAGAAAAACACAATGATTAAAATAACTTGCTATGAATATTCATTCTCAGCTTGGCAGATGGATGAAGTGGGCTGAGCATTTGCAGAATATTGCTAACTGAGCTCTCTTCCAGAGAATAACATTTCAAAAGAATTTCCGATTAGGTCTGTTGGCCAAAACTATAAAGGATTTTTCTCTTCCTTCTTTTCTTTCTTTGGCATTCTGAGCTTCCACCTTCCTGCCGAAATGATTTTCTCTCTAATCAACAGTTTTGGATACTTCTGAAGCCTCACACTGAGGCCTTCCAGATGGGTTCACTGTAGTGGGAAGAGAAATAGTCGTTATCATTATGATGATGATTATGATTATCATTCTTAACTCTTACATTTACATTGTCATGCTTGTCCCGAAGGATCTCAAACTGGTTTGCAAACAAGGGTCATTTCCACCTACCAGTGGAACAGCCGCCTCTGAAGGAGTGAACGTTTTGTTGAATTAGCTTTGTGATAAGGAAAAAATACATTGTATGCATTTGGAAGTTAAAGAAAAAAAAAAAGTAATTAATGGGAGCAAAATGACCCAAACTGGAATTCAGCTGCGTTTGTATGTAGGGTGTATGTAGGTTTGTATGGTGAAAGATTGCACAGACACAGCACACAGCAGCAAGCAGTTGGTAGCAGAGTTGTACCTCCTTGGAGTGTTGCAGTGCCCCCTAGCAGCAGCTTTCAATATTAGTCGGTATGGGCTTTAATGGACTCTTTTCCAAACACCCATGCTGTCTCGTGTTAGGCTTTCAACAAATCAAGTAAAGAAATACTCCGCCAGGAGTAGCGTTGAATGGAATGGAAATGTTGTGATAATTTATTTAGTTCTGGTGGATGTGTGATGTCAGGAAAAAAAAATTCAAAATTGAAATATTTGGTGTTTGTTCCTGTTTTTCTTGAAATTGAGTGCTACTCCAGTTTTCTACACAACTTGGAGCTGTACAGGGGTATTGACTTGCTGTGCCACTGCCTGCCTTGTAGGCTAATGGAATCCCCCCCAGGCTATTGGCCTTCTCACGTGATGGCTGTGCAAGCTGCACACAGCGTGTCTAATGGTCTGGCTTGCACCTTGCATGTTGCTCTTAGTAGGTTTTCGTTGTTGTTTTTTCTATAGAAGTGGCACTGTACCATGCTTCTGAGGAGAGCAGGCCAGTAGCTCCTTTGAGAAAGTTAGGATTCAGGTATTGCTACATAGTGCCATTTTGCCTAGTCATGCGGGATTGCAGGAAGATGTTTCTACATTTACTTCCCAGAGCTGTCAGTGAAAGTACGAAGCGGGCGTTAGAGAAACCTGGACGTTTTTACTGCTTTGGACAGATAGAAGATGTGGAGAAAATATGACCATTCAGGAAAAGATCAGAGAAATGCAAGTCTGTAAGGAAAAGAGGAATGCAGCAAGCAAGAGTCTGCTTTGGAGTGATTTGTTATCATCCCAGCAATAGTTCTTGTTTCAACTGAGCATGATCTCTCCTGAGAAGAGGAGGAATCTAATCACGATGATTGATAATTCCTTCAGAGGTTCCCCAGTAGGTATCAGACTTAGGACGCAGAAAACCGCTCTCTTCTGAGAGAGCAGATAGGAGCAAAGCACGTAGCCTACTGCTCCGAGGGTCTCCTATCTCACTTCAAGTTCAGCCCTTGAACCAGGATGTTTCATTGCTTTGGAGAGCAGAAACAATTGTTTGAGGGCCATCCCAGGAAGGCCCCTGGCAGGTTGATGTGTGAAAGCCAGTGCTCCGGTTTAATAAACTCAGTACCACTTGTACACCTCTCTGGCAAATGGATAGTGACACAGAGTCACCAAGCTTTGCCGGCAGTGTTGCCTGAGGCTTTAATTGCTTTCCACATAAAGTTATTTATCTCCACATCAAGAGGGTTGAGACCACATTTAGGGAGTAATTACAAAGCTGCCAGAGGGACTGGTGTTTGCCATGCCAGCCAGGCTGTGATTTATTGGTTCTGCTTGCACTTAGAAAGCGAGCTTTCCCCTCACCTCTTCCCTTCATCCTCTGCATTGTGGCCAAAGGCATCCGTATCCCCCAATTCCCTCCTATACTATCTGTATGGAATATATTGGGCAGCTGTAAAGAATCAAATACTGTGAACTTAGTCCTGAACATAGCTCTTATTGCTTTGCTCCTGAGGTATTTTTTCCTTTCTCTTTTATTTCTTTTTATATAAAAGAAATTGTTATTAGAATTTTCAGTGGGATTTAATGATGATATTCGGGGAGAGTCTTTGCTTTGCATGAGCTCTTGATTCTTCTGTTCCCTTTATAGCAGCAAACTCTTACTTCTTCTTAGAGGGCTTGAAATGCCTCTGCCTTATCAGTGGGGTCTGTATGGTTTTGGTAGTTGTTTACTTGTGAAATACGAGTAAATGCAGTGTGCTTAGCCTGCAGTCTTAGCTAAGCGATCTGCGGATCTCTGTACTGTCCCTCCCTCGGGCTCCATATACCCACCCAGGTCCAAGTGCCTGTCACTCTTGGTCTGCATCCACCCTTGTTCATCCATTCCTTCATTTGTTCATTCCTTTTTGTATTTGGTTTTCCATGACAACAGTTTTCAGGTAGAACTCTGTTTAATCTGAGTCACAATATATTCACGCTCTTTTGCATACTGGGCCTTAATGCATCTCTTGTGCTAACCCAATGGATTTTTGTGATCTCTAACGTATTTATGTCAGTGGACTGGAAACCTTGCCCCAGCAGAAGTGTGATACTAAGATTTCTCCAAAGATCATAAAGTGCAAGGATGAAAGGGATCTGCTTGACTACAAAGAATACTTAGTATAAACATGGAAACAGTGAAAGAGACTCAGCAATTGCCTAGGTAGCATGCTCTAAGGCTTTGCTATCCTTAGAACTGAAACTTTTTCCTAATTTACAAATCAAATCTACCATTTTGTATGCTAAACTGATTTTTTTTTCCCCTGACTGCTGTAGACACAGAGCAGCCTTCTTAAAATAAGTTTTCATGTATTCAAAGACTGTTAGTCCTGTAGTCTTCTCTTTTATAGATAAAACAGAAATGCTTTTGCCAGCCTTTCTTCATGGGTCAGGCTTTCTAAATCTCTGGATTTATTCCAGGTGATCTGTGCCTTCCTGAAGTCTGGTGCGTAAAACTGGATGACAGTTCTCCAGATGAGGTTTCTCCATGATTGTATCCACCTTTCTCATTACACCTTGCATCTATTGCACATTATTCTCCTTTCAACATGGCATGCATCTTCTTTACAATATTGCTCTGTTGCCTCATACTTAGTTTGTGAACTCAGGTCTTTGATGTAGCACTTGGTAGCTTTTTCTGTCAGATTTCACCTTGCTTGTTTTGGACCACTTCTCCAGTCTTCCAGGATCACTTTGAAATTAGTTCTTCTCCAAAGTGAGTATACAAATAGTCTCTCTCAGCTCAGTGTCTCTCACTGGTTCTCACCAGCACAGAGAACCGCAGAGTAACAGCAGTGTGACCTCAATCTTTTCCCCCAGACATCTTCCCCTGGAAAAATCAATGTAAGAAAGAATAATCATGAATTATTTCAAAGTGGAACCAAAGAAATTTTGTATCTTGTTTGTTTGTATGGGTTGGTCACAGTGGGACTGGATTCCTTTTTACTGAAGGGATACCTGTGTAGCTTTGATTTCTTCATCTTGTCCATCTCAACGTGTTGTTTTGTTTTAAGAGTTTCCTCAGCTGGCTTTCTAGATTCTTGTTTACTCTTCTCATTCAGAAATGTCTTTCTGACTCTCAAATAATTTTATTTCCTTGTCCCTGTTTATTAGGATAGGGATTTAATCCTTATCACTTCCAAAGTTACAGCTTTTTCAGCCAACTTCCTCATTAGTTTTACAATCCTCTTTCAAACAATTTAGTGCTTCACTTCAGTGGTTTGGGTTTTTTGTTGTTTTTTTTTCTTCTTTTGTGGAATTCCTGAAGGACATGCAGCCTGTTCATGAAGTGGTCATTGTTTTTCAGTGCATCAACAACAGTTGCTTTGCAAATAGACTTCTGTCTTTCATGTCAAATTGCACCGAAAATAGCCTCCTTTCTTTGAGCTCTGGAGTAAGCTGTTCTAAGTGATAATTTATTTAACACATCAAGAAATTATTTTCCTAAACTGTCACCCAACATGACACCTGAATCATTTCTGTAAGCAGATAACCAAAGTTATCCACATTTTTCTGCTTTATTAGAATGATTGCTGCTTTGATGTTCATCAACATTATGCATTTAGTATTTTTCTGTTCTCTTGATCAAGAGGATGGTGATGTAACCCTGCTAGTATACTGATATTCTCATAGTTGGGGCTTTTGGAGTTTACTTGTGAACATGTCAAAACAATCTGGTGAGGGGGTGCAGCACCCTCTTCTCTAACTGCCTATCATGTCCTTCGTGTACAGCTTGGGACCCAATATTATATTTTTCCATTGGTCTTTGTCATTCCATTAGCCCTTATTATTGCAAGTTTTTCTTCCATTACCCAGCATTCTCACTTACCCATTATTGTTCTCAGGCTTCCACAATGCTATCTACACACATGGTGATTTTTTCTCTTGGCTTGGAACCTAATTTTATTGAGATTTTGAGCCTGAAGCTCTGTTATTTCGCAGAATTTATTTCAGAAGTTATAGTGTTTCTCAGCTTTGCTTCAGCTAAAGTTTCTGTCCTGTCCTTTGCTCCCAGATAACAGTTATCTCTCTATTACTGACAGCCCTAGCAGATGTCTTTGTCTGACTTGAATGCTCCTCAGCACCTGCCAGCTTTCCTTAGCTCTGAATTTAAGAAAATCCCCTCCAAACCATATTCATTTTACAAAGAGCAGTTGGGGTCTACTGTAGTTAAGATGGAACATGTCCTGAGCCCACCTTGTCTACAAACACAGCGTGTTTGTCTGCTGTCTCTGCATTCCTAGTAACATTTATATCCTTCCTCTTTATTTGATCTTTTCGTCCCTACAGAGTCCCCGTAATTCCAGCCGTCTGTGCAAGGTAATATGGTACCTATGAAATATTTCAAAGAAACCTGTCATAGAGACTTACGTGTATTTTAGATGTGATTCTCTAGGGTGTCTCTTATACGACTGTGTATTATTGTTACAAGTACGTGCCGTGACCGAGGACCTCTCCTCTGCGCTCGCTGGGTACTGGTCTGGATGCCTGAAGAGAGCTATGAGCCCTGCAAGCCCTGCTCCCTCACTTGCAGGCCCATAACAGAGGCCTTACTGCAGGCCATGCTGATTCTTTGTAAAGCACTCTTAAAGTGAGGAGCAGAAAGGCGGGTTTTGTATCTTTTTTTAACTTAATTATTAATTATTTTGTTCACGAGGATGGATAGTGATAGGACAAGGGGGAATGGTTTTAAGCTGAGACAGGGGAGATGTAGGTTAGATATTAGGAGGAAGTTTTTCACACAGAGGGTGGTGACGCACTGGAACAAGTTGCCCAAGGAGGCTGTGGATGCCCCGTCCCTGGAGGCATTCAAGGCAAGGCTGGATGTGGCTCTGGGCAGCCTGGTCTAGTGGTTGGCAACCCTGCACTCAGCAGGGGGGTTGAGACTACATGATCTTTGAGGTCAGTTTCAACCCAGGCCATTCTATGATTCTGTGATTAATGTTGAGGGTTTATTTTAGGTGGAACAGTAGAGCAGCCCTTTCACTTCGATTTCTGACTCCTCCTCAAGCTGAAACAATTTTTGTTTGTGATGGTTGCCAGCTGGAAAGCTCACATAAGGCACTGCACTGCCATCCTTCCCATGCACTGCACTGTTTAGGAACTAAAACAGATTGCTGCATGGTGATGGGAAGCACCTAGGGAAGCAGATATGATTGATAAATTGGTAAACAAGCACTTTACACCCAAGTAAAAGTTGACTGCAAATGTGTCAAGGTCAGAAGAGTTGCTTTGTTGAAAAATGAGAGGTTACATCTATGCCACTGTTGGCAGATGCCACAGATATTAAGCTGTTTTCTGTAAAAAAAGACCGTGATCTCGCATCTTAGATAATTTTGTGAATTCTAAAAGCAATAAGATGATTATAATCAGGAGTATGAACCAAAATGCAAGAGGAAAAACACTGAGGTGCTGGAAATGTAGTTTCAGAACTCACTATTAGTGCTAAATCATTTCTGTGCTCTCCTTTTTCTCTCCGTTTCTCAGGCACTGAGTATAACATTTGCCACTGTAGCCCTGGGCTGGCACCAGTAAACTTGCTATAAACGAAAACCAAACACCCATCTTTAATCTGGTTTTATGGGGAAACTCAACAACATTGTGCTTTATCTCCCTGTCTGTGGAACATGCTCTATCAGGGATAGGATGGGAGTGGGCCATTGCTCTAGCCATTAGAGAGTGGGCCGTGTCCTCAGTTCTGCCACTGACGTTGTGAGCACTCTTGGAAATGCCATGTAGATTTCCATTTCCTCTGCTAAGATAAGAGAGCTGTCATTCCCACCAGTGTTTGAGCGGTGTTTTGGAAATCTTTAAAAGTATGCATTCTATAAATGCGAAGCCCTATTTTTATCAGCCTGTAACTGGACCTCTCCCTTCATGTAGGTACCTAAGTCTCATTTTTCTCTGATCTTTGCCCCCTTGACCTCTTGTGCTCTTTCGCTTTTGGCTCCTACTGCTCTGTGTGAGCATGAGATGTATTATTCAAATGCCCTCACACTTCTCTTATTGCTAATTATATATTAAAGAGGTTCTGACTTCATTTTTGCTCTCTTCAGAGTCTTAGTCCAGCCGTGACACTGACAGAGAGGGCTGCCGGAGCTTGGCGAGAACTTGTGCAAATGGCACTTCTCTTTTTGGACTGTCAGTCTTAATGGAATATTTGATGAGCTGATAATAACCTCAGCACTCCTTATGTGCAAAGCTAGGGGAGAGAGAGACTTCTACCAGCTTTCGTTTATTAATATATGTTTGCAAAAATAACGCTTTCTATAAAATGTTTTCCTGTGATTGATGCCCCTTTCGATCAGCTTGGTCCAGGTCAGTGAAGCTGTTTGGAAGATCCCTCGCTGCTAGTTTGTGTGAGTTTCATAGGATCACAGGGAAAATAGTGGAGAGGGATCTGGAAAGCTCAGCTACTTCATGCTCACACCAGTGTGCAGAAATGTTTGGGCTGTCCTGCTCCCAGTAGGGTGTTGCTTAGGATGCATTAGATTAGTTGTTACAGTTGGAAACATGAAGGGGGTGGTGTTAAGTGAAGCACACACTACTGTTTTATAAATTCACAGATTCGTAGCTCCAGAAAAGGCTGTTGCATCATCCAGATCCACCACTAGTAGTTTCATAAGTCTGAGAATTTTACTAGATCTAAGCCTGAGACTTTGGCTTAGACTTGTGGTTATGGATAGGTGCATTTGTAAGCAGCTGTGGAGGTTTGGCATGGCACGTTCATTGGATTTTGCGTGGTCATTTTTGGTCTTTTGCTGTGGAGAATCACGCTATCTGTTTCTCTGTCTGTATGAATTTAAGAACCCAAATTTGACCACCTTTTTTGTGTGTGTGATCTTGACTGCTCATTGATTTTGCGTTTGAACGTTGCCAGCTGCTGAGACATTGTATTGATGGATGTAGTGTAGGGACCTAAAGATGACAGAAAAATTACTGAATCCAGTGACTTACTGAACCAGAGATGAGTCTTTGTTCTGTCACCTGCTCTATGAAAATCTGACCTAACACATGAATTACGCTGTATCTTGCATATCAGGGAATCAGGATACCACAGGCAAACGTCTGTCATATCATGAAGTGCCAGAGGCTATAGCAGCAAATTCTCTTAACAAATTCCCTTTCTAAGATATACCTAAGTTACATCTTCCTTTGTTTCTCTAAGCCTTTGTGCAGCATTTCCTTCCCAAATCAAGTGGGCATGAGTTGTGCCATGGCCAGTAAAGCTTAAAAAGGCTTGCTAAGGCAACGGATGCTAGAATTTGAGCCTATGTAGATAAATTGAGAGATGAATTCTGAATTTAGACCTCAACTGTCTCATAATACAGAAGTGTTTAGGTCTGAAAGGAAAACAATGAGACCATTTTCTACCTTAGAGTCACAGGAGAACCAAAATGTTTTTCAGTGTGTAGTACAAACTGTGCATACTTTGGCATCCAAATAAACAAGCAAAACAACAGCTCCATCTCACTGTAGGCAAGATCCCCGTTTCATACTCCTTTGAATACAGAAGGCCCCACCATCCCCTGTTCTCACAGAACAACAGACTCCCGGAGCCTTTTTTGTCTGGGACTATTGGAATTTCTTATGTTAAAACCCTCACTATTTTCTTTTGATTTGTTGTCTTTATTTTGAGTATTTTAATGCATTAAGCCAGTAAGTAAATAACAATCTACGTACATCTGATAGAGAGCAATAGATTAAACAGTATATTAATATGACAAAAATCAAAACAAAACGGATTTAGAGAAAATGTTCTGAGACTATTGCAATGAAACATTTGAATGCTTTGCCATCAAACATTTCATTGAAGTTGACAATTCCCATAGAGGGGTTTTACTTTTGATTTTTAAAAATGGAATCAAAACTGTTTGTGCAGGGTTTTTTTTTTTTTGTTTTTTTTTTTCCCCATAATCTCCAACAGTTTTAATGATAGATCTGCTAAATTTCAACAGGACCTTTATCCATAAGGAGAGTGTCAGCTCACTGACCTGAAAGACAGTGTCTTTTTGGAGAATACAAAGAATCAAGAAATTTTGTCTTTTGATGCAAATTCTGATGCTGACTGCCTGGTTCACACCATATCAATTTACTCTTGAGCCCTTCCTTTCAGCAGATGAGGAATAGTCATTGTGGCTTTTCTTCAGAAAAATGTAGTCAATAGATGCTTGCTTGTATACAACTTGTATTACTGAGGTGCAAAGAAATATACTGCTGATGTACTTATATATAGTAGCAGACCCAAAACAAGCTGCTTAGCTTGCTTTTTTATATCAAAAAGTGAAAGGTAGGGAAAAGGCTTTTCTAAACCGTTCTTTTTTCCATGTGTTCTTTTTCCCTCAATACGAAAAGAATGATTTCTGCTTGGTCCACTTCCTACTAAGCATCCCTCAAGTCTCAACAGAGCTCCTGAGTCTGTTGGCATGTTTTCTGTGTCTGGGAACTCTGTCACGTTTACAGGAAAAGGGCAAACATTGCATGTAAACTTGAAGGGAATCTAGAGCTGGTGTAGTGGGTGTTGCCTCCTACTGCAGTGCACCTTTGCTGCTTGCACTCTGTGGCAGGACAGATAGTAGCATCACACTGTAGTTGTATCACATGCCTGCAAGATTGTGCCGAGACATATTTTGTAGAGGAAGTCCTCAAGCACTAAGCTGATCATAGAATCATAGAATGGCCTGGGTTGAAAAGGACCATGATGATAATCTAGTTTTAACCCCCTTGCTGTGGGTAGGGTCGCCAATCATTAGACCAGGCTACCCAGAGCCACATCCAGCCTGGCCTTGAATGCCTCCAGGGATGGAGCATCCACAACCTCTCTGATGTGTGACATTTCTGCAGGATGCAGTTTGTGACTGCCATTCTCATTTGATAAATATTAAACCCACCGTTGGAGGGACTGTTAGTGGTTCCGTGTCATTGATGCTGTGAGTAGATGCAGAATGGATGGAAAGCTCCCATGCAACTGCTAATAGGAAAAAGCTTAACATGTACACCTGGAGATTCTCTCTTTGCTGCCTGCTTGTAACAGGAAAAAATGAATTTGCAAAATATGATAATGACATCTTAAATGGAAGTAAAGAAGATATTTGTGGCAGTATTTGTGTATTCACAGTCAGTTTTACTCAATGTCACATGTTAAATTTACGATTTCTTTGGCAGTCTAGGATTATAAGAAGTGTTATACCCCATACTGTTTTTCCTTGGTACAGCCTCAGAAGGGATGAGTCTCAAAGACCACCTTGGTGCTGTGAGACGCCGAGGGCTCTGGCACTCAGGAGAGAGATGGGGCTGTTCAGCCTGGTAAAGAGAGGGCTCCAGGGAGACCTGAGAGCGGCCTTTCAGTGTCTAAAGGGGGACTGTACAAAGGGAGGGGAAATACTCTTTAGCAGGGTCTTTTGTGTTAGGAGAAGGGGAAATGGTTTCAAACTAAAAGAGGGGAGATTTAGATTGGATATGAGGAAAAAAATATTATGATACTGAGGCCCTGGAGCAGGTTGCCCAGAGAGGTGGTGGATGCCCCACCCCTGGAGACATTCAAGGTCAGGCTGGACCGTGCTATGAGCAACCTGATCTAGCTTTTATCAGTCCCTGCTTATGCTATTTAAGTATTCTTCCTATAACATCAGTTTCTTACCATTGGTGTTTTTTTCCATGTTATAAGAAGTCTGTAGAAGTGATCACTTTTTGTTCCCAGTGATTTTGTTTTTAGCTTGAGAATTTCCTGGGTGCTTGCCACAATAGTGTATGGGATCTTGTGAATGCTTTCTGAAGCCATTTTTCTTAAAATGCTCAGACAGGGCTTGTTTTAGTATTTGGAGAGGTGTCAGTTTGAACGTCTTAGCCAAATTGAAATGTGGCTATCTGCCTTTTTAGCTCCCCCATCTGTGTGAGCTGGTTTCTTCACCCCAGACCTGAAGGCATTTTGGCATTAAATGAAATGTTTTCCCCTGCAGTGAAATGCTTTGCAGCCCTTTGGGATGAAAGATATCATACAAATGAATGATTATAGCAAGAGAAGTAAATATGGTGAAGATACAGTATCTGTGTTTAGTACTTAGCTGGACAAGCAGTACTTTTCCCAGGTAAATAAGCCTCATTTGTAACAAAAGCTATGTGAATTACTGGAAAGTTCAAATGGTGGTTGGGCTATACCATTTCCTCCAATACCAGTATTTGCTGCGTGTTGACGTCAACTTTTTCTTTTGAAATCATTCCACTTTGTTGTATGAAATTCCACTGGATTTACACTGATGAGAGTGGATTTTGGCCCCTTAAATGTGGCCCAAGACAATTACATCTCCATTAAGAAATTAATTCAGAATTAATGCAGTTATTGTGCAGTGATTAAATCCCAAACTGCTGTTGGAAAAACTGAATTATTGAGGTTTGCCATTTAAGCTCTAGCTTGCGGAGACATAATGAACTGGCCTTTTATATTACACGATAAACCTCATGTTCTTAATAATCACTTGGAATTGACTTCATGTAAATAACTAGTACAGCTGCAGCAATCAGCTCCTGAGACGGTGCAGCTATCTTGCCAGGATTTTTCTGGTTGCTGCATTTCATTCTACTTTATTTTATTTTTTACTGTGGAATTGCTACAAAACCAACCTGTATGGTCTCCTAGCAGCTCAATTAATACCTTGTGTAACTTGTAAAGAGCTCTTTATGGATATAACTGGTTGCTTATTGTAGGTTAAAAATGTACCAATTGAATATGAGTGTTGCCATTATTATTGTTGATGGAGTTTTTCCAACTCTGCGAGATGTATAAATTACACAGTGGTTAAAGCTCAATAAATATGGTTTAACAGTAGAGCAGTTTGTATTTAATCTTCCATACAAGGGCTGGTCCAGTAATCCACTGAGTGATAGTGCAGATGTGCGTTCGCGTGTGGAACACCATGCATGTATTTTTAAAAGTGGCTAAGGGACACCGTGGCTTTTGGCTGTCTAATTCCCTTTGCTGCTTTTGACAATTGTCATTATAGAAATAAGCCCTGTTTTTCAGTGCGTGTCTGCGTGCCTTAGTCTGAGGCTGGTAGGCAGAGTACTGATTTCTGTTACTGGTTTGAGCAGTAAGGCATAGATTGGGCACATTACTTGACTGTACATGTGGAGGGATGTAAGAACTTCTCCTTACCTGCTCTGAGATAATGTTCTTACCTCTCTGCTTGGATTAGAGATTTTGAAATCTGAATGTCAGACAGTAAAATCAGAGGGAGGAGCTGAAAGTTCAACTCTTTTCAGTTGCGAGCCATTAATTTAGGAGCTCCAATCTGAACTTTTTTTTAAAAAAAAAATCTGTTCAGCTGTCTTTTTTTTCGGAAAATTTCAGCCTAATGACTCATGTTCAAATATGAACATAATGTCTCTCTTATGTGAGAAGACACAAAACAGCAGGGTCAAAGCAGCTACATTTTGTAGGACATCTTTTGCTTTTCTCTAGCAAGAAGTGGCAGTGCACATGCTAGGAAAAAACAGCATCGTCTCTTCGTAAGTTTTGTCTTCCTTGTGTTCTCACTCGCCAGCAGCTGTGCCACCAGGCATAGGCTGAACCTACCTCATGGCACTGTGGTTTTGCAGAACAGGATTACTTGTAAATTTATGGGTCCTGTCCTGTCGTGTGACACAAGCCTCTGGCGATTGCAGCACGCTCTCAGCATAGCTCCAAAGGTTTAAACACAAGAAAACTAGCCTCCTCTTCAGATCTCTCAGCCACCACTGGTTTCTCCTCCATCACGTGGCATGCCTCTGTTCGAGTGCTTTCTGGAGTTTCACAGGTGCAGCTGTCTGGGTGCCCATTTGTCTACAATGTGATTATAATTATTATTTCCTTTCCAGATAACTAATTGTGTTTTGTAGCTTCTTTGTCCACCTCTTCCTCAATCATCTTCTGTTTCTGTCTTCTCTTTTTGGGGTGAAAATTCCCTGAGATGCTGTTGAACAAGAATTTATAGAACAAGAAACAAATTGTTTCTGGAGAGTGCTGTTTACCTTTTTTATTTTCTGCATTGTTAGCGACGCAGAGGTTTCATTAGCAGGGAACAAAATGAATCCCAGGGACAACAAGTAATATGCACACAAATTATTAAAAAAAAAACAAAAAACAAAAAACAAAAAACCCTAGCAACCTTCAAACAGGAAAATAACCAAACCCCTGGAAATAATACAGCTGAAATATGTGCTAATAAGGGAGCAAACTGCCTTCTTGATGGTAGTGCAAGGTGGAATTAGCCTTTTGAAACCTCGGGAACTAGCAGTGCTGTATCCAAAACCAGCAGGGTCACCACACCTGCAACCTGTTGTTAATCCTCCTGAGACCTGAGTCCAGCTGAAAAGCTTGTCAAAAGGGTAATCACCTTTATTTCTTTAAGGGTGCTTGTTTCCTTTTGCTCTGGCAGATATTACAGGGGGCACATCAGGAAAAAAAACAGAAAAAGTGTGTTGTATGAAGGTTCTGCATGTCAGATACTTCATCAGAAGTGCGGGGCAAGTACCACACTGGGTAGTGTGAGCAGTGCAGGGCAGGAGAGCATTGCACCAGCACCGTTTGACTCAGATGTAGGTTTTGGAGACAAAGCATCAGGCGATAGTGCAGCTGTGGGGTTTAGTTGTCTTGCAAAAGCATTTATGGGAGTTCTTACACTAAACCTGCCTATTTCTGCTCTTCCTTTCTTCCCGTATGTTCAAAATGTGGTGTTAGCAACTACGGGACAGGCATTGAGTTCCTCTGCTGCACCGTAGGTGGCAGAACTGCACAGCTTGCTCTCCATAGTGTGAGGGGAAAAGCTTATATGAGTGTGCATCTGAAACACACCACCTTGGGAGCTGACTGGCTCCTGTACACCAGTTTATTGCCGGGGAAAATCCTCCTCCTTGCAAGAGGTTCTAGCAGAAAAGCTTTGAATCTCTACTTAGGGTTGAGGGGAGAAAAGAAAACAGCCAGTAGCCTCCTTTGAGCCTAAGGGAACGGAGCTTGTTAGAGCAGATAACCAGGATACTTTTATGAAATGGATCAA
Organism: Numida meleagris; assembly: GCF_002078875.1. Classification (NCBI taxonomy): domain Eukaryota; kingdom Metazoa; phylum Chordata; class Aves; order Galliformes; family Numididae; genus Numida; species Numida meleagris. The sequence goes on from NC_034409.1 coordinate 79,639,221, forward strand.
GCCCCCTCACCTCAGGGGAGGAGGTGTGGGGTGTTGATAAGACTGTACCACACAGAGGATATTTGGTAATTAGCTGTATCTCTAATGTAATCACTCACTAAGAGGTTTAGCTGAGATGTGACTTACCCAGGAGAGGCACTAGAGGAAAGGGGAAGAAAGGACAGGTGAGAAGAGAAAAGCGTAAGCAGTCTTTGCCCTTCTTTAATACTGTCTGTGGATCTCCAAGAGTCACTCCATTTTTGACAACAAATGTGTAGTATCTCTGTGACCTATGTGGTATTATTCTCCTTTTGCATAGGAAAGAATAAGGCACAGAAATGTTGATGTCCAATGGCTGCCTGATGTGTGAAAAACTGCTGCGAATAGAACAAGGGCACCCAGAATAAGGGCTCCACTTAGAGTTTGGTGGTACTGGAATACCCCCAAACCTGGAAGATGTGTGAATGAGGCAACTCCTGTTTCTACTCCAGGGCAAGTCTTGCCTTGGGATGATAGTTGTTAGGGGCTTACTGGAAACAGCCTTTCAATCCTATTACAAACAATAACATGCTCTTTAGTCTTGTTGTTTAATCTCCTTTTCCCTTTTGCATGTTACCATAAGCCAGTCAAGAAAGACTCTCTGGGATAGCTTAGCAATTTCCTGGTTGTCTCCAGATAAACACCCAGTGTGTTATTTAACACTTCCATCTCTCTATGATATACCACATGCAGTATTATCCAGTGATAACAACTTGGTGAATTTGGCCTCCAACTGTATATACGCTCTTCTTTGATCTTTGTGATGAGGACCCTGACACAGCATTTGAAGGAGATTTGATTAGGCTCTTTAGACATCTGAAAGTTTTCCCCACTTGTAGATCTCACCCCATGCCACAAATTCACACTGAGAAGGTATTGTTTTATTTTTCTAACTTTGGAACTGAAACTTGTTCTTCAGCCTAGGGGGAGGCCTTCATGTTGCAATCCTGATTCTTAGCTTCTTGTGATCCTCTTTCATCCAACACCCCAGCAGTCTTTATGTGCACACATCTAGGCTTCTCTGTTTGCACTTGATTCCTGCAGAGGCAGTTGGGGTAGTTGGCTTTTCCTCTCCCTCTTTATTTTTCTGTAGTCCAGTTCCCTAAGGCATCACCTTCCTCTCCAGACAAATAATGCCTTGAGGCTAGCCAGCATCACTGTTTTAGCCTCCTTTGCATGGGAAGTTGTCAGGCCTGGTCTGACCTGCCTTTCCATCAGGATTATAAAGGTGACGGATAGTCAATTTCAGGGATTCATGATCCATTTTAGCACAGTGCTTCACCTTGCAGCTAAGTAATACGGCTGTGATAAAATCAGCCATAATCACTGCATCTTACTCAGCACTGCCTTGGCTGTAAATATTGCCTTCATATATTAAAAGAAAGAAAAAAACTCAAATGGAAGGAGAGGAAAAAAGAGATCTAAGGAGAAAAAGTCTGTTGATCATCACTGACCAGCGTGATACTTCCATGTACTGTAGGTTTTCTCAAAGAAGGAGGCAGGGCTTGATGCTGGTGGCCTCCAAGGGAGACAGTGTAGAGTGCATATGCAAAGTCCTTCTGGTGAAAATATAAATACATATAAATATAAATCTTTATATATATGCATATATCCTAGGTTCTGCAGCTGTTTGCTGTTGTCCTAGCATCACTGGGACTTCCTTTGGAGCAACATCTCTCTATCATAGTTCATGAGCATCACGTAGCCATCCTGTTCCTCAGGAAGTCACTACTGGATATGAAACCCAGACCCTTCATCTTTTGGCCCACGTTCCAAATTTCTGCTGTGGTTTTTTCAGTGATATGTGGTATGTGACTATAACACTCACAACGTGTGATATTTTTCAATCAGATGAAATGAAAGTTTTCTTTCCTCTGACCCTGCTCACCCTGTCGTGGTCTTATTCTGAAAAGTCATCATAATCAGAACATACAAGATGTGTTTCTAGCATTGCAACAGACAGTGGCATTTTTGGTTGAGTCAGTTGAGATTACCTGCCCTTTAGTTTCCTCTGGAATAGGATCTGACACTGGGAGAAGCACGATGAAACACTGGTGTGAAGGGCTTTGTGCATATCCCTAACGGGAAGCCAACAATGAGAAGGATTTCAGTTGCTGTCCCCAAAGGAAGGCTTGATAGACACTCAGCTGCAGATAAAAAAAAAAAAAAAAATGGCTGAGATACAGTGATGTGTGTAGAGGTGGATGAAGCTGTTATGCTGCCATTCTCTCTAAAACTGTGCAACAGCTTCATAGCTGAGCTGAAGTAGATGCTGTCCTCCATCTCACTTTTTGCAGTGCCTTCTCCTATCTCACTGTTCTGTTGTTTTTTTTTTTTCCCTGTGATTTTCTGATAGTCTTTCTTTTGCTCACTTTGTATTTGGAAATAGAAAATGAGGAGGAGGGTGAGAAAAAGGGGCACATTTCCTTGACTTCAATCTGGAAAGGGGAAACAGTGCAACGTCACAGGCAAGTAACTGTGAGCTTACATTATCTGAGGGAGTAACCTGCACACTGGACTCTGGGGCTGCCTTCTGGCTGTCTCCTGGCAGTACGTGTTGCATAGTTGTCTTTCTGATTTGCTTTTTTTCCTGCATACAGCTGCCTCTGTTGAACTTCGGCTGAACTGCATTGATCATCAGTGCTCATTCTATCTGCTCTGGAAATTAGGAGAGAGAGGAGGGAAGGAGAAGTCTAGCTTGAAGTTAGCATGTCTTCAATAAGAATTTAATTTAGATTTCGCACAGTTACACTGTGTTGGTTAAATCACACTATTATGAGGGAAAAAAAAAAATTGCTCATGTTTCTATTCTGTAACCTCTGGATAAACCCAAACTACCTGTTCAGTAGCTACATTTCCATTCTTTCTTGCTTCTAAGGGCAAAATAAGTGAGTACATCTACTGAAGAGAGAAAAACAAGTTCTTTTGGATGCCTGTGTCCACTACAAAGTCTCTGTCCGGACAGCAGGCATAAAACAGATATGTCATGCTGTCAGCTGGGCCAGATCCCCTGCACTGCTCCTTCCCTTGTGCACTGTCAGGAGATCGGCTTCAGCAGCTGGCTGAGGAGTTGTCTTCCCCAGCAAAACCTTCAAATAGCATAAAGTCATCAACACTAACCTTTTGCTCCTCTGGGGGAGAGAGGGAGACAGGAGTGGTTGTGGCAGGAATGCCCCGTGCTCCTGGAAATCAGAACTCTGCCTCACTGTGTGCTGATGAGAAATCAGGGGGAAAACTTTGAGCTTTGAAAGTGGAGCAGTGCATGTTCCCAGTAAGAAAGAACATGGCGGAGGGAAAAGAAGCTTCAAGGCATTCTTGATGTGACAGTGGTTGTTTACGCAGGGCTGAATGTTATTTTGGTTAAAACATCAGCACCCTAGTGACATCCTTGGTGCTTCCTGAACAGTGGTGCTCTAAGGGCCAAAAGCTTAAAAAAAAAAACAACAAAGCAGAACAAAACCAGCCACTCAGCTTGTGAGGAAATGGGTTCTCTAAAGACTAATTCTAGGATATAGGTCTTGTTGTCTTGGCTTCCCGAATCCTTTCTTTCTTCTTAATTGCTATATCAATAACTTACAGCTATTTTGGAGTTTAGTTTGAGCATGTGAAATGAGTTTTGCCAGGTCTACATTGCTGGTAATCATTTCCACATTTTTCCAAAGACTCTGGCTCCTAATGCCCATTTTAATTGGTGTCAAGGCACAGTGGTTGGAAATTGTATGGGGTGAGACACACTGCTGCTGTGACCCTACCAGGAACAATTGCTTCAAATGAGAGGTGAAACAGGATTTAGAGGTAATATCTGGGAGCAGCTCTGTTTTGTGGCTTTTCTCTCTGTGTCTTTAAGGAGGAACTCAGTCCTTCAGGGCAGTCAAGCCAAATCCTGCCTACACTGCAATCACTTCTCAAAATTTAGAAAGCTTTTGCAGAAATAAAAGCAAAAATTTCTTTCCTTCCTTTCTTACAATGTTTCATTTTCTCCAGGAAAAACTAAAAATAAATGAACGGGTAAATTAAATGCATATTTACAGATGCCACAGGATGAAAATGCTCCAGTCTTTTATTCTATAACATACTCCAGACACCACTTTGCTTTCCTGCTGTTTAAAATATCCCCTTACCAGTTAACCTGTTTTTCCTATCCATCTCTAGTTGTCTCTTCCCATTTCTAAAATTCTCGAGATTTTTTCCCTAGGGGAAAGTTGAAGAAAGGTGATGTGAGGATAGAGAGTGCATGCGTACTGCAGCAGCTTTAGGTAGAAACTACTTCCCCGAGTAAAACATTTTCCCTTTCCTGCCCATCTGAAATTGAAATTTCTGATTGTATCTCAGGAAACACTGGCACAGGTAATAGCACGACACTGCTGTGCTGCCTGGCTGGAATAAGGTCCCCAGGACCAGAGGGGGAGTGCTGATTCTGGCATAACTGTGCATCTCCACTGGGACAGTGCCCAGCCTGTAAAGCCAGGTGAACACAGGCAGGGCTCTTCCTACTAGAGTAATGGCAGCCCTGGAGGGTTAAAAGTAACAGCACACCCGGGGGAGGAAATGGTTTTGCATAGGAACCAAAGCTGGATTGAAAACCGCTCTCCAGTATTACCTGTGTATGGCCAGTCCTCACGTAGAGCCATGGCACCATGTTCCTATGTTGCAAAATGCTGCATCTTTGAGGAGATGTTTACCAGAAAGATGAAACAGAGCCAAGCCTTTCATTCGCTGGTGAGCTCACACCCTTAGGAACTGCAGTTAGGAGCACCCTGCCCAGCCAGCAGATCACTCAGCAAAGGAAATGTTATGCTTCTGGGTTGTTACCTCAAGTTTTGCCTGAAATGAACTGGCTTGTTGCTGTTCTTTTTGGGTCGATCATGTTGCAAACTACTTGTGCTAGGATGGCTTTGTTACAATAGATGCTGTGATCTGATTCATTAAATGTCATCTTTTGAGTCGCCTTCTTCTCTTGAAAGAGACTTCCTTCCTCAGGGGCGAACTGAAGGAAGCCTGGGTAACACATGTACCATATTTAGTTTTTGATGTCTTTTATTTGCCTCCCCCCTTTCTTTGCTCTCAAGATCAAATTCCTTCCAGAACACTCCTTCCTCCCATCACAGCAGTGATTCTCAATCTGTTCCTCATCTTTCAGCACCTGGTCCCAACAAATGAGAAACAGCACATTGCTGCTTTTAGTTTAGTAATACCGTCATCTTTGTCATCTAGAGGTCTTCCAGATCAAATGCACAGCTGAGAAAGGACTGCTGTCTGGACAAAGGGATTGGTGCCATACACAGAGTATTAATATAGTTCATGATAATTAGCTCCAATCCACTGCAGGTTCATTATGGCCCTAGAAGTAGTTACTCTGATGCCCAGTTGCTTTCTCATCCATATTAAATGGATGATCTCCTTCTGGTAAATTAATGCCAATCCTTTGCAGTATGTGTGATGGGTTCCATCAGCAGCTGTGTGAGCTTTCTGAGGAAGGCTGAGAATTTTGGATGAACTGATTTCTTAGAGCTAGTTCTGCTGTGCAGTGGGCTGGGAAAATACACACTTAGTGTACAGTGCTGTGTTATTGATCACAATAAGACAAAAACCTGGTATGGTTAATGGGTTATCAGATGTCTGCTGTAATAACTTTCAAGTGTCTAGCATTTTTCCTGCAGTCCTGGAGATTTAGCTAGTTTTAGAGAAATAATATTCCAGTTACTACCTCCTCAAAGAATGAATACTCTGACTTGTGCAGGTTTCACAGAATGATTTCACAGAATCATCAGAATGGCTTGGGTTGGAAAGGACCTTAAAAAGATCATTGAGTTAAAACCCCCTTGCCATAGGAAGGCTTGCCATCCACCAGCTCAGGCTGTGCGGGGCCCTGTTCAGTCCGGCCTTGAACACCTCCAGGGATGGGGCATCCACAGCTTCTCTGGGCAGCCTGTGCCAGTGTCTCACTACCCTCTGATTAAAGAATTTCATTCTAACATCTAATCTAAATCTCTCCTCTTTTAGTTTAAAGCGATTCCCCCTTGTCTGTGTAAAAAGTTAGTGTCCCTCCTGTTTATAAGCTCCTCAATAGTACTGGAAGGCCACAGTGAGGTCTCCCCAGAGCCTTCCCTTCTCCAGGCTGAACAACTCTCCAACTCTCTCATCCTGTTTTCACAGGAGAGGTGCTCCAGCCCCCTGATCATCTTCGTGGTCCTCCTCTGGACCCGCTCCAACAGCTCCACATCTTTATTGTGCTGGCTGCCCCAGACCTGGATGCAGTACTGCGGGTGGGGCCTCATGAGGGCAGAACAGAGGGGGACAATCCTTTCCCTCTCTCTGTTGGCCACCCCTCTTCTGATGCAGCCCAGGATACAGTTGGCTTTCTGGACTGTGAGCACGCTTTACCAGCTCATGTTTTGTCTCTCATCCACAAATATCCCCACATTCTTTTCCGCATGACTCCTCTACATCCATTCATCCACATCTGTACTGATGCCAGGGGCTACCACAGCCCAGATGCAAAGCCTTGTTGAGCTTGGCTTTGTTGAACTTGGTTCACGTGGGCCCGCTTCTTAAGTTCATCCAGGTCAGGGGTGATCTAGCTCTTCCAAAACAACTGCAGGCTGTTTTCTATCACAGAAAGTTTTTATGGGTTTTGTGCTCTTGTGGCAGTGCCAGAGCTGCCACCAGCTGCTAGAATGTCTGCTAATGGTGCCGGAGAGTTCTCTCCTAGGCATCACCTAGAACTGAACGTGCCTTATTCTTTCTTGCTTGTGTTTCAAGTATGTTGACTTTTTTAACTACCTGCTTTATTTAACTTCCTGCTGCCTCAACTACATGCTTAAAATAGATTGAGCTAGTAGAAAGCACTGGCACGACATAGAGCAAGTCTTTTCTTTGCCTTCATTTCAGAAAATTGGCATGCCTCTATCCAGCCTTAGAAATTAATGAGATGTTTTGCCAGTATCATAGAATCATAGAATCACCAAGGTTGGAAAAGACCTACAAGATCATCCAGTCCAACCATCCACCTACCACCAATTGTTCTCACTAAACCACGTCCCTCAACACAATGTTTAAACATTCCTTGAACACCTCCAGGGTCGGTGACTCCATCACTTCCCTGGGCAGCCCATTCCAGCACCTGACCACTCTTTCGGAGAAGTATTTCCTAACATCCAACCTGAAAGTAGTCTTATGAAGCTTCCATAACAAGGCTTCTCAGGAGATTTTGTAGCCATTTTTTTTATTGTTAGGTAAGCATTACAATCACAAAGCTCTGCAAATCACATGGAAAGGACATAGTGCAATTACAGATGCAAAAGTGTACAGCAGAAGCGTGGCTGCTGAAGTCTGAACTACTAATCTACTACTGATCTAAGCTGCGCTCTTTGTTTCTATGGAGTTATTTAGCCTTCTTCCACCAATCTTCAGTTTTCCTGTGCACAAAGATAAAGACAGAGTCGAGGTGGCTCACTGTGCTGTGGGAATGCAATTAATCACCTGAGCAGCAATGGTTCATGCAGTCTAGTGGCTGTATGCCTTAATAGTGACCTAAGGCCAGATGTACTGGAGGAAGGTAAGCCATAAAACAGGAGGCAAAGGTAAGGATAATGCTATATCATACAAGTTTGTTAGATTTCCTACACTGACTATGGGCCTGTAAGTAAAAAACTTCTCGGTGAAAAGGTGGCTGTTTTGTGCCTGACATTACAGACTCGGAAGGTAGGATTTTCCCCTCGAGTGCTAGAACTGACACTTCGATGTTGGTATCCGGCATGAAATATGACATCTGTTTAGATGGATGTACTTTGGCTTTTCAGCTAGTGTGGAAAGGAAAAATGCACTGGAGGCTACTGAATTTATGGTGCTTTGTTTATTAAAGTGTTGGTGTTTTAATCGTGGTCTGAACAGATGTTGAAAATGTCAAAGACAACTTGTCCCTTTTCTTTTTTAGTGAAGATAATGACCTGATCAGTCGTTGTTCATGCAGTCCACTCTGGAGTGGAGAATATAGGAGAGATTTTTGAGTTAAGAGAACTTTTTGTTTGTTTCTCTGGAAAAAATGTTCTGGTGGCTTCCCTTTCATTTCAGTTCACTGAGGTTTAAAACAAAGTTAGCTCACTATTCTTGCCGATCTCTTCTCCTTGCTTTTTAAAAGTAGATCCTCAGGTGATATAAGGAGTCATGGAGTTGGAACAATTTAAAGCCATCTGTGGAAATGCCCCTGGGTCTCCTGGGATGCAGTAGTTTTCTGAATTTTCCACTCATCAGAGGATGTATTGGGTAGAAAGAATATGAATTTCTAATGTTGAATGGAAGCAGGAAGAGAATCCCTTAGGGCTTATTTTACACAGGGAAATGAACTGATAGAACTACAGTGGAATAATTATAATTATACTACTGTGGCATAGCCATAAATGAGATAGAGTAATTGTATCAGAAGCATCTTACTTTTATTCTCAAATACAGTGCTTTCATAGGGAGTTATTCTGCCAGGGCTACAGCAGATGATCATTATTATCATTATTGTTCTTATTTATTAACCAGCATTTGATTTAGCACCTTTTTGCTGCAGTTCTCAAAGTGCTTGAAAATACATATGTATCATTGCTCCTGTTCGAAGTACTACTATTGTCCTTCGGGCCAGTTTCTACAAACTCTTAGAAAAAATCTTCAGACCTTCTTTATTCATCATAAAAATGAAACGAAAAAAAATGAGCAAAAACCCAAGTATTTTTCTTTTGCAGGTCACTTTAAATATACATAGCTAAGAGCCAAAAGAGATGAGTTGTTTTCCCAGCTCTGCTGCTGACTCTCTGTACGTGACCTTGGCCAAGTTATTTCACTTCCACAAATGAGAATAATAGCGTTGACCTCGCAGATGTATTATGAGGCTTTATTTCTAAAGCCTGCAAAGCCTTTCGAGGTCTTAAAGTGGAAGGAGATAGCAAAGTTTAAAGTCCAACTATTATTAAACACATTTATCATATGGGTTGGATACAAGCATTTCAGCAATCTGATCTTGGTCTTTTTCATTTTTATACTTCAAAGCCTAATTGAGATTTAGATTCTGTAAGTTTCAGTGATTGCTTTATTTCCAGTGTAGGGTTGATACTGTACATTCTCCTTCCCTTCCCACAACCCTGTAAAACAAATCTGTGGCCAGTGTCTATCCATTCCACTTCCCTCATGGCTGTTCACCAATAGATGGAGGCTGATGTAGGGGGCTGACAAGATCAAGCACTGTTAGGTCGCTGATCTCTGCACAGAGGATTTTAATTACTTATCTTTGTGAGACCACAGTGGCCTAATTGTTGCTGGGGCTCTTGAATCTTCCTGAGAGATTGGGTTGCAGTCATGGCAGGGTAATGCTTATGATGTCTTATCTTTGCTGCTGACGGTAATCATCCCTTTTGTTGTAGTCTCTAAACACTGTGAAATGATTCCATAATGGCACCTCATTAACACCTGGAGCCTTTGCCTGTTAGTCTCCATCTTTAACAGCCTATGTGGTTGGATGCCTTCCCTGTGCCCTCCAAAAAGTAAATGCCATACAGTTTATTTGTTCCTAGCGGAACTATGCTTCAAGTCAAGCATATTTTAAGCATAAGGAGACACTGGAGCGGGGAAGCTATATCTTTTACTTCAGGGAATGTATTTTTCATGTATCCTAAGCAAAGCAATGTTTTAGTGGACAGTACCTGGTAACCCTGAAGCACAGACCCTTTGTGTTGACCCATCAATGATATCTGAGAAGTGAGTGAAATGTAGCTGTAGGTGGTCACCTGATAAAAAGCATGTTCACTATACTGGGATCCCTAATCCTTCTGTAAAATGTGGAGGGATCTGTTGATGGAGAAAAGGTTGAAAACCAATGCTTTAGGAAGTCCCACTGTTCTGTTTCCATAGCTGTTGGTGGTGGCAGTCTGAAACAAGGGAGATTTGTATGAATGAGAAGCTAAGCCAAATTCCTTGAACCTTTCTGACTATGTGCCTTGCTGAACAACAGAGATGATATGTTAACTGCATTGCCTTAGCCTGGTATTTATAGCAGACAATGACGTTGTTTCTCTCTAACCCTTTTTCTCTGGATTTTCAGTTAAGTGTAGACCAGCCAGAAGCTCTGTTGAGGGATTCCAGCTTCTGTAGCCCCAAAATAAATGTTCTTCAGTAGGCATCTCTACTTGGGGGATATCACCCCTCCTCTTGGAAAGATCTTCTCAATGTGCCAATCAAATTGCATGGAAGACCCAATTTTGTATCACCCCTCTGTGATAAAAGGTACTCGTGGACTGCCTAATCGAGGCTTTCTCAGTGCAGGTGTATCTTTTAGCCAAGTACAGTGCTTCTTGCACTCTAACAGATAGAAAAGTGATTAACAAAAGTTGAAGGCCTAAGATTTTGGCTGTGCTGTTTGCTCTGCTATGTCGTAGATGTCACTAACTTTATCTGAGAGATGAGGAAAAACTGGGGGATGATTGTTGGCATTATGATATGGAATAAGGTTTATAATAGCAATAATCCTCCATGAAAACAGTTGTTATCATAGTTAATGCCTGCTTTGTCAGTGTGTTAACCTTCCTTGGCTTTGCCTCGGGCCATTAAATGACCAACCATTCGTTAAACTCCCGGGAGCGACCAATTTCAGAGGGAATATTATGGAGTTCATTTGCGAAGTGAAGCACTTGGAATAGCATACATGTATCACTTGCTACCACATGTGCATGCACGCCTACACCAGCTCTCATATGCATGAGCCTGACCGTAGGCACAGTTCTGTCATCACACTTGGCCTCATTTATGTTCTGATGTGCACTGATCTGTGTCCTCCTCTGTTAGACGTGGATCCAGGTGATATAGATGGACTACAAAGAGGAAGAGAGGATTAGGATAGTCATTCAGATGAGACCTAAATGAACTGCATTGTTATTATCACTTTTCCTACTTCGACCCACTCTTTTCCCCACAGATTGACTCTGATAGTTCTTCACTATGAGAGGCTAAGTTGTCTTAGTGCCTTTCATGACAACTGAACATAAATTTTAGTCTTCTACTTCTGAGCTTGACGTTGCTTTTACAGCCCCTTCTATAGTTTTCCTCTGTTTCTATGCACTTTTCAAGCAGCTGAAGTTAAGTGAGTTGCTTCCCAAAGTGAATAAATGAGCTGTGTTAGAGGCTTGACTGTTTGGTTGTTTGTTTTTTTCCACAGAAGAGTTTGTCTGGCCATGTAGCACTGGGAGATGCAGCATCTCCATGTCATCCTGTACACCAGACACCATCTGGACTGGTTTTCTCAAGGCCAGGGATTTCACTATGTACCAGAAGAGTTGTTGTTCATACATTATGGTGAATGTGAATCCCGCCACATGCCCCTTGGCCTCTTTCTTTGTGTCTGTAAAATGTTACATAAAAATATGGAACTTTATACCCAGTATCACTCACTGAATGTTGAGCGTAAATCTGTTTTCTCTCATATCAATTTCAGAGAGATTTACTGTTTTGTCAACAGTAAAAATGGCGTGTGTGCATTCTCCTGCTGATATCCTCCTGTGTTTCAGCCTTTAAAAGTTCCCCCAGGCAGGGATCCTGTCTCTCTGACTATCTGGAAAGCAGCTAGAACAGCCAGCAGCTAGAACATAGAATTTCTTCATGCAAAGAGGAAAGAAAGAAAGAAAAAGATTCTGCGGTATCATTAGGATTGTAAAGGTTGCAGTGAAAGCTCCTACTGTTGAATATTGAGATCTATTTGAAAATATAATGTGAGACAGCACACTGTGGCAGGAGCAGCAAGAGGGCATGCCAATGTCCCTGGCACCCCATTGCTTGAAAAGAGAGCGGTAACTTTTGCTTCAGATATGCAAACACAGGTGCTCTTTATACTTCCTCAGCACTTGAGAAACTAAAACGAAAAGAAAGGGTTCTCCTTCAGTGCCAGCCACTCTTAATTGCGCTGCTCTGTCTCAATTTGAGTTTCGTTACTTTTTAAGGGCTCCCCTGCTTTCCTCCCTGTTTTTCTGGAATAGTAAAGTGCTCTCACTTGCTGGTTGGACACTCCCAAGTGCTGCTCGCTGCAGGTGTCAGTCTGACAGTTTATGAGAGCACTTCATAATCCCATAAAGAGACTGAGAGGAGAGCACTTCGCAGTGCACAGCCAGAGATGCTGCTTAGCTTCGTTTGCTCTTCACATGCAAATTAGGAAGGCTGCTTTCACTACACAGGCCCTTCAAGGCACACAAAAGTGCAAACATTTTCAGACAGAGTCTGTATCTGGTAAGCAAACATCTTTAACTTTCCACAAGTGCGTCTCCCTTGTCCTCCAATCAAATAAAAAGGCAAGGAAGCTAAACAGCTAACTAAATAGTTCTTACGAATAGAAAGATTGTCAAAAGCAAATGATCTAGCTAGCTAAATAACAAGATTTCTTTCTGTCTCGTTCTTCTGTAAGATTCCAGCCGTACCAGGAAGGATCTGGGCAAGAAGCATGAGCGGTAGTTTAGGCCGCTGATAAGTTGGGCATCCAAAGAACTCAGATAATGAGCTTTGAGCTTGTGTAGTGCTAAAAGTACGTTAAGCCTAATGCTTATCTGTTTGATTCCTAAGCCTTTAGGATGAAATTGGTTCATGTTGTTTTAGGTTTTTAAAAATTGGAAAGGTTTCTTTTAAAATATCAACTATAGACAGAAAAGAAAACAACAATACCCAACAACCAGGGGTGTGGATCTCGGCTCCAGAGAACAGTGACTCAAAGGAAAAAAAACACTGCTCATAAGAAGCTATGTGGAACCTGACACAATTAGTGCCTTTAGGACACTTCATTAAAGCACAAGTAGCAAGGGGATGAAATGTTCAGTTTGTAATTTCTTCTTGCCTCTCTGGTACATTTAATTTACTTTTAATATAATTATTCATGACTTAATACAGCCAAACATTATTTACCTAAATATCTGCACTATAAAATGTATTTATCCATAATGAGGTCACATCCCTCAGTTGTTTTCATCATATCAAACAGTACTTTGTTTTGCAGAACGTTTTACCAGCGTGCCTTGTGTGACCTCCCCTCTCTGTCAGATAGATAAAGGAAGGTGAGGGTTTGTTTTTAACCACAGTCCTGCCTATCTCTGGATTTATTAAACACTACTGCTTGAATTTTGGACAATGTAATGAGCTGCTTGCTTACTAGCTACTCACACAGCATTGGATTACCCAGACACGAAGGTTGTCTTCCACAGGCAAAAAGAGACAGCGGTGTGTGCTGGGGAAGGTGTTAAGAATACATAGGATAGGGCTTGCTTTCTCTTCTGACTGATACCAGCACAGAACATTTCTTTTAGGAATCAGGGAGACAGACAAGTGCCTTAGCAGTGAATCAGATCCGTGCTGTGGTTAGGTTTTATAATGCCGGTGTGCATCAAGTGATGCTACTACTTGGGCTTCTGTGGGTGCTGGGAGTTCCTGCAGTTCTTGCCTCTAGTTAACATCACATGCAAATGAAGCTATTATAACTCATACTTTTAAGGCATGTAAGTGGCAAATTAGCAACCACTACTTCAGGAAGACATCGGACAGCCTTCCCACAGCTAGCACTGCTAGCCCACTGCTAGTGGGCTGGAAATTAGGGATGTACATGTAAAACAGAAGCTGGGAAGCTAAATGCCTTTAGGAATTGATTATATGAGTTCCATGGCTTTTCACTTCTGCATCAGATGTGAATGCTGACTAGAGAAAGGGTGCTGTTTTCTGTGTCATGGAGGTATCTCAGAAGAGTGCATAGGCTTCCCATCAGTTCCTGCTTCTCGGAACAAAGAATTTTGAGCCAAATGGAAATCCTTCCACTGATTCTGTTGAATCTTGTGAGCTTTGTGCTGCATAATAGTAGCTATGTGAAGTGCATATCCCCAACCCGTAAACTGTGTTGAACTCTGTAGAAGAGAGTCCTGACTGAAGAGCCAAGCCTGAGGCAATCTCTCTGTGTCAGCATTTGGGTATGTCAATGGAATAGTGTGGAAAAATAAGCACTGTTCCTTGTGCTTTCAATTAATAGAGAGTTTCCTTGGCGATACAGTGCATTAAAACAAAAAATGAAAATAACAACAACAACAAAAACACTTTATAATAAATTTCTGTGTAAGAAATGCCTATCTGAATTCTGGTTTTACACAATTTTTTGCACTAGTCTACGTGTAGTGTCTTCATGTGTCGTTGTCCTTGAAGATGGTTAGCACCTTTTATCCACAGTCCTCGAAGTCACTGCAAAGCAGTAATGAATTAAACTGCACAGTGCCCCTGCTAGTTAGGAAATGCCATTTCTATTCCCGCAGATGGGGGGGAAATGAGGCACAAAGAGGTTAAATGCTTCACCTAAGGTCATGCTCTAATGCGTCATTGTCCTTTTTCTGCATGGTGAGGGCTCTGTCCCCCCTGCCGGAAAAACTGCTCAGAACTGTTCTTGGACTCTAAGCATATCTGATGAATCCCATTCATACTGACAAAACTTGGGAGCTGGAATTATATTCTTGTCTGTCAGCTATTGAAAGCAGACTTCTGAAATTTGAATTAAAGGATGTCTTTATTAGCTATCTGTGGTGGTAGTAGATAATAATTTAATAACACCTCTCTGTTGGCCTATCCAACAGAAGGCTACGTGATCATTGTGTACAAAAACCATGTAACAAAGCACAGGTTAGTCCTGGTTCTGTGATAACAGAAAGGTGTTACGGTGACTGGAAGCTTTCTGCTTTCCATTTTGGGATGTTTTAGGGAGATAGTAGCACTCCTGAACACAGTAATACTTGTTTCTGTATTGATTAAACTTTTACATGCACTTCCATCTTCACCAATTTGTCATTCCCCTCCTTTCTCTTACCCCCATAGTTTTGGGAAACAGCTGTCATCACCATCTTGCTGATGAGGACAAATGGTGGAAATGACAGAAATGTCATTCTGTTTGCAAACAAGATAAAAGCAAACCTGAAACTCAAATGCACTTTCAACCATCAAGTGGAGAAAACTGTCATCAGATCAAGACTCAATGGTAAAAGAATCCTCTCCTGTTCTTATTTTGTATGCAGGCAGAGAAATGAAATGATGAGAACTAGAAAAAGCAAGTTTCAGGATCCAACACCCATAATCCCTACGGGGTTGATAGGCTTTTTAATATATTTTTCCTTCTTTATCACAAGACCATCCAGGATATGTGAATGATCATACTCTCTTCCACTCCCAAGTGGCTTCAAATCTGTTGTTCAGCTCATGATCACAGACTCCATATGAAACATAGCGCCTCTAAATGTGTCAGCTCTAGGGGACAAGCCTGAGCTGATGAGACAAAGTTTTTTCGGCTACGTGTCTTGTAAAAACTTTGTTTTTAATGTAAATATGATTTTCTTCAGAAATGCTTGCAGAGAGCTACGTTTTTCTTGCATTGTTTTCCACCTTATTACCCCTCTGACCAGTCAGCAGTGAACAGCTGCCAAATTGTCTTCTCACATCTCTGTGGACAGTGTGCCCATTGTGTGCCCACCATCTCTGCTCTGGAGCTGCTGCATGTAGAGGCAGCACTGCCAGACCCATCATGGTGGACAAAAGTTTTGTCAGCATTGAGGCTGGATGCCACTAATTGGAAGGAGATAACTTGTTCCTCATGTAAGCAGAATGAAGGGAAAGAGAGTGCTCTGCCTGCCTAGATTGTTCTGTCTTACGCTTCATACATCTATGCTGGTGTGTGTATGTGAGCATACATCATTTATCTGTTCCTGAAGTTGCTGCTTCTGAAATTCAACAGGTTTTGATTAGCTCTCTTTTTTTTTTTTATAATTTGGATATCCGTTTGGCTAAAACTCTGTCCTTCCAACTTTGTCTAAAAAAATGTGGCGTGTTTCTCTATTAGATCATTTTCTTTTAATTTTTTCCAGAGTTAGATGGAGCTATCTGTGTTGTTCTTGCTCTGATGTTCTTACTCTTTTGTATATACCTTCTTCTGTCAAGGTCAGGTAGGGGAGGTGTGGACAAAAGATGTCCTACAGCCTTTTTGAATCTGCATGTCACATATCATCAGTTACTTTTTGACAAGTTCAAGCAGTCAAACTCCATAATGAAGTGCCATCCCCCAGGTAGCTGATGTGTACTGAAGGGTTCTAAAAAGACGGCAATAAACAGGGATTCTCTTCTTTGGTCCTCCAAGCAATTGTTTTATGGTGCCAATGAAGTAGTTTCATCAAGAATTCCTTTGACCTCTCAAAAGAGAAGATAAGTTCAAGCCTGTAAATTATGTATATTTGATGGTATAAATAGACCTTTATGCTTTACATACTATCTCTGTCCAGTGTCTTTATCCTAGAAGCTCAGCACTGATTTTGGTCCTCTGTAGTTCAGGTTAATTACATGCTTTAGGGATGCTGACTGAAGTGGCTTCCCCTATAAGACCAGTCTTCTAAAACTGTGATTTTGTTTTAAATTCCTTAAGTCGCACTTTGTTAGAAGCAGACAGAGAAATGAAGGTAACTTTTGCAAACTCATAGGCATTCTGTTAATAAAATTTTCTGAATCAAAATAAAAGGATGAAAATGTCCTTCATAAGCGCATTCACTGTACAGTGCACATACATTCCATGACCTAAACTAAGTAAAACAGCCTTTATAGTAAATAGCCACACTAGTCCGTGCTGAAGTTGATGGGACTTAGCTAGATTCCTTTGAGCATTTACACCTTAAGGGGATTCAGGAAGGTGAAGTCCTGGAGTGGGGAAGAATAGAGTGCACTCAGAGGTTTTGGTACAGGGACAAGTATGAGAGGAATAGAGTATGCATTTCCTTTATGCTGGTTCTTTAGGTGCTGCTGACAGCCTTCTTAAATATTTTAAAGTTTTTCCTCTTACAGCCTCAGAAGTTCACCTGCTTAGGTAAATCTCTTGGGCAGGGAACCTAAATTAACAACTATGTTGGTTCCTGGTGGAGGGAGATAAACAGTGCTGATTAATTAAACTCAAGGAAATGCTAATCATGTTGTTTTCTGAATCTCAAAGAAGTCACAGAGTTTGTTTATAGGTCAGGGAAGTGGTTCTAGCCCTAGTGCATCTTCCTGCTTCTGCGCTTAAAGTCTTATTAACCAGAATTCTTCCTTTCTGGTTTTCATTCTTAAATTGATAGACAAACCAGAGAGGGACAGGACACAGGTCAAGATAAAAAAGATGAATGGTGAGGAGCTCTCTCTTGGCTGTTCTGGCTCCCATTCAACATCAGCACATTGAGTGTAGGAAATAAACCCTGAAAGATTGTCAGCAATGGCGGGACTATTCCCTTCTACAGCGCTTCAAAGAACAGGTGAAGAGTAATAAAAAAAAGTTCATTACTGGCTCTTTTTGCTGGTGGGTGCAGCAGGGTTTTGGGCAGACCTAGAAAATTATGTTTAAGAAGATAATCCATTGGCAAGTCGAAAATCAGAATTAGTGATACTTCTTAAATCTTCTTTGGAAGCCTAGACGTGCTTCTGGTAGCATGAATGATTTTACTACATTCAGGGAGAAATTCTGAAATCAGAGTTGTCACCCCAGTGGTGTATCCTTTGGGTTGTACATCCAGGGACTAGATGATCACTCTTGATTACCCTTCCTTGGCATATCACTGGTCCCTACCAGGGAGCAACTCCTCCTTGGCATATCACTGGGCTATATACTATGTATGTGAAATGGCCTCAGCTTGACTTTAGGTGTGGGTGTTTCAGTTTTTTGGTATTATTTTCCTTTTTTTTTTCTTTCAGGTACATAGCACCAATTAAAATCTTTCATTTGTTAATGTGCTAGTATGAGGACCTTGAAAAGGACTTCCATTTCTTTCTTTGCTACTTTGGTAGAAATTTGGGAGAAAAGTTGCAAAACTGTAGATGTTCTTCTAATGCCTGACCAAGTGCCATGGCATGTGTAGAGGGATCTGCAGGTATTGTAAAAGCAGCTGAAATATTACCAGCAGAACAAAAACAATTCCTTTAGAGCAATATTCAGACTGGGAAAAAAAAACAAACAAAACCAACCAAAAACCTTCATTTAAAACTCCATTGGAAATTCCCTTTTAGATATTCTAGAATGCAGATTGTTCTTGTACAGAGCAACTTTCTGCCATGAGAACTTTCTTAAGTGATTTAAATTTTGGGGAAAAAGGAAGACTGACCTGGAGTAGATTTTTAGAACATCTGCTTTGGAGGAAGTTTCGCAGTCTCAATTTTCTGTTTTCAGTGATTATCTCACACTGCTGCCTGAAGATCTAGAAGAAATCTTTATAGTAAGATATCTCTTATTACAGCTTTGCTGATTGTATTCGCTTTCCTGTCCTACTAAAGGCCTTGTTATAAGCTCATGACATTCAAGGTTTGCTTGTAAGTGATTTTCAGAGCAACACTTTTCTACTAGTGAACCATGACAATGACAGTGTACAATGGTATTCTGGATGTATGTTCTCCATCCAGTGTTATTAACCCTGCTGCAGATGGTCTGCGTCCTGAATAAGCACTGTAACCCAAACCGGGTTATTTGTGTTCCTGCCTTTTGCCTTTGAGCTTGAGTGGGAGCCTTGAACATCCTCTCCATAAATATCGCTTGTAAAGTGGGTCATTAATTCTTCAAAATGTTTCACTGTCAAAATAGCAATGTTAAGGGGTGTTTGTTTTCACATTTTCTGGTAGTTTACAGAAAATATCTTTTCTTTTTCTGGCTTTCAGCTTCAAAAGCATTCCTGATAAATTCGTTTGCCCACCTTGGGCAATGGCAAAAAGTTGGAAAGACAAATCCTGTCCTCACCCATGTAACATCACTGCTGTAAATCCTTTCTTCCCTGGCATTAGAGCAGGCTGTGTTTTCAGGCTGAGTGCCTGTATACAGCAAGAGGAGATGTGGGCCTTACATCTGATTATAGGTAGAGCTTTTCAGAGGCACTAATGGAAAGGAAGACATCAGTTACTGCTATATGGCCATGCCTGGGTTTGCTACTTCAGCTTTATTATTCTTTTTTAAACAGCTCTGATGATGATGAACAAATAATGATAGCTGTGGCCCATTCAATCTACCTCTTCTGACACTCCAGGGCTGATTGAAAGAAGGAGCAGGGACAACTTTGGTCAGCAGAAACAACAAATTTTATTAAATCTTCTTGAAGGACAGATCCATGATAGAAAAAGGAGCACATTTTGCAGGGTTGGTTTTTTTTTTTCTCTCTTCAGAATCTTTAACACACTTTAAAAGATTAATTTCCAGCTAGCTCTAATTGGGAGATCTGCCATTGCTGGCAAGATTATTTGGGGGATATTAATCATTTCCTCAGTGGTCAGTAGGAGGAGGTGCAGAGCTGACGTCTCGGCTGCTTACCCCTGATTTGAGATAACCTATCAACTCTTCAGTCATGATGCACAAAAGCATTTTTAATGCCCTTAATGTTACTATTTTTTTCCACTTATTTGTGCTGATTCTTATGCAGCTCTTTCTCATTTGTTTGTATACCCATTTTTCTGTGTGTGTCTCTCTCTCGGTCTTTATCTCGTTCTCCCATACATCCTTGTTGTTTTTTCATCATCCTCCCGCTTCATCTTTGTCTTTTCTCAGCCTCTGTTCTCTCTTTCTCTCTTGTTTTTCCCCTTTGTCAACTTGTTTTTCTTTAGTCTTTTTTTTGTGCATGTCTCACTTCCTCTCTACTCTCCCTTCTCTACTCATCCTTTATCTCTTTCCCACTCTTTCTCTTTTTTCCAATTCCATTAGTGAAAGTAGATAATAACTTGTGAATTCAAGTGGAACTTCATTTCTGAAACCGTACACTCATGCTGGAACCCATTAAGCTCGATAGCGAGAAATGAGAGAAATCATAATTATCAGGCCAGTAAAATACATGAAACATAAAATTTGTCAGGGAAAGTAATTGAAATTATTGGAGCAGTTGGGTCCTGGTGCTGTGCAGACCCTCAATGATAATGGAAAGGTTACGGGCAATGTTTAGCAATGCTGATGAGGCCCAAGGTGACTCAACGCCACCACAGTCAGCAACTTTATGCTCTGCTTACATTAATTTGCTAATCCATCTTTGGAAATGGCCAGGCTGAGCAGTGCACTGGGGTTCGTGGAACCCTTGCCAAAGAGCCAGTATAGGCAATGTTGCAAAACTTTTGCTTTCATTTTCCTATTACTTTACCTCCCTCTCTTCTGTTCCTTTTCACATCTCTACTTCTTTTCTCCTGTCTGGTCTTTCCATCCGTTTCTCTCCACAGCCGTTGCAGGGTCTGTCTGTACCGTCACAATATGTTGGTTATTTCAAGCTCGTACTGTAGCAGTCTCATCCATTCCTCTAGTATCCCTCTCAGAGGAGCTGCGTTTAATTGCAAACTACCAGGGAAGTCTAGGAGCTGTTGCTGATGTTGCCATTCTCTCTTTTTGGGTGGTGAGGCTAAATCAAAGAAAACTGAAGTTGTCAGCATCCAAGCTCGATGTAATACATTTGTCTTTGGCCATGCTTTCCCTTATCACTAGATGAGCTTTCATCCAGTTCTTGATTTAAGAGATTGCTGACACTGTTGCAGAGCAGTGCAGCCTTCAATGCAGCTACCTGATGCTGGTTCAGTGCATACTAAGTATCCATTTGGGTTTGGGGTTATATAATGAAATGTTATTGCATTTGCTTCAGCAAGGCAGCCCTGAAAAATTGGTGCAACCGTTGATCAGACAAGGTACAAAATCTACTCTCCCACTCTCATAAAGGCAAATGCTAATGAACTATTTGTTCTGTGCAGAGAGAATGGTTTTGCAGGGCTCTTTGTATTTAAAAAAGGAAGAGAGAGAGAGAGGAAACAGCATCTGCTACTCTTTAGAGCCTGAAACAGCTTGTGAGAGTTACTGAATCATCCAGCCCTGTCTTTATTTCTGAAGAGTTGGTGTGATCTGGAGGCAATGGCACAGGAGCCTGTGCTTTCTCCTTAGGATTGTTGTAATCATGCAAGCCTTGATCATAGTAGCCCGTTACTACCTTTCTGTACCCGTCATAACCTCACTGACCCATCCTCTGCCCAGTGCATCTAGAGGGGGGGCTTTTTCCCTCCCCTGGTGCTTGGGCCCAGCCACGTGCTGTGCTCAGAGAGTCCAGGGGCAGTGTTCAGGGGGACTGAGGTGCTCTCTGCTGGGCACCTGCTTTAGTCCCACCTGGCAGAGGTGGCATCACACCATTCTTCTGAAAGGACATCAAAGCCTGATGGGGCTCATCTGCATTACTTGGGCACAAAAATAATTGTTTCTGTTGCA
Organism: Numida meleagris; assembly: GCF_002078875.1. Taxonomy (NCBI): domain Eukaryota; kingdom Metazoa; phylum Chordata; class Aves; order Galliformes; family Numididae; genus Numida; species Numida meleagris. The sequence goes on from NC_034409.1 coordinate 79,660,489, forward strand.
TCTTAGAGGTCTTTTCCAACCTTACTTGATTCTAGGATTCTATGAATCCACGCAAAAAGAGTGGTAGGGTCTCTTACATTGCCCCTAATAACCTTTCTCTCTCTTTAGCCAAAACTGCCGGGTGCTTCCCTTGCTGAGGGACTTCTGCATTCCAGTAGCACTCCAACGTAAGCAGTTCTGTAGACTGCATTGCCAGGAGGACTGCATTCTCCAGCTAGGTGCACTGCTAAAAAAAATAATAGGAAACCTGATAAAAACAAAAATACAAATTTTAATGAAATGAAATCCCCTCTCCAGCAATTACTTCTAAGCTGTGGCGGCAAGCCTGTCATTTTCACAGCAGAATGCAGTTAGCTCTCCTAGATTTCAAACCCCAGAAAAAAGGATATTTAACGAGGTGTCCGAACAACCTCTTAGCAGCAGCGGCGGGAGTAGCACAGCTTATTAAGGCTGATGCCTTGGTTCAAAGCAGAGCTCCTTATTATGGGGAATGTGTTACACATAGCTCGTCTGAGGGGCCCGATTGTAGATATCTCTTCTATTACATTAATATTTCTCTGATGGCCATTATGAAACCACTGGCTAGGACCTCACTGCTGCAATTCAAGAATAATCTGTGGTTGTTTTTCTGGCACCCCTGCCCCCTCCCCCGCCCCCCAAAACTCTTGCAGGGAGACATTGGGTTTAAGAAGTCTCTGCACAGTTCTGTCAGAGAAAACAAGAAATCAACAGCTGCGGTGCCAGTGGATAATAGAGAAGTTGTATGGCACCGGAAGAAAATGAGACATCATTACAAATGGCCTGGGAGCAAGAATTATCACCAGCTCTCACAATGGCTGGAATGCTGTTTCCCCCTGACACTTGGGAAGATAGCCTTCACGTTTCAGGACTGGAGATTATATTGGTATTTCTGTCCCTGGGAGGCTGGCTTCTCTAAGTGGTTGAGAGGAGTTGTAAGCAAGCCCAGGGGAAGATGAAAGAGGGGATCGTTTTCTTCCTTGCTGAATTGTTGTTTTTTGCTTCTGGCAAAATCTGAGCCTGCTGTTCCCTGGCAGTGTGAGCGCTGCTCCTTCTGTGTTGGCTCAGCCCTGGAGGGTGAGCAATGGCTCACCAAGGCAGAAGGATGCAGCGTCCAGATTCATATATTTGCACCCCCCAAGAGGCAGTGCTTTGCCCTGAGGTGGTCTGGGAAGCGTCTCCAGTGGTGCCAAATACCCTGTTCCATTCTCCAGCCTAGCAGTGTCTGTCAAGCAGCAGCTTTCTGTTGGTGTTGTGTTGCCAAACCCTGAATTTATGATGAGCTTCGTGAGCATCCTTCTGCCCTGAACAATCACAGCAGCTGACAAGATTTTGTGAGAACTTCCGCCCTCTTTATTTGTTTGAAATACGCAAAACAAGGAACGGTCTCCTGCTGTTCTGGTTGCAGAAAAATATCTGGAAATACATGGAATGCGTTTATAATCTCAATCCTGACGTCACTTTACAGAGGGAAAATTAGAAGGAAGTTGATTTTATTAAATCATGTTATGATTTTTAGGGCATGGTTAATAATTTTTTGACTTGACAACAATTTGCTACATGAATGGAGCTTCACAATGGTTGCTTCAAAATATAAGTCTCGGATGATGGTATTCATTCCTCTAAGATCGTTATGGGAACTGAAGTCCGATATTCTCTCTAAACTTGTGCTGTCACTGTAGTTTTTGTTGAGGTTCTTAACTGGGGTAGTAGAGGTAGATTAGTTTGTTTCCCTGCAGCAAGCTATTTTCTCTCTTGTTCTGAGACTTCATGTGGTAGCACGATCGAGAACTGTGTAGGTTGAAAACGCTACCAAATAACATTTATCTGCAAGGAAAGATCATTATTTTTGTGATGAAGAGATGTGGGGAAGAGTAGTTCTGAAACTGCTTTTTTTCCAGTCAAAGTCCAAAGCAGTTTTGGTGGCGGCAGTGAAGTTTCTTCGCTTGAAAACTTTTCTTTTTCAGTTTTGTACTTTTAAAATTAAAATCAAAGCTGCGGAGAAAGAAGACTCTCGAGTGGCTCAATCTGCATATTTTCTCATTAAAAAAAGAAAAACATATAGTGGATTTCCATGTGATAATATGAATAGTCCAGATTTTTTTTTTTCAATGGACTTTAATTTTTAATGAGACTGATCCTTCAGCCCAGTTATTTATAACTCCCAGCGCTTAATTAAGTCCAGTGAGAAGGACTGACTAAATGGGAACATCTCAACCTGAGCCAGCAAATGGCAATCAGAAAATGTAAGGGTTGAGATGGGCTGGTAAAGGGTTGCTTTCAGTGTTCCACTGTCCCTTTAAATCTCCCACTACACGAGCATGGCAATATGGCACTCCAAGCAGGGCTCCTGCTTCTGCTGCTCTGTTAAAATGTCAATTTTAAGAAAAAAAAAAATGTCTCTAGGTCAGTCTTTTGAGGTCTGGAAATGTGTGTGCTTGTGTGGGTGCTGCTGGCAAGCGGTTCGTAGACACCAGTGCATCAAAGTGTCTAAACAACAGGGCATAGCTGGGAGCAAGGTGGAAAATGAACTGCAAAGAGAGGGGCTGCCTAGTGCATATTAAACCAACTCACAGGCAGAAGCGATCAGAGAGAAAGGGAGCTGGTTGTGATCCACTTCAGCCTACTGTAGTCTGTGTGGGGTGAGGGAGTGAATGTTAGAGGTGTCGTACCTGTCTGAAGAAAAGTGAGCCATGCCAAGGGAGCATCCAGGCTCCATACATGCAAGGCAGGGTTCAGGGGCAGGTGGTTTTTGAGCAGCTGTCATCGTATGCTCTCATTTTAGCAAGTGAGCAATGGATCAGGCTGGCCTTTTTTTCAGATTTCAGCATGATGTTGTAATTAAAGCACCAAAGAGCTCTGACACTGGGAGACTTTGATTGTGCCCCGACTCCTCCACGTGTCCTCTGTGCAGTTGTCAAAGCACTTAGCTTTGTGCCTGGACAGGTAGTTGAGAATCCTGCTGTAGCTGAAGTGCTCTGGGACTCTCTCATTTTTCAGGTTGCTATAAATTCCTATTAGAACAACATGGTGATTGCTTGTGCAGGCACATATTACAATATTTCTGCTGACTGTTTCCACAGAAAATGAGTATTTTACCCTGAGGTAAAACAAAGAAGCAATAGTATTTTGGTGTTTGTAGTGAACCTGGTTGTTTTTTTATGTGGCAGAAGTAGGCACAGCCAGCTAGAACCATGGAATATCCTGAGTTGGAAGGAGCCCCCAAGGGTCATCGAATCCAATTCCTGGCTCCATGCAAGATCACCCAAAAATCAAACCAAATGTCTGAACCTCACCCTGTGTTAGCACAAGGCAAACCAAGTCACATGGATTAGTGATTTCTGGAATACCTGGGTCCCCCCACCACAGTCCTTTCAATCCTTCTGGTGTTGCTGGATGGGTAACTGTGGAAAGGAATCTCCAGGGCTCTAGAGTGGGGAGGTCATGGGGTCTCCTAAACTGGAAACCTGGAGAGAAGGGATTTGCTCAGACCTCACTGTCAGAATCACTTTGGAAAAGGTCCTCTGTCATTCAGCTCTGGGCTTTAGCACAGCTGACACCTTGGAGTCCACAGAGTGGGATGCTGCCAATGGCATGAAAGCTTTAGTATTTGTCCAGTTTTCTGCAGGCTGGTAAGAGTTTGTCTCGAGCAATATGGAGTTCGGCCTTTCTCCATGAAGGTACAATATATCTGCTTTCTTGTCGCAACTTCTTGGGGCCTGGCTCAGCTCTGTCTGTCTCAGTGGCAGTGCAGGCATGTCCCAGAAGGTGGATGAGCTGCCCTGTAAAGTTGTCAGCAGCAGATAGCTCACAGCATTAGGATGAAATTGTCTTTTTTCTGTTTTCCCCGTTCCTCTTAGAGGATGAGTCAGTATGCGGTAGAACAAAGTCCCTGCCACTGTTTCAGGTGCTATTCCTTGGATTATTCTGCTTCTCCCTCTTACCACTATACCGTGCAATCATGTCTAAATCAGTTTAAGCAGTGGTATGACAAAAGCTGTTCCCATGCTGATGGACCAGACACATGGCCGGAGAAAATACCTGTCCATTGCAGAGCTCTTGCCAGCCTTTCTTTACTATGAGAGTGGTGAGGTGCTGGAACAGGCTGCCCAGAGAGGTTGTGGTTGCCTCGTCCCTGGAGGTGTTCAAGGCCAGGTTGGATGGGGTCCTGGGCAGCCTGCTCTGATATTAGATATGGAGGTTGGTGTCCCTGCCTGTGGCAGGGGGGTTGGAGCATGATGATCCTTGAGGTACCTTCCAACCCAAGCCATTCTGTGATTGAAAGTTAGTGATCAAGTGTTGAGCCTATTCAAGCAGAGGCAAATCGTCATAGATTTCAGTGGACCTTCAGTATATTTCTAAATGTAGTTTTCTAGTTATTATTTCATTTCAGAGGACTGGGAAGGCTTGGGGGGATCTGCCTTTTAGAGAGACATCTTGCTGTATGATGACCTCTCCCAGACTGCCATTGTTGCCTGTTGTAGTTTGGATCTGTGAGAACCAGTGGATGAGGAGAATTGATTTGATAAGTCTTAAAGTTTTCTCATAGCTGTTATTCAGAGCTACTTGCAAGCTAACGTCCATAAACATATTACTGGCTTTGCAATAATCCTTAACTAATAATGTGTTTTCCATCAGTTCACTGACTCTTATTGTACCTGCTGGTTGTTGTAGTCCTAGATCACACAGTGATCTTGTTCTTGCAGGGAATATTGCATTTCTCTCATACAGTTTTTAATGAATTCAGAAATTTCCTGTCTTCTTGTGAAGTCACTTATCATGAAGGCTCGTATCAGGCTATTCACTAGCTGGTGTGCTTGCTGAAAGCCAGCAGATGACTGAAGTTACTTTGTGTCACATGCACACATTCGTGGAACAATGTTTTTACACTAATCACTTAGATTTGTTGGTTTCTCTGCATAGTTATGACAGTTGTGCAGTTCTGAAGCACCTACTTAATACATTGTAATTGCCTGTATGTGTACAGAAGCTGTATTGCTGAGTGTCTAGGCTGTGTAATATTAAGAGCTATTGCAGTTTATGCTTCTGCAGAAGTGCAGAGGAATATGTTTTCCAAAAAAAAGAAACTTGAGTTCCATCCTTGCAGATATGTCAGATTATTGGGAGGCAAAAGCCAGCATCACTATATTAGCAATGGTGTTGCATGGCAATGATCTCAAAATGAAGAGCATGCTGAAAATAATAAACACCTCATTCTTCTGAAAGCATTGAAACATTAAAAAAGATGAGATCTCTTACAGGTAGTCTATACTCCACCAAAGGTCTGCTTTCACCTTCAGAAGACTTTGTGTCTTCAGGTAATATGTGTCTGTGCAGGACAGGTCAGTACCATGGCACTGAGCATTGTGTTGTTCTACACACGCTGCTACTTATGTACTGTAACTGTAACACTTGTGTTGTGGTTGTGATGGGTTTGAAGTTGCTTGTGTTGTATTTTCTGTAGCTTCATTTCAGCTTACTAGTATTTGTTGCCTGTCCTGACCTTAAATTACCTGGAAAGTTCATGTTCTAAGTACTGTTCAGTTACCGCAACTGTTAAATAGGGAACCTCCCCCTCAGAGAAGCAAAACAAAACAATACAAAAGAGCCAACAATACACAGAGGAAATGGAAGACCTGAGTGTTCAGGGAGATCTGCAAATCATGGTGAGAAAGGACCAGGCAGGTTTTCCAAGGCTCAGTCACCTGGAAACTCAGGTGGAAGTATTGATACTGGAAGCTCAGAGAAAATGAGCAGTAGGAGCCTTTGCTACAGAAAGGATTCACAACATATCTTTACACATGCAAAGCCAGGGACGAGACAAAGCCTGTTTATGGAAGAATGATATTCTGGGGAGAAATTTCATTTTGTTTCCATTGAGTTGAATTGTTAAATGTAGAGGTCCGCACTGCTGAAGCTACACTCTTCTTGCTAACACACTAGTTTTGGTGGACTCTGAAGGGCACCTGTAGTGTGGCAGCACATGGTGCTTCCATTTATTTAGCTATTGCATGTTGAACTACATGTTAGTGACAGCTACCTTACATAAGGATGCTAATTATGTAATTAAGGCAACAGGAGCCAGGACTTAGGGGTTCCGTTTCAGCTGCAGGCATGTACTTTATGTGAGACCTTGGGAAAATATTGAATTGCCTCTTGGATAAGTAAGGTACAAGCTTGCAAAGTAAAAAATAATTATTCTTCCTTTTCATCTTTTCCCTGTGTTGCAGTTTTGGATTTTTTTTTCAGGTGGGCCTTAGTTTCTCACTGTAGGCAGAAAGAATATCTAGTGCAATGGAGCTCAGCTTAGTCTTGAAACAGGAGTGCCACTGCACTTGTCCTTATCTGCAGAAGTACACAGCTCCTGTCGTCAATAATGAAGGTCATCCCTCTGCACATTGAAAATTGCCATGGATTCCAACGAGGAAGAAATGGGAAATTCATACTGTTAGATGAGAGAACATGAGGAAATGTATGGAGCATCAGGGCACAAAAACTAGACAAGCCATTGTGCCTTTCCAATTTCCCTTAAGATGATTAGGAAACTTTATTTTCTACTTAATTGTTTTCCAGTGAAATAACATGACAGCGCTGCCTGCCCCCACATGAGCAGTCTTAGTGACATGTGGGTTGAGAACACCTGCTCTCACCTTATGCTGCACCATATCAAGAATGTGAAATTCCACAGGAAACAAGGAGCTCAAACACACTGAATGCTTTGCTACTCTGCAGCCCCTTCTGCTCCACAGACTGGGGCTGTCCTGTGAGCCAAAATTATCCCGTACGTCTTTCAGATGGTATGAGATTCTGAGAGTGCTTGTGAAAGCCCTTTTTTGAGGACGCATCAGCTGTTCTTTATGCAATTGCTCTGAGCTGTTGCTATACATCTGTTTAACATTCCTGACTTGTTTCAGATCTAAAGTTTTAGATATTTAATGCAAAACAATAAGGGGGGAAAAATACCCTCTCACCAGTCATTTGTCTTCATCACAAGAGGTGCTCATCCCTGGTTTCCATGGCGATCGTGCAACTCGGTGATTTGTTGAAGTTCACACCTCCCTCTCAGCTATGAGAGTGGAGATGCTAAAGGAGAGGCCAATGTAATTACTAACCTTACAGCTCTCTAGCAGCCCTGGGGCTTATCTGCTTCCATCAAGAGAGGGCTGTGCCTGAAGTATGGGAACCTGACAGTAAGAGGAGTTGTGCTTTACAGAAGGCTGAGGAGGGGCCAGAGGAAGCTGAGGGTGAAAGGTTTGCTTACCTCTAGAAGATACCAAGCATGAGGTACATGTGGGACATTTTGTACCGCATTAAGTGTTGCAGTTAGGAAGATCCAAAAAATGATCCCACATATATTTCATCTCACGCTATGCTCACAAGTACTCATATATAAGAGAGAATCTGGAATAGCTCCACCTGAAATAAGTGCAATTATACTTCTATAAAGCATGGTGAGGTAGGAGGAAAATCAGTCCTTTTTGATGGTGGTTTGCAGCAATACTGTATTGTCATTACCCTTCTTATGAGAATGGTTCTAGAACAAACAAATTAGAAGTTAAAGGAGAACTGAGAAAACACTTTATTCCTGTGATCACTATCATAGCGCTATTGTAGCTCCAAGTGGGAAGGTAGTGGGGTCACTTCACCTCTCAGCAAGCAGGGTCGAGGTCCTGAAATCACTATGAACCTTGAGTGCTTGTTTAACATGCAGGAGCTCAGATGTGTTCTGTGGGTGACAGAACTTTCCCTTTGGATGTATGCAGCAAAATGAGACATTTGATGTCAGTACAGTTGCTGGTGGGTGTGCAAAATGAGCAAAAACACGTAGGCAAGGGACCAAAGTCAGCTCTGGAAGAAGGGCTTACCACTCTTGAGGAAATTCTTGGGCCCGTTTAATCTCTCAGATGTTGTGAATGGTGGTGCAGAATGATTGAAGAGAGGGAACTAGAGAAGGAGAGGGGATTGTTTATTGTAGTTCACTAGCACTTTCTTCTTTCTCTTTTGCTTGGCTGCCTTGTGGAAAAGAAAAAGAAAAATTAGGACAAAAATCCAGTAAATTCTCTGTGGGCAAAAAAAAACAGGAGCAGGAGGAGGGGTCTCAAGCTGTTTTCCCCTTCAGCTCTCTAGGAGCTGCTCAGTACTGTAAATCCTCCTGAACATTAAAAGTCTGTCTAGAGTTATTTCTGGACCTTCTTCCCATGACGGAGAGGAATGCTGAATGACTCTGAGCTCTCAGCATCTGAGTAAGATTTACTATCACTTTTTGTCCTTGTTGTCTTTCCAAAGTGGTCATTTGGCTACAGAAGCAATGTATGTATTTGTATTTGATTTCTGTGGCCCTGGAGTAAAAGGGAGAGAAGAAATCCCTATAAATTCATCGGTTGTCAGAGACCTGCTTGTTTGCTTTAGATCTTTGAACAATCCTGCTCCACTTCCCACTTTCCGTCTGTATTCTCTATTCAGCTTGAAAAATCCATGTTTGAGCCAAAGGGGATTTACATGGTAATAGTTAACTTCAGCAGATAGTTTCTTTATTGTTCTTTTTTCTTCAAGTTTTTTAAACAAATGTATAGAATAAGAAGACTCTGGGGAACGTTATAAGATTCAGAATTGCTTGAAGTAGATGAGCGATGGTGGAAAGAAGAAAATTGTAAAGGAGGAACCCAAGCACTACCAAAGGCTGGAAAGTCCATGTGAATAATAATGTGTGTGTTGTAGCCCTTTTTAGGACCAAAGAGAAGCCAATGGCTGGGCAAATGGATGAGAGTAGAGGCAACTTCACGCACTTCTAGAGTAAAGAGTTCAAATGCCTGCAGACCATCACTTGTATCTAAGATATTTGGTGCGTGCTGTCTTTGAAATGAGAACTGAGATGATCTGAGTCCTTTAATAAAAGCCAAAACCAGAGCCATCATTTTCAGTAGGTTCTATCATTTAACACTATACTGTTTATTTCCTCAGTATCTTTTATCCCAGCTGATGTTTTTTATTTTAACCTAGAAAGGTAAACTCAAAGAGTTTTCAGTAGAGGCACAACTGATGTTCCCTTTGTGTCACTTGCATGTCCCACATCTCCATCACCAACGGAACATCCTTCCTTCCCAAAACTGTGTTTAAGGCTATTTGAAGGTTTTGTCATAGTAGGAACGTTCCACATAGATGTGAGTTGGCTGCCAAACACCCAAGCCTGACAGATGTGGTGCTAAGAGCAGAAGTACCTTACTTGTCAAGTATTAATATCACAGAAATTTTATCAAGATCTCACGTATAAATCATTAGCTCCTTCCAGCCCTCCCTTCCCCCACATGCCAGCTTGTCTGTAGTCTTGGGCAGTAAGACAGCCACAGGGGACAACTTCTGGTTCTGCAACACAATTAATTAATTATGAGGATTATTTTAGGAACCTTATTTCCTTCCAGCTTCCTGCGGCCATGCAGTAGTGTACAAGAACGGCAGAAAAGCATGTAAATGCTATCAGTCATTCTGTTACTGTTACGGCATTGAACCTTGTCACCCAAAAGTCATTGCACCACTCATCATGTGATCACAGCATTGAAACGTTTATGTATTGTCCGCAGCAATTTTTCTCGAAGTACTATAGAACCTGTAATTACTGCAGGGAGAATAACGTTTTACCCATTAGGCCAGGAAGCACTCAGAAGCATTGTCTAGAGTATTGTCAACATTTTCAGGAAAATTGCTACTAGTTCAATTTAACCTAATATCGAAGCAGGTGGGTGACTGAGCAGACAAGGTCGTGGTACCCAGACTTGGTGTTTAGAGCTGTTCCATACAGTTTGTACAGTACTGGTTTCAACAAATGTAAATAAAAGGGTGAAATCCTTAGCCTTCTCAAGAGTAGGAGACTTAGTTTTCAAAGCGCATTCCACTGTTGTATCTGACTGACTGGGGATGGTAGAGTTGATTTAATTTGCTTATTGCCTGTATGATAAATAAAAAAAAAGGTGAACTAAACTACATCTGAGAGTTAAGAGCTGTAGCATCTTACCTCACAACTAGGCAGAGGATTTGGCCTAAGGGTAAAGCAGAAGTAAAACTAAAAGTCAGAGGAATAGAGGAATTGTGGAGGTCATGCGTTTTCCCATCCTTCTTTCTTTCCTGTGGACCTGATTGCTTGATTCACCACCTGGAACTGCTAGTGGGGAGATGGAGGGTGCAAGCAGGGAGGCAGAGAAGAACAGCTTTACAGAAGCAGCATCTGACTTGTGCAGAAATGAGGCAGGAACGCTCAGGTCCACAGGAATCCAGCAAGAACAGCTGTTTCACACAGAGGCAGAGTACCTATGACCCAAGGCAAAAATGATTTGATCAGAAGTATATTGCTCATGTGAGCCCTCCCAGGCTGTGGGATTCTACTTGTAACACTCTCTGTAAACCAGGACATACTTGTTTTCATGTGAGGGTGGAAATTTTCAAAGAGAACATTTTGCAATAGGGGCTGTGTTGCCACCTGTTTGCTTGCACTTCATCTCTGCTTCTCTTTTCTTGCAGCAAGGACTAGAGGAGTGTAGGTAGTTACAAAACAGGGCAAGAAAGATGTTTTTCTGCCAAGTTTACAGAGTAGCATGAAGTTCCAGGCCTGGAAATGTTTCCTGTTTTGTTCCAGATAAACATATTCCTGTAAGGAGTTCTTGTTGGTTGTGCTTTATTTTAACTTATGTTGTCCACTGGTCTTAGAGCTATCCTCCCTCACATCTGTAAACACGTACGTGTTCACAAATAACAAGTAGAGGCTGAGATATGATCAAAATGAAGAAAGGCTGCTGCAAGCATGAATAAATTCCTGTGGTCCATCTTTTCCAGAATGTGTAAAACATTTGTGTCTTGGAGGAAAAGAGGAGATTCAGAGGGCAGGAAAGGGGGGCACAGTGCTTTTATTTGTGGGCATGCAATTATGTTCAAAAATATCAGAGCCTGAGAGGGGCAAAACCTGGGAGCTTGCAACCCTGTTTGGTCTTCTAGACTGGAGAGCATTGACTTACGCAGACTTGCGTAAGGGAGAAGATCTAAAAGCAGTGTTCTGGTTGTTGGAGAAGCAGAACACAGTGTTACCTTGGCAACCTGAGATGCTCCGTGTTCCAAGGGAGATAAGAGTTTTTAAAAGTCTGGAGAAAAGTCTTCACCAGAGCAGGTGTGCTGGCAAATGGCTCTTCAGAACAGCAGTCACCTGAACACAGGCCTGATAAGACTTTGAGCAGTACTTGCACTCTGTTTGGAGTCTCCTGTGCATGAGTGCTTAAATCTGTGGGGGAAAAAATTGCAAAGGCACGTGAGATGTATATGAGTTGTAATCTTCCATTCTCTTCAGTTTAATCTTCTTTTTTCCTAGGTCTAAAGTACCTCTGTTCATTCACTCAATGAGGAAGGAATAGGTGTTTTTATAAAAGGTTCTTTTATCTCAAATCATGAAAAATCTACCTTTAAAGTATCCTGTAGATAAATCTAATTCACTTTCAAATTCTGCGCTAGGCACTTTTTCTTCAGTGGCAAGGTGACCATTGCTTTGCATCTGGAAATCTCCTCTGGAGCATTCCCCGTGTTTCAAGGAGGGCATAGTTTCGGGTACTTGTGGGTCTTGTGGATGGTTGAAACTTTCATGAGAGCAGAGCTTAAATTATGAGAGTGCTGTGCTCTCACATAGAAAACCTAGTCCATCCTGTAGTTCTCGGGGGGATCAAGCTGCTTGGGCCATTTCTGACAGAAGTTTCTCTATCCTTAAAAAAAAAATCTCCTGGCAGAGAGATTGTATAACAGCCTGAGGTAGTGAACTTCCAGCTCTTATTCTTGCAGATAGAAATTTCTTTTGAATATCTTATCTAATTCTGTTCTGTTGCAAATTAAATTAATTACCTCCTGTTCTATCCTCAGCAGACACAGAGAACAATTGATCACCATCGTCTTTGCTACATTTTACATAATGAGAGACTGTTATCATGTCATACCTCAAGTTTTCTTAGACTAAACAAGCAGTTCTTGTTCTCCCCCACCCGCTGTATTCTTATAACCTGTTTCTTGAACCTTGTACTTTTATCAGTGCTATGCTTGTGACTCTTGTTTACCCAAGTCTTCAGGTGCAGAAGCAGGTTCTGGGTGGGTGATGCTCCAAGTTGATGGTACAGTCACGATGAGATACTAAGCTTGATGATACCTCGTAGAAATAACATGACAATAAACATAAAATGGCCGTGATCGTCACATGTAACTCATTTGATACAGCATTCTTGGCAGCCAGCAGGAGTGTTTAAACCCACATCCTTATATGGAGTCTGCTTCCATGAGTGCCCCGCTGTATTAGCTGGGCAGGTAATTTTTCTTTTTTTTTCAAAAACGAACAAAACCATAGTGCTGCTCAGGAAGAACAGCAGCCACAGAAGTGCATGCATATTAATGGTGAAACGGTGTGTGGGGCAGCTGGGTCTTTCTTTGCCCTCTCAGAAGGAGCAGTAACATGTGGGCAGAACAAGGCTGGGGAGTGAGCAGAATAACCTTTCCAGCCTTGTAAAAATAGTCACTATGGCCAAATAGGAGAAGTGATTCTGGGTCACTGAAAAGTTGCTCAGTGTTGAAAACTGTTTGCAAAGATACTGCTGCCATTAGCTCCAACTGGTGCTCTACACAGACCCGTGTTCCTCTTTCTCCTGGAAACAATGCTGGAGGGTGTTTGCTTGGCTAATTGCAAAGACAGAACCTGCAAATCAGTACTTTCTCCTGAAAAGAGGCCCTTCAGCTGTTCATGTTATAGATAACCACCACGAGGCTGAGGCTAACTTTATTCAGCAGGGTGTTTTGAGCAGCCTTAGATGAAGAATCCATCACAAACTTAGAAAACAAATGTTGCCCTTCTTTCTCTCTGGGAATTGTCGGTGAACGTTGTGTGATCTTCTTGAATAATTCAGCATTCAAAGTCATTTGTCAGATAATTTCCATGAGTAATTTTTGACTTACAGCTTGTCCATGATCTATTTATTGTGAATATCTGAAATCAGATCTGACTGATGAGCTCTGATTGCACACACTGGTTACCTAGAGTAGTGCTAGTCCCTGATGGGATGGGCCTAGGCCTTTGAAGCACATTTATGCAGTGAATGCTTATGATTAAGAATTTTAAATTCACTCTTCACAAATAATCTCCAATGGCTGCTAAAATTTGCTGTTTCTGTGAACATTTCTGCCAGTAAACTAATTAGCTAAAATAATTGCACAAAAAAAAAACCACAAAAGGGGAGCAAAGCGAGGCAGACCAATTTGTTTTCAAATCAGAATGAACGTTGCTGAAATATTCCAATGTTCTCCTAGTCCCTTGGGACTTAGCTATGTGAGAGTATTTTGTGTTCTTGATAGGCTTTCGTATTCCTGAAGCTTTAACAGCTCCTATTTAGTTATTAGGTTCAGCCCACGCCCAGTTTTCTATTAGGCAGACAGAAAGCAAGCACTTAGAAACTGTTTAAGCAGTGGATGTTTTCTGCATAGCCACAGATATGCAGAGGGTTAAGCATGATATTTACAGATACAGTTCCACCAGATTATTTGTACCTGGTTATTGCGCAGTGCTTTAAGACTTCTTGGTGAAACAGAGCAGATACCTGCGTTCTAGGGATGCCATGGGTTCTGATTTTATTGCTCTCAGTTTCTTTTATGTTTCTACAGAGAGAGAAAGAGAGAGAGCCTTTCCTTTAATTTTTGTTGGAACCAGGAGCCTGTTTTGGTGTTGGCTGATTAGCTTTGGGTATCATGCTTAAGTAGATGCCTAGATATAAATTTGCCATCCTCCTGTCAGCTTTGGTTCCCTTCAGTTTGGTCCCTTTCCTTCTTTTTCTCTTTTCCCCACTCACTCAGGACATAAACTTTAATGATGAGATTTCATGCTCAGTCAAGTTTTTGAAAGCCACTTATGAAGCATCAATCAGATTATATACCTGCCCTGGCTGGGTGGCTGCTTTTCCCTCCCTACAAGGGGTTGATGGTCAAAATACATAATGAGCTACCACTGACAACCTATCAGACTTCCATCTCTTTCTATCTCCCTCAGAAGCCTCTGCAAATAATGGTTTAGTCCATCACCATGCAAACTGTTAGTACTTGACATTGCTCCCCAGAGTACAATTGTTTCCCTTGCTTCAGAATCATAGAATCCTTAGAGTTGGAAGGGACCTTTATAGGCCATCTAGTCCACTTCCCCTGCAATGAACAGGGACATGCACAGCTTGATCAGGCTGCCCAGGGCCTGATCCAGCCTCACCTTGAAAGTCTCCAGGGGACATCAACCGCATCTCTGGGCAACCTGTTCCAGTGCCTCACCTCCCTCACTGTAAAATACTTTTTTCCTTATATCTAACCTAAATCTACCCACTTTGAGCTTGAAACCATTTCCCCTTATTCTGTCACCACAGACCTTGCTAAAAAGTCTGTCCCCTTCTTTCCTGTAGCCATTGAAAGGTATTGAAAGGCCACTCTCAGGTCACCTCGGAGCCTTCTCTTCTCCAGTCTGAACAGCCCCAGCTCTCTCAGCCTGTCCTCTTAGAAGAGGTGTTCCATTCCACGGATCATTTCTGTGGCCCTCCTCTGGATGCACTCCAACAGGCCCACATCTCTCCTGTATGAGGACTCCACATCTGGATGCAGTACTCCAGGTGAGGCCTCACCAGTGCAGAGTAGAGGGACAGGATCACCTCCCTCAACCTGCTGGCCACTCTTCTTTTGATACAGCCCAGGATACAGTTGGCTTTCTGGGCTGTGAGGACGCACTGCTGACTCATGTCCAGCTTGCCATCCAACAGTACCCCCAGGTCTTTTTTGACAGGGCTGTTGTCAATCCTTTCATCCCTCAGCTTTTACTGGTAATGGGGGTTGTCTTGACCCAGGTACCTTGCATTTGGATTTGTTGAACCTCATGAGGTTCACCTGGTCCCACTGCTCAAGCCTGTCTAGGTCCCTTTGTGTGGCATCCCGTCCCTCTGGTGTGTCAACCACACCCCCACAGCTTGGTGTCGTCAGCAAACTTGCTGAGGGTGCACTCGACCCCATTGTTGATGTCACTGATGAAGACATTAAAGAGTATCAGTTCCAGCACTGACTTTTGGGGGACACCGCTCATCACTGATCTCCATCCAGACATTGAACCATTGACCACCACTCTCTGGACTTGATCCTGCAGCCAATTTTTTGTCCAATTAATCGTTCACCCATCAAATCCATATCTTTCCAATTTGGAGAGAAGGATGTTGTGGGGGACCACATCAAAGGCCTTACTGAAGTCCAGACAGATGACATCAGTGGCTCTTCCCTTATGCATTGTTGCAGTGACACCATCATAAAAGGCCACTAGATTGGTCAAGCAGGATTTGCCCTTGGTGAAGCCATGCTGGTTCTCCTGTATCACCTTCCTGTCTTCCAGGTGCATTAGCATAGCTTCTAGGAGGATCTGCTTCATGATCTGTCCCGGCATAGAGGTGAGACTGACAAGTCAGTAGTTCCCTGGGTCATCCTTTTTACCCTTCTTAAAAAAAACGGGTGTGATGTTGCCTTTTTTTCAGTCACCAGGGACTTCACCTGATTGCCATGACTTTTCAAATATCATTGAAAGTCGCTTGGTGACTACATCAGCCAGTTCCCGTAGGGCTCTGGGATGCATCTCATCAGGACACACAGACTTGTGGATGTTCAGGTTCCTTAGGTGGTCATGAACCTAATTTTCATTTATAGTGGGAGGGATATTGCTTTCCCAATCCCCTTCTACCAAACCAAACATTTGAGGGCTGTGTGATGAGCAATTATGAGAGGAGGCAAAAAAAAGTTATTAAGTATTTCAGCCTCCTCCTTGTCTGTTGTTACCTGCTTGTCTGTGTCACTCACTGGGGTTGGGGGGGTATGCCCTCCACACATTTACGCTTCCCCACGTGTCCACTGACACGTGAGCTGTTTTAACAGGCTTCACAGGAAAGACCTGTTCAATCTCCTTCTTTTTTTCCATACTTCTGCCACTGGCTTTGCACTGGATTTTGTGTTTCTCAGCACATTTTTACCACAGCTGGGTCAAGAGTCTTGTTTTTCTGTTAGTCTTACTGCATGACCTCCAGTACTCTGGAGAAACACGGGAGAATATTCCCACAAACAATGTAATTAATTCAGTCACACTGGGACTGGCACTGATAAAGGCCAGGGCCCAGCAGCTTCCAGTTCACTTTAGGTAATTATGGCTCCTAACTTGTAGTAAAAATGTTTGGAAACTGCTGAAGACTTGCCTACACAAGGGCTTAAAGCTTTAGGGTTTTTACAGTTCTAGAGGCATAACCTGCAGAAAATTCCTTTCTACACCTTTTCTTCCTGTGCTGGGCTCTGGTGCTAATGCCTCCTGTTTCACTTGATGGAAAGGAAGAGTCTGTGGTGGTGTGTGTGCTTGTGGAATGCCTGAGGTTAGTAAGTCCAAGCTCTAAGCTGAAGTCATTTCTATAAAGTACCACATTGCCCATCTTTGATGCAGCGGCCTCTCCTTTCCTCTGGAGCGTTGTGCTGCGTGAGCAGTTCTTCCAGACTGGCCTGCAAACTTTCAGCTCTGAATGGCCAGTGGCTGCATGGCACTCACTCCTTGACCCATAGTTGGTTACTGCCAGCAAGAGGCAGAGCGGACAAAAGGAGACAGTAACTGCAACTAGATTTACTGAAATTTGTTTTTCTAATTCCAGTGCCCAGGGAACAGCATCCCCTAACTATATTCAGCTATGGATTTCTGAGATCAGCCTTATCTACTGCACCGTGCTGCTTCACTCATTAGTCTGCAGAATATTGGCATTTAGTTGAGTCCTTCTGTCCACTCTATTTCCAGCTCAGCATTATTATTTGTCAGATGCTGCCTACCCAACTGCTGTTTAAGTGACCTTTCTAAATGTAAAAAGAATAATACATAAATATCGTCCACTAAATAAGAAAGTACAGATAATAGCTAAAAGAAGTCTCATTACCCAGCTCTGATGTAGGATATAACAGCTCTCATACCACATTTTGACTTTTTCTAACAATATAAAACAGGAAATACAGAAAAATCTTTGCATGATTTCAAATGATGGAGAGATCTTACAGAGGAAGAGAGCTAATTACTAGCATTTAATTTGGTCAGGGAACTATGACAAGCAACCACAGCTCTTGCAAAAAGTGCCTTAGAATTTATTAGTTCTGTAGCTGATATAAACAAACCTCCACAAACATCAGATGTACAGTCCAACCAACACTTGATGATTTTGAGGATGAAATTAATTCCCTTAAATAATGAACATACTCTTTGCCAAATGGATTTGGAATTTTTTTGTCGTCATTCTGTTGGCTCTTTGAGGCAAGCATAGCTCATTTTATTTGTAATCTCTTATATCCTTGGAATGTCACTAATCTGTTAGGTCCACTCTAAATGAACTGCTGATGGTTTGAGTTGTCTGGGCCTCTGCTTTCCTGCTTTAACAAGTTGCAGAGTGGAATTAATGCAACAGGAGATGCAAGTGGCTCATGAATGCTTTCCACTCAGAAAGGAAGCATGCAAAAGCAGCAGTGTGATGGAGGCCTCTTCTGCATTGCTCTCCAGCTGACACTTTATTGCATGATGAAGTAACACACAGGGCCATGGGCTTCCCTCTGCCTTTCTGCTGAGTCTGAATTCTGTAGCAATGTCTATTTCCAGGAATAAGCAGTAGCCCTTGCTCTATAATGCTCCATCACAACACAAGCTTATGTTCAGATGTGCCAACACCATCAAGACAGTCTCCTTCCCACACTGTCATGTGCAAACCGGTATCCTGTAACATCCCTTAGCTGTGCAAATACAACCCTTCTGACAAGCAGCTTGTGTTTTACATGAGAAAGAACAAGATGAAACTTTCAACTCACATAATATGCAGCTTGCACTGTGATCCTTTCAACGCAAGCTTGGCCCCGCTTCAGGTCTTGAAATCAGAAACTGTTTTATGCAGCAGAGACTGCGGTCGTACCCTCAGCTAATCCCATCCTTCTGTCCTCACCACCAACTCCTCTTTGCCTTTCACAGTTCTGCTGTGTAATAGGCCTCTGTCTATTTAATGAGTTGATGAGCTGTTTTCAGAGATCAAATACTCTCCTCGGTACACACGTACCTTCATCTGCTAAAGCAAATTCTATTGGCTTTAGGAAAGAAGGGTTGACAGTGTAGAGAAAAAAGACTGATGAAGGGAAAGGCTGCGTGATTGCTGAGCATTCAGATTTGGGAGGCAAGAGGGGCTGCTATTTTATTCCTCCAGTGTTCTGTGTATCCATCACTTGGACAGAATTCCTGTTAGTGGAAATCTAATTCTTCAGTCACTGGCCAAAGTTAATTAATTTGTAAATATATTTCATCTTCTAAGCAACAGCCCTTTCCAAGAGAGGAGCTGATAGAAAGAGCAAAGGTGTGAAGGTGTCGCATAACACATGTCCACCCCAGGAGACTGAGGTGACACCAGGTAGTTCCATCTCCCCCATCAGCAGCCCAACAGAGGTTTTCATTTTACGCTGTGCAGCAGTGCTGAGGCTGCCCCAGGATAATGCATCCAGTCTGGGCTTCCTGACTATTTGGGTTTGTTGAGAAACGGAAGAGAGTCCAGTGGATGACAATCAAGATAGCAAACAGGAGCACACGGCTTGTGTTGAATACTTGAGGGAATTTTTTTCATTTAGATTGATGAACAGGAGACACTGAGCTGAGCAGAGATACCAGCTGGCAGCGACTTGACAAAGAGTTGCAAAGACAACAAAGCCAGGCTCTTCCCAGTAGTGGCAAATGATAGAAAGCAGTGCAGTGAACACAAGTTGTAGGGTTTGGATGAGCTATGAAGAAAAACATATTCACTGGAGAGTAATGTTGTATAGGAAAAAGTACCCAGATTGTCTCAGTCTCTCCCTGGAGGCATTCAAGGCCAGGCTGGATGTGGCTCTGGGCAGCCTGGTCTAGTGGTTGGCAACCCTGCACACAGCAGGGGGATTGAAACTCGATGATCATTATGGTCCTTTTCAACCCAGGCCATTTTATGACTTTCCCTTCCGGAGGATTCTCAAGACCTGGCTGGACAAATCCACAGCTGGCTTGATGTAATGTTGAGCAGGAGATGAGACTGAATGACCTCCATGGTCCTCTTCCAACCAGTGTTTATGTCATTCTGCCACCCTTTTGTTGAAGCTGTTCATTTAAATGTAAAGGAAGACCAAAATACTAAAAACAAGCTGAATTAGACACACATAAAAAATGGCCATCAAACCAAAGTTGTGCCATTCTGGAAAAGTGAACCTTCCAAAAATGAAATAAACATCTTTCTGTAGAGCAGCTGCAGGTTCTCTTGGACTCAGCCCTGATCCCTTTGTGTTGTGAAACTGTTTTGGCAGAGAGGAAACTGTGCTTCAGCTTCATTTACATGAGAAGTTTTATGAATTAAATATAATTAAATATAAAATTAATATATATGAGCAGCACCTTTCCTTATGTTTAGTTTAGTTTGTTGTGCAGTTCCTTAACTAATAGTGTGGGGCTCTGAAAGAAGCTGATATCACTAAAGGAACCCAGAAGAGGAACAGTTAGTAAACGGGGTATTTAAATAATCATGTATATAATATACCTTTTAGATTAGAGACATTTGTTGTTTTGGTAGTAGCAAAATAGATTATCAGAACCACTTCACTGGCTTTGCCTGCACTTTGTTCACTTGTTCTTTTTAAATTTTAAGGATGAGGAACACACTTTCTACAAGTTAAAGTTTCCAAGTTCCAGGTGTTCGTCTGCATGAAATCTGAACGTGCTTATCGGTATTTTCATAAATTCCTTCTTCTTTGAGGAAGTCTAAAAAGTAGTTTTGGTCTTTCTGGCTTTATGTTTGACATTACTCACTGATGTTCTGGCATTACATTAGAGCATTTGTTGTGAGCAGTGACTAACTTCTCTGTGCAGAGATGAAATACATATTTCTTTTCCCTTTACATCAATGCATTGCATATACTGTATATGCTGTAAAATGTACTGTACCTTTAATTGTTTACTCCAGTGCTTGTAAACAAAGGAATAGGAGGTACTTACATGTCTCAGCAAGTTTAACAAGTTATTAAAAAGAGTTTTTTTATTATTGAACTTCACAGCTTATTTCACTTTCAGTTTTCCCTCTTTCATAGTAAGTGAAGATGTAATTTGTTAAATTCTTAGTAAGTGGGATTGAAGGGTCACCAGATTGCTAAATTAAAGGAACAAATTAAATATCGATACTAAATTAAAGTGTTGGCCAGGCTAGTGAGAACTGAAAAACAATATCTGTACTCTATTAGTGGCTTTGAAATTGTTGTGGAAAACTGTCAGCAAAACATGCAGTCTTCCATATATCATGCTCTATCTTTGCTATGGCGGGCAAAAGAATTCACCAATGACAGGTGCTGTCACAGAATATATTTATTCTGCAACTTTTTATTTTCTCCATCAGCTACAATGATGGACAATCATGTCTTGTTTCCTGAATGATGGCAATTTCTTAGAGATTCTACAATTGCTGCCCTTGAAGGCTGCCTGTTTCATGAACCAATGTCAAATTCTATCTATATGCCTTTACAAAACACTTATCACTGTGGTATTTAAGCACTCTACATGGATTAAAAATGAACAGTGAAGCTGCCTGGAGGATAGTCGGTAAAATCTACTTAAATTTTGGATTTTGTGATGTAATGTGATTTCATTGGGTTGACAGATGTACACAAAGAAAAATCAGACACTTCACAAAAAATTCAGAAAAAGAGCTTTTCGTATTTTTTAACTCAAAAAGAGATTAAAGTATTGAAAAATTTGAGAACAAATTCTAGTTGTCAATGAGACTTAAATCTTGATGTGCAAAAGAATCAGGGTTTTTTAGTTATTATGTGGTGATGAGAGGTGGGTGTGTAATCAGCCTGTGATGGGCTTTGCCACTAGAATGACACTTGGGTGAGAGAGAAACCTCTTCCTGTTCTATATTCGTTATTTCCCCATCGGCATGTCAGTTGAGAATTAACAAAAAGTACGTAAAATGATGGGTTTAGAGTCCAGGTTCTTTGCTCTTCGAGCAGTACTTACTTCCATGGAGCTTACAGATCCCAGGAGCAAATCTGCTTGACCTCTTTAGGAGTTAGTGAATGGCAATTCTTGGGGCTTCCCAAAGACATAACCCTGCAACACGGAAGAGGGATTCTTGGCTAATGACTCGGCCAGGTTCCATCACCTCAGAAACTAAGATTTTGCCCTTCCCCTGCAATCACTTTATTGTTTAAGAATTGCTTAGAAGGTCGTTCAAGCTTTGTACAAGTTCTGCACAGTCTGTGAGACCCTAGCTATGTACTGTAAACAAACAATACGTTTGATGCTGTGTACCTCTCATATATCTTTCTGTCAAACTGCAAGGTCCATTTTGTCTCCAGAGCACTTTTTGATTATAGTACTGTTCAGCACCTTTAGTTTGATTGGAAAGCCTCCATACTGAGCTGAAGGATGTGGAAAGAGGCAGGAGAAATTCACGCACTGAAAATACAGGGATACCGATATTTCCCATAGTGATAGATGAAAGCACACCACTGGTGAATAGACCTTTATGAAGCTATTGGTTTCATCAAGATGGTGGAAGGAAACCAATAATTAAGAATAAGCTTGATAAGCTTTTGGAACTGAGAACTGAGACACCCATAAATGGGAAGGGAAGAAGATGTAAAAGATGTAGCTCTAGCCCTACCTCGAGAAGTTTCTTCTCCCTTAAAGAGGTATAAGGAGTAAGCTGAGTAGGCTCAGGGAGTCACGCAGGGACTGGGAGAATCAGCAAAGCAGCAGATGGTTCCCTTCATCTCTGCCTAGAGCCCACATAATTACAGCAATATGCAAGGAGCAAAAGTTTCCATTACCTACAGGAGTTATTGACTAATTCCAAGTGTCTGTCTGAATAAAGCATCAGCAAAGTTCTGGCCTGTACTCTTAAGAAAAGAAAGCGTGTACACACAGCCAACCATCTCCCTGGCAGTGCACAGAAATAGCACCAATTTGTGTTGCATTTGGCATCCACTGAAAATGTCATCTTGGGATGATGGTGGATAAGCTAATATGGACACTTGTCACAGCCAGGGAATGTGCAAATTCCGTGGGATAGATGGTAACCAAGAATATGGACAGATAGATTAAAAAAAAATATTGTCAAGAATATGACTTCTTTAGCAGAGCAAGGAAAGGTGCAGTTTACAGAATATATGGCTTTGAATGGCTGTTTCAGCAACCTGAGATAATATTTGTGCAAAGACACCCAGTAGAAATGGGATACGCATTCCCATGAAGAGTTTGAGATAGCAACTCGTGTCCAAGATGTTAACAGAGCAATAGCAGGTAATGTTAAATACGGAGCTACTAGAGCAGGCACTAGCGCATTTATCTGTATAACTTGTTCCAAATGGGAGACCGATGACTTATGTGCCATAACTGCAGCAAAACCTGAATCTCAGTATATTCAAGTGGAGAAGGATGCCCTAGCTTACGGTTATGAAAAATTTCCAGACTGTATTTGTTGGAGGCCAGCATTAGCTGGAACTGACTGCAAGCCATTCATTGCGGTTTGCAAGATGCACTGGGCAGACACCCGCTGGACACAGAGGAATTATTTTTCTGTCCACCTGCAAGCATATGATTTGCAAACTGAATAGTGGTGGAAGAGGTCTGGTGGCTGCAGTTACACTCTTAAGCATTTTTAAGAATAGTTTACAGCAGACCACATGAGCAGCCCATCTGATTAAAGAAAAAAAATCCCACCTTCGTAATCTCAAGGAAGTCTGAAGGGTTCTCCTGATAATATAATTAAAGAATGAACTTTTTAGAAAATCGGTGAAACTATTGGCCAGAAGTTTATGCACTCTCACTCCCTTTTAGGATTAAGGAGAACTTCTCGGTACTGTAAGGGATTTTGTTTAAGGGCAGTAGGATGTTGATCTGAAATGTGTTACAGGGAAATATGATTAAAATGATACATGAAGGTCATTTAGGGATTGAAAACTCTGAGAGAGGTCAGAGATGTTTTTCACTGCTCCTTAAATGAACAGTGATACCAAGGAAACTACTGAAGTGTCAGAAATAGAGGTCAGTGCACTGAATGAGACCATGCTGGTAGCACAGGAAAAAAATTGTCCTTGAGCAAGAGAAGCATAGATTCAAAGAAAAATGTGCTGGTTCCCTTTGAAAACTTAGTTGAGGATGGTGCAGCCAAACAGGTGTTTGCACATGTCAAATCAATTTTTGCTAGAAATAGCATATGTGATAGATTCTGAAAATGGGGGAATGATTGTGGCTCTAAAATGCAACGGTTCCTACTCACAAAGCAGAGGCAAATGTGTAACGTTCATCCAGTGCAGCAATGTGAAGATTGGTTGTGACCCTGATCCTCAACAGAAGCCTAACCCCCATTATTTGTACAAGTTTGTTGTGATCTCAGGGCATTACTGGCAGGGACTGTGTTGTTAGCTTCAGGCCTGAGGTGGAAATGCTATTAAGACATTTTAATGGAGGAAATGGGCTACATACACATCTACCTAGAGAAGGACTTTGGAGGTAGAGTGTCCTGAGGCTTTGGAGTTGCCCATAACTTCTGAATGTACAGACTGGATTAAGTCAGCAGTAGAGATGCCAGTCATGAGTCTGATGAGGAGGCTTTGTTTTCAGAATTAGATTACTAGACTGGAAATCATATTTCATTTTCAAAGCCCATGGATTTCTCTAACAGTGCTTATGCTGTTGGAGTCCAGTTCTTGCAGAAGTACAGTAATGATCCACATCTATTTCTACTTTGGAGGCGAAGCATGATTTCATTCAGCACATACAGGAACACTAAGGAGTATAAGAAATAAGCAAGCAGCTGGAAAATTCTGGAGAAAATTTTTTTTTCTTTCATTTAATATTATTCTATGTGTGTTTTTTAGTCTTTATGGGTGCACAAAATGCAGGATTTTCAGACCGTTGCCAATGTAATGTCATTCGCTGTTTCATCTCGAGCCTTGCTCTTCTCAGAAGACACTGGGGGTAGAGGCAGCCGCCATGAGGAGGCTGTGCTACACCTCTGCAGTGCTGACCAGCATACAGCCAG
The DNA here is from genome assembly GCF_002078875.1 of Numida meleagris. Lineage (NCBI taxonomy): Eukaryota > Metazoa > Chordata > Aves > Galliformes > Numididae > Numida > Numida meleagris. The sequence continues at coordinate 79,684,635 of NC_034409.1, forward strand.
CAGGTTTAGCCCTTGAGCTCTCTGCCCACTCTAAATCCACTCCTGATCTTATCTAGATTAGCCATTTTTATACTTTTCCCGCTTGTCGACTTACAGTCTCATTTCAGGTCTTATCTCAGATTATCCCTCTGATTTTTTCCCACCTGTGCTACTTTGTCTTTCCTCTTCTATAGTCATTTATTATTGAACGCTACACTGGGGTCATGCTTTGTTTTTAAACTCTGGAAAGCTGTTCCAAATGGCGTGTATGGAAAGAGCCATGCAAGCACACTGTGTAGTAACCATTCCCACCCCAGATGATGGGTTTCAGTACGCACGGACGTTGTCCTACATGTTATCAGTCACCTCAGCACCAGAGAAATGGAGACAGAGCACCAAGTGTTAGCACCCATGCTGACAAGTCGCAAAAGCTTGAGTGGCTGCAGATGAGCAGTAGAACGTGCTGACAAGTTTATACTCACTCTGCAGCTTTTTGATGGAACAAAATAGGGGTCACATCAATTCAAACCTTCATTTCCAGAAGCAGAGCAACTCAGTTAGTTATTAGCTGGGAATTAGAGTGGAGTGCATCTATTAGATCTTGGTGGAAGGGCTGCCAATTTTCATTATTTCAGACCAAAATGTCAACTCCTGGGGTATTCAGTATACTTTTTGGCTCTATGTTCTTGGTGTACTGCAATAACATAAATTACATGTTAGGAATATGAAATCCCAGGTAGTGGGGAATGACACAGGTATTTTCATAATATAGTTAATAGAACAAACATTCTTTTGTATGTGTGCTTTCAAAAACTGGCCGTATTAGCACTCAAGGAAACTTAAAAGAACAAGGGAGTGCAAACAGCATCTCAATCTCGATCCAGCCTAAGTTAGGAAACAACGGATGAAAGAAGACAGGCAGCCGGACAGACAGACACTGTAGGGATTCCTCCGATTTTCTTTGTGCTCTTGGAGGAAGGGGTTCATAATTTGCACTAATTAGCAATGAATCATCCCTGCAGACAGCACTGGGTCTTACCAAAGGGCCTCAGAGGGTTTCCCCCCTCTCTGGCTCCAGTGCTCTGCATGCAGCTGTCGGCACGGGCACTGCAGGGCGGTGTGTGTTCAGATGGCTGTTCGAATGGAAGTGTTTGCTAGTGGTGGGTGATACAGCCAGCTTCTCAGTTAGCAAAACAGGTTGCCAAATATTTTAACAACTGCTGTGTTAAACATTTGCTACCAAGGAAGGTGGGAAACGAAATTAGAAGAGTTGTCTAAATTCGTACATAAACAAGCGTTATCTTTGAACAGAAGTTCCCCCCAACACCTCTGTTAGCCCCTTTAGGCGTCAGTCTCTACATAATGAGTCATGTCTGAGCATGTTGAAAGGCAGCAGTGTCGTTTCTCCTCCTTCTGCCATTGTCCTTCTTGTTCCTCAGCTCTGCAACAGCCAGTGTCCCCATAGCACTTGCGTCTGTCCTCAAGGTTGTGGTGCCTGCCTGCATAGCCCTTGTTTCCTACATAGTGCTTCTGCTTTCCAGATGCAAGGGGGGGAGGCTGACTGACACCGCTGTAGAGATGTTGAAGGTATAGGGTACAGCTGTGGGAGATTTTACTTCCTCATATTCTCAGGGAAAAAAAATAATTAAAAAAAGGCTTACCCACTAGCTAAAGGATTAGTCTAATATATGGGAGGCAAGGGCTCAGTCACTTTCTTTGGTACAGACTTTCAGTGTGACTATAGGGCAAGTCATTTTGTTCCTCTCTTTCCTAACTGTACAGGCTGATGTTCTTTCCCTTGTAAGGATTTTCTAAGGCAAGATGTAAATTAAGATCATGGAAAGCTCAAATGCTCTGGTGATAGGTGCATAAGTTATTAAAGATTATGCACGCTAATTAAAGAATGGGAATAAATGTCTAACAGTGATGTACTGACACGCTACATACTTTTTTTTTCCTTTCTCTCTTTTAAAATGTCTCCAATTTACAAACTTCTTACCTGATTACTCTGATTTAAAAAGCTCTCAACTGACAAACCGCCCTCTGGATTTGTTTACTCTGTGGACTCTACAAAGGAAAATGAAAGAAAATTATCACTAGAAAAAAAAATGAAAGCTTCAGCAGTGACTGGATCTCATCTCTTAAACCCGTTGTGTTTGACGAGCCATTACGTTTCTATAGCAGAAGTTCATAGTGTCTTAAAGTTGCACTTTAAACAAGTTCTGGTGCTGGACATCAGGAGAGGCTAGTGAGTGAGGGGATGTTTTTATGAGTATTTCAGCCATAAACCGTGCGTTTTTAAGGGCTATGTGGACCCCAGTGATCTGTGCTATTTTGTGGGGAGTTGCAGTGGCTGTTTTCTGTGTTGTTTAAAATTACAGACGGTTGGGAATGTTCCATGGGAATGATTTTCTGCAAAAAGATTTTTTCCAAAATTGAAACTTTCTTTTGGGAAATCAAAATGAAAGACTTCATTTTATTGTCAGTTCAACCTGAATCATAAAACTTAATTTTATAGAAGTGAACCAAATGTTTTATTTTGAGTCAGTTCAATACATGTTTAATTTCAACATTTCAGCTTGCTAGGGACCAAAATGAATGTTGAAATGTCAATATTTCTCAGTGGATGGGAATTTCATTCAGCTGTATTTGAGCTGTAGTTGAAAAATTCTTCTACAGGTATCATAGGCCAAAACTGCTAATTCTGAGCCTATTTTCAGTCTATGCTTCTTTTGATGGGTGGTGAAGGAAGCGGGTAGGTCTAGTAGTTACTTTCCTTAGTCAGTTGTAAATCAAAAAAGTGAATTGAACGGGTGACATTCAGATCTTAAAGCTCAAGATCATGCTGCTGGATTCAAAATCTCTCCTTTGCAGACAAACATGCATAGTTCTAGTCAAGTTTTGCTCAGGCATTGCCGGTTGGGAAGGGTGGCCCATGCTAAGCTGGTCCAAACCACCACCTGTGTGAGGCATTTCTCCATTTCTGCTACAAGTGGTTTGGCTCCACTTGTATAGGTGATATTTGGGAACGCTTGTATACTCTGGGTAACATGTAACTGTGCCATCCTATTAGAGGCAAAGAGGCTATGATATTTAACTGGTTCTTAAGCCAGCTCTAAATACATCCCGCTCCCTGCCCGCTCCCTGCCATCACTGCCCAGGATCATTTTTCCCTGCCTTCTCGTTGTATGTGTCTTAGTGCCTCAGCATCTCTTCCAAGAACATTGCAACCATGGAGAACCAAAAACTGTCTTTGTTAGCACAAAAGTGAGCTCTCGTTTGTACCACCATTAAAACAGAGAGTTTAAATAGCATTTTACTTGTCACAGCTCTTCAGAATTGTCTGTGATCCATCCAAGACCAGCTTCCTTATGCCTTTCTGCGGGGATTGAGTCTTCTCTGTTCTCCCTTGCCTGACAAGCCAGGAGTTGCCTTACCTCAGTATGCAGGAGCCTGTTGTCACTGGGCGCGTGGTGGGCAGAGGAACAGTGAAGAAGCAGCCCTGTTCTCCCAGCCCTAATGAACTCACAGGGAGCGCTTACTGCTCGTTGGCACAATGCAGGCTGAGCTGAGCAGTAGCTCTGATGGGAGCTGGGAAAACGGAGGCTTGCTTGTTTAAACAGTAACCTGCGAGACGGAAAGCACCCTCTGCCTTCAGTGTTGTCTTAAAATATGCAAGTCAATTTGTTCTTATTAAACAAATGCGTCTGCTTCAGTAGGATGTCAAAGGTGTCAGTCTCTTCCTTTTTCTTTGTAGTTGTCCTAAAAGCAGGTGTTTGATCAAGATCATATACTTTATCAAGGGAGATCCTACTTTACACCCCACCCCCCACCCTTGTCCCCTTCCTGCCCCTGAAGAAAGGTCCCTTTAATCAGCTCTAGAGTGTTGTACCAATTACCTCCCTACAGGGTGACCTTTTTATCTCGTAATGGCATTTTGGAATCCAGTCGCCCTAACCTCACTGGGAGTGTATGCATGTCACACTTCCAGTCCTCTCTCTCTTCTTTCCTCCCGCTGTTGTTGGCACTGAATGCAGCCTAATATATTCATGACCTAATTAGAGTAATTTTTGCATAATAACGACCTCCCGGGGGAAACTTTTTTGGGGTGTTTTTTATGCGTGTATGTGTGTGTGCATGCACACTCAGACTGTTCAGACACATTAACTGGAACAAGTGTTTCTTAATTTTCAAATGTTTCTCCGGTTATTAGAAGTATTTTTATGTCATTTAAGATGGAAACGATGCAAAAGGAAGCCCAGGAGGAAAGGGATTGTTTTACTTTCCTACTCTGTGTTTCTCTCTGTTACTTTGAAGCTTATGTCCTCTCTTCTGAATGTCCAAGACAGCACTATGCTGCCTTGCTGTTATTAGATGCTCTCATTACTTTCAAGGCTTCGCTCTCATCTTTGCCAGCTTCATCCTTCCCCCCCGTCACTCAGCTCTTTCCTCTCTCCCATCATGTCCTTGTTTGACCTTCAGCTTTACACTGAATCCTTCGTTTGCTGTGATGGTCATTTACTCGACCTTATCTTAGCCAAGGGCCATGCTCTCTTTCTCTGTTTCTGACATCTCAGTCCAAGTCCACGTGGGCTGCTGTAAGTGGTGGCCCATCTTGGCAGACCATCTCAGCCCTGTGATGACCCTTACTTTGTTACTCTCCCACTTGTCTGAAACTTGACATGTCTTCATTTCCTTGCTGACCTTTCTGTTTTCCCCCACGTTGCAGTTTCCACTTTTTCCTCCTCCTCAACTTCTACTGCTTGTTGTTCCTGGAACACAGCTCCCGCTCCCAGCCCTCTCTTCTTGAGCTCCAATTGTTCTTTCTCTTGCAGTCCTCGCTGGCTCTCAGCTATTCTTCTGTTTTCAGCCTCCGCAAAAAATGGAAATACAGCCCTTTCTGGCTGAGGTCACGGTCCACCTTCCTCAGTGTTACGTTGTTATAAATAAAGTAAGTCTGTTGACCTTGACTGTGTTAGTGAAGATTTATACTAGCAGGACATGTTTATTTCTATAAGCATATTAATTGTGTTTTCCCAAACTATTGTTTAAAGAGCATTAAGGGATGGTGTTTAGAGCACTTACTTGCTCTAAAATGACACTACAGGATGAGTTTGCTGAAAATGTTATTTATCTGTTTTCTGCTTTCTGTATATTTACTTTAGTCTTAGTAAATGATTCACTCAGGTTTTACATCAATAAGGAAAGTCAAGCTTTCTGTAGACAGATGTTTTCTAGTGTTGACAGAACTTTCCGAGCCTTGAGCAGTCCTGTCTGTTGGGCTCCCATACCCGGCTCTGCTGATTTTGTCCTGTACCAAAGAACCACAGAATGGTTGGGGTTAGAAGAAACCCTTCCTATAATTTCAGGTTTTTCCAGTTCTTTGTACACATTCATCCATTACTTTGGCAAATGCCTCCAATTATTATTGACCTGAGCATATTGCTGTATGAAAGGCAGGCTGTTCTGCTGCCTGGGTCTGCAGATCCATCTCCTCCTTCTGTTTTAGTCCTTTTTCTCATACCCAACTTGCATCATGCTTGGCTGACAGCATCCCCTGTCATTTCAAGTGTGGGTACACATGCCAAAAGGGAATGGAGAATTAAACAGGTATGCCCAAAACACTTCTCAACAAAATAATCTTTTTTAAAAGAGGCTGTGGGAATGGCACAGTCCACATTAAAAAGTGCCATGAAACATTCATCAGTGCTCTTCACTGAAGCGCAATTCATTTTGGGGTTAGCTGCAAGATACATTGGTCAAAAAATGGGGCATTTATAAGGTTGTTTCACATTCTGGCATATCTGTGTCTTGATGTTGCTGCTTGCATTGATTTTTCAAGTGCCCAGGCCTTAGCATATGCAAAGGAGCATGCATATGACAAATGGGAGCCATTTCAAATGTATGATGTAGTTGGAGAACTGTCCTTTGTTAATTTTAAAGCTGTAGTTCAAACACACCTTACATTTCATCATCTTTGTGCACTGTCTTCAGCTGGGCATGTGGATTGAGCATTAATATACACAGATTGTGGGCAATGGGTTTATGAGTGAGTAAGAAGGTGCAGATGCCAGGGTCCCAAATGCTGCTTGATTAGTGTATTACACTGGAGGTACTGCAGGAGCAGGTGGGCTTGGGTGTGGGGATGGAAGGCAAAAAAAGAGGTGTGGATAGATTTGAGGTAGTCCTGAGTATTTTCACAGCAGTTTGGCTCTAGTGCTCCATCCGTGCTTGCGCACTACACATGGCAGGGATGAAATATCTCTTTCAGATCACACGAGGAAGGATGATTTTTAGGATTGTGATAATCCCTGAGCATGGGGGAAGAATTCATAGCAAGAAAAGAAGAGGCTATAAGAGTCTTTTGGGCCAGTGCCAAATTACCACTGGTAACCTTTTCAGTCCTCCTGCTGCTGTTCTTTGTCTTTATTTCCTTCAGTAAGGCAAAATTCCAACATGATTTGCTCTTTTCCATCTTGTAACACCTGAAGGTGGTCCAAAGAAGGAGCACCTCCTTGACCAAAACAGAAAAGCAGAGGGACAGAAGGGAAGAACACTGTGTTTACATGAGAAGCAGCAGATAACTGGAGAGCACATATTTTGACACTTGACCATCAAAACTGTATTCCTAACTTTCCAGAAGTTGCCTAGGGCCTGAAACTTTCATTCCCAAATTCTACAACACTTCAGGGCTTCGATTATGATGCCAAAATGAGAGTGCTTTGAGTCTGAGCTCTGACCACTTGGATTTTTCACTATGGACTTTATTAGGAGGTTGCTGCTATGTGCCGCTGCTCTTCCCTCCTCCTGTATAAGGTCTCCTGGTACTTCTGCCTATGAGATTGACATGGATCAGCAAGACAGGATGATGGTACCAGACACAGAAAGGCATATAAATACTATGTCTCTAAACTGGGAGCAAGATCAGGTTTTGAGTTCAGTTTTATTTTGTTATGGTGACATTTATGGAGGTCTTTCATTAAAAAATGTCACCGTCCCTTGCTTTTGTCCTTATGATGTCTGTAAGAAAAGACATCATTGTTTTTTTTGGAGGCTTAGGTTGTTTTGTTATTTTTTACGTAGGGTTTTGATGAGTAATGAATTGCAGGATATTATTACTAGTGTAAGTCTCTTTATATTTGAGTTGCTTTTGCTGCATTACATTCCAGTTGTTTTTATGTGCTCTACGTTTACTGGAGTAAAGGCATTTATTCATTAATTCTTCTGTCCTCTAAAAGTGGTGCTGGTAACAAAGCTGAGCATATATTAGAAATCAAGAGCTTTGGTTTCACCACGCTTTATAATGTAAAGAACTAGCAGCAACTCAGACTGCACAAATTAGGTTTTCCAAAGAACTTACTTCAGAAGTGCAAGGCTTGACATTTACAGAACAATGAGAAATCCAAATCACTACCTACTGCTTCCTGACACCTTCTTGACACCAGGTGCATCTTCTTGTTGTACCTGAATGGAATAAATCTGGAATAGAAAACGGGATGAGACTCAAGAGTACTCAAGAGACTCTGGAGCTCCCAGAAGAAGGGAAAAAGAGGGGAACAAAAAATGGAACAGAAACAACTGTATTAAGCTGAATGGAGTAAAAATCCTATTTAAATTCCCCTGACAACTTTCTAACACTGCTCTTAGTGTGGTACTAGGAGAGCACGATAAACTTCCTTTGCAAATTTCCCCACTCCCTAAAAATCTTGAGGTGAACGAAGGTGCAAATGTAGATAAGGCTTTTGTTCTTTTTATTTACGATTTACACTGGTACATAAGAAATCCTTCAATCCTGTGTCTTCTGTTCTGCTCTGACTCTTACTGTTTGGCATCTGGATGTTTCATCTTCTTGAGGATTTCTGAGGGAACAAAACCTCAGCATGGAGAAAAGTGGATGGAGAAAAAAGCATGGAGAAAGCTTTATTCCTTTGCCTCACGTCACCCCCTTTCCTGACGTACCTCAGCAAGCATCTTAGGGAGAGAGGAGTCCATGGCTGCTGGGTAACCTGGTAGGGAAGGCTTCTTTAACAGCTGGATCAATAAAGTGCTTCTTCCAGATGTCTGTTTCCTTGATTGATCTGGCTGACGTTTTCCCTTTTCATCATCCTTTTCTTCTCTTGGCACTTCATTTTAATTCATCCATGAGTAATCCTCCTCCTTTCCAGATGCTTCTCAGTATTAAACTGCAGTCCGTCTTGGCCTATCCTTACCTTGGACCCTTATGCAAAACAAAACAAAACAAAAACCCACAACAACATATCACACTCTCATTAAATATCTTTTTTTTCAGGCAAGACAAAGAGCTGCACAATCCTGATCTTTCTAGTGGCAGCCAAGCCTTACCTGAGAAGTCCCAGCAGTTGTTTCCTTCTCCCCTTTCAGCAAGGGAATGACTGCTGTTTGCAAAGGCCATTGACTTTACTGGCAGAACATTTTTTTCATTGGAAAGTGCCTTTTGCTGCTGCAGTATTGGGTTGCAATGTTGTTTTATCATTTCTGAATCAAAAACCAGTAAAAATGCCTTGATTTCATCTAAATGAAATGTTTCAATTGTTCTAGACCAAATGTTTGCACGTGTGTTAAAATTTTATTTCATAGGAAATGTCAGAGCTGTTTGGCTTTGTTCTGACACAGAATGGAAACAGATCTTGATGTTGCTCCCAGAATGGGGAGAAGGAAAGAACAAAACCTTTTTCCTCAGCAGGAAAAGCCTCCAGGTCTCTAACTTACTTTAGGAAAGTTAATATTCTTGTCTGTGTTGGGATTTTCCCTCAAACTCCATTGTAGCACAAGTACCTCTGCTAGTCACGTACGTGGTAAACTGACCACTTCAGAGAGAAGGTGTCATTAGGGTACCAGGGCTCCCTATCACTAAGCATTATCTAAATGTGCTGTGTAGGCAAAATACTGGGGATTGGGCTATCAGCATTTTGGAATGTTGGAGCTGGGCTCAACCAAACTTAGGTGAAGGTAAAAGATATGAAGCAAAGCTCTGCAGTCATATTGCCAGACAGAGACGCTCATTTGGTTTTGATAGAAAAGCCGTCACCTTGTTGCCAGAATTTCCTCGTTCAAGTTTATGGAAGTGCCTCTAAGTTCCTGGAGAGATCCTGCTTTGTCCGTAGGTACAAGACCTTTGTGCACCGTTTCATTGCTGTAGTTTGTCTGGGCAACATAGGGACGCATTCACAAATGCAGGCATCTGCTGATCCAAGCTGAAAACATTCCAACCCAAAAAGTATTTTGAAGAGAAATTGCCTCTAGATTTTCAGATTCGTGAGTCTTCAAGGGGCACCTTTTGAGATAAACTTAATTAAGCAAGTCATTCTATTCATCAGTTCTAATTACTCATGCAAATCACAAGCGCTCCGGCCTGTGGTTAAGTGAAACCAGATTTGATCCCAAGTGCAGCCAGGCTTAGCGAGTCCAGTGGGTATTTATGAGAACGTGCCTTCTCTGATCTTTGTGCTTCTCTCCAGGTGCAGTAATCTTCTGGAGACTGTAGTGTGAATTGATTAGTTGTCATGGGCAGAGTGCCATTACCTTGAACACTGGGGAGGAGGGGGTGGGAAGCAGTGTTGTGCACAGGAACTCTTCCTTTACATCCCTTTGGCACCCACATGTGTGTAGACATCAGAAGGGCTAAGGCTGTGGGTCTGTAACAGGGAGGCTAGCTATGATATCTCCTGCAGGTGAAAGGAGCCAACTGCCCCTTTCAAGGCAGAGATCTGTAATGGCTGTTTGTGGAGAACCAGGGAGCCAAATTTGTCTAAAGGATGTGGCTCAGTGTAGGGCGTGAACCTGCCTAGCTTCAGGCCCCTGATGCCATTCTCCATCTTAATCCCACCAGGGAAGGCAGCTGTGGATAACTCAGTGTTAGGTCCTCAGCCAGTGTGGACGGCGTAGGTAAACGAGTGAGTGATGGCTGGCTTCACCTTGATTGATTTGCGTAACAAAGCGCTGTTGCTTAAAGGGCTGAGAACACGGGTTTGTTCTTTCTCTTGCCTTTAAAGTGTCAGCAGCATAAATATTCATTAACATAAGATTCGTGTTAACACTTCAAAAAGGCCCCTATTTCACAGAATCTCTGCTGCGAGACCGAGGCCTTTGATTGCATCAGCGTGGAGAAACTCCTTTTGCCTGACCTGGGATTTCCCTGGAACTGGGTTACAATCAGCCATCTCCATGGGCTGCCGTGAAGGAGTGCCCATGAAGCAGGGAACGGCGTGGAGCCGAGGGCTGTGTCCCTACATCTTCCCGGCAGCCAGGCTCCCTGGTGCTCCCTGCTGTCTGGTGGCACAGCTTCCCTAACCTGAGCTGGGTGGAGCTCCAGCTGAGCTCTCCAACAGGGAAGCCCACGCTCCTTGGTTTATTATTATTATTTACCTCTCTGCAAGCACGCGTGCTAACCCTGCACGAACACATCCATGTGCATTCTCCCTCCCTTTCACACTTCCTTGCATGGCTGGCAAAATGAGCTACAAGCAGATAAAAATTGAAACACAGAAGAGAGCAAATTACAACATGTTCAATTATCTTTTTCAAAATCATTCTTCATCTCTGCAGTACTTGGTGGCTGGTAATGTTCTCTTAGCAATCTGACAAGGGCATTATTTTCTCCCTTGTTTTATCCTTTCTCTCGGGTGGTAGGTGGTCAACGAGCCGGGACTCGGGGAGAAGTTGTGCAGCAGGGCCAGACAATTCAGGTTGCATGAACCAGAGAGCCAAAAGACCAGTGCTTTTCTGGTCTCCATTCAGCAGCCTGTGAAAGGAGTTCTCCCTCCATTAATTGCAAATGTTTCTTCTTGTTCCGTGCAAATCTTAGAGTGGCAAGCAATGCTTCCCTCCCCACAGCTTTTTTGCAGAGCTTTGCTTTGTTGCCATCCTTGCTGTTGTATTGCAACCTACCACCCTCTGCCAGCTCGCTGCCGGCCTCACCAAGAGCTCTGCTAATTTGCTAATTAGCAGGCTCCCCCTCCTGGCTCCTCGCAGCAGCCCTGCGAGGAATAAGGGCTCGGGACCCCAGGTAGCTGCCTGCAGTTTTGTTTCTCCTTTCCATGGCAGTGGATTTGCTGCTTCGCTGCAGATCCCTTGGAGCAGAATTTTAGTCTTGCTTCCGGATTGACAGCGCTGGCAATTCAAGTTTTCTGCCCGTTTACAGAAGTGCTCCGGGGTGAGCGTCCTTCTGTACCCCTGAGACCAGCGCTGCGGGATCACCTTTTGGGTTGAGAGGAGATTTTGTTCTTTATGGTCTATTTAGCTCTTGGCCTCTCCGCTGAGAAACTGTCAGTGAATATAGTGTCAAGTGTGGTAGTGATAGTTTTAATAATGAGGACACCTGTCTGCTGTAAAATAAGATTACATCAAGACATTTTATGCAGTTCACATGTAAGTTAGGAATGACTTTTGGTGATGCCAGCAGGGATTGCATTAAAGGATTGAACAATAAATGCAACAAATTGCCCATTAAAATTGGGAGAAATTTCTTCAAGTAATGAAACATATTTAAACGTGTGTATTATAAAGGTGAAACGGTTGAGCAGTTTCCAAGCCATATTAGGTCTGGTAAAGAGCCTGATCAGCTTAAATCTGAAAGGGAATGTTTTGTGGCTTAAAGCAGAATCAGATTTTTTTCTAATTGTTTCATTATTAACATCGATGTGGCAGTGTGTGATTTTAATGGAGTGCTGTTGTGAGGATAGTTAAGAAGAGAAGGACTGTAAACAAACTATAGTGCTTGTAATGCAGATCCCCAGGTAAAACAGAGGATGGCAAGAAGCACTCGGTGTCATCCCTGTTTTCAGGAAGATTGTCTTGTTCACAGTTGCTCAAAAAGCCACTGGGAGAACTGGAAAAGTAGCTCATCTTTTGGGAGTCCTAGCCCAATATTCAGATCTAAACCAGTGTTTTCTTTCGGTTACTTTTGTGAAGGCTTGTTTCCAGTGAAGGCTTGAATGTGGCGTCTTCTTGGTCTTCAGTCATGAAGCTATTCTTAAGCTATCTGCTCAAAAACCCAAAGAAAAGAGCAGTGTATTGACGCTGAAAAACAAAGAGAGGAGTTAATGAGAAAGAAATTGTACTTATTACTATGTTGCAGACATTAAACCACTGCCCTATAAAACCAGGACAAGTAGGAATATACGTTCTTCTTATCTCCAGTTAACATACAGGAAAATAGGGACACAGTAGAGCTATTGTTTAACCAGCATCACACACTAAACCTGGGATAACCTTTTAAAAATACGTATATATTGTCAAATGCAGCACAGCTGTTCAAGCCGGCACAAAGTGCAGACAGTCACAGTGCTGCAGAACATACAGTTGAGATGCTCCAAAGTGGCCATCGGCTTCTGGGACAAGTTCAAAACACTTTTAGCAAGAGGACTGAGAAACAGAGTCCCTAAATCAGTAGCCATTTTTACAAATGTAGGCCTAGAGTTCTTAAAATGCACTTTTAATAGTTTAAAGTGTCATCCGGGGAAGTAACATTTGGGTTTAAATTTATGGGGCCAATTGAATGTGTGATATAAATCTATATCATTCAGCAATTGCCCCTAGAGTGAATCTTGGAGAGATTTTTATCTTGACAGTAGCCCTTTAAAGGAAAAGGAAGAGGAAGGCATTGAATTGGAACAAGCCAGCATCTCTCTGTGTTTGTCTTTGGTAAACACTGCAATTTATTTAAAGCACATGGAAGGCAGAAAGAATACGCTGACGTTAAATCCCAACAAATTGTTTTATATTTACAAATGAATTAGATTATTTGCATTTGTTGTGTTTTTGGGTTTCTTTGAAACTGCAAATTAATGAGAAAAAATTATTTCCGAATCTTATTTTACTTAAAGGCGAGTTTAGCAAAGGCAATTTGCATGTAAATCAACGTTTACCTGACGCGTGCAATTTCCACAGTTAGATAAACCATAACATGAAACAGATGAAAGACATGGGAACTGTATAAAAATTCTTTGAAAGATAATAGGCAGCAGTTTGCAATAAATATTCATTAAGTGAGAGGGTGCCCTGCTCTCTCTCTGCTGCTATACGTGCAGAACTCACCTCGTTCCGACAGCTTCCTTGTTACATATCTTTACTATCCTATTTCTTCCTTATTTAATCTGTCTACTTTCTTACAGTGTAGCATGGGTCACTTTCATTATGGGATGCCTTGTGCATTTCCATCGTCATTCTGTACTTGTGCGATGCATAATGCAGACCAGGAAGGATGCATGTGACACAGCAGCAGGGAGGTAAGGGTTCTAGGACTGAGCAAAGCAAGCACCTGCTGGGCTCACAGGGTAGGAGGGCAACTGTGGCCCTGCTGGCTGCTCTTTTTTTTGTGGAAAGAAGAGCTTTGCCCTCATCCAGTCCTCCTCTCCGGAGCAGCAGCATTTCATTGTGCTTATCCCAACATGTAAAGCCTTGAACCAGCTTTCTAGGACACAACTGTAAATTAAAGGATATTTGAAAGTACGCACCAGATAAGTCCATAGGTGTGCCAAATCTCACATGCCTTTGAAAACCAAAACCCCAGTGGTGTAGACCATCATCTCTTTGGCTGTTTTGACATTCAAGTGTAACATCAGACATGCTGCCTGGGTCTTAGGAATTTTTGGGGATTTCTGCAAACAATTCAGTGTGCTCAGAACTTCACCCAAATATCTGATATCTCGATAGAGGTGGATCAGGCTGTTGTCGCACTAAGAATATGGCTGCTGTTCTAAAACCTGCAGTTTTAGGAGCAACTGGTGTGTGACCAGTTGAAAGATCAAATGTTCCACATTGCAGTGAATTCACGCTGCATTTTATTGTACGTGTCTTCTGCTACCATTATCACTATGGTATCTGATCACGTGCCTGGAGAGCCATCAAAAGCTGTGTTGATGTATGGCCAGATTGTGGACTGGCAATATGCTGTGAAATTATAATAGCAGGAGGTTTGCAACATGTTTGTGAGGGCTGTGTTCCTGCTCCCGAAAATAAACTGTTTTCTCAAATGACTGATTTCATGTTTGAGGGGCCGTATGCTACTCACGTGCTGCACTGTGGGATTTCCACATGCACAATGAGCAAACGTGCTCAGGTGCCTCATATAGAGCAGACCTTTAGGATGGACCTTACTAACACCGTTCTCTTCCCATTGCAGCAGGACTGTGCACTGGTTGGACAGTGCTGTCCTTCGTTTTGAAGTGCAGATCCTATCGCTTTGTTGATTGTACGTGTCATCTGTCATCTTCCTTTCCTAAATTTCATCTTGTTCCATCCTGTCATCCTGTAGGAGTGCAGCTAGAACATGCCCCTGGGGCTTGGTCTGTCCTTGGGAGCGGTTGTCGTCTTTCCTGCCACTCGTGTTGTAGAGCTCTGTGATCATTTTCAAACACAAAGCCAACTCCATTCTCTCACACTCTCTATTTGCATTTAATATCCCTTAAATGATTAAAGCAAACATTCCTAATTAAATGTTAACGTGCTGTAAGTATCTGCAGCCAGCGTACTGGCCGCCCCTCTAATCTCATATGTGTGGACATAGCACCTGGACTTAAGGAGAAAATTACTTTCAAAAAGTTTGATGGGGGAAGCACGAATAACTTATCCAGCCGTTCCTGTTAAGTTTACTCTTTGCCCTTGGGAAGATCATTGTGCTACTGAAGCCTGTGGGTGCCCAGAAGCTCAGGAGGCTGCTTAGTACATGGCATAGTCCAGCCTGCAGAGACACTGTGCAAACCATCAGACAGTGGGCTGTGGAACATGGGGCAAATCACTCAGTATGGGGATTAGATGTGGATTCAGGTGGTTATTTTAAAAAGGTTTGCTTTTTAAAGAAACACAATCATTCTTTGGCCAGGTTAGTAGGTTTGCATTTCTCAGTATGCTTTTAATTCCGGTCTGTTGGCAGAGTTTCGATGCTTTCCCTTTTCCTCCAAAACAGTTTCCTCTCCACCCTATTTAGTCTGTGCCGACACCTCTACTGTGTTTCACTCCTGACTGCAACACCCGTAGCTGTAGTCAGTGTGATGGCTGAGCAGGGTATCTCTGCGGTTGCACTCCCTCTGCTGACTGCTTCTGCAACGCCAGCATTTAGAGAGCTTAAAGGTGGAGAGATTCACTACAGTGCCACAATATATGTGGGGCGGCACAGTAACCCTAGTATCACCACGTGGGCCCCCTGATTTGCTTTCATCCCTGAACCCTAGACTGACTGCAATACACACAGACACGAAACTGTTTCACTTGCCCCTCTTCACGTTGCTTTCCATCATTCTTGTCTTAAAATACTTGAAGTCTGTGCTCTGTTTTAGAAACCCTGAGTTTGGAACCCTCTGAGTTCACTGCTGTCTTTCCAAGACATGCTTCTTGTTCTTGCTTTCCTTCAGGGTACATGACTCACTCTTCGGATTTGTTGTTCCTTGAATGCTAAAGGTCAGTCTCGTGGAAATAATTGTTCTTTCTATGCAGACAAGATAGATGAGATTAAATCATGCTACTAGCCTAATATGTGCTTCTCTCTAGAAGTTCCCCGTGCAGAATATTCTGGGTAATTCCATTTAAGTTAGCGTACAAAGTCTGGGGAGAAGGGTGGGGGCTATCCACATCTTGTCTCATGAGAGCATCTGAGCATCCTTAAAATCAGAAGCAGTAGTGACGACCGTATCCTTACATGGTTCAGTGCCACCATGGCTCCAGTGAGCTGTTGATTGTCAGTCTTTCAAATTGAAGATCCTAAAGCATTGAAGTATCTGCCATAAAAACAGTTGCAAGCCGTTTCCAGACTGAACAGCTGTTGAGGGAAGACAAGGCATGGTGACAGAAGTACTTTCTTCTGCTGTCACAAAGATCACTTTTGTGTCCTGCCTAAATCATAGTTGTCGTCTAAATCTTCTATCATTATGGTGGAGATGATGATGTTTCCTTGCTTCATGGCATAGTGTAGTTTGTTGGGTTCCATTCACTACAAGCTTCAAAGACACAGAAAAGGTCTCCTGATTTTTTTCAAGCCTGCTCTTTGAGATGCTAAAACTTTTATTAAAATAGCTGTATGTGTTCATCAAGCTAGAAAACATGTTCATCAGGCTAGAGAAAAGAGTCTCTCTCTGTAGACTCTTGGACCTGTCAATCATCAGGTGCTTAAATGAAGGCACCTACTAGTGGCTGACCCCACAGAGCAGCTCTAAATATGAAATACTGAGTAAAATACTTGTCAAATGCTTGCTTGGTTGGCAAGGACCCATGGTTTCCAAGCTAGCTGATGACTCAGTATCCTAATCCCAGCTCTCCAGATGTGCCCGTGTCCTTGCAGACAACAAACTACATACAGTTGCCAAGCTAAATAGAAATGAGCGTGATGAAGAATAAAAGCTGTGCTTCTTGGGTGCAAAACAAGGTTTGCTCAGTGACTGCACCTGTGATTGCACCTAGGTTCAGGGTTATTAGAAGCGCTATATTTATTGGTATTGCATGGCTCTTTTGGGGAACTTTTTAAAGAAGGGCGAGCCGGTCCCCTCAAGGCTTTGTTTTAGAGGGCTTACAAGGCAAGCTCTCAAGTCACCTTCATTCATGTCAGGTTCCCGCAGGAGAAAAAGCAGCATGAAACAGAAGCTGCAATTACAGCTTTTGTTTAAGAAGATGCTGTCAAGCCCTTTAAGTACAAATACCAAACACGTCTTCAAAGTTTTGAATTCTCCTGGGGACTGTGCTGTATATTCCACTACAGTAGTCTTGCTTTTTAAAACCAGTGCTCTGGTATTTACTAATCTGAAGAAAATACACGACCCTTTCAAGCAGAGATAAAAAACCTACTAACAGTTGATAGAAGGGAATGCTCTTCCAGTATTCTGGGCAGCAGCTTAATTTTTTGAGGTCTCATTCCTGATACACACGATTGTTTTTTTCAACAGCAGTTAACACGCACGCTGATTTTTCGATCCCTCAGTTCTCTATCTGTAAAATGGGACGATAGCTTTGTGAGGATAAACGCTTACAGCGCTGTGTAGAATTTACAACCTGAGATGACAGAGTTGTAAGCAAGCAACTAAAATTCTCCCGAGTGCAAGTCAAGGTTTCACATCGGTTCCTGCGTTCTTTACTGCTGCTGAACATTTGGGTGATTAAAGTTAAGTATTTGCATGCTGCTGTCAAGTTTTGATTAATGTAAAAATAGTTACTTGCACAAGGAAATAAAGTTCAAAAGAGGAGGTTTTTCATGTATGTTAGATCAGCCGGTTAGGAGACAGAAGCTGTGCTCTGTGACTCAGGTGAGCATTGCAAATCAATCCAAGTGTTGAACAGTTAACAGGATGTTTACTGCTGCTGGTTCCAGAAAGGCGCAGCACCTATATTTTGGCTGTGCTGGAGGAAAACACTGCTTCTGACTTTGTCTGAAGAGGTCACATGCAAGGTGCAAAAACTAAATTAAGGAGTGTGGTTTAAAGAGCTGAATAGATGACCTTGATCATTTCATCCAAAGGTCATATGACACTTTCAGATAAGTCCAGGGAGAAACATAAGTCCTTGCCTTTTCGTGTGCAGTTTACAAACCAGTGCAACTGATAAGAATGTTTTGCAGTGCACAGTTCATCCAGTACCAGAAAATAGCACCCTTAAAAGTGTTATTTATACAACATTAAATATACTTTTACCACATTTCATAAATTTTCAGTTTTCACAATAGCTGATATTTTTTAAGTCCCACCTCAGAAGTCCTGTGATTATGCCATAATCATAGGTTTGTTACGCTTGAATGGGAAATGCTCCTTTTCTTCTTGTGGTTCTGAAAAATAATTTGAAAACATGACTCATAAGGACTCAAAACCTAAATTTCCGATTAAAAAGCCAACATGCATGTTTTCAAATCTCAGGGTCTTTAAGCCAATCTCACAATTACTTTTTAGGCTTTACTCATTATTTTTGGCTGCTTGGGGTGACACTTCTCTAGATGAATGTTGAAGGCCTGCCTGGTTCCACTGTGCCTGTTCAGCTCTGTGTACATATGCTGCAGTAGCTGCAGTAAGGATTGTGGTTGTGATGGCCATGTTATTGTATGTCTGATATTTTCTCCACTTCACTGGGGAGTCATATCTTTTCTGAAACAGATTTAAGTGAAATGCTCAGGGTATCTGTACCCACAGAATATTCATGCTGACTGGGACTGGGAATCGCAGCCAAGGGGCAAATATTAACATATCTTTGAACCTTACGAACCTCCTGAGAAATATTATAGCAATAACATCCAATATCCACCAAATTATTGAAAATTATATGACACCTATCAGTCACTTTGATGTTCATGGGACCTGAGCAGTCTGTCTGACTCACCTCTGCTTTGTGACCAATCTACCCTTGTGCAAAGTGATCCGCTCCTCTGAATCTTCCTTGCTGATTACAGCATATCCCTTTCATGAATATGTTTCCTTGGCAGGTCTTCTGCTTCTTATGAAGCTGCTACAGCTTAGCTTGGCTCCGCTCCTGAGCCTTGTTCCCATCTCTGGTGGACAATTCTGCGGCCCACGCTGGGCGGTAGAGCCCAGTCCCCATGACTAGCTCCTGTGGCTTCAGAGTAGGTCATGTCCTTTGTGTCTGCTACCATTTTGTGTTCCTTGTTGCCTGTGATGGGTTACCTGCACTAAAAGCAACCTGCATGATGAACAGCCAGGAATGCTGCCAGTTCTCAGCTCTTTCTTGCCTGTGGTGTCCAGAGAATCTTTACATACCACCTTATGTGAAAGCCACTAGTTCAGCAGCACGTGCAGCAGGAGAGTTTCTGTATTTTAGGAAATCAATATGTCCACTCTATGTGACACTGTAATTTTTCTGCTGTAGAGTGACCCTCGGTAATATATTACTAGGAGTAACAAAGGATTTTTTAACCTATTTGAGATTTCTTTGAATCTTCTTATTTCTTTTTTAATCCAACTGATTAAAATCCACAATATTTTCTGTTACAAAAGTTTTGACAGCATAAATTTAATTTTTGCATTTTCTTATATCATTAAACTGTTCTACTTTATGCTAATGTGTAGTAAAGAGGGTTATTAGCACTGAGGGTGAACCTTAAAAGGGTTGGAGGTTTGATTCATCTATGAAGCACCGACAAATTTGGATTAATTATTCAAATCTAATCCAAACCTCTCGAGCCTGCAAAATTGGACTGGAAGTCTCAAGAGAACAGGTTAGCTTGTGGGATTTCTGGTGCTGCCTGCCTGGCTTTCTGATGAGCCTACATAACTGGTAAAAACCTTTTAAATATACCACCATTCTAAATTACATGTATATTTCAGGTTCAGCGTTGTTCAGGTGCAGCTGGTGCATAAGCTATTGATCATGGGTGGGAAATGTTCTGCTATCACAGTTCTCCGATTTGGTGCAGTATGTGGCACTTCAGTGGCATTGGGGGTCAGGAGCTTAATATGGCTGAGAGCAGGCAGCTAAGATTGCTGCCTTGAGAAAGAGATATCCACAGCCATGTTTTTATATCACCAGAGGCGTAAATTGCTCAAAATATTCTGGGCTATTTTTTGTTGGGGAGTGTGATTCTGCTGTGAAAAGGTTAGCATTTATTTAGCTTGACAAATAGCTTTGAGTTTCCTAAGGCTCACCATTTAAAACTATGTACCTACTTAATATTTGATCTTAAATCCCGAGTTAAGTCCCTTGATGATTAGATGTTCTAGGACTGTAAGAAATAGTTCTGTGTCTGGGTAGAAATATATAGTCTGTCAGGACAAAAATTATGCTCGGAGGGACAAGCACTGAGTCTAGCTTTATATTTGCAGAGCAGCCAGCACAGCGGGGTCCCTATCTTGATTTGAGACCTCTAGGAACTACTACAAGATAAATATCAGATGATAACTCATGCCATTCTGCAAGAGGACTACAGATTTTCAAGGAACACCAGGGAGTTTTGATTTTTATGACCCCAAGAGGAATAGCACAGACTTTTCTCTCCATATAATGGACAGGGTTGGTTGGGCTTTCTTGTTCAGTGACAGGCCAGCAGGCAATGCCGACCCGTGTATCTGACCTGTTAGCAAAATTCCTCCATCTCCTCCAGTACCCTGATTGCACAGAGATTGAAAGGAGGTTCAATGGCACTCTGTAAAAGGTAGGACATTCATACCTGTTGCTGGGATGCAGGCAGAAAGCGTCACAGCTCATGAGTTTTGCAGTAAAAGGCAATTAATTATCACCTCGATGACCTCCTTTGCTATCAAATCGCTACTCAAATGATTTTACTACTATTTATAATGAGGCAAGATCCATACTATTTTATCCTGTGATTTCAGCGAAGGCTGATGGGTGCTCAGCACATTAGAAAACCTCGTATTTTATGGTTCTGCCACATGACTTCACAGATCTGCTTTTATGCTTGTACATGAATTTTAGTGCTGCTCTCCTGCTTCTCTCTGCCTGTGTGTTATTTAGGAATCCTAGTGCTCAATGTTATGCAGTGAATACAAGGCTCAGAATGGATCAGTATATTCTGATCTCCAGCTGCGTGGCTGGAGATCTGAGTAAAACCTTGCTTTTGTGTTCTCAAGTGCTTCTGGAAATCAGAAGAGGTTTGTTTGTTTGCTTTCTCATTTTCAAGGAAATTACTTATCCAGCCACCCCCTGTTTAAAACACTGAGGTGGAAGTCAGGCTGCTGACAGGTACGGTACAAGTCTTGTAAAGCTCTAGCTCTTAACCCCCCGGGGTTCATCTTTGTGATGAGGTGTGGGACTAGGAGCAGCAGCTTCATAGATTCCCTCCCTCTGTCCTCTCCTTTCAGGAGAATAAAGCAGCTCCCCTTCTACCGGGTTTCAGTGCCAGCTCCCAGCTCTCTAGAGCTTGGCACACCCTGGAGAACCTTTTCACTCCAGCTGCTCCTCCTGCCTCTGCTGCAAGTCCCAAAGGTAGAAGAGTTTGAAAGGAGGGGAGAGCAGTTACTCAGACCAGGGATCCCCATTTCTTCTCCTGAGCTGTTTTTTCCTGTCTTTGGCCAATGAGCAAGATACTTCCCTGTGGTTGTTACGAACAGCTCTCCTGATCCAAGAAGCTACAGCTCCCATAACAATTCCTGCACCTTTCTTGGCAGGATTTCAGGCCCCAGAGCTGCTGGTGACTCACAGAAAGTAAGATCTGATTCTCTGCTTTCCTTCTCACCGTCTTTGGGTGGTAATGTCCCAGAGCAGTTTAAGAGTAAGGGAAGGAGGGGAAAAAGAAGCTGTGGGAAACACAGGCAGGAAAGACGGGGATTCAGTGTCAAATTCAGGGAGGAGAGAAAGGATAAGAGTACAGGGAAGGGTTGGTTGCAGACATCTGAACAAGACAGAAGAAATAATGCACTCTCCAAAAAAGCTGGGAATCAAAAGATCCATTCCTGACAATTGCATTTTGCCTGTATCTGTGGCTGAAGCAAACAACTAGGAAAAAAAAAAAAAAAACCTTAAAAAAAGTTTGTAGCCTCATTGCAATGCAAGAAGAAGGAGCAAAAAAACTTCTGAGCGTTGGCAGGAAGGCCATGTGAGGAAAAGAGAGACCTGTTCTATCTCTGCTGAGCCCGTGCTCCATTTCTGTATGAGCTAAGGAGAAACCAAAATTGCATTCTCTTTCCTGTTACTGAAGTAGGGTCTGGAAGCAACATCTCCTCCAGTTGTTAGTGCTGTCAGTCTCACAGTTTCTGTACCACCTGTAGTGGTTCAAGGTCTGCTTGCTTGCATGGTTTGGAGGAGAAGGGATATGCCCTGGTGAACACGCTTTGCCCACAGTCATCATTCTATGATCTGTTGAGGAAGGACGTTTAGGCTCCTTAGGTCATCACCTGTCAAACAATAAACTCTGTAAGAAAACTCAAGTCTCTGTCTTATCTTGTGTAAGGAGCAGCCTTGACTTAAGGTTGACTTAAGTCCCAGCATCATTTCTATCTTTCTGCACTTCAAATACATTTCCTTTTTCTTTCAGATTTTCTCAGCCCCTCCAACTGTACCTAGTAGCTTTGTTAATGTCTGGTTGGCTTGAGAGAGTTCTCTGCATGGGGAGTATGCATTCCTTCTTCAAATGTGTTCTTGATTTGGGGATTAGGGTTGGTTGGTTTGCTTTTCCATTTTCTGTGCTCCTGAGCTGCTGTAGTAGCCCCACTAACAGCTGTCAACCCCCTCAACAGAGAGACAGCTAGAGCAACCAGAAAACAAACAACACACAAAAGGAAATTCAAAATGTGTTCAGAGAAACACACTACTTCAAAGGCAAGAGTAGAAGTCCCCCCGGAGCTCATTACTATAGTCAGTGGAGGGGAGGGGTTTGGGAGAGCACAGAGTGGGGAACAGTGTGTATTCTTTCCCAGCAACAGGAGTGAACATCACAGCTTGCGGATATCCTCCCATCCCTTCCATCAACCCATGCACCCTGGCTTCCTCTTCATCTTTGCACCTCTATCTCCTCAGATCTTGGCTGACACAAACCCTCCTCCAGGTAAAGTATGCTTCTTGTAGACAGTCTTCTTCACAGGAGCTCTTGCCAGATTTATTTGCACCAGAAGCCTCAGCACCAGGAGGGGAGGACAGTGTCTGTGATCTTTTTGCTTCTCAGTCTGCCCGGGACTGCCACCTTGGGAGACTGTGGCTGTAAATGGTGTGAGGCGGACCACTGGCCTCTGGGAGTTGGTTTGTGAGACCTGTCAAAATCCGAAACCTGTCAGTTTCAGCCTGATTGATGTCTTGGAAGGATAGCCTTTCTCTGAGTTTCTTTAGCCAGTAAGCTCACAGGTTCCTTTCCAAAAACAGAGGTTATTCTAAAATGACCTGCATTTTTGTAAAACTCTGCTGGTTCCTGTTTCATGACTTGAGACTGTCACTTCAGTCTGTTTGCCCAGTCTATCTTCCATGACATCTCAAAAGGATGGCGAGGTAATGGATCATCTCAGAAAAATTAGCTCTGATCACAGAATATCTTGCATTGGAAAGGGACGACAGGGATCGTCGAGTTTAACTCCTGGCTCCACATAGGACCACCCCAAATCCAAACCCTGTGTCTGAGAGCGTTGTCCAAACGCTCCTTGAACTCTGGCACTTGGGGCTGTGCCCGCTGCCCTGGGCAGCCTGTTCCATGCCCACCACCCTCTGGTGCAGAAGCTGTCCCTAACCCCCAGCTGCCCCTCCCCTGATGCAGCTCCATGCCGTTCCCTCAGGCCCTGTCGCTGTCCCTCACTGCTGCCCCTGAGGCCGCCATGAGGCCTCCCCTCAGCCTCCTCTTCTCCCGTTCCTACTGAGGCAGTCATGTCACAGTACACAGAGGTGTTTTCAGCCATGCGACGGCTCTGTGAGGGTTATACATTTTTTATTTATCAGACACAAAGGAGAGGGGACTTGCAGAAAGATAAGCTGTGCATGGACTGTGTGCCAGCATTGCAGCACGTTCCCTTCGTTCTTCATTGGTTGCCTGGTATGCTGTGCAGAGGTGGCTGTGAGTAGAATAATGAAATACTATTATTGGGATGCCACAGAGAGAGGAACAGTGGCATTGTGTGCAGGTTTTATTTACAGAGGGAGTGTTAATAGAGAGCATCTGAGTTATTGCATGCAGAACTGTGTGAGCTGGTGGGACCTACAATAACGAAAGAAGCATTTGTAGCACTGTACTCAGACTGCACGGTGCTGGGAAAGCAGGAGGATGGTAGCACAGAAAGTCTGTGTGATCTTGTGTGCCGTGGTGAGGTGGTGATAAGCATCTTGTACATTAGAGCCTTTCCTCAGAGCTGGTGAGTAGATAGCGTGTGTGATAATGCACATAGTGTGAGAAGTCAACATGCTGGATACCACACACAGCAGAAACTGCAAGGCTGTTCATCAGTGGAGAGAATACAACAGAGCCAGCCCACGTTTGAAGACTTCCAAAAGCCTTCCCTTGACTTTGATCATTTGCAACTCGTTCTCCCAGTACACAGGCAAGACCCACTGATCTGGGAAAGTATTGCAGCTGTTGCTGTAAGCCTCCAGAAGGATCTAAAAAGCTAATTGCAACAGCCAAACCAGCTGTTAGAATAAGGGCTACATTCTCAGTGCTCAGATCCCAGCATGTCCCTGCGGGATGGAGTTTCTTCTTCAGCTCTGGGAAGCTGAGGGGAAGCAGCTGGGTTCTTTGCTGAACCTGCATTAACTAGGCTGGGAGAGACTTTTCTGCCAGTCAGGAGACTAAAATCTTAACAGCTGCTGTCATTTTGGGCCAGAGTGTGGAAGCTTTTACAAGGGACAGGGATTCTGTTTTCACTTGAGGTACAGGGAAGTTTGCCTTTCTATTTCTTTTAACTGTTTCCTTCCTCAGCACAGTATAGATTGACCTGACTGAACCCCCATGGGTTGTGCTATGCCTGTCACCTTTGCCAAGAGAATGATACTTCAGCTCCCATCTTTTCTTTCACAGCTGGTAAGGAAATTCTGCCTGCAGCATCCTGGCTTTGCTGCAGCAAGACCACTGAAGTGCCTGAGCAAGACAAGGAGGACAACAGAAAGCTTTTACAGAATAATACCAGTAATGGAGGGGAGTTTGATGCTCACTGTTGTGTTAAAACACTAGCTTGTGTATTTTTATGTAGTTTTTCCCAAGTGTGATAAACTGGGAGTGATTTTTTTATCCCCACTCCTTGGCAGAAGCGTTTCGTGTGTTTCAGGGGAATATTCTTTGTTACAGGGTGGAGGAAGAATGGTGAGCTAAGGATAGTGAATGATAGCACCCCGTTGTGTGGTCATCTCTGACAACCAGGCAATCACATGCAATCGCTAGATTCAGTAGCACATCTTGCTCTGAAGCCTAGTTAAAGCACTGAGTCCAAGTGAGTTTATTATGGAGGCACTGGAGTGTGTCTGCTCCACAGTCCCTAGGATGATCCACTTACTCAAATTATCCATTTTTTCCTCGTCCTGTAGGGCATCCCTGTTATCTTCCCTCCCTATTATCCAAGATAATAGAGAGCTGACTTGCAATAATGCCATCACAATGGCTCCATAGTGTCTGAATGATTCCCATGTGATTGACATTTTGTGTCCGTCTGAAGCTTCCTGAAGAGCAATTCTCCATCAACACTTCTTTCATCAGTAGGCATTAGGCAGAACAGGGTCCTATAGCACAAGTCTATTAAAGCCAAAAAAGAAATCTATTTCACTATGACAAACAGGAGATGTGAATTATACAAATGGATAAGACGCTGCTTACAGTGTCAATTCTGTGTGTTTATATGGCTCTCTGTAAGCTGGGCATCAAGGTCAAATAGGACCTGAGGTTCTCAGTTTTTGGAAGCCAGATTTCCTCAATTGCCTAGGCTTAACAAAGAGTGCAGACAAGAAACAGGGGGAGTTGACGTACCTCCGTGTTTTCATGTCTGCTGTTAGGCAAAAGCCGACTGTTCAAGTGGAAATGACGCAGTCCCAAACCATCATTACTCCACTGTGGGGCTGTTTTCAACATTTAGAGGTCCTAGCCCATACCAGAGGTAGCATTTTGGAAGATAGACCCTCTTAGTGCTTTTGTGAGTCAAAGTTTTCCTTATTGTATTTCTAGGCCAAGAAGCAGCTTTAGAAGTCTGTGAAAAAGGCCAGATTACAAGCTTGGTTTTGCTAGCTCAGTGGGGATGGGTGTTTATCTCGCAGAAATTCTAAGTTTTGGTCAGTTGAGGCATATGAGATTCACCACCCTTAATCACAGTTCTCTACCTTTGTGTGGTAGGTGGACTGATGTGGGAATGAGAGCAAGCTGTGTGTTCTTCTCGACTTCGCTCTTTGTTCAAATGCAAAATCTGAATTCTGTATTTACTTATTGTGTAAAAGAAGGGGTGAACCCAAAGCCCTTCATAGTGTGCAGAGCCTGAGGAGCTTCATTCCAGCTTTTCGCATTGCTTTGGTATAAGAGAAACATGAGCAATGGCCCATCTGCATCGAATACCCCTGTAGGTGGAGATTATTTATGAACCTGAAAATGCAGCCAAAGGCCAACACCTTAGCTGGCATAAATCTAAATACTGTTGACAAAGGTACACTCAATTGCACTGGCTGACCTAATGGTTTAAAATTTCATACAAATTCGATACACTTTGTATTCAGCAAATGTTTTGTCACTAGACTTTGTTTTTCTGTAGGAATATTTTCAAAGTAACACCAGCATAATTTCTCAGGCAGTGGGCTGTTTGAGCTTTGACTTTCTTTGCTTTGTCAGAGCATTTTGCAATATCCTTACCTTTATGTTGTGGCACTTGCTGCTTAAGTAGCATGCCGTGATCTCTGTGGTGTGAATGGATGACTGAAACTTTTTTTCCTTTTTTTTTTTTTTAAAGAAAGAAAAAAAAATGAAAAAGTGAATTATGCACTTTCCAGAACTAATCTTCAGACACTTGATCTGTGCTAAAATGCATGAGGCTTTGGGGATTTGTGAACATTTTCATGAATAATAAGAACTTCACAAATAACAGGAAAGCAAGCTTACTGATCTTATTCCCAAATCTTTTATATGTAGAAGAGATACGAACAGTTTTCAGAAAGGGTATGGAGGCAGGTCACTTTTTTTCTGAAGTGGAAAAAAAGAGAAACAAAGAATAGGGCATGCAGGAAAAGAAAATAAGCCACATTATTCGCAAGGTTCCCACATCCATGAGCATTCCTTAACTTTTATAGATTTTCAATAAATTAGCATAACTACTTTATCCAAGATTTCTTCTTGTTTTCCCTTCTAATGTTGATGTGACTGAGAGGGAATCCAAATGCAACAGCTTAAAGAGAAGAAGGGAGGAAATTATCATATTTAATATTGTTTATACGGAAACTGGCGTACTTTATGGAGCATCATCTGATTAACTCTTTTCAGCTCTGTGGTGTCTGTGTATGATGGCAGGGAGGAGAAACGAGAGCTAGGCCATATTTTTTCCTGGCATAGAGGAACTGTTGCTGCAACACTTGCAGGGCTGGCAGCATGAGACATAATATTACCTAGAAGAAAACCTTCAAGTGCTGGATTAATTTTCTGCCATCTGCAATCTGTCTGTGCTGGAAATCTAGCTCGAGAGAGAGAGAGAGAGAGAAACTGGGGAACAGATCTGGATATTCAACAATATGGATATGCAACAAGGCTGGTGAAGGGCTTGGAGAATATGCCCTACGAGGAGCGACTAAAGGAACTGGGGCTGTTTAGTCTGGGGAAGAGGAGACTGAGGGGAGACCTTATTGCGCTCTTCAAATACCTGAAAGGTGATTGCAGTGAGAGCGGGGCTGGTGTCTTCTCACTGGTGACAGGTGACGGGACAAGGGGAAATGGCCTCAAGTTGCACCAGGGGAGGTTTAGGTTGGATATCAGGAAAAGCTTCTTTACAGAAAGGGTTGTGAAGCACTGGAACAGGCTGCCCAGGGAGGTGGTTGAGTGACCTTTCCTGAATGTGTTTAAAAACTGTTTGGATGTGGTGCCTGGGGACATGATTTAGCGGTGGGTTGTTAGAGCAGTATGGTTAGGTTGCGGTTGGACTTGATGATCTTGAAGGTCCTTTCCAACCTGGGCAATTCTATGATTCTATGATTCAGCAATTAGGTTTGGAGAAATTAAAAATGTTTTCAGGAGCTCTTTTCCTGTCAGCTGTTTGGTGGCTGGAAGGGGTCAGTCAGCTGGGGAGCTGGCTTTGGAAAAGGCTCTTCTGCTTAAGTGGACTGAGAGCACTGGAAGAGGGGAGCAGTGCTTCACAGAGCTGCTGCCAGTTGCAGTTAGGGACAGACCGTGGGTGCTGGCAACCAAGCTCTGAGAAAGCAGACATGGAAATTTAGCTAGTAGTTACATCCAAATGGGATTTGCTCAAAAGGATGGCATTGGGTAGGGATGAAATCTTACTGTGATGCACTGTAGATGTTGGGAGAGGAAATGGTGGATGGTAGATCAACACAGAAGGCATTGGAAGGAAGAGGGAGCAGCAGAAAGGAGGATGTCAGGCACCTGTCATTTCTTTGACTGCTGCCTACATCATCACTGAACCGTGGAGAGCAAAACCCTCATGGGAGAAGATAAGTCACTGAATATTCAGTGGAACTGCCTTGCGCAGAGAGCCTAGAAAGGATGGCACTGTCTAGGCTGCTACCCTTGCACCCAGAGCGTGACGGCCCATTCCCAACCTACAGAGTGACAGGGAGTAGGAGACAGAGTGAAGATGTTGTAGTTGTTGGTGGGAGTTCTGTCTCCTGTTGTATGCTTACGTTTCTGTGTTATTTTCTTCTCTTCTAGGTAAGTGCACGAAGTGCTTCTGAATGGTTCTAAGGAGCTCTGGCTGATGCTGTTACAGGGATCGTTCTGGTTTCTCCAAGGAGGAGGAAAACATCAAACTCTCTGAAGGAACAACATCACAACCTGTGAGACAGACGTGCCAATGGTCCCTAAGGAGCAGAAGCATGCTGGGCCCCTAACCCAGAGATCAATGGATCAAAACTATCTTCTGCTGGGCTCTCATTTGATGGTTGGACTGGATGATCTTAGTGGTCTTTTCCAACCTTAATGTTTCTATGATTCTATGATTCCATCTGTCAATCCGTTATTTGTATTTAGCTGTAACCCACAGGCTGCCAGAAAAACGCCATTGTTTTCCTGGTCCCCAGTGACAACTATCCCCTTGAAACCATAGGGCAGCTTGCAGGCCATGCCCTGTCTGCCACCTCCTGATGTTTCCAGTCCTGCTGGGGGTCTCCCCAGAGGGTTAGTGGGTGTTTTCTAGAAGAAAAGCTTAAATATCATCCCCAAAGTATTTGTGACCTTTACTGCTCTTTCTGTCTTGAGATATTCTTGGATGTTTGAGTGTTGCGGCAATCCATATAGTCACTTCTCATAGCTTGCCACTTCAAGTGCAGAGAGCACTTGACCAGGACGAGGTTTTCTAAATTTCTCTTCCTCTGGCTGACTTTTCATTCACCCGGTGGGGGATTGTTTTGAGAACATAGTGACAACTAAGCAAAAGAAAATTCACAGCGACACTTGGGGCAAAGCTCCTTGGCAGTGAGATGAATTGAGCTTCTCAGGGGAAGTCCTGGGAATGCTGTTGTTTGAGACTTTTAAAACTCTGTAGGTCAGAAATCGCAGGGAACAGTTCTTTGCTGGCAAATGGACATACTGGTGGAGGTGAAGGGTCTGTCTCCTCTCAGCTTTTTTTTATTATTATTATTTATCGTTTTATCAGCATCAGATCATTGATTTCACCTCCACTTCAGTCTTGCTGTATATGCTATACAGTCCATAATAAGCATGATACTAAATGATACGCTTTTGTGCTGATGTGGTGCTTGTTTGTTTCCCAGTGGAACGAGGTGATATAAGCACATACATTAAATATATTTATGACAAATTTCTCATCTATTACTTTTATTTAGAATGGTTTTGAAGTAGTGCAGATTGTGCTGGAAAACAAACATCTTTTTAGAAGTAGACAGCAAATCCAAAAGTATATTTGCATCCTTACTCCTTTATTATTATTATTATTATTATTTTACACAGGCAACTACAAAGCTGCAAGGGAGAAAAAGAGTTCACTGCTTTCATACAGTCAGCACAATAGATTCTGGCTCATCTCTACTTGCTGGAGAATCTCTCTCAGTAAAGAGAGAGACCACAGTAAACTGAAAACAGTGGCCGTGTCCTTTCTTCATTGCCTTGAGTTGGGACAGATTCCCTGGACCTGGGAGACTCTTTGGATCTGCACCTTTAAAGGCTTAGTGCCATAAAGCCAGCAAAGCAATTCAGTATTCATGCACATGGATATTATTAAGCATTTGTTTTTTGTTTACAAAGAGTCCCTCCTCCAGCAAAAAGAGAACAGGGAAAATGAGCATGTTCAGAGGCCAGGGAAAATGTGTTGGGAGGTAAAGGAAACTATCATTTGATTTCTGTGCCCTAGAAAGACCACAGATATATGTGCCTGTACGTGTCACCTGAGAGCTACAGGAGTGTGCTAAATGCCAAGCCCTTGTGTGTTTTAGGAAAGTGTGTCTCTAAAGTGCTTCATGAAAGGAAAATGATACTTACATTAGATAATAATGTCAAATAAGAGATCTCTCTTGAAGTTGAGTGCCTTCGTTCTTGGCAAGCCTGATACTTCTTGTCTTGACTTACTTCAGGGAATATTCTTGCCTGCAGCCTTTTAATTTTCACTGATGTCTATCATTTTTCTACTTTTCCTAGCCTCATAGATAGGTTTCAGCTGGACTTAGCCTAGGTTTCAAATGGGTTTATCTGGCTCAGTCATGTAAAATGTAGCTATGGTGTCCTGCTATTGGACTATATCTATCAACATACTATGAAAGTGAAATTCATAGGGAAGAAGTGCTTTTCAGATGCATGATTCCTTCTTATAGAGATAGATTAGTCTTATTATGTGGAATGCTATTAGACATTTTCTCTTAGGCTTATCTTTCATATCTTCTTTAGCTCTGGTAACCACAGTTAAGATGGCAAAAAAGCCCCTGCTGCTGGAAAACTGTTAGAATACCTTGAGCAAAATACCTTGGGTGTTCTATTTTTATTTTTTATTTTTATCCTTGGCTGCCAGACCTTTTATACTTTTGTTATGGTCCTTCTGAATCAGATGTGTGGCTTGGTTTGCTGTTTCTGAACCTGTTTCCCCAAAGACTGTAATTACCAGGTTGTGTGGGAATCCTAGGGCCTTCAGGAAGCCCTTTATCCTGATCTGTAACCTGCTGGAATTTAGTTAGTGTAATAGTTTGTATCCGTACGCAGTGTAGTCAACTGACTTTATGTCTGATTGTGACCTTCATAGTGAACTGAGCTGACGTATGGTGTTCATGTATGCTGTTTCTTCTTCTGGTTTTGTTTTTTTTTTTTTTTCCTTTCTCAAGTCCTGCACTGTGCCACCCCAGATGGCACCTCCTTTGGGCTCTCCAGTCTCTTGCTGAAGATACAGAAAAGATCTGCCACATTCTTCCAAATGCACTGAAATCAACATCATTAGGTAGCCTAGTGTCTGGTCATGCTTCCATCTAATGATGCTGTACCCTAGAAACAAGCAGACATGAGGAATGAGGCAAGGCTCTGAGAAAGCAGCAGTATGGACTGATCTTAGATCCCATATGGAGAAGTCAGATAAAAGAGTCATAAAGTGGCTTGGAAAATAGTGAACATTTATATACCATAATAAGAGCTGAAGGGTTACAGCCATGTTAGAAAAAGCTTCCAAATTTGGTTACAAGAAGAATGAGAGGTTGCGGGCTATTGAGCTTTCCCTCTTCATTCGTTTCCCATAGTATCCACCAGTTCATTTACTTTTTCTCCTTTTTCTCTGGCATTCTTTGCTTTCACATTCTGTTCTTTGATCTTCTGCCTCGAATGCTAAGTGACTCTTCTGCCCTGCATACTTCTGTGTATTTGCAATTTTTTTTTAATTTATAATAAAGCTAGGGCCTGATTGTCTTTGAAAGTGGATTCTAGCTGGGTTATTTATCAGCTATGTAGATTGCATTTCCTTAATCTAGTTAGCTATTTGGTTTATAAAGACATATTGCATGCAGTCAGTGGGTAATGCTGTTATAAACTACACTGCATAGAATTTCCATTTCTTGTCTGCTGTTTTAGGAACAGATGTGAAAAATTTCATCCTGATCCAGTGGCTTTCGCTGTTGCTGTTTTCTCTTGAGAGTATCAGGCACTCTTCTCCCTATCTGGCTTTCTGTTTTCTAAATGCTCTTCTTCTATGGATTGGTTTAGTTAAATCCTCTGCTGCGTGGACTTGCTGGCATGGGCTCTCTTGAAGTCACTAAGATGAGCACAGTGCTCCTGAGAATGAAGGACTGCTTGCATTGGCAGGTGACTTCAAATGCTTATGCTGAGTGCAATACGTACTAAGTTTTACCCTAAATTATAGCAGCAGGTCCCTCTTGACACCTCAAAACTGAATTTAATTTGGTGATTACGGTCCAACTCGACTTCTAATATTAGCCAATTGTCATGTGAACCTGATAGTGATTTTGTTTAGGATTTAATACACTAACTCACTAAATCCCCAGATTGTATGAAGACAAGAGAAGATGTTTTGAGCATCTTGCTACATAATAGTCAGTTTTGTCCAGTGCTGTCAACATTACCAATAGAATGTGCTCAATGTGAGTCAAAAGGAGCCTACTCTGTGGCACAGTATCAGAGCTTTTATGGGCCCCTAGAGAGTGTGGTATTTTGAAACACTGGCAAGTCTCATAAGACAATAATATGCTGTCTTTCAAGTGCCTCTCTGCAGCGGTCTGTGTGTGCTGGTGGAACAAATCCAGTCAGGAGCTCTCTTGGTGCTGTCCTTTCATCTGGTGATAAAATAACAGTCTCCAGATGTCTGCCGTGGTGGTGTTTGAGTAAAGGGGAAAAGGAACCAGCGGACAAGAGAACCTTTGATACAGAGATGCTAAACTTAGGAGTGGGACCTTCATTCTTGTCTCCTGGGCATGGGTCCAGGTGAGCACATGTAGGTGGAGCAGAATGCAAATTGTCTGTGCAGGCAGAGCAATGATCCGAATCTGAGATGATTTGGAGGAGGTGTGTTACAGCAGTTAAGCACAGGACATTTCTTTGCTGGGAGCTGACTTTGATCTTGGAACAGGACTTCTGTGTGAAATGAATTCTGCTAGGTGCTGGTATCTTTCCAATTGAGTGACTCCTGCATGCGGACATGAATGAGGCTGGAGTTCAGCCCACTTTGCAGTTGGGTGCACGTTAACCTGTGTCCTCTCTGTGGGACAGATTTGCCTGGGACTCAGGCTGTACCACACAGCGAAACCATGAAAGTGAGAAGAATTTGGGAATAAACCTAGAAACAGAGGGTTTGCATAACTGACTGTAAAGGCGTGATATCTGCTTGTCTGTCTTGCAAGCCAAAGTTTCTTTCACAAACTCATTTCCCATAGTCTTGTATCCTCTGGTTTCTGTGGCATGTGTGCTTACATCAGTTTATGGGATGGGGGAGATGGTACCTCTTTCCACAGACCTAGTCCAAAAAACCCCTTCTACTTCTGTCTGTCTTGTGCCTTCTGGTATAGACTTTTGGCTCACGGGTACAATAGATGCCTCAGTTAAGTGATCAGACAGAATGACAAATTTCTGAGAATGCTTTTGAGAAACGCGTGAAACTTTCCAGTATGCCTCTGAAGCTATAGTGACTGTAACATGTCCCACACAAACTGCATTTATGTGGATCAAGCTGAATGGAAATACAGCCTCTCCATAAATTATCCCCTCTCCTTTCCTTCTGCATTCGTGCCTGCCTGACTCCCCCAGCTCTTCGCTTTCTCTCTCACTGCCTGCCCTTTGAATACTGTTCAGCAGCATTGTATAGGATGCTAGGCCTGGATGTCTGAGCCGTGGCCATCCATGCCTCTGTTTTACAGATGAAGCCAGACACACTCCACAGTACACTAGGAACGATGAGCCACTCTGTTGTGAGAGGCTGTGCTGTGGGAAGTACCTGCTTTTCTCTGATCCACGCCCCTGCAAACTGTTGTGCCCACCACAATGCCACCGCCAAGAACTCACAGCAAGGTCATTCTGCGCTTGCATTGTCCTCCAGGGAGATCCACATGCCGGCAGAGTTAATTACACTAACAGCCGCAGAAATTATATTGGCCCACCACTGGCCTAGTGAGATGAATATCTCCATTTCTTAGTCACAGGGGGATGTTAATGGTATTTTTATTAACTGGTGACCTGTTGACTGCTATTAGAATATAGATTGTATGCATAAACCAGGTCAGGGTACTGAAGATATGATTATAGAGCAATTACTGTGTCAGCCAGTGTGGCTTCTAATCAGAGCTGGCAAAGAGTCTTTGGAAGCCTGAAAACTGTTTTTGGAGTCCAACAAGAAGAAGCAGCTTTGAATCAAAGTCTGTATTGTGCCCTTACATCTTTCTGGAATTATATGTCTGATTTTCTGTGATTAGGATGGGCAGTCAAGGCAGAAAGAAGTCTAAGAAGGACAGCTTTAGTGGAACACAACAGATTAAGGGAGTTCAAAGTGTGAAAACTTTTTTTCTTTTCTTTTTTTTTCACTATATGGTTTATGTTTATTTCACTGAGCTGTCTGGGGATGCTAATTCTGCTCTTGCCCTTTAAAATGAACTGCAAGGTCATACGGCTGAGTGTCTGGGATGTCAGTAAAAACGATTACACTAATACATGCATTTCATTTGATGAGGGCCATAGCTACACAACCAGATTTAGAAACGCTCCACGTTTGTCAGAACTATTAAAGGGAAAAGAAATGATAAAATGGAGAGCTTGTGCTTTAGATACAGAATCAGGGGCTGACTTTCTCTGAGATGCAGCTGCTCATTCAGAGGTTGAACCGGATGCCTCAGTTCCCAAAGAGTAGCTTTGTTCCACCAGCAGCACCGCTGCTCCCAGTGAAACGACGGGAAGAGGCAGAGGAGCCGCTCTGCAGGAATGAGAATTAGAGGCTCACGTGTGCCTAGGCTGACACTTGTAAACATATTTGTATTCTTTCATTCACGGTCTAGACATGAATGTGCTTGAGGTCACTAGTGCACCTGCCAAATACATGTTATATATCATGTTTTTCTGTGGCGAACATTGGCTTTACTGGAGGGTAGGGCTCAACAATGTTTGTGTGTTTATGATTATTCCAATTCCAAAAAGAAAGAAAAAAGCTCTAAGTCATCTGAGATCTGAGCAGCTGAATAACATCATGGTAATCTGAGGCACAAGCCAGATTTGTATGTCTGGTTCCCAGGTTTATGAAAAGAACAAAGTTGTTGAGATTCAGGAGGAAACAAAATCGTTATAGATTTCATGTGATGATTAACATATAATACGTAGCTTAGAGGGTAAACTCCCTCCCTTCTAGTTTGGAACTGGAATTGAGCTTCTATAGAAAAATAAAATTTGAATGATGAGTCTGTCGCTAGACTGTCTGCACTGAGAGAGTTCAGTTGCATGCTAAACCTTGAGGAGGAGGCATGTTTCTGTTTTTTCCATCACATTTTGAATTATCTCTGCACTTGCCATTGTTATCAATGTGGTTAGTAAGTCCTGAGTATTCTTGAAAATTCATCCATTGATCTTTTGAGATTTGTTCCGATTCTGTCTCCTTTTTTAGCTTGTGAATGAAAAGGACGTATTCTGAGGGGGCAGAAAGAGAAGGTGGGAAGAGCAAGAGATTAATGTGCTTCTTGAACCAAACTCCTCATGAGAGTAAAGGGAAAAATGTTCTTTTGCTGCCAACGCGAGTGTCAATCCGCTGTGAAATTGTGGCGAGTCTTGACATAGTTTTTTTTTGCCTTAAAGTTTATTTTCTGTAGTGTCCTCACGAGAGTGTTTGCTTCTGCTAAATACATAAATAAAAGGATATCATCATTTGTAGTCTGAAACATAAACCATCAAGAATTAGAATGGCACCGAGAGGCCCAATAGCAGTTATTCTTGCAAGCGTTAAAATTTTTTAGCTAATGTCATGATTCTTTAGTGTTTGACTTATTATCTTTGAATACTGAAAGATGCTACTAAGGCAGATTTTCTTTCTTAAACACTTTTTCTCTGACTAACTTCCCATTCCAGCAGCTTGGCATCTATTTAATACTCTGTGTGTCAGAAATTCCCATCTCGGAGATGACTCTATTTCCATCAAAGCGGCAGCCGTACTTTACAATTTCACTTATTAACAGCCTACTGAGATAATTGGGTCTGCCCAGCTCATTAAAAGTAAAATATTGATGTTTTCTTAGGGTGGATGTAATTATCTTGCCCCCCCAGGGAACAGCAGCGTGAAGGAGGGAGGGTGTGGTCTAATACACATCCTGCTATGCACCTGCTTGTGCTTTGCAGTGGAGGAAATTAGGATCTCCTAGCCCCATTACATCGTTAACAATAGGTGAAGACGGGGGAATGCAAGGGAAAATATTTCCATTCTAACCTGAAAAAAAACAAAAAACAAATTGACGTTCTCTTTTTTTTTCCTTCTTTAATTTTATTTAAATCCTGGTTTTAACAGAAGTGTGTCACAGTGTTTCTGTCTGTGGTGGTTTCATGCTGATGGCAGCTCAGCTCCACCACTCCCCTCTCTCTTATTCCCCCTCTTCAGTGCAATGGGGAGAAAATATGATGAAAAAAGGCTCAAGAGCTCCTGGGCTGTGCTCACAGAGGCCACCACCACAGCCACCCCACGACCAAAACCTTGCTATATAAACCCAATATACTAATATACAATACTGTACTATAGTATACTCTCCGTAATATACAGCTGCGAACATTCCATTCCAGGGAGAGATGTCTCCTTTATCTCTCCTTCATGAGGAGCTGCAGTGGTGCAGGTTCCTCTTTACTCCCCGATTTGATGTTACTCAGATGAGACTGATGGAACCAGCTGTACAGGTAAAAAAAAAAAAAAACACTGTCCTACCCTTTTATTTCTGAGTTTCTTCCTCCAGCAATTGTTGATGCCCTGTATTTCTCTCTGTAAGGCACTAGATAGGGCACTCTCAAATCCAGTAGTACTGGTTATCAAGTGTAATATTAAACAGTAATGAATTCTAGCTATCATAGATCTACTGGTGAACAAGGAGTACTGAGATATGGATGTTCTTGTACTCCCATGGCCCAAGTTACCCAGTTTGCCTTGTCCAGCTGCAACTGCAAGATGTTTCAGAGGTGCTGTACAGGCAGTGGACTTTATTTCCCATTGCTGAAAATGGACACAGAGGGATATCAGGAAAAAAATGAAGCACTTTTTCTTCCCCTTTCTTTCTGGTTGTTTTAAATGAGTGCTAGAAGACAACCTCAGAAGATCTGAAATGTCAGAGAACACTGTGTGTGACTTAGATGTTCTCATCGTTCTGTCTTTGGCACATAGAACCTCACCTCTAATTGAAAGTGTGATAAAGGCTCCTAAGTCATTTGGTTGCCAGTGAAGGTATTTTACATAGCTCACATACTTGGTTAAGAAAGTGTTGCAACATCCGATTCTGTGGAGAGGAGACAAACTGCAGTTTTCAAGCCTGGCTGTGGTCTGGCTGTAGGATCACATCAGTTTGTTTCACTTCCAAGATGAGCTGTACCAGCTTAAAAGCTGCAAAAATCTTGATGTGCTCTCTCTTCTGTTAGCAGCACTGCAGAGGCATTTTCTTGTTTTGGAGAAAGCCTCCTGTTCTGCTATGCCACAAATGATGTATATAGCTCTGCAAAATGGCTGGAGGCAGCATTATAATTTTTCAGGTTGCTTCTGCAGTCAACTCTGGAGTGTTTCATATGGAGGTCAGTGATAGATGTCTCTTGAGCAAGAATTAGGAAAATGGAGTAAAACCAGCGGGGCTTGTTCCTCTCATTCTTTAAGTCCATGCTGCCTCAGACTTGGCTAATGCAAAGATGGGCCTCTCTCACCATAAGTGTGACTTAAAAATTGACTGCTTCCAGGATGACAGCCAAAAAAGATAGATTTTTAAGCAGACCAGTTCCTGCTTAGGCAGACTGTGAAATAAATGGCCGTGTTTCTGAAAGAGCTCACCATGTTCTGGCTCTAACTGTCACAGTAGGAATTGCTGGGCCCTGGGCACTTTGGTATATCTGGCCTTTATTTGGATAATGGGAGCCGAGCAGTTTGGAAAAATCTGTCCCTAATTATTGGTGCAGAGCCCTTGAAAATCTGGCCCCAAGCTCTTCTCAAATAAAAATCTGGCCTCATGGGCACAACACTGTCAGAAGCGGTGGCTGGCATAAAGTGCTTCTTATCCTTTTCAGTGATTTTGTCCTCCTGTGAAGTTTCTAATTTATTTTAATTGCTTTAAAACTTTTTAAATGAGGCTATTTAATGGCTAGGATTTTGACTTATGGATCGAAGCTTCACTGCACTCCACATTAAATGGCGTGCATTTCGTTATGCCTAAATTCTATTGTTATGCCTGCCCTTTGTGCTGCCTTTTCATTTTCCAGTTTGGGGGTAGTTACGTTTCTAGGGCTTCCATCTGTCATAATTTAGTGTTTCTTCAGCACTTTTTCTCATCTTAGGAAGCCATTCAGCATGTCCAAATATTGCTTTATGCCTGCGTGGACAATGCTCTCTATCTTAGGAGGCGTCTATTCTGTTTCACAAAGGGAAACATTGCCGTACATCTGAGTGTGGACCGAATGCAACGATGTCTCTTTGAGCCACTGGGTTGTAAAGAGATGAACTCGCTGGCTGTCCTCTCTCAAAGCTTTTCATGAGCCTGACTGTTCCTGGGGGTTTCTTTGCATGGACCACAATTGAGCCTAGTTCTTCCTGTGATTGCTGTTTCACAGAGGGTAGCGCTACGCAGAGCTAAGAATGGAGTTTTGTTGCATTGAAATTCATGTCCCCAGTAGCCATTGGCTGGAGCTAAAAGGCTGAATCCGTGTCTTGTTAATTAAGTCCTCCTGTCTTTCTTTCTTGTTGGAACCATTTTGAATGACGTTTCTCTTGGTCCTGTCTTCTACCTGGGGTGATAGTCTTCTGTGCTCTTCCTAGAAGCAGAAAGAAAGATCCCTTTGACAACACACCTGCCTGAAAGTAGAGAAGGGGAATGGTGTCAAGAGAGCAAAGAGGTAAAAGTGTGATACGGGAAACTAGAACCGGGCCTCTAAGATCATCGCCCATCCCTGATCTTAGAGAAAATGGCTGGAGCTCCCTAGCAGCTGAAGAAGTTGGGACTTTTGCCTCTGTGCTTCTTTAGAATGGTAACATATCCAGCGAAACAATAACTACACAAAGCCAAAAGGGAGGAAACATCCATTCCAGCAGCTGTGGCCAGTGTAGCCACAGAGTTTTTGTGCATCCCTTGCTGAACTGTGGAGTTGTTCCATGCCTCAGTTTCTGTTTGTAGCACAGGAGCCACAAAGCTGGCCTGTCTTTCAGAGCCATTCTGAATGATTTTTGCAGCATTCTTTTCTCTTGTGGTTTTTTTCCCTTGCATTTATAAAATTAGCAGGGGCAATCTGGTAAGAAAGCAGCTTTCATGGGAACCTTTGTGTAGAAGATAGTATAATTTGCTTAATGCAGAGAAGTCTATTGAGACCTATGCCCAGAGCTGTTTTATCAAAAGTGCCACAGATTGCCTGACCAGAGCTACTTCTTGTTTACTGGCCTGGCCAGATGAGATTCCAGTATAGGTTTATGCTGCTGTAGAAACCAACACAGTGAATTTCTAGCTCCAGGGAAGTCAGCTACTACATTCTTCAGTTTCAATGAAACTGAAGTTTCAACTCAATTCCTAGGGAGAGATCCTTTGGGTTATATCCAGTTGTTTGTCAGGTAGGTCCTTCTTGTGTGTTTGGATTTTGGTGAGGGCTTTTTCCCTTCTTGCACAGCCACTGTGCCCAAAGTGGCAGAAGAGCAGATGCTCAGTAGGGACTGAGGTACCAGGAATGCTTTGAAGCTAGTCAGAGGTGCACTTTAACACTTGGGGATGACTGAAATTCGGTAGAAGAGTGTATGCCATTGAGGCAGTAGTGCTGTGTGCTTTCTGGAAAGATGGCCGTTAAGGAAGAGGGGTAAGTCTTTGTATTTTCTCTTTCAGTAGCAGTATCCACTCACTCATATCCACACTGAATTTTAAATGTTTTTAGTGCTTCCTTCCAGTAGCAAGAAACCATGAGCAGAATACAATCTGGAGATGTTTCTCTGCCAGTGTCCTGGAAGTTTTCCTGGGAAAACAAGGTTTGTGTGCTAGGTGAAATTCAGACAGGTGGGTTGTTAGCAGCCCATCAGATACATTCAGCTCATCCTGGTGCATTTATTTATTTAATTAATTATTTTAAAGGCATCTCCTCTCCCCTCTCCATTTAAAATACAAAACAATAATTAAGAGTGCCTGCAGAGGCTCCAGATGGATTAGGGATGTCTCCCAAGAGGTCGGCTGACATTTCTGCTCTCTGAGTGTCTCTGCTCCGCTCCCTCTTCAAGCAGCAAACCTCGATTCCAGCGGCCATCTGATTAAACAACAAAGCATCAGCAAGTACTAAAAGTCACTTCTCTTGGGCCAGGCTGCGCTGACAGCAAGGGCAGAAACAGAAAATGATGAAAGGGGAGGAAGTCTTTTGGTGCAAAACATGTCTCTTGGTACTGCATAGAGAACCGGAAGATGAAATGTTTTCCTTTGTATGATCCTGTCTGGGCTGCTGCTTGCTGTGTCCTAATAGCCTGGATCCTGGCTGCAAGTAGACAGAGGTTTGATTTGTATCCTGTGCACCACTGTGTGTGTGTGTGAGACTGTGCAAATAAGGGCTGTTAACTCCATGATTAGACTCAGTTATCCAAACATTTCTCCATGTGAAACAGTTTTACAGAATTTCCTCTGCAAGACATTACCACACCTCCCTGAACCGTCCTTGCCCCATCTCTCTCTGACAGTCCACTTTGACTGCAAGCTGCAGAGTGCTCACTCCTCTGCCTCTGCTTGCAGTACAACAAAGCCAGTGCTCCCCTGCTGCACTCCCAAGGCTCCCCGCACATGGCTCTGCCCCAGCCCCATCAATGTGACCTTGCCAGACACCAGGCATCACCAGATCAGGCACTGCTTTTCCACACTGGAGCGTGGCATGCTAAGATGGTAACACTGCTCTGACAATTGAATTAGCATCTCTCGTAAACAATGTGCTGGGGGGAGCGGTATGGGACAGGGAGCAGAAATACCTGCTTGAGTTGATGCTTGATGTGCCTGCCCTGTGTGACACGCGGCTCTGGTAATGTGACCAATTTTAGGGCTTTTATCAAGAGTGTTGTTATAGTTGGTATATTTCTTAAAGCCACAGCTCTTGGTGACATGCTATTACACAAAAATCCAACCTGCTGTTATTTTCTTTTCAAAGGAAGTTTCCAGTCCTTCTGGGTGAAAAGGTGGACAGAAGAGATTTATATGAAAAGGAAGGAGAGAGGAAAGAAAATCTGCAGTGTTCTTTTTAAAAAGAAGTTATGCTTTTTAAGGCAAGCGTCCTGCATTTGGAGGAATGTGATAGATTTTTTTTGAATATTTAGAGCCCTTCTTATTAAGGCAGCTTTACCATTTCATCATAGCCCACAATAGTAATTTCTTTTGTGCTACATCTTGGAGCAATTGCCACCAAAATGTGGCCGTTACTGCATTTAGTCCTTGCTGAGGCTAGATGGCTCTGGTTCAGGTATTAGACTGTCTTGACTTTCAGTTTTGAAGCCCTCAGAGCAGGAGACAATTCTTAAGCCACAAGTGAGAGCCCACTCTTTGCTTATGGGAGGCAGTTAGAGCCTTCACCTAGGGGCCTTTGGTCGGCAGGCTGAGCAAGCACAGTTGCTCTGCTTCTTCTCTCTCACATTTGACTTTTAATTTTTGCATCTGAATTATGAAATGCCACCTCCACTAGCCGCTGCCAGGAGCAAGGAGCATTAATATTGATGTTGGAAGGCCCTGCTGCAGAGCAGTACGGTGATTTAAGGGTGAGAATTATCAGGGATAGCATCAGAGTAAATAAATTCAAGGTCCAATTTATTTTTTCTTTCATCTAGCTCCATTTTTTTTTCTTCTTTTTTTTTTTTTTTGTCAAGGCAGGATTAATAAAATAAATTAATTTAAAAGATGGAAAAAAAAAGAGAATCGACAGATTCTGTAAGCTGCTGACTCGATTGGTTTGTAACGCTTCTGCCTTGTTCTTCCCGTTGCTCGTCAGGAGGGAGGCAGCCCCACAGAGCCTGGGTGGCTGGCAGGTTCTGGAGAGGGTTCTTGTGGTGTGGGTAGGAGTACGGAAAAAGGCCAGAATCTGCCTGTTACTTTTCTTTGTCAGAAAATTGAATGAACTGAGCTGATCCTGGGCCTCGTGGTGGAAGCTGTCATGACTACTGCTGTTACCTCTTCTGGTAAACAAGTTGGGGCCTGGCTTCTAAGCTTCCAGCTGCGACAGAGACGATGACATGTCCCTTGTGCTTTGCCTGTGCTGCTGTACAAGGCCCAGGGCTGGGCAGTGAGGTGCAGAGCGGGATGGGCAGTGCGGTGCCCGCAGCACAGCCCCACTGCTCTGCGGTCAGGCAGAGCTGTCAGGCCAGCAGCTTTTACTGGTCCCTCCCCAGGGACCTCACTGAGTCATCCCCTCTCCGTGCCAAGCTGAAGAGTGAAGCGACTGCAGGACCTGCAGTGCTTTGTTTTTGCAGTAAAGTGTGCAGACAGGGCAGCATCATGACACACTGTTCTGTAGAGTTAATGGCTCGTTTTGTTGCTGGTGACTGATGCCAACACTGGGACATTTCCCTACAGAGAAGCTCTGGAGTTGTGAGGGCTCAGCACCACAGTGCAGACCAGTGTCATGCTCGTGGGCCTCCGGGAAATAAATATGACTCAGGTAGGAGGGACTGTTTTTTTGTTTTGTTTTTTTTAAATTTTTTTTCCACAGCAAATGCCAACAATAGATAGAATTATAGAGTAACCAGAGTTGGAAGGGTCCCACAAGGACCATCAAGTCCAACTCCTGGCTCCACACAGCACCACACGATGCAATTACCATTCAGATTTTATTCCCTTAGAAACCAGTGTGTGCAATTGTGGTTCTCCAAGACCCTCCTCTTTTCCATAGGCCATCAAATAGCCATTCCCAGACTTGCCCACATGGTAGCAACAACTACAAATGGATTGGAAAAGACAGTTTGTGGGGGTGCAGATATGTAAACTTTTTTTCCACGGCACTGTCCAGCTTGACATCAAGGCTCTTGCAGCTTTGGGAGAGTTTTACCTTTTTTGCTTCTTAAGAAAGATGTGCTTGCTACTGTGCCTGCCTCAAGCATCTCCCTTCCCTCTGAAGCTTCACTTCTTTTGCCTTCCACAGCTAGGGCATCTCTGCCTCAGATGTTGCTTTTGATGGGATTTTTTTTCCCTTACCCATCTTAGTTTCTTCTGACCCCTATTCTGTTTTTATAATGAGGCCATGTTAATTCACGCTGAGTGCTTATGAGTTTTCTTTAAGCACAGGGAGAGGTCACTGAGAAATGACTGGGGGTGTTTTTTTCTTCCCATGGCTGCTGTTCAGAAGGTCTGATCAATTTATTTCCCTATCACCATCAAACCATTTCCTGGCACAATTAACAGCAGTGCCTTGTGCAGGCATTGTGAAGGGAGAGGAAGAAGGGACCAAATAAACTGCCAGAGGAGATAGGGAGAGGAAGATAGGGTCTGTGAGAAGATAGGTCTGCACCATCAAAGGTCTTCCTACGCAAATACCAGCTGCTTTGTTGTTGTGTGGCAGAGGCCAATGATTTCACACAACGTAACTGGTAAGGGAAAAGCGAATTAAACAGTTATTAGAGAGAGGCAAGTGGTTGGTACCTTGCGGAGGGCTATAAGCAGCTCTGTCAATCTTCTTCATTAATTGAAGACAGGCCTTAAGGGGAGCGCTTTTTTGGGGATGTTTACTTAGTTACATAGAAGGTCCTGTCCCTTAGCAAGTGCCTTGTCATCCTTATTAGCAGTAATACAATAATAATAGTAATAATGCTGACAAATATTACTTCCTCTTGAATGCATCCTCTTGGAGTTGTTTTTATTATTATTATAAAAAAAAATCAGCCTCCTCATGCTGGGCTCTAATTACCATTTTTATGAGAACTGCATATTCTCCTGTTTGTGAAAAAAGATTTGTTTATCAAGGATTTCTCTTCCTGTACTGCATTTTTAAAGTTTTCCTCTTCAACCTTGGCAATAGATGTTGGGGTTTTAGGCTAAATGAGAGACCTGAGTTGCTGGGCTGGATGGAAAGGCGAAAGATCAGATTCCTGGTTAGGATGAATTGTTGCACATCCAGCAGAGGTTCTGATGCTGTACTGCTTCCTGCCATTTGAAACTTTCGCACAAATGGAGAAAAAGAGAGTGAAACAGTTAATCTCTGTGAAACTAAGCGTTTATCCAGACTCAGCAACAAACGTCTCACTCTGATTTGGGGAACTGTTTTGTAAATGAAAAATAAAGCAAGCGTTTTTAGACACCCTCTAACCTGAACTTTCTGTGCCTTAGCTTATTCAGGCAGAGCAGTTCAAATCAGAACAAAAACAGAGAACTCTCTCATGAAAGTGAGTAACCAGAATTATA
Source organism: Numida meleagris (assembly GCF_002078875.1). NCBI lineage: Eukaryota > Metazoa > Chordata > Aves > Galliformes > Numididae > Numida > Numida meleagris. The sequence continues at coordinate 79,728,651 of NC_034409.1, forward strand.
CCTTTTTTCAGATGAGATCTGACCAGTGCTTTTTATAATGACATCTCCATTTCTTTGTCAGTACAGTCGCCCCATGAGGCATTAGTACTCCCAAGTCTGTCTTCTCCATTGTTCTTCCCTACTAACAAGCTCCCCACTTGCATGACAAACTTCTGGTGTAGTTGTTGACCTTGCACTTCATACTTTTCTCATTTCTGTTTGTCCAGTCCTCAAGGTCAGGTGGTTCATTGTTTATATGTCTCAGTCTCCCTCTGCGCTGACAGTGTTTTCCAACTATGTGTCATCAGTTGACTTCAATAGCACTCTCTTACTTTTATGCTAAGATCAATCACGAAAATATTAAATAAAGTTGGTCTCAGTCCTTGAGGAGCTCTATTAATAAATTCCCCTTTCAGCCTGACCAGTTGTCATCTCTTTCATCAATTTCTTATTTGCCTTACAGTTCTTTATTAATGCCATCATCTGCATCGTAACTAATAATTCTCTTTAAGACCCTGGATCCAACGTTTTACTTAAATGTGATAGATTAGTGGACTATATTTCTTTTGTTTGAAAAATCAGTTATCAGAAAAGGCAGTCAGTTTGTTTAGAGCTTTCGCAGAAACCATACAGCATTTCATCCTATTTTCCGCTTACCTTGAAGTTTTTAATTACTTCAGCGTGTATTCCAAAGCCTTGCGTACTGTCGGGATCGTGTAAATAAATCTTTAGTTGCCCAAATCACTTTCTCTTTTTTTCTTGCTTTTTTTTTTTATATTGAGTATTTTGCAGTCACATAATACCCTTCTATTTTGATCGGTGTCCTGAGATCCTTGCAATATTCCTTGTCAGTTCTTTAAACATTCTGGGGTGAAAGTTCTCTTGTTCCACCTACTTGAGTGCGTTATGAACTCAGAGTTTTGCTCCACTCCAGGAATTATTATTTCCATTTTCTCATTCCCATTAGCTATACTGCCCTTGTCCTGTATTCAGTGTCACCATCCATACTTGAAACATTAAGCCAAGTCTTCATTTATTTTTTGGCATACACACAGATCTTCCTCATTCTCTACACCATGCTCACTGCATAGCGCTCCTGCTTAGTTTTTCTTTGCTGTCCTTTTATTAATATGACCAAGGAGTCTTTCTACTACTTCTGTTAATATCATTTGTGAGGTCTTAGCATATCCGGACTTTTGGCAACCATCACTCTATTTGTATGCTTCTGGGCCACAGGGAGAATTCATTTGTTGATTCTTTCTTTTCCTCACAGGTTTTACCCCTGCACCTTCATCCTTTTTACAAGGATTTTTTGTTCCTAGAGCTGTGCTCTATCATTCATGAGAGAGAACAAGCAACGTGTGCGCAGGACATCAGTGCCTGAGTATATTAAAATAAAATTGCAGATTCTCATCAACTTTTCATTACTTCCAATTCACATGTTTTAAAAAGAGGCCATAAACTTCCATATTTAAATAAGCAAGCTTAAACCATAGGTTCAAACTCAGCCTCTACATCTGAAACGTGGAGAAACTTCCAGCAAAATTCCCAACTCTGAAGCTTGGATTTGTGTGTATTTTGAGCATTTGCTTGTGGACTCAATGAGATAGAAATAAATTTTGCCTCTGCTGCTCCAGTAATAGGTGGGTGGAGTTGTCTCATTGTGAATGATACTTCCTTGGACAGATTATAGCTATTGAGGTAGCGAAGGATCAGGAAACCTTGGAATGTGAACAGGTGAGATCAATCCAGACTTCAGTAATACTGGCACTGTGGTGTGCTTGCTCTCCTTCCATACGAAGTGAGAGCAAGGAAGGTGCCTCCCAGATTACTGCTCAGTGAAGATTAGACAAGATGGAGTTTGCTTGGATTTGAGCTTATTTGTATTCATTGGAGTCCTCGACGCCCACCTCAATTCCAGCAACCTAAAAAATAATGGTTACGTTAAAGCTTTCCAGCAAGTGCCCACAACACAGATTATTATCATCTGAGTGACAGAAGGGAAAGAGATGAGGGGGAGGAGAGGCAAGGGGAAGCAGTATCCCGCTGCTGCTGCCTGGATTCACATTGTGCAACACCCCAATAGTCACAAAGGGGGAGTGTTTTTTCCAATAGAAATTTTCCCTAATGGTGAAAGCAGGGTACATGCAGCTGCACGCAAACATTCAGGTGTTCACAAACACTGAATTTAATAGCACACAGCTACCTCAGAACCTGCAGCCACTGTTGTGTCTGTGATAGCAATCATCCAGACTCCCTCATGCAATTAAAATAATAACAGTAATAATTAAAGCAAAATAAAACTGTATGTTCACACATATTACCCGTGGGCTAACCATTTAAAAAGAAAAAAAAAAAACAAAAAAAAAAACAAATCCTCAAGAACAGAAAGATTTAGCATCAATACAGGGTGCATGCTCAAGAGCTGAACCTTACATCTCTTCTTCCCAGGTAGTTTTCCTTTCTTTAATTCTTCATGGTCTGCTCTTTGCTCTTCCGCAACCTATAGTAACTTGAGGCTGTGTATTGCTTGAGGGTACAGGGTCAGCTAGAGCTGTGCCTTTTGAATCACTGAGGGTTATCTGAGTTGTAAGCCGTAGTGTGAAAAAATACATAGACAATTGTGCATTTATCGATATGAGCCCACCTGGGCACATGAGTTCCTTCAGCCCTTCACCCTGAACCCAAAGTCTTGCGCTATACTAAGTTTAATAGTAGCTATTCCCCTCTCTTGTCCTTGGTTAATGAGGGGCTGGTGTAGGATATCCATGCCAAAGAGCCATATTCTGGTGCTTATCTAATGAAAGGGTCAGTACCTCTGTGGCTGGGTTGCCTATGTATGGGGATCTAGTACGGGTTTATGCTCTTGTGTATGTGAGATACACGCTGAAGGCTGCACATGTAACATATGGCCTGTGCCCTTCAGGAGAGCCAGGCTGCGTACCCTGGGGTCCCTAAGATGGCATCAGCTGCCTGTGTTTAGGAAACTGAATCACACCCTGTTTGATTCACGGGAAGACAATGTAGCAGTTTAGTATTAGATCTCAACAAAGCCTGAGTACTCAGCAATGAAAAATGTTTTATAGGGTTAATAGCTGATATCTATGCTTGCACAGAGACAGACATATAACTGCAGTAAAAGCCAACCAAACAGACAGCACATGAAGGCTAATTATCTAAATGCATTTTCCCCTTCTCTGTTTTTATTCGCTACACTTTCAAATAGCAGAGAGAAAAACTGTACACAGAGCTGTTATTTTGACCAGGTTTTGTATCTTCCAGATTTGAGCATGTTGGGCTTTATAGCAATGCTATTTCATTGTCTCAAGCTTCAGTGCCGGTTTATTTGCTTTGCTGCACATTTTGAGGGAGTCTTCTTCTTAACCTCGGAGGCAGCGTGTGTGCTGTTGTAGGGAACAGTGCTAGGGGAACTTTCTAGCTGCCCCTAGATGTAGCAGTGACAAGAAAGTTAATCACTGCTTGATATTAGCATGTTTTTAAGAGATTTGAGGAGATTCATGCACATACGCATGAAATTGTTTGAATGTCTTTTGGCAGTTTGGGGAATGAGAAGTCACAAACTAGATGTAAGGTGCAGACTGCTTGGCACAACTCATTTCACTTCAGGGATGCTTGCTTTGCTTTTGTATGGCACCAGCCCATCCTTGACTTTTTAAACGGGAAGAATGAGCTGTCGGGAAAGTTGAGCTATCCCACCAAAAATGGGAACCGCTGTATAATATCTCTGAGAAATGTTCTTTGTTGAGAAAAAGGTTAATTTTACAGCAGGCCTGTGACATCCGTTCCTAGAGCATCCTGGAGGACTGGCATTCCTCCCACTATGTAACTTCTGATGGATGGACAGGGGAAGGAATTCAGGTCTTGGAGCATCGTTTTCACAGGTGTTTGTTTGTTTGTTTGTTTTCTGCAAATGCTCCTGCTGTATCTCTTAAAAGCAGTTTTTGCCTGGTTGCTGTCACCTCTGCTTGCCACCAGCAGAGTGTGTATGGAGGAGTGAACAAGTGCTCTTCCATCGTCTGTTGTACAGTCCATAACACCAGCTGGAACAGCGTGGTTCTTCAGCTCTGTTTACTCTAGGAGGTCCTTGATTCAACCTCACTCTATTGGCTGTTTCATAGTAATTTTTAAGACAGATGATTCTAGCCTGTCCTATGACTGAACTTGAATGTAATTTCATAGCCTCTGAAGGTGGAAAGTAGGAACATTTAAAACTGATCTTACAAGACGTAGTTCAGGGAACTTCCCTTGAAAAAGGGAGGGAGGGAAAAGGATAAGGACGTACAGTAGGATCATGACAAAAGGAAGCGGGGCTTCTCTTTAGCTGAAGAAGACTCTGGTAGTTGTGTTTAGTTGGCCATTCTTCCTTCTGCTTTCCCTCATAATGGCAATATGAAGGAAGTGAGACTTATCCGCAAGTACGTGGTATTAGTTATGTTCGGCAAACTTCAGTGTAGGATAACAAAAGGCGTGAAGGGATAGCAGATCTTCTTCAAAGAGGACAATGTGTGTGTTTGTATGTATATCTTAGGATACCTTCTCTGAGTACATATTGTTTTCTTTAACATCTAGAATGTCATTTTCAATGAAAGATTATTGAAGACATGAGAGTGCAAGGGAAACAGCACAGTGATACTGCTGATGTCAGCAGTAGGACTGCCATTGTTCCAATGCCTGCCCTTGCTAAGCACCTGTTCAGGCATCAATGGAAATTATTATTTGTTAATAATAATTAGCAATTAATAATAATTAATAGCTAATTAATATTATGTGTATTTCTTCACATGACATCTCTTCCTTTTACTGTTATCCTACACAAATATCTAGGATCCCAGCAGTGTGAGACCACCCTGTACTGTTGAGTGTACACAATACCCCACAGTTTGACCAGAACAGTTATCCCAGTTTATAATTAGGATGCTCCAGTCAAGGAGTTAAAAGACTAATGATATGCCTATGTCTACATAAGCAATATTGCAGACCTGTTGGAGCTCTATAGGGTGAAACATCAGGACTGTGGACCTGACTGCAAAAATTTCAGGGCTGGGGGACGTGTTTTGAATTAGATCTGCCTGAAAATTAAGTACCTTCTAGCAGGTGGAGAACGTTTGATCTGCATCTTATTTTCAGCAGAAAGAAATTAAGTCTATGTGTTCCCAGACTACCCTGCAGTCCAGACTCAGGGAATGGGGATGACCTAGAGATGCACTTCAAAATCTCATTTATGCTATGAACCAAAACACTACTTCCTTGATAGCCTGGGAGATTTTTCCTTTCAAGAATAATGTGGGGAAAGCTGGCTCCTGGAAAGGGGAAATTCTTCAGCAGTATTGTCATTCCTCTATTGACATTCATCACCATCAGTAAATATGATTCTTCTTGGCATTGTAAATATAAGTAGAGATTTCTAGTGATGGTGACCACGTTTCTTGGGTTTTGGAGGAGACTTGCTACTTGAAAATAATGGCCCCACTGGATTTCAGTCATTGCTGTAATGATGAGTTCATGAAGATCTGTTTGGAAGTAAGCTTGATGTAGGCAATGTTGTAAAATAATCCAAATTGGATCCATCTGCAGTGGTAAAGTCTGGAACCTCAAACCTAAATGCCTGTGAACTTTATTTTACAGTTTGAATAAATACCTGCCAAGTTTTGGAAAACTATTCTCTCTGAGCTTTTGAGTTGCAAGCGTAGGTCAGTGCATTGCTTCCATAAAGCATTCACTGGCAGTTCTCCTGGGTTAGTATTGTATTATAACAAGCCTGTCAGCGTTTGAGGCATTTGGATAATGCCCTCAGTAACATACTTTAGCTTTTGGTTGGACCTGAAGTGCTCAGACATTTGGACTTGATGGTCTTTGTAGGTCCCTTCCAACTGAGCTATTCTATTTTTTATCTTCTCACAGCTTGGATGAGGCTCTACCATAAGCAGGTTCATCACTGCAGAAAGTAATGCCAAGATGGCCTGATATGCTGCACCATGTTTCTTCCTGAGACAGTGATGCAATATACCACCATGGTGTGGTGAAAGAGAGTCATCGTGCTACTTAGTGAGACAGCACTGTGTAAAAATCGCAAAGCAATTTGACATAGATGACATGCTTTTCATGTAAAAGTGAGATCTGGTCATGGATGTGCCTGTTCACAAGAATTAGAGATATGAGCATTGTTCCTACTTCATCACTGGGCTGCACCCTCGGCATTCCCTAATTAAATCTTGCAGAAAGAGGCACCAGTGTCGCACAATAATTTTGCTCCATCTCCTTTTATGACCAAAGTTAATAAAAATACAGAAGGACTCCACCTCTTAATTCCTCTTGGTGGCTTTCACCACAGCTGTCCTGTCAGTTTAGGTTAGAGGGATTCTGGGGGGTGTGGGTAAGTGTACCAAAGAGATGGAGTAAAACTCAGTTTAAGACTTGCATAGATTGCAAGGCTTGTCTCTTACACTGTATTTTCTACCACTCTAGTTGCAAAACCCTGAAGAAAGCCATGTTACTGTAATGAAGGATAAATATCTTACAACTGGAAGCATAGGTTTTTAGCTGCAATATTCCAGCAGCAAAATTCCAGCTTAGACTGTTACTCTTCTTGAACTCTTCTAAAAATTTCTAGTAGATACAGAGGTCATCTGCACAATTTCCAGTGATAAGCTTGTTCCATGATGTGGCCCTTAAAGAAACCACTGACATCCTGCTCCAAAGATGACTGCATTTTAGCAGCAGGTGTAAGGAAATGCCAGTATTGTACAGTGTGTATTTAAATCTTCTGAATCCTTCGCGATAAAGTGCAATATAAATGTCTGATGGTAATAGGGTTTGGAAACATTGTCCTTGCTCTATGCCTTGTAGCTGGTTGAATGATTTACTGACTAATTATCTGATAGCAGGTAGCAGTAACTTACCCCCAAAGCACGTATTAGGGATGCTGATAAAAAAGACAGCATTAGCCAGCATGGCTCACCATGATACCTGGAAGGTGGGGATCCTTTTGAAATAATGGTATCAGCCAACGTAACTCTGAAGGCAGGAAGAATCCATACTTTATGTAGTTTGGGAGCAAAACTGTGAGAGTCCAAAGAGAGTAGTTCTTCCCAGTGTTATATTTATACCTGCCTGGTATTAGATGTGGTATTATCTAGTATTATTTGAAAGCTATATTTGACGAGAAAAAAAAAGGCATTAGAGTCACAAACTAAAAATAGATGTTTCATCAAATCAGATTTGGGGGGGTAGAGGGGCCTTGAATTGCCTGTTTTGAACTCTGTGATTCCTTTCTGCCGCTGTTCGTGAAGCAGGCACTTCTGTTAATGACACCAGTGCACAGGTCAGGTATGTTGAAGGAAAATGTGGGGCCACTGCTGAAAGGGGCAGGAACCCATTACCAAGTGAGTTGGGAAAGGAACTTAATACTTTCTTCACCTTAGTCTTTGCTGGTAAGATTTGCCTTCAGGAGTCCCGTGCCTCTGAGATCAGTAGAAGACACCAGCACAGTGAAGACAGGTATGGCGGAGGAGGTTTGGGGATGTTTAAACAAACTGGAGACAAACTAGTCTATGAGACCTGACAGAATGTATCCTTGAGTGCTGAGGGAGGTGGCTGATGCCCTTGTGAAGCCACTCTTTATTACCTTTGAAAGGTGCTGGTGATTGGAGGAGGTTCCTGAAGACTGGGGGAAAAGAAAAAAAAAAAAAAAAGCATCATACTCATCTTCAAGAAGGGCAAGAAGGGATACTCATAGAACTATGGGCTAGTCAACTACACCTCGGTCCCTGGGAAGGTAAAGGAGCAAACAGTCCTGGAAACCCTTTCTAGACCTTGCTTTGGCGTTGTTGATGCAGATTTTCAAAGAAAAGAGTAGGTCAGTGAATGAGTGCATTTTGGGGATCTTGATAATTGATATTGTTTGGTTTTTATTTAGAAAGGCTTTTGACGCTGTCTCTTCATTGACAAACTGGTGAAGTTCAGAAAGGTAGATTAAAAAATGGAACCACTCTTCTCTGTGACAGCCAGTGAAGGTATAAGAGATGGCAGCCACAAACCGCAATACAAGAAATTCCATTTAATTAAAAGAAAAAAAAAAACAAAAACTTTTTAACTGCTAAAGTGCACAAACACTGTAACAGGTTGCCCAGAAAGTTGTTGGAGACATTAAAAATTACTCATGGCTCTGAGCAACCTGCTCAAGTTAACCTTGATGTAGTTAACATAGCAGAGGAACTTTCCAATCTCAGTGATTATTCTGGGAATCTGAATGCTTATGTTTGATGGACAGTAACTGTTTTAGGTTCACAGCTGTAAACAGAGAATGAAGGTGGTTGGTCAGCATCCTGTATGTGAAAGAAAACCAATGGAGACTCCCACTTTTCTTGTAGAAGTTATCTTGAACTCATTTAAAAATGTCTGAATAGCATCTTTTGGCTGCTCACTTTTCCAAACTTCTTTGGCATGAAAGAACCGCCAGCCACATAACAATAAAAAAAAAAAAAAAAACTCTTGGATTTTGGTAGGATTTCCTACTTATCTTCCCAAACATTGATGTAAGCACATAATTTCATTTTTTAAAATGTTTCAGCTCCCATTTGAAAAGTAGGAAGGCAGAATTATGTGTTGGCATAATAGACAATGAAGAGAGAATGCAAAGATGCCCACTTTCCCATTGAATCTCGGATGGATGACTGTATATTGATCCATTTGCATGATGCAAAAGCAGTCCTGTGAAGGAATGCAAAAAGAGTAATTATTTTAGTTCATGCCATACAGATCCTTCTGAGGTATTCCAGTGATTCATTTGCACTCTGAGACAGTCCTCCTGATCTTTAATTGGTAACTTGCTTTTGTGAATTTTGGAATTAAATCTGCTGGGTAGGGCAACAATGTGAAGGTAAGTAGCAGAACCAGCACTGCTATAGGAAAAGCTAAACACTTACAGGGAGGTGAGGGCAATTTGACAGCAGGTTCCTTATCATGCAAATTCTACATGTTCCAGGAAAGAAAAAGTCCACCTTGGTCAATGCTGAAGACAATTTTTTTGCTTTGGCAGTCAGGAGAGGAGCAAACATGTAGTTGTTTCATTTACAAACAGAGCCTGTTTGTTGTTAAGCCACTGCAGAACAATAAACTTCCTGTCTAAATAATTGTCTATTCCCACCACAGCCCTTGTATGCTGAAGAGATACAGGAACTCAAGGTTCTGATAGAAAATATTGATCTTTTGGTTGAGGTCAGCTAGTGGTGATGAGAAAGGAAGGCAGAAGGATGGGAAAGTGTGAGCTCTCTCTGTGTTCTTTTTTTTTTTTTTTTTTTTTCCCCCCAAGAGCATCCACTTGAAGAAAGCACAGGAAATGTCCTTGTTTCATTAGTTCATTGCAAAGCTCTCCCCTTTGCGATTGAGACATTCAGCCTCTTGGGAAAGACAGCTAAACAGAAATCCATTTACCTTTCACGTGTTTTTCATAATTTCCCCTGCTACTTTGGTTAATTAATTATCACCGCTATTTGTGTTTAAACAAGAGGTCTGCCTCCCTCCCTCCTTCAAAGCCCATCTGCTCCTCCATGACCTTGCTGTGAAGTCATCGCACGCTGACTTTGTGAAGCACAAACACTCGCATGGCAACAGACAGCTGTGTCACAAAACCAGAGCTATGACCTCACAGCAGGAGGGGCCAGGCAGCTTCTGGGGAGAGATTTCTCCCACAAACACCGAAGCTTTTGATGATCGCACAGAGGGAGGCAAGACGTTACATCCTGAACAAATGATCTTGCTGTCTGAGTGTTTCTGCTTTAGAAGTTGTCCATCGCTTTAAGTCGCCTTCTTCAAAGAGCCTTTTTTGACTTGCATGTTTCTCGTGCAAGGGGAATGGCTTCTCCCTCAGATCTCATCTCAGAAGACATCATCAGGAAGAAAGAGGGGACGGATGTAATCACAGAGATGGGCCTGGGTTTCTAAAAAAGCCATGTAGTTTTCTGGATCCAAATTTTCATTTGTTCAGCTTGGACAAACAAACCTAACTCTTGAGAGGCGGTCTGAGCTTTATTCTGATTGCACGTGGATTTCTATCTCAGTCTGCCCCCGCCCAAAAAGCCTATCTTATGAATGAGATCGGATGTTCCTGTATAGAGCAATCTAGCAATGAAAGATTTCCTCTATAAACATATTTGCATGACTGGATGGGAAGTGGAAATTGAGTCTCATGATCACAAAGCATTTTTAATGTAGATACAGCAAGACACATCAAAGCTGAATAACATATAAGTGGTACTCCACAAGCAATCTGCAGAAACTGCCTCAGTATGTATTGATTGTGAGGGTACAGAAGATGTGGCTTGATCAGTCTGTTGCTATCTTCATCCTTGGCTGATTGCTTGGTTGTTCCATGAAATGGCAGTCTTCAAATCTGAACACCTCCTTCGTTAACTAAAAGTAGCCAGTGTTTCAATATCATTCATTACTGTTTATTGCCTGAGAACAATTTATAGCATGGTTTGCTACTGTGATGGGCTAATCGGGTTGAACTAACTCTACCCTTTGGATCTATTACATGATAATGCCGTGCTTGCTTACAGCATGCATGATGGGGCCCCACTGATGTGACCCACAGCAAACCATTTACTTTTCTCGAGTCCATTTTCTTTTATGATAGCACCTACGTAACACCTTGCCTTCACCACAGCCTTAGACAGGTAGCAGTCAGCAACCTTAGCAACCCCATTTCACAAATAAGGATACTGAGTCACAGTGAGTGGAAGCGACTTCTTACAGTTCCTCTATCTGCTCCCAAACTAGAGGGAAAAAAAGAAAAAAAAAAAAAAAGCCTGCACAAACTGCATGTTTGTTATCCAAATGCCAAAGTGCCACCTTCCACTTCTGATATTATCTGGGGGACTGGGGATTTGGTAGGAGAGAGAGAAAAGAAGATTGAAAGGAGAGATGTCAGTTTACACTGGGATTGTTTTTCAGCACTTTAGGGAAACAAAGGGACTTGTTGCAAAATTTTAAGATTTGTCTAGTCAATAGGTGGAGGCTGAATCTAAGGGAAAATCAAACCCTTTGTGTCCCATTGAATGGCTCTCACCCAAGTATCATTTCACTTCGTGTCTGATTTGTCCTTGGCATCCCCTCCAGCAGCTGCAGCTGTTTGCTTTGAGTCCCATCTGATTCCCTCTTTATGTCTTCTCATCTGGATCACTTCTTATGTGCTGCTTGAGAATGAACCATTTCCCATCATTTGCCAGTATCCCGATGTATGTGACCTCTCCTCTATACACAGACTTTCCTTTCCATGTTGGCTTTGCTTACTTGAATGTTTGGACGTGTGTACATGCATAACACATAGAAAATATTGATTTTTTGCTTGAGGTCAACTAGTGATTATGAGAAAGGAAGGGAAGTATCTCCCTAGGTGTTAAAGCAGGCTTTTCTGTTTTGCACTAACGGTGTATTTGGTTGTGTTGAATTTATGGTCTTGCAAAAGTAGTTTTCTTGGACTCCACCACCCTACATAGTATGGAAAGATTATTGCTCTCAAATCTGGAGATCTAAGACCTTCTTATCATTGTAATAGAATAACTGATGGAATCCTGTAAGAAACTGGCCTTTCTGTTTTGCCACACAGTCCGTCTGCAGGTTGTTCCTTTGTTCTGGTGTCATATTCAACAGAGGACCATGGAGAGGCTTGTTGGGGGACAGCAGTAATGTTATACTTAAGTATGCTTTAAAAAAAGAAAAAGGGCAAGAAGTTTCTTTAGTTTGGCATCTTCTATCAGAGGCAAGATAATAGAATTTCTAAACCCATTGATTTTATGGCATTAAGAATCTGCTTGATAAGTCAGTCTCTGTACACTGGTGATCACTATCTCCAGCTTTATAAGCAGTACTGTCCCCATTTCATTTTCAATAAGAAATTGAGGGAGACTTAGCTTTGCTGAAAACTGTGGAGAAAATAAGTAGCATAAAATCTCTGTGCAGTTGGGCTATGGCACAGCTATTTATTATTAAATACTGTAGGGGTCAGAGAGAAACAATGTTGGAGGAAGCGTGAGCAAAGAATTGTTAATGAAGCCCCAGGCAGTGCTGGGGCCCTAGGGCAGGAGCAGTGCTGGTGGTGCTCCAGCAGCACCTCTCCAGTGGCAACCTCCCAGGGATCGGCAGGGGGTTTTCTTACGGGGGTACAGCAGGGAAAGGGGCAGGAACTGGGGCAGTGGGGAGATCCCTACAGTCCTGCAGATGTGAAGCTTCCACTGTACTGAAGCTCTTCACAGCTCCAGGGAAAAAGGATTGTGTTCCCAAACCCCCTTGCTAAGACTCTGAAAAAGAAAGGGAATAAATGAGGGTGAGTGGAGTTGCAAGCAGGCCCACGGCGTTGCCAGGTAGCTTGGCCGGAGAGATGCGCAACATCCCGTTCCAAATGCTGCCTCCCTCCATGGGGCTGTCCAAGTCTGTTTTCTACTTGGCTGGTTGTGCTATTGAGTCCCATTTGGAAGGATTCACGTGTGACTTAAGACTGTCCTCTAGATGTCTGACTCTGTCCTCTACAACATAAATAATGCAAAAACAAACATGCCAAACAGTAACCTTCACTTGTCTCCCTGACACTGCTGGAGGGAGGGAGGGAAGGAAGGAGCGAGTGTGAGTAAGTGAATGAGCAAACTGCGTGCTAGGCAGGCAGGGGACTGGCAAGGAGAGGCAAGGAACGGTGCAAGGAACTGTGAGAGCAATTAGATCTACTCTCCAGCCCAGCTCCACTGTTGTAGATGCTGCTGCCGACTGAAGCAGTGTGCTTGGCAGACGAGGCCAGGGAAGCATCCGTCCCCAGGCTGGCGTGGAGCAACCCTGCACACAGTGCAGGATGTAGGGGAAGATTCAGCAGCCTCCCTCCTGCTCATTTCTGTTCAATGTTGGCCATTGCTGGATATGAGTGAAGGCACTGGTACTTCTTGAGTTCAAGTCTTCATTGTGCAGTTTGGCAGTCCGAGTAGCCTCCAGCAAGTTAGTTAACATTGCACAGTGCGTGCTCCCTTCCCTGTGCCCCCTTCTTAAGCCCCAGGTCTCTAAAGTGGAGAAGAGATTCCCTTTTTCCTATTGAATGTACTTGTGATGCAAGTATTCATTAATTGCAGATACAGTCGTACGCAGCTCGCATGCTAAAGCACTATCAGCTTTGTGTGGAAGACAAATGCACGCAGACTTAAAAAGCTGAGATTTTTATCTATCTCTCCTCGCATGGAAAATATGCAGCAAGTTGTCCTCATCCAGGGACTTGGTAATGAAGAAAAAACCTTCTATCTCTGTTTCCTCTCCCTGAGACAGGAGGAGGTAGGGAACTGGCCTGCATGTTCCTTCCAAAGACAAGGGCTTCCCCATTCCAGCAGTGGAATGTTTCTGTCAGGTTAAAAACTGTGAAGCTTTCTCCATTTGTATGTGGAAGAAAAGCAGAGGCGTTTTTCTTCTTCTGGTACCTTGAAATTTCGTGGGGGGGGAGGTTCTAGGGAAGAATGTCAAAAATAAAGGTTTTGGACAGAGAGAAAGTATTCCCTCTGTGTAACTAAAATACTCTGTCATGGAATTGTGGGTGAGTGGAGTCATGAGGATCTCCTAAAGATGAGTGCACCTAGGGAGAGCACACACTGAGGGGATCGTGGAATGTAAGCTTGCCTTTCAAAGAATGAAAGCACAGTGATTCATTCAGGTTGGCACAGGCTTGAACCTGATGGATTGGAACGGGACATGTGGGACGGTCTCTTGCTGCAAGGGAGCCACCTGGACAGATGGTGAAAGCCAGGCCCCAGTTCATCTTCTGATCAGAGTCCAGCAGCCAGGCAGGTAGCTCTCTGTAAACCAACTGTGAGGCAGGCAAGAGGAGAGAATGACACACAGGGAAATGCAGAGAAGGGCTTCAGCCTGATAATCTTGGCATCAAGGAGTCTTTGGAGAGGGGGCTGTCCTGCTCCCAGTGGACTCTAGGCTGAAGGAAATCCAAGTTTCTGAGCATTTACTGATCAGATGGCACTGCTTAAGCATAAAACCAGAAACCTTTTGTTTTGAGGAGTACAGAAGACAACACTGCAGGAACAAAGCAGGTGAGATTGCTGGCATGCAGGAGCGCTGGGTAACTAGCTGCCTTGGAAGCGAGCTATTGTGGGCTGATTCCCTAGGTACCACTGCCCCTATTCTGCTGAGCTGTATTTGCACAGAGCCAGTTCCAAGCCGTCATCTTTGCACTCAGAACCTGCCTCCCCATCTGCTCACCTGCCGTCCATCACTGCCTACACTCTAGGATTAATGTTCCCAGCCCTGCATGCCAGCAGTCTGACTCCCTCAAGCTTCTGTAGCTTACTTTCTTGAGGATGAGAGCAACTGTTCTCCTATCCCACTGTTCAGTACACACCAACTCAATCTCTGTCATACTCGCACACTCTTGTGCATATATGCATGCGCACACAGGCGCACACACACACATTTAAGCCAAAAAAACTTGGGCTTGTTGCGTTGCTCGCAGCATTAAAAGAGGTGTTTGCTTCAGCAATGCGATTATCCCATGTGTAAGGAATTTTCTCTTCATTTTTCTTCCTTGGTTGGAGGAAGGCAATTCTATGCAGAGCTTGCAAAAATTTGTTTGCGTCTTTCTTTATTAATGGTGAGCGGAATGTTGTCTCTAGTGTGTGACAGGAAAGCCTGAGCCATTATTTAAAATTTTTATTTAAAAAGCAACAACAATCACAGAAACCTCACAAAAGAATGTCTGCTTCTTACCAACATAGATCATCATCATCTTATAGCTATACGCAGAATAACCCATTTCCCCTCAGCCCTGTGCCCTGATGGGACTCAGTTCCTAAAAAAAATGGGATTTACGATTCACACAGGTTTTTAATATACCATCAGAATGCTGCTGTGTCTGAAAAGCTGGGACGCTTACTTTGGATCCCAGCAGACCTTCTCAATATCTGCAATATTGACTTGCAGATGAAAACTACCATGTGCCATTAAAATAAAGAAAGATGCTGAGCCTTGTCACCATACAGTTGCAGGGCAGAAGCATCAGGCTGTAACACAGCAGTGGTGGCAGGGGATTTACAAGCCTGGCAGAGTGTCTTCGGGCCTCTGATTCCTCCTTGGCTGGACAGGAGCTGTTCATGTGCACAGTTGTGCTCAATGCATGGCGTAAGCCTGTGTCACTGATACATGCAACTAGACAGTGTGTGCACTGCACTATGATTTAGCTAAGCACATTGCATCCTGGGGTGTTTAAATAAAAAGCTTTGATGCAAATTTCATGTAGAGCTCAGACCCATGGTTAAAATGATCATGGTTTTACTGTTGGCTGCAGTTTTCTCATTTCCCACGTGTAGACTCTTAGCTAGAGCTGGGATAGAAAATGGAGAAGTGCTGCATGTGATGGAACTAGAGCCTGATTTTTAGCTTTTGCAGCGTTTTAATAATACCTCTTTTCAGCCTTGGAAACAAAACAGAACTTAATCACCCTCTTTGACTTCACTGCAGGTTCAAGACAAATGTTTCTGATAAACTGTTTTCAGAGTCCAGGAATGGGTTAGAAACAGGAAAGATAATTAAGGTGGAGTGTACTTGAATTAAGAAATAATAAGGAAAGAAAGGAGTCTCTGTGCATGTGAGATACAAATGTGCCCGTGTGGGAGGGTGCAAATAGCCGCTACTCTCTCTGTGACTGCATGTCTTATCTGCTTGGGTTAATGAGCTGCTGTGGCTTAGGAAGCCACTCAGCATTGCCTTTATGTGCTTATATTCCTGCCCTTGGGGAACTTGATCCAAAGTGGTAGAGTTAAATTGGGCTTTAGACCCTTGTATTTGCTAAGATTATGCCCACAGAGTTGCACAACTTTAGCACAGTCAACTGATTATTTGTGTCAAAGCTATTTATTTTAGTCTTTTATCTAGTTCTTTTCTTGTCCCCATTGTTGCTGCAAAATGAAAGATGTTTGAATTTTTCAAGCTGACCACAGATAGTGCTCCAGGACCTTTATATAAAACTGAAGAAGCAGGAGGAGATTGTAAAGGGAAGCTGATAGCATCCCTCCTCGCAGTTGGCTGCTGGGGCTCAGCACTGACTTCAAGACTGTGTAGCTGAGGCTGGCCCCCTTTTTTTGGTGGCCTTAGACCAAAAATCCTGGTCAACTCTGCAAGAAGACACCAGGGCCAGTCCCTCTTCCATGGGAGCTGCTTTTAAACTGAAACTCTACAGTTCAGTCCTTGTCTGAGCTACATTGTACTAGGAGTGCCTGTCTCTCGCTCAGCCACAGCCATGCCTGGCCATGCACACCTGCATCTTGGCCACATCCCCAGGATCCGTGTCTGATGCCGGATGCTCTCATCAGGCTGGATCCTGCTTCTTTCTTCAGGGTGCCTGAACACAGAGATGTCGAGGCCTAAGATGCACACTGATGCTGGACCAGAATGAAAAAATAGATTCAATTATGTATGTGATAGTAAGTATGCTGAGGCAAGCTCACAGCTGCACTCTCCAAACTCAGCTGTCTGTCCTGTATCTTGCTGTGTTGAGGGCTGTGCAACAGAGGTACTGGGATAGGTTGGCTGTCTGTCTCACTGATGAGAGCCAGGCTCATTGTGAGTTGTCTGCATTGCTTGCTATGAGATAAGTAACATATTGTAGCATATACGACTGTTCCAGCTGGGCAGAGGACTGATACTCAGCTGGATGAGATCATTAGGAGCACAAGCAATGGCTACCTGGACCTTCAGTCCTGTGAGAAATGCAATGTTGTGGCATGGATCTCATTTAACAGTGAGCTGATCAAAAACTCTTTAGATACCTCTTAAGTGCTAACATTTGAGCAGGCATTTTTCTCCCCAGCCAAGACAAGTGAGTCAGAATAAACAAACATGTCTTTAAGTGGCAAATATTCTGATGAAGGAGTGAGGAAAAATGTGAAAGCTTGCTTCAGGTTCAGTTTCCAGATCTCCCAGCCTCTTCAGGTCCTCATGGAAGCTGTGACCCAGGGCCTACCACATACTTGTTCTCTCCTCAGGGCTTCATACCCCATCAGACTACATCTTCCATAGAGCATTAGAGCATTATCTTTAGTCTAAGTTATCAGAGAGAACATTTTTATTTCATCAAAACTTCATTTTCCAAAGGAAAAATGTTTCGGTCAAACTTAGTGATGATTATGCAGCCAAGCACAAGGAGTATAAACAAAACAAAATGTATTTTCACTATGCATAGTTTTTCATTCTAGATTAAAGTGAACAACCAGAAAGAATATTGGTCTTCCATGAGAGAGCAATGTATTGTTGAGTCTGTGGTAAGAAGATGCAGCAACTCTGAAAATAAAATGGCCGTTGGAGAGAATTTTGGAAACATTTTTAAGAGGAAATACGCAGAAAGCAAAGAAGCAAGAATTTCATGCTTCTTCCACCATAATAATAATACTTTGCCCAGTGCGTATGCTTTACTACTCACTGCAGCCAAGAGCGAAATTCCCTGCCCGCCAAACAAAATCAGAAAAAGGCAAGACTGGCTTTGCAGGCAGGAAAACTTCACAAGTGCATCCATCAAATCCTGCAATGGGACCAGTGAAGCACACAGGCTGCAAGGCATCAGTAATGAGAACAGGAGAATAAAAACCCTCAGCAGTATGGGCTCAATAATTAATCAAAGCTGAAAATCTTTCTAACGAAGGCGGCAGCAGCCCCAGCAAAACAAAAAGAGAGCATTTAAGGAGTTAGGGGTCTGAAAAAGAAAGGAGTTCTCACAAAAGTTATCAGTAAATGGGGAAGGAATGGCTGCAGCACTTCTCTTCCTGAGAAGAGATGCAATTGCTCTACCAGCAATGAAGCTGGTATAGCAATAGATAAGAATCTTCTTGATTTTCCATGATCTGATCCATATGAGCGTCTTTACTGGTAGCTAGCTACTAGCATAAGAAAGAGGTCATTCTACAAAAGAAAAGTTCTGCTCTGGGAGCCTGCATCCTAGAGATGTCTCTGGTTTTCAGGGTGACACCATGAATGTGTTTCTCAAAGTCCCTATTCTAATGTATATAGTTGTCTGGCAAAATTCCCAGATCGAGTCTCCAGACTTACTTAATTATGAATCAAAGCCTTAATATATACCTTGTGCTTCTACCTCTTTCAAACTGAGGACCTCCGGTTACTCCTTGCACCGGAGGAGGGAAGTGCTTCATACAGTTGGCTGTGAGTGGTAGATGCACTGTAGCTGTAGCAAATATGAAATAGGAGCCTTGTAATCCTGACTCCCATGCACATTTTGAGCCTCAGTGCGGGTGTGTGAGGGTTTCCAAGGCCATAGAAAAGCAAGCTGAAAGTCACAGCAGAGTTTTCACTAAGCACTTGAAACTTTTCTGCCCTATGGTTTGATGCTTCTTTGAAGGCATAGACCAAGATAATACAGAGATGGCTTCTGTGTAGAAGCCGAGCTTCATCTAAGTCAAGTGGGTGTGTTAGCAAGAATGCTTTTCTGTGATGGTGAAAAATATTTGTCCAACTGCCTGCACTCCACTGTACGTTTTTGTAATGCACATGCCAAGGGGACTGCAGTTCCCTTTCTGGTAATGAGCCCTTACAACTGAAGAAGTGCCCATTGGTTGAGAACTTGGCAGCAAACCTGCTCAGGAAAACAGGTATCGAGAGAGACATTACCATTATCTACCACTCTCTTCTCCATCTGTCTCTTGGACGCATGGCCCATTTCAAAGTCTTTGATCTGGTGTTCAGAATCATGAGAGAGCTACTAGTTTCTCTGTGAGGTTGTATCATTTCTGTATGTAGCCTTGTGATACGCTGATCAGGTAGAGTGACACAGGTGGCACAGCAGTCCCACTAACTGAATCCATACTGGAGTTCTCTGCTGCATAAAGTAAAGATTACTAAATCCTTGGTCTGCCAAAGCTAACTGTGGCATCTGAGTCTTTGTGTCACCTCCCCACACTGGGACCTTTGTATTTAATCTTATGCTTCCCTCCTGAAAAGCACACCCTTTTTTTTTTTCCCCCCAGCAGAAGAAGAAAGCATCGCTGTTGATGTTTACACTAACTAGAAACAAGCAAATAAAAGTGGGGATGGGGTCAAATTAGAACTGATAGATAAAATGGATTGGGAAGATAGATGGAAACCAAATTAGCTGTGAAGCCAGTGTCAAATAGAATAGAAAATCATTTCCACCCAATAGCCAGCTGAAAGATTTAGCAAGACAAGAAGGAAATAATCAAGATTGCCTAATTGCCAAGTAACCTTTCAGTCTTTCTTTTACTCCTTTTCTTCCCTGATACAATCTGTCTCAGATTCCTCTATTAAAACGGAGAAAAACATCTTTTGATGTGGTCTGCAATGTGAACTGCAAGACAGGCTCACAGAAACTCCTTCTGAAAGAAAGGTCCTTTATGTAAAGCTATCTCCCATGTGCCATACAGCTGCCTCATGAGATTTTTGGCTAAAGGAAAGAAAAGACAACATGCCAGCAAATACTATGTATGCTGTTCCCTTCTGGGTTGGCTCTGTTATCTAGCATGTCACATACAAAGTTTGATATGCAAACAGTTGGTGAAGAATTAAGTAAATAGCAGGGATATATGGGGTGCACTTTCTCTCCATGAATTGCTGATAATCCCTTCCTGGAGGTGGAAAGGGAGAGCTTTGAGGAGCTGAAGAACAGCTTTGTAATTAGTGAGAGCCTCTGGCCACATTGAGAAGTAGTGTTCAACAGCAGTGTTCTTGGAGAAAGCAAAATTTATACAGCGTTGCTGTGATGGAAATCTGTTCCTACAAGCCTTGCAAGAGGGGTCTATCATATGTTTCAATTTTTTCTAAAGGACTTAAAGGTATGTAAAGGCTATAACGTATTCCGTTGGCAGAAGAAGTAGGTAAAGAGCTGTGTGTGTCAGGAGATTGATAATAGCCTGCCTGGATTTTCCTGCAGGTGACTTGTTCAAACCTCAAGTAGAAAAACTGTTAGAGGTGCCTCTCAGAAGCAGGCTTACTTTTCCTAGCAGTGCATATTGAATGTTAGTGTTCAAGTCCCTTAGAAGCAGGCTCTCTAGATTCCTGCAATCTGTGAAGATAACAGGTGATGCCAGTAGGAGTCAGGCACCATGTAGATGTTGAGTGCCCATACATATTCCATGATCTATGTACTTTTCTTCCTCCCACCCTGTTAGGTGAGGGAAAACTGCCTGGCTGGTGGTCGCTCTGTGCTCGTTCAAAGCACAATACCAGGAAAAGCCAGACTTGAATGCTGAGCGCTGAAGAGAGCTGTACATATTGGGTTACAGCTCCATCTGGGAAGGCTGTCCACATTTTCCAGCTTCAGTGGGGTGACAACTACCTGCTCTCCACAGAGGAGGAGGCTTTGGCCACAGGCTCTCGGGTGGTGGAGGAGCAAGTCTGGAGCTCTTGCTGGGCTTCTGTGTAAATGCCAAATGTTATTTCTGATTGACTGAATACTTCCTTTGAAGTAGGAAAGACGGCAAAATGTATGTTAGACTCTATGTTTCTCCTAGGCAGACATATATGATACTTTCATTTCTTTTTGTAACTTAAAAAGAATAGAAAGCTCCCTTGAGAACATCTTGGTTGTGTTCAGGGCTCAGATTAGCTTTTAAGTTTTTCTTCATTACTGAAAACAGTAACAATGCCTTGACAAAAGGCGTGATGTTACCAACTGTGGTAAATAGAAAGTTAAAATAAATCTCCGTGGTTCAGACCTGAGTGCCTCTGAAAGGCACGGAGGTAAAGACGAAGTGCTTGGCCTTTTCGGCAAGGTTGGAGCAAAGATTCTGCAATAAATGTTTCCCAGTCAGCACTGCTCTAAGTCCTGTCTGAGCTGAGTCTTCAGGGTGGTTGTCTAAGCAGGTATTTTGCTGGGATTGTTGAGATGACAGGATCTTAGAGGCCTACACCATCTCAATGCACCAGTTTGCAGAGCTGTGTGGATGGTTTATCACTGCTATGAAAGGCTATAAACCCATTTGCTTACTGTGGCCATTACATCAAATAAAACTACATGAAAGTGTTAACTTTTTCACTCAAATTTTACTTAAGTTGATACTGAGACAGCGCTGGTGGCCACAGGGGTAACAGTGGGGCCTTGACTGGGCCTCCTTAAAATGCTTCCTCTGAGTCCCTCAGGACAGGGCCAGAAGAGACAAAAGCTGCTGCACATCAAGAAACTGTGTTTCCCAGAATTGAAGCAGGTGAAGGAGGCATCTGTGCTGATAGTAAAGGCAGTCTGTGAACTAGTGCTGTGTTTCTGCCAGGAGCCAGAAAGGCCTATTCTTAAAGTAAGTACGTGTTCTGAGAACCTGGTTTAATTTTTTCTCCCTCAGGGAGGTTGCTTTGAAGAAGAGAAAAGTGCTTTTACAGCAGAGTTGCAAGCAAATCCTTTCCCTTCAGTGTCATTTCCTACTTGTTGAGAAAGAGAGAGCAGTTCTGGGGAAAGGAACATTGAAATCATCTTCTAAATCACTTTGGTTATGGATCTCTTCGGTATTGTATGAAAACCTGGTGTAAATACACCATTAAGAACAGGTCTGGTTGCAAACAGGCCACACATAGCCGATGTATTCAGATCAAATGGGTATAGCGAAAGCTTTAAGTAAGTAGCAGATAAAGGGGGAAAATGCCTATTAAATAAATAAGCACACACACAAAGACATGTTCAAAGCAAGCAAGAGGAAAATCTCGTGTGACTCTCATGGGAAATAATAGCATTACTGTAGGAGACTAGGCAGAGGAATGAGGCTAATAAATGAGAAATATCTAGTATATCAATTCTATGCCCCAGCAGTGAATTGTGCTGTTTTATGCTGCAACTAAGGCTGTGGATTTTATTTATTTATTAACATAAAGAATCAAAATAAATACTGAAGATTCAGGGAGGAGGTGTGAGCTGAATCCATTTCTTCAAAGTTATACTAACACAAATGTGTGGAGAATGGCAAGTACTGGTGACTATCGGATCTACAGAAGACCTTTCCACTTCAAGCTTTATGCCATGCAGTGACAGTAACATAAGAAAACCTGCCTCAGTTTTCCAAGAGTGTAAGTCTGAGTGATGTAGTAAAAGTATAACAGTGTCAAAGGCACCTTTGCCAGACAGAATAACTAGTTTGTATAAGCTTTTTTTTTTTTTTTTTTTTTTTGCTGAGATCCCATTTACTGCCTATATGTTGTTTTAACTTGGCCAGGAAACAGTTATAAGTGGCAATATAATGCATCTGTTATCTGATAAGGACATAGTGAATTCAGTTTGCACAACGCAGAGTCAAGCGAGGCAGCTAAAAACTATCAAGAGGGTGAAAAATAAAGTAGCAGAATGGTTTTTTTCTTCAACCTTACAGACTTCTTAGGATTTGTCTAGTTCTTATTTTTCTGCTAGAGGGCTCATGTCACCTACCATTGTGCACGGCAGGTATATAAATTACATCCACCTAAATGATCACTGAAAGAAATGGCAGCATTTGCCCATTTTTAATATTTTACAGCTTAGCTTAGATGAAATCCACAAATTAAGAATGAATATTTAGTTTAAACTCGCCTTTCTTGTAAACATGCATTATAATAAAACCCTTAAAGGCAGTATAATAACATATCCATTCTCAAATAACACCACGCAAGACATTCATATTTTTCTGTGAGATTTGACAAATGTGTAGGATCTTGCAGCTGTTCAGTATTCTGGTTATTTCAGACAAACAGAGCTTAATGATGGTTTCTTATGAGAAAAGTATCTGAACAATGCATCATGGATGAAGAGGTATTATAATGGCCATTATAGTGAAAAGACTGTATGTTCTAATGCATACGGAGTTTTGCAGATACGTTGCAAAATCAGCTTATGACAAACCCACGTAGAGTCTTCCTCCCATTGCTATCCATATCACTTTCAGCCCTTGATTTCAAAAAGCGTGGTCCTATAACTTGACATTTTTCTCCATATATGTATTTCAGAGTGATTTTGCTACTAGCATTTAATACAATTAAATGTACTGGATTTCTGTGGTTTAGAGCAGCACTTAATGTAAAAAGCTGCTCTTCCAGAGACTATAGCTGGAAAGCTGTGTGCGTATGACTGCCCCTCTTCTAGGACTTGTTGCATTTCTGTTCTATTTCTGATCTAACACTTATTCAGTCTAAAATTTCACATATCAGCCTCTTACTGTCTCTTAGCTACTGATTTTACCACTATGAAACCAGGCTCTGGCCTATGATAATGTGTAACCCAGGGAGTTTTTGGATTCCTTTCTGTTCATAGTTATGTCCTAGCCTCTTCAAGCACAAATCTTGTGCATTTATACAAGTGAACAAAACATTTTGAGAAAAAAAGAT
Source organism: Numida meleagris (assembly GCF_002078875.1). NCBI lineage: Eukaryota > Metazoa > Chordata > Aves > Galliformes > Numididae > Numida > Numida meleagris. The sequence goes on from NC_034409.1 coordinate 79,751,985, forward strand.
TGTAATTCATGAGCTTTTTATATGAATATGTCTAAGCTGAAATCATGCATCTTATAAAGGGGACTTCAGAAAACCTACCTTATGACAGATTCTGAAGTCTGTTCCTTTTATCAAGAAAATTGTCTTCCTCTTTTTGGTGAATTGCATTTTGCTTTTGCTGTGATGGATCTTTCTGTGCTAAAGATTTTATTATGCTTAAAGAAATTGACTGGGACCAGCATGAGCTGAGGTCAGCCAGGACCAAGTATAACAGTCCCTGCATAATCCTTTGGTATTTAAGGTTAAGTCACCTCATCTACCGTATTACCTTTCCCTTCCTAGAAACAGCCGTCTTTGAGTTAAATCAACATATGCATTCAGAAAATGTCATAAAGATAATCAGTCTTTCATGCTGTGTGCAGAAATTATTTCAGGCTACTTCAAATTTGTCACAGGCTTCTTGGTCGCAGTACATTTAGAGAAGGCGCATCTCTCTCCTTTTTACCCTCAGTGTCAAGAGGACTGAGGATGGGAGACAGGAGCAAGGGCAAGTTTTGGATAGAATTGTATTAATTTGTTGAAATTAGCAGTAAGAGAAACTTTGGAAACCTGTGAATGCAGATAACTTCAGCAGTGCGTATTGAGCCCCAGGGCTGAAATCTATGATTCAGGGGATGCAAAGAAACAGAATATTACTAGCAATTTGAAAAGAAATAGTTGATGTTGTTTTGCTTTGGTTTGGATGTATTGCACGCATAGATAAAAGCTAGCTAGAGTTTGTTGATGGAGTTTGATAACAAATTGCATGTAAGACTCAAATCAGTTTATGCTTCCGCACAAAAAGGTTGGCAAGATGTCACAAACCATACACACTTAATACAACTCTGTGCATCTGTTAATCTAGCTGGTAGCTTGTGAAATTCTACAGTAATAAATTGCTATTGTGAAAATCTACAGTAATAAATTACTATTCAGAAGTGTTTGTAGTCTCAAGGGAAAAAAAGAAACTAAATCTTTTGTTTAAAATATAATGCACAGTGCAGGCAAAATTATTATAATACGTACCTTAAAGAGAAGGTAATTTACTGTTAAAATCTGTCAATTATTACAGTCAAGCATACAAGTATAATAAAATAAGCACAACTGTCAAACACAAAAAAAGAAACCCATGGAAAGGGCAGCTACACATTTGAAGTTTCAGGAAAAAAAAATCAGATACATTTGAGAAATCATTCCTGCTGGTTGTTTAAGGCAGTGATTAAAAAAATGCATGCACAAGTAGAGAATTAAGGCAATACTGCTTAGTTCTAACAGGCACTTTGTGGTGGCAGTGGGGGTTTATTTTTTCTTTTTCTTGCTTGACTATGCACATGTCTAGCTGATTTATGCATCTCCATCTCTGAACCCTATACAGAAGCGGGGAGAAACATTACAATCATGTTGCAGATGGGGTAAATAGAACTGCTTACAATTACAAACCGTACCAGTAGCAGAGCCGAGAAGAGGAACCAGATTTTCTTTCCTCTTTACTTTGAATCCTATGTCCAATTTAGTGAAGGCTGTGGTTCTAAAGTTATATTAAATTAGGTCTCTGATCCCCCCTCTCCCCTGACTTGTGTAAAAATAATAATCCAGACCCTGAGCTGCTAAAATCACTGCAGCTCCATCTGGCCCATTAATGCGTGTGTACATGCCAGTGGACAAGATTGCAAGTTGTTACCTACTCCCTGCCTAACAAACCTGGCAAAAAAACAAGAGTAATAAACACATAAAACTGTCATTAAATTTCCAGCTTAGGTTGCAGAGATTTCTCCCTCTGCAGCACCATGGTGGAGATAATAGGCAAAAATCCACCATTTAATACTCTATCAAGAAATGACTGTTCTTCTGGTGAACGTTGAGTAGAATTCTGTAAGCCTGGAACAAGTAGCCTATGTACTTATTATAAGATTCTTTTCTGAGAGAGCCAGAGAGAGAAAAATCTGTTGGGCTTTATGCAGGTAGTAGGCTCCTAATCTCTTGTCTCTGTAATTTTAATAATGGAATTAATGATGAGATTAGCATAGCCACATCGAGGTGATCTCTCACGTGAAACCAAGAGTGTCATGGCAAAGGGCTGGTCAGCAGGTATGCATGATGATAACTTTTTTTCTATTTTTTTTATTGGGTGTGGGAAAGCAGAGTAAGGGCTCTCTGCTTGAGAGCCTTGTCTCTCTATTCATGAAAGGGCTTGCACCAGTTGGCCCCTCTTGTGAGGCAGCTCTGGGCTCTGATGCAGGGTTGGCCTCCTGTGCCCCAGCAGCAGGAGAGACGTTGAATCCCAGGCGGTGAGGCTCCTACCACACCTCTGCATGGTAAAAGTGATGAATGGCTGTATGAACATCACCGTCTTGCTCTCCAAGTCGAGAGCCAGCATTTCTATCAGGATCTCTCCCTCCAGGCCAGTGAGGAGCAGGGCTCAGATGATGCTGTGCACCAGCACCTTTACTTGCGGCTGTGCTGCTCATCCCTATCTGGGATGTCCCGGCTGCCTGATCCCAGTGGGGTCGGGATAAAGCACAAGTGGCTCTGAGATGGGAGCTGAGATGGGAGCTGAGAGCTGAGGTAGCAGCACCCAGAGCATGTGACTAAGGCTCACCCTATCCACACTCCAGTCCTCAAGCATGCTTTGTTGGAGGCCAGGCACAAACTGCTGGGCTGAGCTGCTGCGACCATGTTAAAGCAGTGTTGGCCACGCAGTCACAGTCCATCACCTGGGGATGTTACAAACCATCACTTGGCCATGTTGCCGAGCATCACCTTCACTCAACCTTCACTAGAGGACATCACCACTCATCCCATAGGGATGCCACAGTCCACTGCTGGGTCATCACAACGAGCCATCCTCACCTGCAGCATGTGCATCAGCAGCACTCCAGACCCAGCAAAAGTTTCTGGGCTTTCCCCAGCACTACTGCCCACTCCATTCCCCACATCTCATGTGCTTGGCATCAGTGTTTCACACCAGTCACCAAGGCCTTGGCCATGTCTTCCCATGGGCCCCACTGGGTCGCTCTGGCCATGGCACACAGCTCCAGGGACGTACAGCAAAGGTTTATTCAATAAAACCTCACACTTCCCTCTGAAGCCTGTAGCCTCAGTGCCTGGGATTTGGCAATATTCAGAAGTGTTTTGCCATGTGGGAAATTAAAATCTGCAAGTACAAAATTGCTTATTTAAAAACAAAGAACAGCAACAAAACCCATGTTAGTTCAATTAAAGGGTCAGTCCAGGGAAGCCATAATAGATTTTTTATTTGATAAGAAGCAAGGGACTGGAAAAAGATACATCTATGTAGCAGGTATTTCTAATTAACCAATGAGAGTAAAGGCACTTGTTCCACTTAATCACGAAGCAACAAAATGGAAAATAGCCCTTCTCAGCTGAAGAATACGCTCTGGAAAACAATCCAGGATGAAGGAGAAGCGTGTGGCATTTCAAGAATATATTCTATTCCCCTTCTTCTCCACCTTCACTATACTCTCTTTGTAATCAAGGCTGCTTCAGCCTAACCAGGTATTTATTTTTAGTTTTGTTCTAGGACTGGCTTAGTGGTTTGTGGTGAGCAGATGGGGATTTGACGTTACATTCTGTTTCAATTGTCTTTCATTGAAATTAATTGAAATAATGATCCTCTTTATTGATATAACTCCTGTTTCTAGAAGTGTCCTACTGTAAGAGCATTAGAATCTAAAGAATTTAGAATCATGTATCTCAGTATAGGATTAACACTCGACATGGTCCTTGAAAAATGTCTTGGATTCAGGCAGCACAATACTTGAGAACTCAAGAAGAATTTTGCATCTTACTGTTAAGTCTTTAATTGCTGCCACATCAATTCAGCTATCAGGTATCTATTTTTGGTCTCCTTCCTAAAAGTTCCTGCATTTTGGGCTGCTTTCTAGGAATCTCCTATCTGATGTAGTTCCTGTGCCCTCTTTCATATAGTACACACCTCCTCATCTTTCTGCATATCACGAGAATGGAAATGGATTCCAGTTCCTATTAGCAGTTTGATGGGGTAGCAGAATGGCACCGGTGCTGACATGCCTACCTCCATGAAGTTCCAGCAAGACCTGTGTTTTATATCCTGCCTCAAAACCAAACAGGGAGAACTGCTTTTTAATTCACCAGTTTTATCTCTCTGGGCTTAGTGAATTCTAGTGCTCATAAAAAGTGAGAGACAGCTATTGCAGGCTAAAGGCTAGCACAGCGCAAGTTTCATGCATACATACAGCTCTGCTAAATACACCTTAGCGCTGACCCTGTGGCATGTCCTACTCTAATAATTCATCCTCCCCTGGTCCCCATCACTCCCCTCACCTGTTCATTCTTGGCATTTCTGTTGTGCCTTGCACTTCCCTTTTAATATTGCAGGCTTGGATGCCTCCTGATTAGTGGCTGAAACTTATGCTGAGCTCTGCAGCAAGTTTTGTGAAGGGTCTAGGGTGAAACATTCTGAATTCATTTTCACTCTTGATAGAAACCAGACAGTGAACTTTAGTTGCCAGATGAGGTAATGATTCGCCAACTGATCCCTTGTGCTCCTTTCTGATTTAGGATCTTCCTCTGGGGAGTTGCTCGTACATTTAGAAATGAAGTCACTTTTATAGCACACTGTCCTGAATTGGAAATCATAAGCATGGGCCCCTTTGAGCCTGTTTTCTTTGCACTAAATGGGAATGTGTTCTCCAAATGAGAAAATTCTCTCTTCAGCAGATGGTTCTTTATGCTTTTCTTTCCTTTTTAAAAACACAATGAAACTCTAAAGGCTGGAAAAGGTCAAATGTTTTACTGAGTGTTATTCAAGGAGGAAGAAGAGATCTATCACAGGAGAGCATACTGAGACCCTTGAAATGTCAAATAAGCAGATTATTTGGTTACCAGAATTGGGGCAGCTGGTCCCAGGTGAGGACAGTGTCACAGCTTCCTAGCAGTCTTTTTCAACACTTAGCTTTAAGATTTCTCCAACTCAGAATGAAAAAAAAAAATCAACAAACTATGTTTTTTCATATCAGAGAGAATTTCAGGCAGAGAATAAAACCCCAGCCCTACTTAGATCAGAATGATGTAGCCATTCAGTTCAAGGGGCATGGATTTCACCTGAAGAACGATCACCTGTGTGTCTCCTTCGATGATGTAAAGTGACACATTTTGAAAGACAAGAGAGAAAAAATGAACACTCATTAAGGTGTGGGCACAGACCAGCTAGGAGATCTGCATCTCATCTGTAGGATAGAGAGGACAGCCATAAGTCTTAAGTCAGTCTGCGCAGACATGTTGATACAGTCCAGAGAGGCCAGCCTCTAACAGTGGTGAGCATTACATCCTAGTGCCGGGATCATAGCTACAAGAAATGAAAAGGATTTAATAAATATCTACCCTTTATGAAACATTTTCCCTCCACAAATCTCTATGCACTTTATGCAGGAGGTAAGCATCATTATCCCCATTAATGGGTTTTTCACATTTTTCCTGCAGACATTTCTGGTTGGGTAAAGCCAGGTTGACTGAGAGAGAAAGCGACGCTGTTAATGATCCCCTCACGCTTCATGGAGACCTAACTGACTGCTGCTGTAGGCCAAGTTGCAGCATGGGCAGCTCCAGGTTTTACCTTGCCTTGCCACATGTGAAATGAAAAACAAGTGAGAACAAATCACGGTGATGTTTTCATGCGGTTCCAGTAGGTTTCTCCCAGAGGTCAAGAGTTTCCACATAACCCTCCTTTATCTTTGAGTCTAGGGTGACAGTTTGGGGTAATTGAAATATAGTGATGGATTTTGATCGCACTTTCCTTATAATAGCAGATAAAATCCTTGTATCCTGCCTTAGTCCTGTCTTGTAACTTCACAGTGCTGGAGTGGGTCAGGGCAACACAGCGCAGAAGACTGCACAGATGACTCTATACTGTGTCCAGTTTCAGATATACGTGGTGTGGAGCATACTAGTGGACCTGTGGGTGGGTGCTTTGCTGCATGGTGGTAAGCATGCTTTGGATGCAGAGGAATTATTGTGTTTTTTTTTTTTTTTTTCAGGAGTGTTACAGCTGAGTTAGCTCACAATATTCTTCCAATTTACTGCCTGGACAGCCACCTAAAAGAAAGTCTTTGCCTCCTCCTGGCAAATGTTTCTTCACTCATTTTCCATGCTCAGTCTGTTGATATTTTGTAAATAAGATTGGTTGGCTCTAAGTGTTTGGAATTATATTTATTTCTCTGACTTCTATGACATTCACAAGGTGAATGTGTAAGCCTAGCATGCCTTTCTTGGTAGACACTAGATGAAAGAGTGGTAGCTATGGTGCCATTTTATTTTTTAATATCAGAAACTTTCTTGAGTTGACCATTCTTAAACACCTTAAAGGCCACTGTTGGGTTGAGAAGTCCTTGTTAAATGCAATCTTTCACTATCATCAAGCCATCATTCTTCTAGCCTTGTGGGGAGAAATATTGATAAGCTTTGCCTGAAAAATTACACTTAGATCTACAGAATTCATGCATTTGACCTTTTGGTTGCTTAAAGTATAGTAGCCAAGCTACAGAACAACTGTTTAATGACTTTCAGTTCAAAACTGGCTTTATCTTGAGCAGTTTTACAGTGCAGTGGTTAAGGAGTGTTCACAGGGAATGCAGAAATTATTTCAAGACAGGTTGTCTTCTGCTCTCAAACCTTTGTAACGCAGGACAGCACATTTTATTTTTTGCACATAAGTAACAATTATGGAGATGTTCTTAGTGAATATCATCTAATATACTGAAGTTGTGAGGCCATTGCTCCAAAATGTCTTGTTCTCTCAGCTCTCTCTTACCATGTGACCAGTTGTTTGTATTCTTTGTTTAAGATGGAAAGTAGCATTCCAAATGCAGTAGTAAGCCTACAAGTAGAAAAACAAAATGAACAGAGAAAACAGAAACAAAAACAGAAGATTGGAGTGGGCAAAGCAACACAGGCAGGAGTTGTGGGCAGGGAAGGGATGTGGTTTGTATGTGACACCAAATAGCATCTTTCTGAGGAGAATTCGGAGACTGCCTGAAAAGGACCTGGAGCCTGTTGGCACCTGCAGCCTGAAGAAGCACAGTCAGTTGACAGTGTTTTCTCTGTGCTTTTTTAGAGAGTGTCTCTGGAGTTCAGTGACTCAGATTCTCCTAGCAGACCACCATGAAAGCAGCAGAGAACTGTCATCGCTCACCTCCTCCTGGTTCTTTGCAGGACCTGATAGCCCCAGAGACCCACCGCCAGCTCTGGTGTCTCTCCTATTTGTTGCCATGTGAAAATCACCCTTTATGCCAACCCCTGCTCGCTCATGGCATCCCCAGATAAAACTCTTCATGGGAGGATCATGCTAGCTCCAGTGAGTTCTGCTCACTGCCGGTCACCAATAGCATTTTTATTTTTTGCTTTACCAAACAGAAAGGATTAATGAAGAATAAAAAGTTAATAAGAGTAAGAACAGTAAGAATAATGACAAAGCAGAGCAGAAATCCCAGCCAAACATACTTTCTTTCGTGGGGGAAAGAGGGGAAGCCTAGAGCTGCAGCACAAATACTGATTATTCCTGTCAAGGATTTGCTGCTGTTGCTATGTTACTGGCCTCTTTGGAAAAACCTTGAAGTATGGGGTACATTAGGAGCTCATTAGGGTCCCGGGGACTTGCGCTAAATGTACAATGTGTCTTCGTGCAAAACACACGTCAGAAATAACAACAGAAACTTTCTGCTCAGGGTTTGGTTACTTCCCTTGTTGGGTTTTCTGCTCCCCTCGCTCCTGCATCGCTCCGGTTGTTCTTCCCTGGCAGCTGCACTGGTTGACAGGATGGCAGAGGTTACCTGGATAGATGAAGATGAGCTCCACTTCACTTCGTGAAGTTTTCGGCTTTTCATGCAAGTTCCCCTGTGGGGGGAAGGCAGGGAAGGAAGGAGCATGATTGGAGATGCATCTCAGATCTGTTCAGAGTGGAGGTTTAATGACACTCCAGGGATTTTGTGTCAAGTCTGCAGAGCAAAGAAGCCAGAACCTTAGAAATTCTTGGGTGCACGAAGGCCCATCTCACTTGGAGGTGCTGGAGCACAGAGCAGAGCATGCAGCCTGGAGCTGGCTGCTCAGGTGTGATGGAGGGAGCCCAGCACGCCGACAGCTGGTGGGAGGACGCGGGGCTGTTCTCAGGGGAATCTCGGCAGCGTGCCTGCATCCGGAGATAGTGCACGTGGGCTCTGCAGGGAGTTAGCAGCGTGTCTGGGCTGAACGGAAAATGTGTATCTTCGCTGTTTTACATAATATTTAATGAATGATATATTAGTAGCCCCAACAGGATTTTAGTTTTATTTAATGTAATTTATAAATTAAACAGTCCAGACTGGGCGGAGAAAATTAACCGGCAGGCTTACTGGAAACAAACTGCTGGTCTTAGGAACAGACAGCAGTTCTATTACATGGATCATGTGCCATTTAGCTAACTAGGCATGAATTAAACAGAGAAACACTCTTTTAGATTGCAGAATCATCAGTTTCCATAACTCATCAACCTGGAATCTACATTTGAATTGGGAGAAAACCTCAGACTGTTTGTTTAGGGAGCATTTTGAAGAAAGAAAGAAAAGCAAAAGAGCTTTCTCTGCACAGACCAAAACAGATGCACAGGGGATCAGCCAACAATTTTCCAGACGGATTCTTAGAATTCAAGCATAAGGGTAGCACTCAAAGACATGAGAGAGCCGCTATGATCTTAGCATCTTCAAATGTGGTGGCTGAGATGGTGAAAATATTTCTAGCTGAGAAAGCAGTAACCAGTTACACACCTTATCAGAGGGACAAGGCTAGGGCTGTGCTGTGTCTTACATGTGCAGGCTCGTGGGCTGTTGCCAGCTTTGTGATTCCTGTTTGCAGTGGAGGAAGCCAACTCAAGGCAGTGTGCTTACATGCACCCTGTATTGCTACCTCTCACAGCCTGGCCATTTCAGAGATCTAGGCAAGATCTCTACAGCTAGATGGGAGCCCCATTCCTGGGTTGTGTTTTATATTTCTTTTTGTCATATTCTTTCTGTTTATTTTTGGCTCTGACTTGTAACTTAAAAGCCTGACATGCTAAGTGCCGCTAAGTGAACTTTTCCTTTGACCTAAATATTAAGTTTATTCTGTGCTGATAGGATGGGAGAGCAGTGAGTGGGTTAAAACAGACAAACTTGAAGTGCACAGTCTACATGGAGGCTGTGAGTCAAAGTAAAGGAATGGCACCTCATGGTATCTTTAATGAGCATGGGGGCAGGGACAGTTTTCATCAGTATGCAAAGGAGCAAACTGGTGGCTTTTTGTGAGTCAGTTCCCATTGGTGAGCAGGAACACATGTCCCTCTGCAAAAGTCAAACAGTTGAGAATAAGCCTCCTCCATACTCTGGCCCTGAACAAACCTGATACCTCCTGCCAATTTTCCCATGTGTTGTGTGGAAGAAGGTAAGGACCTCAAAATGACACTCACCCAAATAAGTGCCCTGGACAGATGTGCTTAAGTGAACCTCTTCTGCTCCTAGATCAGGAAGGACAGTACCTGACCTTCTCGTTTTCACTTTGTGAGATTATTTGACGTTTTAGAAGCTCATGACTATTTTTGTCTAAGAGAGCAGACAAAACCAGCACTTATGCCACCTTCATACTGAGCTTGTAAATTGCCTGCAGAGTCCAAAAGCACTTCCTCCCCATCTGCAGAAAAAGAAAAGTGGTGTTTTTTTTCCTGGGGGAAAAAAAAATAGATTTTTTCCCCTTTTCATTGATGTAATTTCAAAGAAAACTTTCAAGCATGAAGTGAGCCTAATTAACATAATATCTGCCTGAAGCAGTTTCACTGAGGTAGATTTGATCTATCTCCAGTCATTTGTATTTGATGTTAACCCTGAAACCTAATGACTCTACCTGCTCTTCATGCTAGCAAAATCTTTGCAGGGTCATGGCTGGCTTATCCATACCTGCTGTGATGGCTGGCATCAAACTAGTGGACATTTGTGGCGTCTTTCTTACATGGAGGAGTTCAAATCTGTGTCCTTCAGTTTTTAATCTACGTTCAACAGCACCTCATTGCTAAATAGGATCCTGGGACCAGAGTATTGAGCTGTTCTGCTGAAAACCTGCCTTCCCCATGGTTCCGCAGTAATGCAGGCCCACAGTTTCCATAGAGAAATCTACTGCATGTCAAAAAGACAAGAGCTATAGAAAATAACTGTAATATAATGCTGAAATAAATAACAGCAGAAATTCAGTACTAGATGCATTATTAATTACATGAGTAACGAGGACATAATATTCAACTGGCATCCTTAGAAGTGCCCCTAAATCTGCTGCAGCACTGGAGGTTGCTTTAACTAGGGGCCCTCCCCTGAGTTTCAGTCTATTTTCCTACTGACAGCACAGGGCTCTGGCTCCCCTGCTTTGCTGGTAGGTTTGAGGGGACTAATGAACTGGTGTTTGTAAAGCCCTCAGAAGATAGGTATTTGCCTTTCTGAGTGATGAAGGCCCCTGAAATAGCTGTTTGGGAGTACCTGGTCTCTTTTGCCTACTGATTAGGCGTGATTACAGCAGCTTCACCTCAAGGAATCAGTCCAGCTACATCCCCTTAAAAAGCTGCAACCCCAATTGTAGTATCCCTTAAAAGCCAGAATTATTTCAATTTCTTGCTTTTGTATGCTGATGGGCAGCAACAGCAACAGCCTTGAGCATTTTGGCTATAGTGGGAACTATAACGGTCGTTCACTTTGATGAGCATAAAATTCTCACAGAATTAAAACCAGCAGATACCTTGAGAGCCCCAGCGCTGCAGTCAGAGTGGGTGAGTGAATGGATGCTGCCATCTAGCAGCTAAGCTGAGCTCCTGCTGGAGCTCCTCGCCTTCTGTGCCAGGTCTCCTACCTTGAAGGGAGTTTGTTGACTATTAATTAGTTTCACAGGTGAAGGGCTTTTCTTTTTCCGTTTACATCATCATCGCAGCATGTTGGACTAAACACATTGAGTGGTCCTTGCTGAAAACAGCAGTGCAAAGCTAGGAAGCTGTGTGTGCATCTGTGAATCCTGGCATCTGTGTTTGTATGAACATGTGCTTGCATGTGCTTGCGTGTGAATTCATGTGCACCTGACCTTTCTAGGAATGAGAGAAGCCTTTCAGGGGATGGCCACCACTGGGCAAGAGACAACTGCCAAGTCCAATAGGCCTCAGGTATAAAAAAGAGACAGCTGACTTCATGATTTGCAGAGATAACACAGGATCACAGAAAATTCAGAGGGAAAATAGCTGCTCTGCTAGTTTGACCTTTATAAGAGTAAACGTAGTCTCTGAAATCAGGCTATCTGATGCAGAGTGGACACTTGACCTTAGTGATGAGGACTGAGAGATGCTGGTGGTGCAGGTGGAAAGCATTTAATTCTTTTTCAAAAAAACTGAATGATCTTGACAAGGGTCCAGTCTCTGTTGTACTAGGTATGTCCCAAAACTATGGTCTCTGCTCTAAAAGGCTATGGCCAAATTTCAAAGGGACGGGAGGTAAAGGACTCAGTGAACTCTTCAAAGGAGCAGCTGGAGTAGTCAGAAAGTGAAATTTTGGAGGTAACAATTCACATGAAAGGCTCTATCCTACTAAAATGTGTGCTAGAGATGGCGTGAGCAGTGCACTGCCCTAAGTTGTATATACCATTTTAATACTGGAAAGGTTTATGCTGGGGAGACCAGGAGGAATTAGGAGATTCATGTTCTGTCTGCCCCACTTTATTAGCCTCGCTATCTGGCCATCCCCACCTACGTATTGTTCACTTACACCTCTGTTACTACTGCTATTTTGCTTTGCTTTTGCCTGTGGCTTTGTGTATAAGACAGAGTTAATATGCAGTTTTCCATCCTAACCACCGGAGTTTCTTCTTTTGGGTTTGCTTGCTTGTCCATCTGCACCCCATTTATGCCAGCTTCTGCTGTGAGACCTCATGGGTGATCATGCAGTCGTCCACCTGCTCTCTCAAACTCTTTAGCAAGACCTTCTGCTTCCTTCAGTGCACATCCCCACCCTCAGCTGCCTCTCCCTCTGCTTCTCACTCCAGTGCCACAGGGTCATAGTTCTGCTCTTTGCCTTACCTCCTCCCACCTACCCTTTTCTGTACCTTCTGCTCTTGCCTCACCACACCTCCAACCTATCGCACTTTTTCTCCCATTTTTGATGCAGTAGAGCAGAGAGAATCTTTGTACTCACCTGCCACGGAGCAGGGAGCCAAGAGAAGAGCTGTAGCTGCTGCCCTTATTGAGGAGTGGAAAGGAAAAACCACTGCAACAACAGAGGAAAGGGTGTGCTGGTCTGTCCTTCAGTTAGTTTTGTTGTGGCCTCATTCTTTCTTTCTCTGGATGGGTGAACGATGCACGTACAAGTGCTACAGGCTCCATTCTTCTTTCAGGAGACTTCTTTACTGCTTCCATGCAGAGATTCTATTTTGGTCACGTTTCCACCAATGCTGACCACCTGAGTGACAACCATGAAGTTTGTAGGTGGTGATCACAAAGCTGTAATAGAAAAATTTCTTACTCCACAAGATGCCTCTATTTGGGACCTAACTGCTGTTCTGAACCTCTGTATGTCCACAAATTGCTCAAGCAATGACATGTTTACACTTGAATTTCAATTGCTTGGAGTGCATATCTGTTTGGAGAGCAGAATTCTCCCAGGAAATGAGGGCAGAATGGTATGGGAAATTGCTTGTCTGTATCAAACTAATGGCCCATCCAGTCCAGTATTCTGTCCTAACCATTGCCAGTGCCGGATACTTTAGAGAGAGAGACTTGTAACAACCCCCTAGTGTGCCCAGTTTTACAACACAACATAATAGGGAGACATTGCTTTCTGACCCCTACTTGCGATCATTTTATACCCTGAAGTGGGAAGACTAATAACCCATATGGTTTTTATTCTAGCAAGCCTAGCTGCAGATGCTATTCTTGTAAGGTCTAATCCTTTTCTGAATCTTGCTAATCTGTTTTTCTCTATAATATCCTCTGGCAACAAGTTTCACAGGTTAATTATACGCTGATTGCAGAGACTTTCCAATCATAGGCACAGTTTCTTTGTACCTCATCCGTGTATTTTTAAGTCTCTTTCAGCAACCAGAAGTGCCTGCAAATTTCTTTCTGCAGAAAAATAATGAAAGAAACTCACTTTATACTGAATTCTGCATGCATAGGCCTCGAGTTACTGATATTATCTCAGTTTCCTTTGAATTCAGAGCATGCTTCTTTCCAAGTAATCTATCTGGTATAGCTATAAAGAACTTCTCCCTGGGGTTCTGTCCTGCAGCTTATGCCTCGAAAATTCACTCTCCCAAGTTGTCTATAACATAACCCACTCTCAAGTCATCTAGCCAAACTCAGCCAAACCAAATCGTGCCTTTTTGTGCTCGTATTCCACCTCTCCTGCTTCCTGATCTTCAGAGCTCACTAGACGCTACATACTAGGACTTTCTGCATGTCAGGAGGACAACCATCCCCTTCCAACCAGCCCATATTCCCCTGTGGTCCCGCTATCTTTCAAGGGAGAGTAGGTGATTACTCCAGAGAGTGTAAGTAATGCCAGTAGTTCATTTCCCTGTGGGCGCAGAAAGGATTCCCTGAGTTAAGCATATCTGCTTTGTGCCCAAGTGCAACTCTTCTTCTAGAAGCTCATGATGTGCTGGCTGCACTCTATTCCCCTAGAACTCCTTGGCTTCCTAACTGAAGCTGTATTTGCAGTACGTGTTGCAGATTTGTGTATGTGCATGAGAGATGCACTGTATCTACACTCCTTCCCTGTTTGTGTTGTCCAGATGACTATATAGCAGGAACTGAGGGGTGCTTTAGTCCCCTATCTCAATATCGGCCAGTGTGGCGTAATTGCCCAATATTGTGTGGCCATGCCTCCATCCCATTCAAACCAATACTGGATTGTCAGACTGTTTTCCAGGCTGCACACCTTTTGACAGTATTCGGTGCGTAGCAATTTAGGGTTCCCAAGTATATCCAGTGCCAGTGATGGAAGACAGACTGCAGCTGGCCCTTGCAGCCTCCCTCTTGCCCTTCCTCAACTGTACTTCCCATTGTGTAAGGATCAGCTGAGTGAGTGTCCCATTCAGATCCCTTTACATACTGATTACACCTGTCAGGCAAGGTAATCATTAAGGATCTCAGCTAAACAGAATAGGAAAGTGAGGCAGAGGGAGGTTTAATTACTTGCCTGAGGTCATCTTGTTTCTCAGCCTAACATCCAGCTCTTGTCACATCTCAACTACTGGGCCAGTTTTCCTGCTGACATGCAATTGAAATGTTGCTGTGACTCTCACACTTCTCTGTTAAATGGCTGCTCTATAAATAAATTTTCCATTGAAAACGGCACATTAGAAAAATGCTACTGCATAATTATTATTTCGTGTTGTGAGGGTTTTAGTCATCACATAGAGAACTCTCCACCTCAAAAGTCAGCTGCCATAGCCATTCCTCTTCACTGTTCAAGGAAGAGTGCTTACATGTAACATGAGCCAAATTAAACATACTGATGCAAACAAGAAGGTGCAGGGGGAATAACTGAGCCAGTCCTCTTGGATTCTACTTCAGTACAGGCTAGAAGGGTATTTTCTCCTCACCTGGTGAACTCTAGTAATCTTAACTTCTCTGTAACCCATGGAGCATGTCCTGAGAAGGACAACAAAGCTGTGAGGGATCTGGAGCACAAGTCTTATGAGGAGTGGCTGAGGAAGCTGGGATTGTTTAGCTTGGAGAAGAGGAGGCTCAGAGGAGACCTAATTGCTCCCTACAACTGCCTGAAAGGAGGTTGTTGTGAGGTGGGGGTTGGCCTCTTTGCCCAGGTAACAGCGATAAGATGAGAGGGAATGGCCTCAAGCTGCACCAGGGGAGGTTCAGGTTGGATATTAGGAAAAATTTCTTCTCCAGAAGAGTAGTGAGGCACTGGAACAGGCTGCCCAGGGAGGTGCTCAAGAAACACACAGATGTCATACTAAGGAACATGGTTTGGTGTGCAATATTGGTGGTAGGTGGATGGTTGGACTAGATGATCTTAGAATCATAGAAAAAGAAAAGATCTCTAAGTGCACTGGAGAGGGAAGCCTAGCATCTGTGTGTAAGTGGGAAGACATAAGGTTGGGAGAAGATAGGCTCACCATTTCATTTTTCAAGTTGTCTGCTGAAGTTGTTGTTGAAGTCATTCTAATTGGATTTTTTCCACTAGCTATTAAAGTACTAATACCTTCTCTCCTGAAAATGTCCTTCTTTTCTATACTGTGTCCAAGAATCCAGGTAGCCCATAAAGAAAAGTCTAACTGTGGTTACTGAAGAGACTAGAAGCTTGAAAAAAGAAGCAGGAAGCCATTGCATTGGGAGTTAGAGTCTGTGTTACGAGGACATGTAGCGTGGAGGATGTTGGAGCTGCTCTTCCCTGGTTTGATTTTCACGGTGCCTCTGATGGGTTGGATGGACACCAGCCTCATCTCCCCATCTGCAGCATGGTCCTACTGCTTCAAAGTGTGCCAGAGGGATGTACGTGATGTGCTGGAAGGATGCATGGAGGCAGGAAGGGCTCGCCAAGCACAAACTGCTTTTCTAAGCCTGTTGGCAGATACAAGGGATTCATGCTTCCCTTTTCCCCCATGGTAATGAACTCCCACAGAGAACGTACCAAGTGTGCTGTCTTCCTTCAGTCCATCTGTGCGGTGAGGGTTTTATGGCCCCTTCCCTCTGTTTAGAAAACAGGGAATTTAACAGCTTCTTCCCAGCAAGTCTAACCCCTCCAAATTAACGCTGGCACTGCAAAAGGAGGTGACCACCTGGCTCTGTGGCTGCCTGCTGTCAGGTGGTGAGTCCTAATGAACCTCTCAGGGGGAGCACCCACAGGGGGAGGCTGATGAGCCTAATAGGCACTTTGGTCCCTGGGGCTGGGAGGCATCGACAGCAGCAGGGATGGTGCTTGGGAGGAGAGAGATGAAGGGCTGACGTCTTGCCTCTCAGCATTAAGGGGCTGACGAGCCTTCTCGCCGTCATGCCTCTCAGCATTAAGCTTCCGGCATATGGTGGCTAGTGATGTGTGAAAGTGGGGATGTGTAGCTGGCGCAGTGGGACTCATCATTCCAGAACTGCTTTTCCTTCCTGCCTGCCCTTCCCTCTGTGCCCATGTGCTGCCCTTGCTGGTGACTCTCAGCAGCTGCATCATAGGTACTTCATCAGCTTAAAAAACACCTGGGAAAGCTGGGGGTGTCTCTATGAGTAACCAACTTAAAAGCCAGGAAAAGCAGAAAGGTGCCCAGCATAGGAGCATCTGCCCTACTCACATTTTTAGCTGTATGTAAGTCTTTCTTTTTTAAGTTATTTACTGGTTGCTGGCCTAGCTACACGCAAAGCTCCATCAGCCAGCTAACACCTTTCAGAGGGAGAGTGTCAGAAATAAATGATGCTTTCTCCCTCTGTCAGTATCGTAGAAGATCTTCATAAGAGCTGTACTTAATGGAAAAACCTCTTTCCACGTTTATTAAGGGTCTGCCATTTTCCAGTAAGATTATTTGCTGTGTTCTAACCTGATACTGTGAAACACCTAAATTCTGGGAGTTAGAGAAGGAACTACTGCTTTTTGTTTTTATTTTTTTACATTCCGCAAAATGATGTGACAGTGGTTTATAATCTGAAACAAGTGTGATCAGTCCTGTTTATACCAGTGCAGTGATACCAAGAGTGCTTGAATAACATGATGATGGATATTGCACAGGAAACTAGAGAACAGGGTAAATACTATGATCCAGGTAAATATCCTGGCTTCAAAACACACTCATCTAATGTGCAACATCTGCCACTATCAGGCTGAAAATTGCCTCAAGGATTTTGGAAATTAGGTCATAACAGGGAATAAATTTCCATATCTTGGTAGCATTTTATTGCCATATGGAATTCATGAGACACATTGCTTTTTGCTTTTGGGAAGGATTGGTGGACGAGGTTTGCAACAGAGTTTCAGCCCCAAAAGCAGCTAAAATGCTAGGAAAGCTAAACCTTTGCAGAAAGCCTTCAGGATCTTTTGAGCACTCTTCCTCTGTCAAAAATATATTTAGGTTTCTGCACAGTTTCTTGTGTAAGAGGGGAAGGGGGAGTCCTAAATCTCTCTTTGAGCAGTCATTCCCTCTCCCTCTTGCCCTACAACTGCTTGCAGAAAAGTGTCCGTGCGGTATGGGTGGATGGGAAATGCTACTTTGCCACTTAATTTCTCTGACCTTGTTAAATCCCTTTGTCCCTCCTTGTCCTGTTTTGCCCTCTGTGATGAGAGTCCTGTGGTGGGAAGTTCTGTGCTTTTCTTGTTGATTTGGGTTTTTAAGTACAGTGCATAATGCAAAGGGAAAAACAATAATACTTTTTTTTGTTTCAGTATTTTAATGTTCTCACTGTTCATATCTCCCACACTTGTGTAAGATGAAGGATAATCAACTCAGTGTAAACTCTGATTTGTGGACAGAATTTCTCCATTTACAAAGCTCCAGGGTCTCTTGTTGTTTTATTTTTTACAAGACTCCTTCATGGCTTCCATTAGTCCCCAAGTTGAACAGAGCATGCTGTAAATGGCTTTTATCCTCAGAACAATTAGGAACACAATAAAAAATTCCTCCTCTTTAAGAAGCCAAATGTTCAGCTTCCATAACCCATTCCTGAGCATTTTTTGAGCATTTTAGCTACAGTTGAATTTTCTGCAATGTAAGAAATCCTCTTGAGAGTGCCACGACCTTTCAGGTTTGGTATGCTTTGAGTGAAGACACTATCAGTCCTTGCAAACAGCTGATCTCTTCTCTTTTCCCTAACTCATTTTGTTTGGAAAGTGAACTGTCTGCTCATCAAGGAGATCATTGCAGTGTTGTTTTCCAGGCATTTGTCTCCCACGTTATAAATGGTATTAAAATTACCAAGGGCGAAAAGGAAATTGAAGTCCTGGCTGTGAATACATATGGCTTCCTGCATTTGAGTACAACCTTTCTATGCAGCAGTCAGTGGATGCAGAACTCAGTTGTTGTATCCAAGCCTCTGTGAGTTTTTGGAAAGCTTAGATCTGTGTCCAAAGCCTATCTATAACAAATATTTTCAAACAGTCCTACATAAAGACAATTTGTTAACTGTTAGAGGCTGTCAAGAATCCTAGATCACTCAAAGTGGACTTAAGCGTATTCACCCGATTAATTAAAACTGAGCATGTGGGCTCAGACATGTGGTGGTTGATTTGCAGAGAAGGAAGATGTATTAGAGTAAGAGTCTAGCCATCTGCTGTAGCAAAGGAGACCCTGGCTGACAAGACAGAGTTGAACAAAATGAGTATCCAGTGAGCCCAAATAAAAATATTTGATCAGATTCTTAGAGTTTAAGAGAACTCTGAGATTTAGAATTCAAGGCCTTTCCTGGTTATAAAGGCTGACTGAAAGGCAGAAAACACTTTAAAAGATTGCACAGCCCAAACTGTCCTTGTCTCACAGAACAGAATCATTCTCTGTTCATTTTTATAGCCCTACAGTGGGAGAAACTAAAGAGGGCTAATGGCTGATTGGTTTTCTGCCACCGCATAATTTCACTGTTTTTCTCCAGGCAAAAGAAGGCAGAGTCTCTTACTGATTGTCCTTTTAGGTTTTATGTTATTGCATCCATGTAGCATCGCATTTCTGGATGCACGTGTGGTCAAGTGCCAGGGAAGAAGTCTGTGAGATAGAATTTCATATTGGACTTATGAGGATCAGTTGACAGGAGTCTCTGTTCTGAATTTAGGATGTGACACCTACAGTTAAGGAACTGGTAAGAGCTTGAGTCAGTGTCTTGGGCTCAAGATATGCAATTTGAATTTGGAGGAATTGACCAAGCTTTTAGTAATGAGGAAGCATATGATGAAGAAACATGAAATGTATTTATAGTGTGAAGATTCAGTGTATGTTACAGAATACTTTCTAGATTTTCACAGCATTTGTAATCTGTAGACTGAGAAATTTGTGTGCATTACTAAGCAAGATTCAGGAGTAGAGACCCACTCACGCTTAAGCTAACAAGCATCTATCCAAGTAACTTATTTGTATATCATCCTTACTTTGTCACTGTGCAGGTAGAGAAGCATGGGCTGAACAAGAGGGTGCTGATACAGGAGACGTGGCATAATGTTTACAAACCAGAACAGGACTCAGGCAACTTGCGTTGCAGTCATAGATCTGTCATGAACGTTTTGGGTGACATCTAGCAAGCATCTTAAGTTAGGTCTGTCTTAATAAATTACTTGTACCTTGCAGCATTTCCTGACAGTAAAGCCAACTGGCATGGAATAGCCCAGATCAATGGTAGTAAAACACTAGAGAACCCCAAGGAATGCAGCGCTGAGGAACCCTTCCTGCTTACGAGTGTTTCCCTGGGTCATTCATTTCTGGGAATCATTTAGGGTAGGTGCAAATTTTAGCAGGTCAAATCTATGTGAGCAAACCTGCTTACTGTTTATTAACTTCCTGTTTATTAATGTTACTGTATCTGGGATCATTCCCGGGCACACTTAAATTTACTAGCAGAGCACAGTCTTAGCTGCTGTAGTCAGCTGATGGTCTGGGAGAGCGTTGAAGCAGCTGCTGGGGAAGGAAGCTGGATCCGCTACCTCCTGTTTTCCTTTGTTTTGTTGGGAAGGAACCTTATCTATATGGGCTGAAGGGAGCTATGGAAACTCCATCTTGGTCCCTCACTTACACCAGGACAATCAAGGGACCAGGACAGCTTGGCAAACCACTGTGCACCACTTGGTCCTGTGTCTATAAAATGAGGGTAATAGAATTTCCTGACTTAGAAAATATGATTTAAGGCAGCACAGTAATAGTCGAGGTTAAAATACTCTGCTATATAATTGCTATGCTAGCCAAGCACTCTTTTTGCCTTAAATTGCTCCTGGGTTTGTGGAATCATTCGTTATGGGGAGGTTTTTCTAAAACTGCCCATGGCGTGTTTCTCTTACAGTCAGTTCTCAATTACAAAAAGTAATAGGAGGTAGTATATCTGTGTCCTTTGCTTCATCCAAGCTAATACAAGCTTGGATGGCAGCCAGATGAACCATTCACTCATCCACTATGACAATTTCTATGCCTTTATCATCGGTAAGGATTGTATGGTATTTCTGACAGCTGTAGAAAAGCAAAAAGTAGACGTAATCCAAGAATCTAGATTTTCAAGACTTAATTGGTCTTATCTTATTTAGATTCTACCTTAGTACTAACTAAGAAAAAAAAAAGGTTTAAATTCTTCTTCCAGCAGCTGCTTATGCATTCTTGGAGATCTTCAAAAGCTGCCTGGACATGGTCTGGGCACCCTGCTCTGGGTGTCCCTGCTGGAGCAGGGGTTGGGCCATATAGACCCAGAGGGCTCTTCCAGCCTCATCCATGCTGTAGTTCTGTGATTCACTGTGGGGCAAAATAAACCTTAATGTACCAGTCACCTTCATCTCTTACGCACTCCCTATGGGAGCACGGTGTTAAGAGTTTTCAGCAGTTACCTGGCGGTGGTCACATTAAATAGATAAATTAAACCTCCATTGTTCCCAGTGAAAAGGAAATAGTGCAAAACATCCATTCATGGGCTTTGGCACAGCTGATTCTACACTCGCCAACCATGGTGTTTGTTTTATTTTTGTCTTATCAGCAGGTGAGTGGCTTCTCTTTTCTTTCTTTTTTTTTCCTCAGTGATCCTGATGCTTTTTGCCTTAGCAATTTTTGAGAAACATCCTTTGCAAAGCTGAAAAAAAAATCTTAATGTGCACTTTGTAATATGGAATTATAACTTTACATTTGCAAAATCAGCTTCTCCTTTTAAGATTCCCTTATTTGGATTACTCAGGACTGTGATATGAATGCATCCTGCTGAGTGGGAAATTGATGTAACCCTTCCCCACCTCTTGCGGTTTCTGGCTGTCACTTTCACCCCATTTCTACCGTGTAGGTTAAAGCTATGCATTGCAGTATCTCTTAAAGGCTCTCTGGTATGGCTAGTCAAAGTAATTTTAAAATAAAGCACTGCTACCCGAGTCGCAAAAGATACTTCCAGGACCTTTGGAAATTCTGCCAACGAGACTCCTAGAAAGTGGCCAACTTCCCTGATGCTTGAGATCTTAAAGACCCGAAACTCTATGAATATGAAAGGAACCTCCAGTGAAATGCAACTGTAAATAACCTTTATTCTGAAGGACAGATCTATGCTGCACAGAGGAGCATTTTCCTGTATCTTATTTAAAGGCAGTTTTTTTTTTTTTTCACAGTGACATAATGCTCTCTCTTCCACTCATCAGTTTTGGTAACTGCTGTCCTTGTTTTCTCTGCTTCTTCACAGACCGTTGCCGAGGTCCTGATTACAGAGTGGCAAGACAGTCTTGTGTACCCTGCCATTCTTTGTGTACTCTGAATGAGCTCTTTGCTCACTTTTGCCTCCCACCAGAGCTCAGTGTTCCTTTTCCCCTGTCTGTAAGAATGGACAAATTAAAATAATTTGTCAAGATGTATACAGAATGAAGGAACCAAAGCTCCACTGAAATGAAGTTGTTAATAATACCCTTACTGATAGCAGAGAAAGTCATCTCTAGTGTAAAAATTTTCCTATCTCTTCCTATTTCCTACCTTCAAGTCAGTAGCATCCTCTTTCCTCCGTCTAAATTGTTAAATAAAGGCTTGCATTTCTTACATTAACATTCTGGCCCTGAAGCTTGCTCTTCTTTGTAATCGTGTTGTCAGGGAGGTTTGCTGGAATCCCACACCATGTCTGTTCCAGCCCCAACTCAATAATTGTGTTTCTTGGTTTCCTTTTGTATCAAATAAAACTGTTTTCCTGGGTAAACAAACAGTATTCCCACTCCCATCTCTTTATCGGTATACACCTTGTTTCAAAAAACTTCTTTGAAATCTGCATAAATGCCGTGTTTACTGTAAAAAATACATTGGCCAGAATAACGATCATTTGCATGTTAATAGCTCCATCTCAGTAGGTGGCTGTTAGTTATTGCCGGTCTTGCGTGTTACAAAGGATGTGAATCCTTTTAAAGTCCTAATCTTAATTGCAAAATGACTGTAGTTTTCCATAATTCCCTATATTTCAGTAATTTTAATCTGTATCAAATACGATTTCTTGACATGCTATCACCTGCTCCGTATGTTATGCCCGGGCTCTGCACATCTTCCAGTAGACACGCTAATTGCCAGACTATTTGGAGTTTGAACTGCAAATAGGCCGTTAGCCAATTCTTTCCCACTGAACTTCGGTAAAAAATGGATTGAGACTTGAACCTGTGCTTTGTGTCTTGACTCCATTTCATTCTCTTTGCTCTTCTTTCCTTTCGCTGTATCTAACAGAGAAGTGACTGACATGGCAACATGCTGCTGGCATCATTTCCACTATGGGAGGGGGGTTACTGGGGTGGATGGTTCACTGTCATCATCAGTTTATGTGGCCTTTGTAGCACCAACTAGTTGGTGTTTGGTGCACGTAGAAATATAGACTCTGTGTTTTAAAGGGGCAATATACTAAGGCAAAATTTTTTGTTCCTGTACTGCTGAAGACAGCTGTGTACAAGAACTTCTTCTATGAACACACCAATGGAGATCTGCAATGCACAAAGCCATAATGGCTCAGCATGGAGGATAGCTTAGGCAGAACAAGGCTACGTGATGATGTGCTTTCCTATGTAATGGGCAATCTTACCTCCAGATGGCTTGCATCTGGAGATATTACAGGTCTAAGTGAAGTGCTCATGTGCTTTTCCTACACAGTGCAGGAAAAAGTGAAATGTAAAGAAGTGTTACTCAGGGAAGTCAGGGAAGCAGAAGAGAAAGCCACTTAAAGTAGTTGCTAGGAATGCCAAACAAAGAAGTATGGTTTTTACCCTAGGCCTCTTAGGGGCTTAGCTATCCCTGCTCGTAATCCCTGGTTTTGAACTTGAACATCCCAAGATAATGTGAATCTTCTGTCCAGTGATGGAAGCTCTATTCAGGTTGGTTTTGTATCCATTACAGAAGTCACTATTCTCCTGAGGTGAACATAGACAGGCTCTCTAGGGGTGCAGAAATGTTGTGTGTGGTGGGGATTTTATGCTTTAAAATAATCCTTTCTTTTTGGCCTGTAGCTCACTAAATTCTTGTAGAATTATTGGAACTAGCCTTTTCCATCAGAAGAGAGATTTTTCTCAAGTTCTGTCCCATGTCTGCAAAGAGGAGATCATCTGTCTAATGCAGAGCTTTCCAAAATACATCCTAGTTTCCGTGGTTCTTTCAGGGAAAGACAATCCTCACAAACAGACATGCTTGTGGAGGTCAGGCATTATTGTACACAGTAGCATATGCATCTTATGCATTCATTCTGCTTTAACATCAGAATTCAGGAACCATATTCGGGAACTAGAGCAAGTTTAGTGGAGGCAACTAATAAGGTGGTTGGGGCCTACAGTACAACCTAAGAAAAAAGACAGAAGGATCTGGGCTTGTTTAGTATAGTCAAAAGCACTTGAAATATGATTATGAAGAGAACAGAACCAAGTTGTGCTAAATAACAGCAGACAATAAAACGAGGAGCAGCAGCCACAAGCTGTGGCTTGGGAGGTTCAGATGGGACATAAGTAAAAACCTTACACTGGGAAGGTGGTGCAGCACTGGCAAAGGTATTCTGTAAGTTCTGGAGTTGTCTGTGTGGGGGTTTTTGGGACCAGCTGCAGCAAGCTAGCTCGGGAGCAGGCAGCTCAACTACTTGGTCTCTCTTGCAGTGAGCAGGGACTGAATCTAGCAGAAGGTATAGTCTTGAGGCTCATTCTGAAGTGATTTTTTTTCATAACAGGAAAGCTTACTTTAGCGCTCTGTAAGTTCATCTTTTCCTGACTTCCCTGTGCCTTTTGAGGTGATCTTCTTTCCTTGGGCTGCTCTGTCTTTATTGGGCAACTGTGTCTTGAGAGCAGCATCCCTGTGAGCATGTGTGGGGGTATAGCTGTCATTTCTGTTTTAGTGCAGTTGTTGGGAAAGATTGGAACAGATTGGTGCTGTGTGAAACTCACGTCACATGCTTTTATCGAATGCACTCATAGTGGGATCTAAAAGTTTTAGCAGCATGAATTTGGGATGGTTGTTTCTTTTATGGCTGGGGAAGTGGAAAATGAATAGTGCACATAAAAACTTTTTAAATTCTTTCCCTAAGTCTGTCTCCAAACTTCTGTTATTCACTGAGGATTGTTTCTGCAATTACAGAAAGTAGGCTGGAGCACATGTGACAGAAGAGGGGGACAGATCACCAGTCCTTTGGAGGGTCCTTATGGAGAAGTGATGAAGCAAGAATGGAGAGGGAAAATAATCACAAAGAAATTATGCTGGGAAGAGATCAATAGCCAGAAAATTGCTCTTGTCACTTGACACCAGGACAGATGTGTTTAAAAACCTTCTCTTTATAGAGGAGTAGCCTTGAAATTGACCCATTCTATCCAGTCTATTCTTTTCATGTTAAAGCAACAAAGAAATTATTGAAAATGCAATGCTGCTTTCTTTCCAACCGAAAAGATGCAGCTGGCTACCTTCCCCAGGTATGCAGACTGATTCCACCAATTGGAGAAGGGTTTGGAAAGACCTGACAGTGGTCTTCATAATATAACCGCTAGATACAGCTCATGTGTATGGGGAATGATCTAAAAAATGAACCCCACACACCCATCCAAGTGTTACTGCAGGGAACACTTCCAGAGGTTAAGACATACAAGCACATAAACGTGATTCTGTTACCATGTGAAGTAACACACCTCAGTGATACCGCTGGTGTACAGTCTGACAGTGAAAGAAAGAGGCAAGCAGAATGGGAGAGGTGGAAATGGAGAACTACAAAACAATTCCTGTGATGGGGAGCTGTGGATGGAGATGGCAGTATCCTTCCCAACGGATGGTAAAGAGGATTGTGAGAAGGGACATAAGCTCATCGGTACACTCAGCGTGGAGCCCACACAGCATTAGAGAAGTGAACAAGCAGGGAGACTTATTTTTAAATTTTGAGAGATGCTACTTTATGATATGCCTTTTTCCTTTTCCACCTTCAGTCTCAACAACTTGTTTGTTTCAGTAGAAACTGCATATTGCTGCAGAGCTTGGAATAGCACAAAAGGGTGATGGAAGCCAAGGACACATGCCAAACGATGGCGAGGGATTGCCCTGGATTTCCAAGCTCAATTGATGAGATGCCAGGCAATTTTATTTTAATTCCATAACAATGAATTAGAGCCTGCTCATAGTCTGTTCTATTCCTTCTCCAGCTCATTTCTTTGTGGAAGGATAACTAAAGGGTGGCACATCTAAAATTTCAGTTATCTACAGTTCCACCTGTGTTAAGCAGTTTGATTTATTTATACCTTTTGTTATACATTTAAATTGATATTTATTTTGCTTAGTATAAAACAGTAAGAGTTGAATTCTGTGCACTGCTAAGTGCGTAATATTTGCAAATATGAAGCTACTGTTTCTACATATGACATGGCTCACTTAAAGCTGGTTGTATCTTGCAAGGAATGCCTTCCAGTTATGTTCTTATTCCATGCTTGGCTTTTATATAGGTCAATAGTTCAGTTGCAGTTGGGCTTGGATTCTTCCAGATTCACATTGTTCTTGTTTAAATGAAGCCTGTAGTTTTCAATTTCACTCCAATTCTCATTAAGAAAATGTGAAGCTTTCAGCACTTGTTAAAGCATAATCTGTACAGCACCAATAGTATCCAACTCATACGTCCATTGGGAACAAGAACGAAGCATTCATAAGTGGCTGCTGGGGTCCTACAGATCCATTAATAGCTCCAAAATTTCCAGGTGAAATACAGTAGTATGTTTGAATAAGGCAAATGTGGCATCTGAGCGTACGCTTATTCTTGAGAAAAGATTTTTATGTTGAGGAGTCTTTTGATTTATGTTTCCAGTTGCCTACTCTTCTTTCTTGCAATCGGAGAGAGGCCAAGGGCTAGATTTTCAAAGGTATTCAGATATTTCACGATGCAGGTAGATATGTAGTGAGATGCTGAAAAAAAAAAAAAATAGGTTGCTCACCTTTCAGTTAAACCACTGAGGATTAGATATTCATGTGCCTTTGAGAACCCTGCTTTGTGATTATCCCCATCATTAGACATCATTTAAGTCTTTTCAGAAGCGTCATCTGTACTTTCATTTCTACTCTGTGCAATTCAGACAATAGCTTTTCTTTCCCTTACAATCCTATTCAGTACATCAGTATGTTATAAACAGGGTCATATAAAGTCCCTTAAATGAAAGAGCAATAAAAGCCTCTCTGTAGCAGCTTAGAGAATTGCCTACTGGGCTTAAGGGTGTTGCAGAGAAGATGCAGAAGGTAGTCAATAGTGCTGGATGGGGCAGCTGAAAAATGAGAAAGGACAAGCATATTCTAGACCATCTGTTCCTTTGGAGAATGGAGCTCTTACAAGTTAACACCTGCTCTTGTGTACTCAACACGGTGCTAACCATCCCTTCCATGGTTTTTGACTGAATGACATCCTTAGTGCATTTGCTTTTTCTGATTATATTGGAATGTTAAAAGCTGCAAGTAAGGAGGAATCAGTGGCATTGCACAGGCCTTCTGAACCTACTGGTGTTTGAGAAGACCTACTGCTGTGCCAGCGTTAACCGTGATATTAACCCTCTGACATGCAGAAGGGTCCATGGCCACTGTCAGTGGAGTTGCTGTAAAGAGAGATTTTCATCACACAAGGATGCAAAAAGGTTGATACCTGAGCAGCGCTCTTAACTAGCAGGCATTCTATAAATACTCTCTGTTTATATATAGATCTGTTAAATATTTCATAAAAGATTTATAAGTTAAATATGAATATGGTATCTGCAGCAGAGGGAGAGAACAAATGAGAAGGCCCAAACCAGGTTGCAGTCCTAACTTTGCTAGAATGGATGATAAGAACAGGGCAGTTGATACAGGGATGTCTTATACTTGGATGCACTGCCTACATCTCGTTTCAGGGCAACTCATCAAAAGCTGGAGCAGGCCTCTCTCACATCCTAGGTCAAAAAGACCCTTTCTTCAAGTAGAGCGAACTTCATAGCACCTTTGTCCCGGTTCAGCTTCCTTCCAGCCAGTTGTGAAACTCCCACAGAAATAAATCCTTTTACAGTATCACAAATCCCATCACACACTGCTAATAATGAAAATTAACCTTAGGTGCATGTGGCTTTGGAAACTAATGATCGGTGTTCTTTTCTGGCCGCTGCTGCGTGGCCCAAAGAGCCAGTGTGAGAGGTACATTAAGAGCAATGAAGACTTGGATCAGCAGGTGAACAAAACACACAAAAAAACCACCAAAATTACCACCAACATTAAATACAGAAAAATGAAGCCTAATGGATTAAAAACAGAGGCACCTATGCTCCTCTTGATTCCACAGTAAAGATGGGAAATCCTAGTTTGTCTTTAGGCAAATTATAATATGGCAATAGTCATGTCTATTGCAATATGCCTTGGCTGCAATTAAATATTTGATGAGAGATGGATATGATTTCATCCTTGAGTCCTAAATCCTTCAATTTTTTGGAAAGCTAGATCCAGATCAGAACCAGCCTACTTTGCAATTTGGCCTCCTTTAAAAGTGTTTGATGAGAGCCACACCAGTGGATTTAAACCTGAGATAGCTGTAATCTTTCAAAAAATGTAAGCGAGTCTTTTGAGATGTCTCTCTTTCGAAGCTGAAATTTCAGGGACTTGAATTCAAACTCTGATTCAGCCTCAACCTCATGTAACTTCCTTATTCAAATGCTGTTGGTGTGACCTCTCCTTTCATTCGATCCAGGCCTACAAGTGTTCTTGCAGGGTATAAACTCAATGGATTTACTGCATACTGTTAACCAAGTGTGGGTTGCTTGGCTGTCTGTACTGAGTATTGAGTATTATTAAATGTTTAGAGTCAGGTGAGGCAATTGTGCAGAGTCCTGCATGTATGTGAACTCGATCTAATACTGCTCAGTGTTTTCATTAACATTTTCACTGGAGACTGGAATGGAGAGTATGCTAATCAAATTCATATGCAAAACAAAGCTGGAAGCAATCGCCAATGCATTGGAGAATAGGATTAGCCCAGAGTCTGACTATGATGAATTCAAGAAGTGAGCTGAAATCAATAAGCTGAGATTCAATAAGCACAAATGTAAAATAGTTCACATAGGAAGGCATAATTAAATGCAAAAATGGAAAATGGGGCTGTCTGTAGGCGGCTAATATAGACGGAGAGACAAAGAGGTTTTGCTCCTTAAACCAAATCTGGGAAGACAAGGAATCATTTTTATTCCTGGTAGTGAACAGCCAATAGCTCCAGAAATTAGCTTCATGTCCGGATCTAGCTTTTAGCTCCACATGAGCTTGTCACTGATGATGCATAATTAAAGGTGAAAAAAAAATCCATCCTAAAATCATTAGCTCAGCATTTTCTGTTCTCCACAGAAGAGGTTAGCTCTTAAGTAGGGAATTTACAAGATTTTGTTGTTCCTTCCTCAGCTCTCTGCAATCACGTATCAGAATCTCTATCTTCCACACCTGATTTGGACTGTCAGAGATGCAGATTTGCAGAACTGGGTCGACAGCTATTTTGCCATGGACAACAACTGTGACCGGTGTCATAACCTATCATACATAGCTCCTGCTGGCTATTTTATGTCAAAAAGAAGCACGTAATTTCTTATTGATCTTTGCACCTGAGTTTCTAGATTGACAAGGGCTTGTTAATGAGAAGAAAAGGTGTCTGTTGGCTGCAGTGCTTAAAGCTGTAGCTGAGCTGAGTGTCCTGAGCTGAGATAGATGAACAGATCTCTGTACAGCCCTTGCACACTGTGATATGAAAGGATCGCATGGGTCAGCACTCCCTGGAGAGAACACAGTTTATGTAGGGATGAGATTGAGAGAATTCAGTGTCCACTTCAGGCAGATTAGAGCTGTAAAGCATAATGAGAGAATCAGACTATGGCTTGTGGGGAAAGTTGGGGAACACCACGTTGCATGGCCCTAGCCCATGGCATGCCTATCTTGTCTATGGTCTGTCCAGGCCTACCACGCAAACGCTTTGCTAGAAGTTCCTTTTTCTTCGCAGGAAAAATAATCTGCACCATTGTTTGAAAAGAAGTTTGTTTGCTTATTTTCAGCAGTACAGTGAACTCCTTCCATTACCCTGCTTGGGCTTTCCAAGTCAAAACAAACTCTAGTCTATATGCCCTGAAGGAGACTTTTCAAGTGCTGATCGGGCATAAGCAGAGTGTTGGTTCATCAGCTGCTGCTGTCATGGGAGGGACTAAGCAGAGGTCATTGGGGACTGCTAGTGCATCATACCAAAGGTCAAAAGCTGCCTTTGTTCAAGCCAGAAACTTGGATCTTTTGAGAGCCACTAAAGCTCACGTTCTCCTATTAAATCCATCCAGGCTCTTTTGTTGAGAGGACTCTCCTCTGGCTAAGAGCTGATTTTATTTTCCAGTCTCCTTATCCTTCCCTTGTTGATCTTGGGCTAGAGATTTCTGTTTTGAAAACACACTTCAAGGAATCGCAGTTCTTAAGGGGCCTTTTGAGAAGCAAAAACAAAATGATGTTTTGTTTGTGTGCTTGAGCCTGTTAAAGAAGAGTATTTTTTCTTTGTGAGACCATGAGAGCATCTTTAAGTGAGGTGACAACTAAGAGATTAGCTGGAGCTGTCAGTGGGCTGCGTGCATTTAGAGATTCCAGGGTTTCTGGTGGGGGAACAACAAATTGAACGTTGGAGAGGTGTTAGATACTGTGGGTTGCCTTAAACTGAAATTTTGGCTTCAGGGTTTGTCTCAACAGAAACACCATTGTGGCAGAATTACTTCTGATGAGGACTCTTGCCATGTTAAGAGAGTTTTTTGATGAGTAAAATTTGCCTGAGTGGGTAGGATGAGACCATACTTTCATTATGACTCAAATCTGTGTGTCCTTTCTCTCTTCCCTCAACATCCCCAACTTTACCCCTGTAGTGGAAATGCTAAGTCACAGCTTGAAGCAGGTGCACGCAATGCACCTGATTGACTGGAAAGGGTGGAGCCAGGATCCATCCCTTTCCAGACCTCATTTAAGGGTTGGCAGTGGAGACAAGGGTCTCTTGCTGGAGATCCCTGTGTTCCTGAGGCCTTCTGAAGATAAGCAACTTCTTTCCTTTGTTTCTGTGACCACAGCTGTTGCATTTGGGCAAATTTTCCCTTGCTGCAACCTAGGACCTTGCTACTCTTCTGCCATTGCGTTGTGTTACAACCCCCCAGCAAACAGATTGAAAGGCAGTAGCAAATTGCAGTGGGATGCTGTGCTCCTACTTCCCTTATAAAACGTTATCTGTGGTGTTTTTAAAACTAAATTTTAGGGGTAACTGGCTTAGGATGATCCTTAATTGGTTTATTACCAGTTTGATATAGCTGTCAGGGTATTAGGGCATAGGAAAAAACTCTGGAGTGCGTTTATTTCCAGATATATCCTTCCCACATAATAGCCTTGAGAGACTATTATAATATAGCAAAATTCAGGGCAGTCCTGAGGCTTCTCTCAGCTGTGGTGCGCAATGAAGTGGTGTATAGCTGCTCCCAAAGTCAGGAACAACTAACAATTGCTTTGGGCTCCTTTCTGTACCCAGCAATTCTTGTATGGCTGAGGACACTCCGTGCTGTGAAGGCCTCAGCTGCAATAAGAATTCAGGGTCAGGATGCTTCAAGCAAATAGAGCCAGTACAGCAAATAGGGGGTAGAAAATACATTATTTTGTTGCGATCGCTTAGGACTGTAGGCAGTGAGGAGGAGACATAGGACCCATTCGTTGATGAGAATAGGTTTGGCATAACTGACTTGATTGGTGGGATGAAGCACTTGATTATAATGTTTAAAATGTGGCTTTTGCCATTAAGTAGTGAGAGGGGAAAAAGCAGCAGTTGAAGTGGCACCCTGCATAGAGCTGCTCTTAACTTTTGACAATTACTGATAAGTCAAAATTTAAGTTTTGGTAGTGGTAAGTAACACCTGCAAACCCAGCCTAGGAGGGAGACAACACAGGAGAGTATGTCTGCGCAAATTAATTGTGCTCAGGTGTGTTCTTGTGCACTGAGTACAGCTGGTGCAGAGCAGCTGTTCCCATGCTGCAGAACACTCTTTTTCACTGAAACCAGGGTGGCTGGATGTGGACTGCAAGCAGAGAATGGTCTCAAGAATGAGCTAGTTTCCAAGCTGTGCCTCAGAGTTCTTTGTGAGAGTGCTTCCCAGGCTGTGCTGACTGCCCAACAGTGCAACGGATTATTTTGCTGTTTCCAGGACCACACCAAGGCACTGTTTATCTTATGAATATTGATGCAGTCTGACTGCCCATCCCAGTCACACCAGAGAACAGTGTGATTGGCTGCTCCCCAGCATGCTCATCTGAATGAATGCAAAGCAATTGAGATGTTAGTAGAGATGTCAGTGTTGACCACCGGCTGAAAGTCTCACGCAGTCATTATTATGCCTTCTAAAAAAAAAGGCTAGATTATATATTTTCTCTAAATGTGAGGCAAGAGAGACAGGCACAGACGAGAAGGTGGAAAGAATAAGAGAGGTAGTATTACTGCTCAGCATGAGAGAGGTGTGTGAGCACCTCAAGCTTGGCTGTCATCATTATGAGCACTGCAGCTTTAGCACTGAGCTTTAAGCAGGACAATGAAGCAGCTTTTTGCAAGTTTAGAGGAGAAAGCTCAAAAGTGCTGTTGAAAACATTTCAAGTCAGGTAACACTGCTCATCAGACATGGGAACTAACCTTTTGTTAGGGATTCAGAGGTGATGCTTGGAAAAGGGTAAGCCATGAAACCTTGACAGTGAAGATGGATAGTTTGTGTTTCCTTAAATAGAAGAGGAGGAGCAGAAAGAAGCAGTTAGGGTGAGAATACAACATACTGCAGACAACAGGAGAGGAATGTGACCTTTGTCTTTCTGCACTGATTTGAGCCTGGCAGGTTTGCAGTGGTAAGGCCAGGAAAAGGATGTTGTAGTAATGAAGAGGCAAGCTGATGTGAGCCTGGGCAGCTGTTTTAGCCGTAGGGAGAAGATCAGGAATTTATGCCTTAGACATTTTCTAGCAGCTGCCTTCAAGTTTCTGTACAAAGCCCAAATGCAAAGACCCAGAAAGAGGTCTGAAGGGAAGATAATGCCTGGGTTGGATGAGAATGATGACTTGCCAGGTTGATGGCATGCTTTGCAGGTTTGGGGAAGCAGCTGTTTTAGAGGGAGGCTTTCTTTTTGCCCATGTTGAACAATCACTTGTGTTCACCACTGGGTTGAAGCTCAGCAACTCATTCATTTGCATGTCTTTAATGAAGCGTGAAAAAAAATTTGCATCGTGTTCATATAAAGCCAACTCCTTCCTGGATATTCCATATGGGGCGCTTCCGAGGTGTGAAGGGAAGTTACTGGAGTGTGCTGAAGTCCCAAATGTGGAAGATTGCTCGGAAGCTGTTGCGGGTAGTTTAGGCTGCAATTACCAGGCGTGGTAACTGCTCCTCCGTTCATGAGGTTGACAAGGCATTTTTCACTTAATTAATAGTTATGATAGATGTTAGGCAATGCTTAATAAGGGTAGACATTTGAAATCCACAGGTTCTGTTAAATTGTGCCACAAAGCTCACAAGAGTTGATTGAGGCGATCTCCAGCTCATGGATGTTAATTTTAAATCTTTGTGGGAGAACAACAGAAATACTAGAAGAATGTTAACATTGTGCTGGATTCGAAACAAAACAACCAGGATGACTTGAGTCTGGAGTAGGGCAGTTATTTTGACATTGCTCCAGAATAAAAGTGTAAATGATGATATAGAATCCAGCAGCTAAAGAATTAGATGGTAAGAATGTCATTAGCACTAGTCAACACAGATTTAAGGAAAATAGGCTTTTTCAAACAAATCTGCACTTTTCTGTGGTATTAGAAGTCTGGTTCATAAAAATGACTTCATACTTGGATTTTTGTAACATGATATAATACCTCATGGCATTCTGATAAAATGTTAACACTGTGCAATTACCAATAAAGCAGAGATTAAGTGAGTTGAGAGAAAGCTAAATGATAGATCTCACAAAGCAGTTGTCAATAGGGAATCATCAAATGGGAGTGTTCATGAGTAGCTTCTGAGAAGTCAGTACAAAGCCCCACTTTATTCAGCATTTTTATCAATGATCTGGGAATAAGTATACTGATTAGAAAAAAAAGAGTGGATGGCACAGAGATTAGCAGATAGAGACAAAAAAAAAAATGACAGTAGAAACCTCATGCGTGGATTGTTTGGAGGCTGCATCCTTTCTTGCAAAGATGTGTAGGACACCCAAAATTAATTCAGGTATTTAGGGAGACAGAATAGCAGATTGTGCTTTCAGATAGCAGCAGGACTGTATTTTGAAAAGAGGAGTAAGGTGTTGCACAAGTGGAGCTCAGATTTCCAAACAGTGTGGTGGTAAAAAGGGTGTTAATGACCGTAGATTTATAAACACAGCAGCAATGAACTGTGGTGGGAACTGGTTTTCTATTGCATAAAACATTGCTGAGTCCAATTCTGATACAGTATGTCTTTCTCTAGTATCCACCTTTTCAGAGCATGTTGCGTATTAAACAGGCACACAAAGAGAGCATTCAACATGACTTTGTGGCATGGTGAAAGTGACTTGCAGTGAGACTTCAAGATCAGTCCGTTTAATTTATTTGGAAAGATTGAAGGGGGACTTGATTACAGGGCATAAGTATCTTCATAAAGAAAAAAATGTATGTGCTACAAAATGCTTTAATCTAGTGGAGAAAGGCATAGCAAGGACCAAGACACGGAAATTGATGTCAGACAAATTCAAATGAGAAATTAGGCCCAACCTTTCAACAGTGAAGGTGATCAAACACTGGAACAAACTCCTTAAGGACATGGTAACTCTTCATCACCTTCAAGCCAAGACTGGGTACCTTGCTAAAAAAAGGATGAATTAGCCAGGTAACAGTCACTGAGCTGAGTACAAGGAGAACTGGGTGAAGATTAAAGCATATATGACATATAGAAGGCTAGAGGGGATTGTTTCAATCTCTGTTATGGCCTTAAAATCTACCAAACCTGATCTCTCTTGGCAGTGCTTTGCTTGTTCCTTGGATTTTTCTTCTGCTGTCATTCATAGGAATATATTGCACAGAAACTTGCAAATGGCAAACAGAGAGGCAAATAGCACATTGAGAAGGATCTGAAATTTCTTCACATCTGCGGCCCTTCTCTGTATCTCTTTCTGTGAATGTTGATGGAGGAAGACCAGAAAGAAAAGATGGCACTTCAACATCAGGGAACAGAACTATTTTGAGAAGAAACTTGTTTATTCTGCCATATTGGTTGCTATTACCAGAAAAGCAAGAGTAGGAAGCATTTGTACCCCAGGTGATAATCCAAGCAGCTGAAAGGAGAGTCTAATTAAAGATGTAAAATAAGTGGTGGATTGTAAGAGGTACATCAATCTAGCACACTAGTAACTGCAGTGGCAGCCACAGCAGTTGCCTTGTGCAGAGGAGAGTTCAAGGGATCTCAATAGATCGGAGTGTTGTGCAGTCATCAATGGCACGTAGTTCCACAAAGGAAAATGCCTGTTGCTGAACCTGGGATACAGTAATGCCAGACAAGTGGCTAGAGAGCACCTCAGCAGGGAGAGACTTGAGAGTGATGGTAACAGCAGGCTCAGCAGGAGCCATCACTGTGCCCTGGAAGTCAAGGGGCAAACCACTTTTTGGGGCGCATTAAACAGCTTAGCTGTTGCTTAGCCCTGAAGTGGTCAGGCAGTTGGACTCTATGATCTTTCAAGGTTCCTTCCAACTATTCCATTCCATTGTATTCTCTTTCAAACCTTTAGTCAAGGCATAGCAATTTGTGCTTGAGGGTCTGTTGAACTCAGCAAGCGAAAGCCTTGAGATGAACTGAAGTAGGGATACTAAACTCTGCGTGGCTTGTTCTCATGGCAATCTCCAAGTATGTGAGCTAGCTTATGTTAATATTACATTTACAAAGCCTAAATGTAGTGTGTTCTGTGTAAGCTGAGTGTCAGAGGATGTTTCTGCACTTATTTTTGCATCTGGATTTATGCTCGATATCAATCATACAAGTTCTGGGGCAGGAGACAGGAAGTCATTCATACCAGTGCAGGTGGTACTCCTCCTGTCCTTGTTGTACAGCTTATCATTTCTTCAGAACTTGAGAATGTGAACCCCTGTTAACTCTGTTAATGTGAACCCACTTAAAAATTCAAAGACCTAATTCTCATTCCATGTACCATTAAGACAGTCCTGTCAGCGAGGAGGCAGCCTGTTTGGGACACTGGAATGTGTCAACTTAGCATAAGCCTCTGTGCAAACAGAAGGCTAGTGCTGTAGTTCAAAGATGATAGTTGAACAAGATTTGCAAGTCAGAGGCTTGAAATTCCACAAAGGGAAGATCAAACAGGCTCTTCCTTTTAACAAGCATTTCATTTCTTTAGGGGACTGGACAGTTTTCATCCAGAAAATAAATGCAAAAATTTCATGCAGAAATTAAATGCCACTATTGATATATATAACAAAATGTTATCCCTGACACACACATTGTCAACTGCCAGCTCATCAGCATATCTGGGAATCCATAGAGATGGTCCCTAACTAGTTGGATTCAGAGCTGTTGTCAGCAGAGATCATACTTGCACCCTGTCTCTCTCTGAAGTACGCATCCTGAGTTTTACAGATAATTTTAGAAGCAGCTCCAAGCCTGTGCGTTATCCCTTCAACAGCCCAGACTACAAACTTAGGCACAAGCACCTCTGAACCCTATGGCATTTGAATTTCAAATCTCCTTTCTGTGGTATTACTTTATTTCCATTGCTGATTTTAAAATGCAACATCCCCTCCACGCCAACCTCCCAAAACTGGTGCAGGCTGGAGAATGCTAATTCTGTTTCATGACAAGTTACGAGTTCCTGAATTTTGTTTTTGATCCATGTTGGATTGCACCCAAAACTTTTCAAGCATTTTAATGAAGGAGAACTGTGTTAAAATGTCTACTCTGCTTTTGGAATGGAAATGCTAAGTATTTTGATTTGGGTCTCTCTGTCATCCCATGGAAGTGTTTGGATAGCCTGCCCTAGACTTGAAATGTTTTGGCTTTCACTAAGCATCACATTTTGACCAGAAAACATTTAGTTGGTAATGTTCCACCAACTCAACTTGAAATTCTGCTGTGGTAGTAGAGCTCTCAGCACATCTCACTGTTAAATGAATGGCAGAGGGTGTGACCTCAGCAAGCAAGTGAAGAGATGCTGAGATGGCTTCTGCCACTACTGATGTCACAGCAGATAACCATAGTGACCTGTTGCTGTGGACACAATTACCATTGCAACCCTTCTCAGAAAGATTTCAGGCTGTACAGGTATGTGCATGCATTGCTGGTTAGGGGTTGTAGCTCCTCTGATCAGAGGCTTTGGCTGTTCACACCAGGAGCACTTTGATAGTTATTTATCACAGAATCATTAAGGTTGGAAAACACCGCAAAGATCATCTTGTCCAACAATTGGCCCATCCCCAACCATGCCCACTAACACATGTCTCGTAGTGCCACATCTACATGGCTTTTGAACATCTCCAGGGATGGTGACTCCACCACCTCCCTGGGCAGCCTGTGCCAGTGCCTCACCACTCTTTCTGAGAAGAAACATTTCCTAATATCCAACCTGAAATTCCCCTGGCGCAATTTGAGGCCATTCCCTCTTGTCCTATTGTTATAACCTGGGAGAAAAGGCTGATCCTTGCCTTGCCACAGCCTCCATTCAGGGAGTTGTAGCGAGTGATAAGGTCCCCCTGGGCCTCCTCCAGACTGAGCAATCCCAGCTCTTTCAGCCACACCCTGTAAAACTTGTGCTCCAGACCCCCCACCAGTTTCAGTGGGCCCTTCTCTGGACATGCTCCAGGGCCTCAATGCCTTTCTTGCAGTGAGGGGCCCAAAACTGAACACTCAAGGAGTCACTGCTCTTTTGCACCATGCCAGATACAACAGTCAGCTTATTCTATGTAATTTTAAATGGTGCTTGGGGAATATCTGGCAGCTCAGAAATACTACACAAATTGTTAGAAAGGGGATCTATAGAGGGTGGCAGAAAACTAGGCACAGAAGGGACTTTATGGAAAAGGACTGAATGTTGTGACCCAGCTCTATCTCAAATAGAGTAAAAGATCTGTCAGGTACCTGAGGATGTCTTATATAACCTTTAAAATGCCCTTGGTGTCCGTTTAGAAGCTCGTTCTGGTGTTGTGTCATACAACTTTTTGTAACTATCCAGATTCACCTTAAAACCAGTTATGGGTTTGTAGTCTTATTTCTCCTTTTGGTAGCCTGTATGTCAGAGATTGAGGATACAATATCAAATCAGTCACAGGTTGATTCATGGCGATGTCCTCGTTACCATTTTCAGCCTTCTTTAAAGGCTTCTCCTGTTTGATCTACTCAGCTGATCTGGATGATGTCCTTGCAAAGTGGAAGCAGGTGGAGGGAGCTTAACTTGGCACAATTGGTGTGATGGCAGAAAGGTGCCATGTGTTGGGGGACTCTGTGATGTGTCCTCCTGCATGGCTGGTGTGCAGCTGTGCCCAAAGCCTTCAGCTGCAGTCTGCCTGCAGCTGCTGCAGTTCAGGTTGCTGAGCCCCGTGTGCTTGGTGGTGGGAGGACAGAGCAGAGCATGGGTGCAGTGCTACCAAAGGGCCTCCTGTGGTGCAAGAAAGCAGGGGAACGTTTAAGCAGCCTCCATCCAAGCAGGATGAGTGCCATCAAGTAGCTCTCTCAGTTCCTTCACCAATTTGTCTTGATTGCATTGACACTCTCTTGGCATCCACATCCTGTCATTATTCCAGTGAGTGCATTTATGACAAGGAAGGTTTGTGGAAAGAGCAGATTTCAGGTAAAGCTCTTTGACAACAAATTTTGAATTCACAAGTGGCAATATTGGCACTCAGAAATCTGATTTGAGGAGTGAGGTTCCTTTGGGTGAGTGACAGAAGGGATGCAGGAGGCCAGTCCCGGCTGCTTAGGCTTTTGCAATGTGCACCTTGCTGGGAGGCTCTGGCATTTAAGCAGTGTGCTAGAAGCTACTGATGGAGATTGCAGGCAAATAAGTTTCAATCTGGACTAATTTTAGCTAGCGTAATCTGTTTCCAGTTTGTGAGTGGAAGTATTTGATGACATATGTTTGTTTCTTTCATTCTGTGCCTCTAAAAATGAATGGAAATGAGTTAAAAAAAAAAAAAAAAACCTGAAATATTATGGAATCACTTGCAGCTGTAATTCCATTTTGCCTCTCCCCCTTTGCTCACATTACTTATCTCAGAGCTAACTAATGCCAATTCTTTTTTTTTGAGTGATGTTTCTTTTGTGAAACTATTGCACCCTTCTCTTTGCTGCTTTCTTACTAATGTGGTTTAAGCAGGATACACATTCTCAACACTGGTTCCCGTAAGTAGGATCCACAAGAACTAATTTCCTGGATCTCCCATTCAACCATGCGGATGTGGGTACTTACCAAATCCCAAAGTCAGCTTCTTTACTGTGGAGCATCAGTTGTCCAGGGTGGACTTCAGGCATCTGACTCTTTTGTTTTCCTTTGTCCTGGGAAAGATTTAATCCACTGGAAATTTCCTTGTTCTTCAGTGCGATACGTGAGCTACTGGTTATAATACATGTGAGGATGAGTGTTTTTTGCTTATTCTGTCCCAAATCTACTGATGTGTTTCCCTTAAGCAAAAAGTGCCATGCGGAGTTGTTAAATTAACTCATAGACTTAATACGTTACAGTATGTGAAGCACCTAGAAGTCAAAGGGGCCCCGAACCCATAAAAGTAGAGCTTGTTTCCATTCTAGCACTTGGCACAGTACTGGGCAGTACATACTCTGTGAGGGAAATGACTTCTAATTTAATTATCACAGACTCTGATTTAATCAGACTCAGAACAAGACGAGACTGAGCCTAGGCAGAGCCAAAAAGGTCCTTTCCAAGGGAGCCTGTGTGGTCATAAGGGACCCCACAGCTGCAGAACACAGGCCGCAAGTAATGGTGTTCTTCAGCCTTTTATGGTCCCCTAATTCACTGTGAACAAAACAATACAAACTCCTGTGTCCTGACCTTATTTCCAAGGAATGGTTTTATTTTTTTTCCTCCCTATTTCATGGAATTCTGTGTTTAGGCTCCTTCCTGTGTTGCTGTGTGAGGTTGATGCACCCTAATGAGCAGTTGCCCAGGGGTGGCTGCTGTCCAGATGCGGCACGCAGACATCGGCTCACTTGTCCTTAACAGAACATCTTGAGATCTTTCTGGCTGCTGAGTGCTGTGTAAATGCCGTGCATCGTTATCAAATAAATTGTGTCACTTCATAAGTTAACTTCTAATTACACAATTACTTTATGTGGCATTAATAAAAAGTAATGTGAGATTTTTCAGCAAACTCTAATTTTAAGTAAATAGTATTTTTTTGAGACCAAGTGATTTATTAAATTAATTTTTTATTAGGCCTCATTTAGACTTCAAGCCATTTTTACTGGTGCTACAGCATAAAATTATTACGTAATTAGTAATACAGTTGTCATACTTATAAGTAATGGTTTTACTTAGGACAAATTAAAAAGAATTAGATTTTTTTAAGAGACTACTGGGTCTCAGGGGTAATAATAATAAAGGATAACTTACATAGGAAAGGTGTAATGAAGTTTGATCATCCTTTGGAAGCCTGGTTTTATAGAGGTCACCTCAGCAGCTATTCTTCCTGCACAACAGCTATTTCTGGGGTGAAACATGCCATGTATTTTCTGCCTTCGCTCCACAACTAATGCAGTTTGTAGGGTGCAAGTGATTTCAGCTCTAGACATTCCCACTCCACAGCAGGGACAGCTCATGAAGCAGCTCCTTCCCTAGCACAGCTTTACAGGCAGCCGGGTAGGCTCAGCTGACATCGGAGTGATTCATGCTGATCGAGTGAGCTCCAGGTGCAGCAGCTGGACCAGGAGCTTCTTGGTTGGCCCATGGGTGGGAGCTGCAAGCACTGGGAGGGAGGCTTGATGGAGAGCTGCATGCCCTCACCCATCCCAGTTGTTGTTGGATTCAGCAGCTTCACGCCTTGCGATGTGCGAGTAGTGTTCAGAGATGTTGCTATTAAACACTGATACCATTTGGAATGGGAAGGTGTCTAGGAGGGCAATGTAGTGCTAGGCCTGTGCCTAGCTTCCCCTCAGAGGGGTTGTCATTCCACTCTGGTTCTTCCAGGCCTGAACTCTGGGAATTTTTTTTTGTAGCTGGGCCTGCCAACATCAGGTCCTTTAGTGCCTTGCTTTGAGAAGTTAAAGCTTCTTCCCTGTGGAGGTTGCATACCTGAATATAAAATGCAGAATCCAAGCAGAGAGAGAGAGAGAGAACTCCTGGCAGAACAACACCTGGGAAGCCCTTGCCCCAGGGAGAGACTGGCATCACCAGGGAGGGCCAAAGCCCATGACAGAGCAGGCAGGGAGAGCAGGGGAGATCACCTGGAGTCGCAGCTGCCCACACCTTCCCTATTATTCCCATTGTAAATAAATTGCATTTATCATTACCAGCACCCTTCGTCTCCAGGCTTCTGAGGTGTTGAAAGCTCCAGTTAAATGGATTGCCCAAAGAAAACACTGTCACATTTGCATAATATTTTCATAGACACTGAGCTCAACCTGAGCCTGAAGGGAGACAGGGATGTTCCCTGCATATTTTATATTCCCTTCCTCAATTCCCACTAAAGCTAGCTCTAAATTGTGGCACGGAGATGGGAACATGTATGAGAGAGAGAGAAAGACGGATGAGAGGTTTGAATTTGTCTGGGGGTATTTCCAGACACTCAGCTTAAGAAGCTACTTACACCCTATGGAAAACTCTGAAATAGTGCTATTTAGAAACAAATCTGCTCACATTTCACTTTTTTTTTTTTTTTCAGTGTTCCTCATCCCTCATTCTTCATTATTAGGGACATCTGCGTGAAAACTGTCTTTTTTCTTTTTTTTTTTTTTTAAATCTTGGGAGTTCATCTGCCTCTGCTGATTATCCCCTCCCTCCCCTCTCCTTCTGAAGTCATTATCTTCTGATTGCATTACATTTGCAGCCGTCCCACCGCGGGCGCTCTTCTCATCAAGATTCTCAAGCTATGCAGGGAAAAGAATAGGTCAGCCCACAGGAAGGAAACCTCAAGGGAAGCCTGGCCCTGGCAGAAGTGGGGTGTTGGGGTCCCGTTTGGGTCACTGCTCCACTTAGCCACAGCCGTGCTTGGCCACTGTTATTTCTGTAAGGATGCAGTGAACCCAGTGAACTGCAGTGATGCAGTCAAGTGTCTCCCATAGATGGTGTCTGAACAAGAGTCGGAGGAGGTATTCTTTACAAGATGTATATTTGCTGCAAGATACAGTGTCATTCATGTTGCCTACCCTGCAGATGTTTGTAAGCTTGGATTCATTTAAGGAAACTGTTTCATTGCAGGAGTGGGGAGGAGCAACAGGAAATGTAAAATGCTGTTCATTTCCTTCAAACCAGATCTGGAAGCCTGCTGCAGGGTGGCACTGTCTGACCATGTAATATTTTTCTCAGGTGAAAAAGCTTCCTTAGGAGAGGATAGGATAGAACCTTCCAGCACACATACAAGCCATGTTTTGTAAACTTACTTGGAGTTGGAAAGTTAATTTCATCACAGGTCTATCGTGTCTTTTTGCAGCAGCACTGTTTTGGCAATCAGTCTTCCTGTGTGCTAGGAAAAAAAAAATGCCTTTGTCTTTCTAAACTCCTTAACAGAATTAACAAGGAGTGGAATTATCCTGATGAGTATAATTTCACAGGATTGGGGATGGAGTTGTGGCCTAGCTGAGGTCACAAAACAAGCTGATGCATAAGCTGAACCCAACTCCCAGCTGTTCAGCCACCCAGATCTGCTGTTCAGCTCACATCTGTCAGACACCCCTTTCAAAAATTATCCTATAGTGTATTTCGCTAAGCCCATCTATAGGCTTAAATAAATTCATGTATTTAAAAATGCTTCATATTAATCTTTCTCTGTCCTGGCTTCCTTCCTCCACAAGAGGAGGATCCAAAATAACAATGATAAAATTATATCTTAAGGGATGAACTTAAAAATTCTTCATGCGGTTCTGTACAAAATGTAGTGGTTTTGGGAAACAACTCTGCCAGCAAATCTATGTGTGGTTGACCCATCAGAAAAATGTGAGCATTGTTCCCTACTCTGCTCCTAAGTACATGCAAGTGATGTGTTTCCGTTGTTCAATCCCAGTTCTTTCACAGAATTTTTTTATTTTTTATTTTTTATTTTAAAGAAAAAAAAAAAAGAAAGAAAAAGGGTAATAGTTCCCTTTACTTCCTTGTGGCAAAACCCATGTATCCCTAAGACAGCAGCAGGGCCATAGCAGTAATGGAATGCAGGAGGCAGTGTAGTTTGTAAACAACTTTGTACAGGGTGAGAATGACAACCCTTTCTTCCCAACAGATGCCTAAGCTGTTCTGGTTTGCCCCAGGAGGCATTGCAAAGGCAATTCTAACTAAGAGCTCCCATACATGTGTTTGCTTTGTATCTCTGGGTAGGGGATGCCAGCAAATATTGAATTTACTTCTCGAATTAAGTGACCATGCAGCAGCACGTTATTGCATTTCAACGCTTCTTTGGTACTACAAAGAGCTTCAGTGATAGAAATCAGATCAAACGTAGGATGATCTGATTTCCTGCTATCCCATTACAGCTGGTAGCTCTGCAGTGTTATTGCACGAGCTTGGCATCTCTGGGCTGATGGGTGCTTCTGCCTTGGGACATACTTGCAACAGGATAGGCAGCATGGTGGGTGGTTTGATCAAGTGTTTGTTCCTTAAGGATATGCAAGGGACAAGACCATGATCTTTTTTTCCAATTTAAATCATCTAGGTGAATCACTATCCAGCAAGTTGTGGATTTGTTTTTGAGGTTTTTTTTTTTCCAAAAACAGTGTTAGGCAGGTTGGGTTCTGTAAGCAGAAGAGACTGCTCAACTTGAAACCAAGTAATTATGCAGAATGAATATCCCTATGGATATTTCCCAGGGCTGATCCATACTTAAAGATGATAAGGGAGTTGGCTAGGTTACTCCCAGTTGTGTATCCTTTGGGGAGATGAGGCAGAAAATAAGTCTGAGGCCAGCAACAGCACAGCATCTGGTGAGCCCAGCACGTATCCAGCTTCGTGTGCTATGTATGTCTTATTAAAAAAAAAAAAAAGGCAACAGAGGAATTCACATTGTTGAAGTTAATCGCTGGATTAAATTGCCATTTGTCAATAGCAATGTAATTTGTATTATAAATTACAGCAGCCTAGCTCTTGGATGCATTTTATCAATGTGTTTCAAATTATTTAATAACAATATTTTTCAGAAAATAAGCAATGCCACTTCTTTTCACCCCACCCCTTTTCACATCAGCCCATTCTGAGGGTTTCCATCAGCGTAATAGCCAGCTCTGCAAAAACTCCTGCTAAATAAATTATCACCAGGAGTCTCAAAATCCATTACCATAAACAAAGCCATTTTCCCCTCCCCAATCGATGGCCTGCTGTGTTGCTGCTAATGGGACCATACACACGTGTTGCACAGAAAGGAATTCATTTGCAAGTTCATCAGATTTTTGTTGTTCATTTTTCTTGATGGAGAGGGGAAAGGAGGGGAATATTGTGGGAAGATTCAGAAAATGTCTCACTGAACTCCATGTTTCGTGCAGAGGAAAAGTCCTTCAGTCTGCAGTAAGGACCACATTGACTTGCACATTGAAGAGAATTTTCTGTACTAATTCATGGCAAAATGGGAGAAGGCAGAAAATAGGAAGGAAACCCCAGAGAATGTGACTGCTGCCTTTATTTGGGACATTATTTTTGGCAAGCAGAACATCTGTGTATTCTGCTACTGGGTTACAAGTGTATCTGAATTGTTCCTTGTTGTATTCTTCTCTGTTTCAGCCCTGTCTTCATTGTGCAGTTCTGCCATGGTGCTTGCAGGCTGATTCCCTGCTCTCGCAGCCACGGGCTCCCCACACATAGTCTGCTGGTGCACTGCAATCATTCTATTCTTTCTTATTTTGTTCTGAGTACACTTTCCTTCTTAAAAGTGAATAATCATTGATGTTTCTTTCTCTTTTTCTTTACAGGTAAGTGGCCATTCCT
Organism: Numida meleagris; assembly: GCF_002078875.1. Lineage (NCBI taxonomy): Eukaryota > Metazoa > Chordata > Aves > Galliformes > Numididae > Numida > Numida meleagris. The sequence continues at coordinate 79,796,271 of NC_034409.1, forward strand.
GTTTTCATAAGACTGCTGAACAATCAGCAAACCTCAGCTCTCAAAGGTACTCTTTGTGGTATGGTTTCTTCCTAAGCACCTTGAAGTATTTTTCTTGTCTGTGTTTGTACAGCACCTCAGCAGGAGGTTTGAGATAGATGAACTGGGATTTAACCTTAACCAAACAATAATTCCTCTTCTTTGATTTCTGAGGTTTAGTCGAGCCTTACCAAGGTGCCCAGAAATAAGGAGCTAACGGTGCAGTGGCGGGAGAGATTGTGTGTGGCTCTTCAGCTGCGAGGTACAAACACATGAAAGGCTGTTAGCGCAGTGGGAGGCACGCTGTGCAAAGCTCTCCCAAACATCAGGTCAGCTTACGCAGGTGCACTGCCTCTTGCATATTCCAGTTCCTTTTGCATTGTTCTCAGTGGGTGCCTATTAGAGGAGTGCTACCAAGCCTGAGGTATGCACCGGAGCTCAAGTGCTCAAAGTGATTTTGTGGAAATTTATAAATCTGGCAGGGCTGGTTGCTAACTAGCAAGCATCTGACTGTATCTTCTGCTGCTCCTTCTCCCAGGAAGGAGGTGTTGCACAATAGTGCCAATGGCGGTCACAGGAAAAGACATGTTTAAGCCCCCGGAACCATACAGCTGTCTGCAATAGTTCCAAAGTTCTTAAATCATATACTTTTACGTGATGTTTTTGGCATTGCGAATCCAGAGCATTTTATTTTTTACCCCTTCTATAGCGTAAAGGTGTTCAAAGTGAATAAAGAAGAAATAGTGACATATATATTTTCAAGAGTGTGGAAGTTGGGTCATTAGGGAACGTAATACAGCAAACAGTGATAAAGTCATGACACAAGCAGTACTGGGCACTGGGAAGAATGCTGGCACACCGTAAGACTGATTTTTACTTCAAACACAGGGCATTTCCATGAGACAAATAAACCGAATGTTAAATTGCTCAAATGCAGAGAACCTCAGTTCCCTGAAACATGGGACAATTTTAAAGTCCTCTGATTAGATGCGTGATAGTTTTTGGTGCTGAACGGACAATTATTTTGTGGTGTGACTAAACTATTATCTCAAATGAGTTGGATATAGCTCTGAGTATTACCAAGAAATGAAAGTCTGGAACACATTAAATATCAATATTAATTAATGAGTCCTGGACACATACAGGAAATTGCCTTAAACCTCCAACCTTCTGAAAATATCTTCAAGTGGGATTACTGACATGAAGGATTTGATCTAATTATCAGTGCTAATTTCTTTTATGATGGTGGTAGCAACACTGTTGTTAAAAAGGCGCAGTCAAGATTAGTCACCTACGGTATTAATGTTAATCCCTTATCCTTATTACTAATATTTTAAAACTAAATCTTTTAGAAATTATCACCACCAGTGCTGCTCCACAGTTTATTCAGTGTAGGCAATTAGATAGTTCAATTTTCTCATCCCGATGTGCTGGTGTGGGGCTTTATTTCTTGGTGCTTTCTTCTCCTGAAATTGACGTTATTGGTTACACTTTTCCAGCCTTTGTGTGATTTGAAATGCTAGCTGTACACTATAAGGGTAGGAGGCAGGTGGATAGATTGAAATGATTTAGCAAGATTATGTGTTTTTCCCTCTGGCTTAGCCATTAGAGGTAAGCAAACTCTGTGAAATAAACAAAATCCAAGAAAATTGTGATGAGGGGGCAGGAGAATAACAACAAGAAAAGGCATCTCTGCAAAGATAAAGCACCTTCATCTCTCCAGTGTGATTTTTTTTTTTTTTTTTTTTAAATGAGAACCTGAACTCCAAGCCTAGCACTTTTTGCTGGGATGGAGCAGAGAGGTCTTGTGCTGGCACTGGGAGGTATACGCATGGCTCTGGCTACCAGCAGAGCAGATACTCTTAGGCTGTCAGTCATTGTGCCTTAGCAGGCCGAACACTCCCAGAAAAAAAGCCCATGAAGGCTTGGTTGCTTTATGATCCCAGCATCTGCCAAAAGAGCTTGTAGATGAGGGGGGACTCCCAAAGGAACTGGCCAGCTCAATTCCCTGCAAGCCTTCATCCTTGGGAACAGAGAAAACTCAGCTGACAACCTGCTGCCTCCAGTGTCAACACAGAGAAATGCTACCTATCTGTGCGGTTCATTATCTGTTACTTGGATCTTAGTGAATAAAGTTGCTGCTGAAGAAATCCCATAGTCACCAGTGTCATAACAGACAGCACAACATGCTATCAGCTCTTAAATGTCCAACCCATCAACACAAATTGGTTCTTCTGAACAGCAATCCCACACAGAGATCAGGTTTCCCTTGACACTCCTTTTTTCCTCCTGTCCTGGTTTCCTTTCTCAAATACTTTGAATGGTCAAGTGATCTCTTCTTGCATAGATCTTGGAGTACTTTAATTGGCACACAGTCCTCAGCTGGAAATGAATGTATTGAATTGGTGCTTTGTTTTGTTTCTAGTGCTGTTTTATTGACAGCTCTTTCTGGGTAATGATCCAAACCTCTGCAGTGCTTTTATATAAACACGTGGTGCTTTGATAGGGAATAGCAGGCTGGGACAGGGCTGTGTAGCTGGCAGGCTTTGATTCAGCCATTGTGCCAACGGGTACGGGACTTATTACCTGCTCCTGAGCAGACAGCAATTAAAAAATGCCACTTTTTAGAGAGCTGTCTCATTGCTGTGCATCAAAACAATTGAGCAATAAAGGGCAATGCTCAAGAGAAATGTGAGAAAACCTGGCAAATTCCTGTGTGACAGTGACACTCATTCATAGTTCTGCAAATTAGCAAATAAAGATGATAACAATAATAATAAAGAAGGAGAATCACATAATACTCTTGATTCACATATATTGAAAAATGCTAATTGTCTGTACCTTTCTAACACTCTGGATCAGACTTCATAGGAGTAATAAACTTTTGGTAATGTGGCACCTCTCCCCCTGCAAACGTCAATCTTTGCTGAGCAGAGCAATATTATTGTAGGTGGGAATCTTTGTGGGCAATGTACTAATTAATCTTGTACGTGTTAAAGGAGAGGAGGTAGAGAGGGAAGGAGGAAGGGAGGGAGAAAGTTTCTTCCAGTGACATAGCGCTTTGTTCAGCTGCACATAGCAACCAAGTTTTAAAGGAGATGAGAGCTGTGGAAAATGATAAGGAACTTGAATCTATGCAGTTGTCCTTTATGACCTGGAGAAAGAAAGAATTAACTAAATGGGATTAGTCATAAATGTTCATGTCTGTATGCATGCATGCGTACACTAGGTACTTGCAAGCTCATATACGTGTACAACAGGTCTATCTGTCTCTGGCAAGTGACCCCATAGGGATGAGGTTGTACTCTGTAGCTTGTGCCTTCTGCCTTATACATCCAGAAAGCTGGGCATAACTAGTTCTCAAGTCATAAAAGATCACCCAAGCAGGTGCATAGGACTGACTTCTAGAGTGCTCACCCCAGTACAGTACCCACTGTAACACGCTGCCAGCTCATCGAGCATCTCTGCATCCCAGCTGGTGAGAGGAGAGTAATCCTAGCTAACATGAAAGGCGTTCTAACACATACCTCTTTTCCTCTGCCCTCCAAACGCCCCAGAATGAAACAACTCTCCTCTTCTCTAAAAAATTCTCCCATGTAGAAATACAGCTCTACTGATCTAGCTGTATTTTGAAAACTTCACAGGGAAAAAGGGCTAGAGAGCTACTACTTCTTATTTATTTAGGCTTTTAAATGAAAGCACAGTTCTTCAGGAGTTGTTTGGCCCCTTCTTTGAAAATCTGCCGCCCTCTTCTGATGTTTCTAATTCATCGCTGACTCGCTTCTCAAGTTTTCTTTTTGCCTTTTCAAAATCAGTCCCATATTGCTGGAATTCGCCAGTCTCTTTCAAAGAAACTACAAGCTGCTTTCGTGATAGGGTGTTGGTAAGAATCACTGGAAGCGTTTTCCAAATGCTGTACATCATCTATATGCTGCTGAGTCCCGCATTTCAAAAACGGCTTGCCTGAATCTCCCTACAAAATGCTCTCCGTGGATTTAGGCAAGCACTTCTTTCTAGCTGCAGGCAGTGTAAGCTTATGAAGTGGAAACCACCTTGTTGGAGAGATGTATAAAGGAGCAGCCTGACTCTCCTTTAGTATGAACATGGCTGAGTACCATTTTTTTCAAGGGAACAGTGAGTCATGTTTATCTTTGTCTAACTGATGCTGGTCCCAGCCTTATTTTGGGGTGGGCTGTCCCAGGAGGGTTTATCAGTGCTGTGCCATTTACCCGAGGAGCAAAGGGTGAGGGAAGCAGTGCCCACCAGTTGCATCGGCAGCATCCTCGGAGCTCGAGCTCCCTGCAGAGGGATTCATTTCACGCTGTGTATGTTACTGGTCCCTCAGCCAGCAGGTTGTTATTTTCCCTGTTTCTGACCCAGCTAGAGTGTCGGTCCCTCGACAAGCCCCTGGATGGACGGTGTTCAGCTGAGCAACACGGGCGCTCGGGAGCCTGCCATGGATGGTCTGTAAATCAGTTTGTGCTGTGCAGCAAGGCTCTGGCTTAACGATGAGTCAGAAGAAAAATGTTATTAATATTTAATGTGCAAGCTGAATGTCTGCCGTGCTGTTATTAGTTACACATCATGAGGGGTGCAGTATCGGCTACCAGTCAATGCAGGTCGCTTCCTCCAATGTTCTCATTCTGCAGACTTAATTCGTACTGTATTTTTCCATTCACTGAGACAAATATCTGCTCCATTTAAAGGGGCTTTGTCAAAATCTTCCAGCTAAATCTTTAAAGTGGTGTGCCTAGCTTTCAAGACCCCTTTTTGTGAGACGCTTGATTACTTCTGAGAGCAATTCCTCAAGCTGTAGGGCACTGCTGACTTCCAAAGGGGCTCTGTGCTACACCCTGGCTGTGAGACCCCACATGATGGAAGGCCCTTTGGGGGTGAGCCATGGGAGGTATGGAGAGCAGGTCTGAGCTGTCTGAGTTTACCTGAACCTGTTCTTCAACAGTCTACTGCTTGCAAACCCTTTAAGTACAACATTCAGGCTGGGGCTGTATCATTTAGCCAGCAGTGATATTCTGCTGGTGAAGAGCAGTGAGTAATCCACATCTGAACTCCTCCTCAAGGCCTTTCATCAGCCAGCTTCCCAATGTGGAGGATGCAGGGATGTGCTGCTAGGATTTCTGACCTCCACACATTAAGTGAGGATGGATGGCCATCCCTGGCTTGGGCTCTTCTTGTCCTGTAGCAGCCGCTGAGCCTCCTGGAGAATGAGGTTTTATTTGTGAAGAGGAGTAAAGCTGCACAGGGTGAGAACAGGAGTCCAGGCCAGTAATTTGTATGCAATTAGTGTAAAAATTATGTTTTCTCAGAAAAGCATCTGGCCAGTTTCTGCAGTCTGTTCCCCTTCTATTCCCCCAGCATACGCCCTCATTGGGCTGGGGTACATTTTTTCCTGTTTGCTTTCAAATCTTTTCACGGCCCTGTTGTTCATAAAGGTGTCGTTTTTGATCTTTTATTTTTTTTAACCTGCTCTGAAACTACTTGCTGAAAAAGAAGGAAGAGGAAGGAAAGAAAGACAAGGGAAAACCAGCTGCTGTATTGCCCAAAAAAGGACATATGATTTACAAATAAATGATTTTTCTCTTCCTAGTTATTTAATACTTCGTGGGAGAATTTGCAGCTTCAGCAGTGGGTTGGCTTCTTGTGACAGGAGTAAGTGGCACTGAGACGTAGAAGGGACCCCTTCTCTTTTCACGCTGTTTTCATGCAAGAGTCTCTGCTCTTTGCTTTTGGTCATGTTACTCCTGAATCCCAGCAACACAGCTTATACTGGATTCAGAGCTCATGAGCTTCAGCATCATTCATTCCTCTTGCACTAAATTGACCAACTCCTGAAGTCCTACTTGCTTGGAATTGGCACCAGTAAGAAGATTAAATGAAGCAAAACAATTGTATTTATAAAGCACGTCTCTTCTTGTGGCATATAGGGGGAGGCATGTACAGTTCCCTCTTTCTCTATTCTATTACAAAATATACCCAACTCTTGTTCATCTTGGGAAAAAAAAAAAAAAACATAACAAGAAAAGCAACAGAGCCATACGCAGGTAGTAACACTTTCGGAGTGGCTGCTGGAAAAAAAAAAAAAACATTGCTCCCAGCAGAAGCAGTTGCTTTCCTTTCTGTGTGTTAACCCATTCCCCTCCAAATACTTTTATTTTCTCATTCTCATACTAGAGTATTTCTTCAAGGCACTTGACTGGAGCAACCTTATTTATCAAATTGAGGTCAGTCTTACTGTGGGACTCCTCACTCAACCACTGGACTCATCTCTAGCTCTTCACATGGGAAAAGAAAAATTGTAAGTGAAGACTGTGAGAATAAGAATGAGATTTGACCTGAAAATTCTTATTTTAAGACTATTCTGACTCTGCTTAACCAGCTTATTTTGACCACATATGATATTATTAAAAGATTAAAAGTTCAGCTCCACAGTGTCATAATTTTGTTATTTTTAAATTTTGGCACGCATGCTGGAAATACATTAAGGATAATAAATGTCTATACACAGTAATTTTTTCCGTTAAAAAAAAAATAAACAAAAGCAATTTTGGTGCAGTAGACCAAAACCAACCCAATAAAATCATTGTGTGAAGTAGCAGGGTGGGGATAGATAGACACAGAACGTGTTCTGAATGAATTTATTAACGATTTTATTAATAATTTTTAAAATAGCTTACTTTCATACAATTCCAGTGACATAAACCTTCAGACTGTGACCTAGTGCCCACTGGTGTCAATGTCACCAACTGGTGTCAGTAGATTAACTATTAAAAAAACACAGATTTTAAAATACAGTAATTATTCTCTCAGTTGAATAAAAATAAAATGTTCTTTTGCACTGGAATTAAGGTCATGGTAGTTAAGGATCCTGGAGCATTTTTACCCACTTCAGAGTATTAGTCTGGAGAGAGGCAAAATTCCAGTTAGGAGTGACTGCATTTATTCTTGCTATGCTCTTATTCTTTTTTTCCACTTCATACCTCCCCGTCCTTCCTGTAAATTAGCTGTGTTTCAGTAAATGGAAGTTTTTTGTTTGTGGAGTTTGCAGAACATTCGGTGATTTCTTGTGGAAGAAGCATTAATAACTGGCATATAGGTGCTAATAAGTTGTGTGCTTTTTTTTTTTTTTTTTAAATCACAATCAGCATATGAAGATTTGCTGTGAATTGTAAAATTAGCCAAAGCCGCCTGGCATGTCGCTGCTGCACTTTTTCTCTTCCACATGACATATTCTTAACTAAGTCAATCATTTACATGGGCTTTAAATTTAATTTAAATGTAATGAATTTAAATTGGGCTTTGCTCTATTTCAAGGTTGTTGGGTTACTTTTCTGTAAGTTAACATTCAGCGCAAGGGATTCAACTCTAGGTTTGCAGTTTGAATTGCTCTTCCTCCCTCTCCTACCCCCCCCTTTTTTTTTTTTTTTTATTTATTTTTTTATTTTCCCCACCTTCCCAAATCAAATCTAGCCCCACCACCTGGAAGTGTGTGGGGAGGAGAAAGGGGCAGCACGGTGGCAAGTGATGTGTGCTAGGAATGTGAGGATTGGCAGAAACAGAAAAGCATCATGAGAAAATCAAACATACACTTTCAGGAGGAACCGCGCGATTCTCCCTGCGCATTAGTGCCTATCTCAGTAATCATTCTTTTCCTCGATCGGGAGCCCTCTTAATCCTCCACCCCATCGTCCTCCTCTATCAAATCTCCAATACTTCTGAAACAAATCAAATCAAGAATTAACCTTTCAGCCGTGAAACATTCCTTTGCTATGGTATGCGTGTCCCCTGTTAATCACTGTGCTGCAAAAACATGAGGCAGAGAGTACTCCATCAGTGGTACTGGACTTCTGCATTTTCTCCATTTGCCCTTGTAAAAATCCCTTGGTCCATCTCGGCAAGTCTCATGATGCCTTTTCCCAAACTGGGGAGATGCTGGTCTGCAGTGGCCCTAAACTAGAAATGGTTCTGGAAAACCACTCTCTGCCACTAGATCATTGCACATCTTTGGGGATCATTGCCGTGGTGCTGCTCATTCATTTAGGGAAGATTTGCGTTTTAGTACTTGGAAAGGGAGTGTAAGGAGAGCTTACTAAAAGACGAAGAGTTAAAATGAGCGATGGGGAGAGGAATTCCAGGCAAAGGAAAGACAAAGCTGGGTGGCTTGAATTTAAAAGGACTCAAGGGTGAGGGAGAGGGCAGTTTTGCATAGCTTCTGGACTGTGCCTCCCAGAGCCTTACCCCAGCATCTTTTTTTTGCAGATATGGAACATGCAAACAGGATGCTTCTGATATTTTGCTTATTTCTGTAAAGTCTTATTATTTTCTTGGTCGTTTCTGCCATATCCTGTGCATTTAATCCAGGCTTCCTACTGTCATGTATGCCAGGCAATTCTATGCAATGATGAGAAAGACTGTCCACATTGCACTTCAGAGTCCCCTCTGTGGAAATGCTTTTCTCTGGTTCTTTTTCCCTCACGTCAATATTATGTTACATTTTCTTTCACCTATCTGACATTGGTATAAATTCTGTTTTTCCTCATTTGGATGTCTTCCCCCTAAAATAAGGTCTACGGACTGCAGATACGTAAGTGCATTCAGTCTCCTTTCATCTTTAGCTAAGAACTGGGGTGCTACTCCCAAGAGACTCAATATTAGCTCTCTCATAGTGGCTGCAGGTTCCCCAGGGGTTAACAGAATGCTGGTTGCAAAACATGGAAAAAATATAGCAGCTCAATAGTAATGAAGTAACAATGTACTAACATAGCAAAAAATTGAGTGAAAATTAGAGCATAGCTGATTCATCACTGTGTTATTCTACTTAAACCAGTAGTGAATCAGAGCCAGCAGCTTGGGGAGAGGTTGTTAGAGTCTTTATGAAGTTTAGAGCCATTTACCAGCGTACAGTCAAATTCATTTTGTTTCATTACAGCTATGATAACCTTACATATTTGGGGACAGTGAGTAAATTTTGTTTTGTTTTGGGTCTGTATATTGTTTTGTCTCTTGAAGGACAAATCTGTCGCTGAAGTTTCTCTGTGTTCCTGTCTAATAAGAGCCTAGCTGTAAACACTTTTGTAAACACGTAGTAAAACAGTTGTAGCATCAAGGGGTATGTATAGTAACCTTTTAAGCAGTATATCACTTCTATGCACTTGTAAATACAGCCGTTCTACCTAGTGTTGGTCTTGCCTTATAATTAGACATACTTAGAGTCTTCTTGATATAATATTTCTGAGAGTTAGGTAAATAATTTATAGGGTACTCTTCACAAATGGATACAATGTGAATTCAGAGCTAATCTGCTCCTCTGGAGGTACATAAAATTATCAAGCTTATACAAGAGCAAGCTAATTAGGAAGCAATCATCATCAACAACAGCTGTTCGTAGCTCACTGAAGGGCGGAGGCTTCTCTAGCACTGTCCACTCATCCATTCCCTCTCCCCAGCTTTCTGAGACACAAAAGCATCTCCAGAGCTACTCCCATACGGCCAGTCCTGCCAGTTGTTCCCAGCTCAGTGGTCTTTCTGTGCTGGCAGGGGGTTCATTTCTGCAGCACGTTACTATCATCTCACTGAGGATGGATGCACGTCTGGGTCACGGTTGGAAGGGGAAAGATGGGGAATGTGTCCAGAGTGTCTTGCATCCCACCACCCCAAAAGAAGGATGTTGACCACAATATATATTTTTTAACATTTATATAAATTGTAATATTTTAGTGGGGGTTGAAAACTGTGGTAAATGCACAGTAAAAAAAAAAAAAAAAGATAATTTCTGTGGCAGTATTGTTAAGAAGTAATGTTTGGAAATGGTGCCGTGAGTCCCCTTTGCTGACCTCACCTTTGTTCCTTTTAACCCTATTATGAGCAGTGCTTGACCCATTGGGTGGGAGAAGGTGTCCATCAACTTGTGCCTCAAAAGTGAAGTCATAAACCCTACAACATGAAGCATCCATGAACTTGGCAGATACCCTCTTGCCTTGTATTCACAACATGTCACATAATGGAAAGACAAGAAACTTACTCATTGTTGCTGCCTCAGTGCACACTGAAGTGCCTTCTACTAGCAAATCTCTATGTGAGATTTGTTGTGCTGGTAGGGTGGAGAGGTACGAATCACCTCTGGAAGGTCTGTGAATAGAGAGAGAGTGGACAGAGAGTTTTTCAGGATCAATCAACTCTAACTCTCTCATAGTCCCTCCAGTAACTGGAAGAGCCTTGCCAACGCGTTGTGAAGCTCTGGAAGGTGAGGAGATGATCTGTTGGCAACAGGCTTGGAGGCACATGCTGCTGGAGGCAGCCTTTATCCTCAGGAATGAATGATGTAAAGTTTTTAGAAGGATAGGGTGCCCTAAAAACATTACATCACTTTCCAGCTTTCTGTGAAGGACTCATCAGAGAAGCCTTCAGCTGCCAAAACTCTGACCCTGGAGAAGGCCAGACTCTCCCACAGAGAGCTGAGAGTTGCTGGTGGTCTTCTTGATTTCTTTTTGCTCTCCTCTCTGCAAAACACAGAAGAGCTGAGAGGAACGGAGAAGCTGACTGTCAGTGGAAATGCTTTGTGAGATCTCACAGAGGACAGGCTCCCTTTAGCAGATGATATTACGTGAGTTGCAAAAGAGGAGACAAGGTTTGGGGAGAGGAAATATGGGTATCAGAAGAGGAATTCAGGGTTGGCAAAGCCTGCGACAGCTTTATAGATTAAACCGCTGCCAGATGTTAATTGTTTTCTGTGTAGTTTTCAATTGATCTGTAATTTGACTGTAGATTCTAGGCTTTTATAATAAATTGTGTACAAAGCTAGCCACTTAAGGAGATAATAAAGACTTAAAGGCAGACAGAGTCATAAATTTGGACTTATCCAAGAGTAAGAGATGAGTTAGGGCCTCTTCGGGAGTGTTTTTTTTTTCTTCTCCTTCCTGCTTTTTTTGTGTAGAAAAATAGGAAAGAACTGGAGTTTCTCTGCTCTGGAGACGGGAGAGAAGCAGACGGTTGAATCCAAGCCGTGCTGCAGACACATTCCTTTCAGTGGATGATGCCCCAGCATCCATTTAACCTGGCAGATTAAAACTCCCATTTGCTCTGATGGTGCAGGAGCCTTTTCAGTGCTCAGATGTTCTCTTCTGTCTTTGTTCATTTATGTGCCTCCACATTCACTGGTGTGTGTGCCCATCTTCTATTTTGGCTTCTCGCTGCAACAGCTGTTGGCTTGGCTTGCCATGGTGAAAGCCTGCTGGAGGGTAATAACCTGCAGAGCTTGCGTCCTGGTGTGGTGTCTTGCACTTAGTTTCAGAGGTGTTAAGATTGCCTGTGGACAGATACTTCTGTCTCCATCTTTGGCAACTTCCAGAAAGCAAGAGTCAGGTCCCACATGATAAAAATTGGCACAGGTGAAGCACTTCAGGCCTTCTGCTCTTTCTGTCACTCTGTGAATGGGGCACAGAGGTTTGGTCTCAAAGAATTATGACAGTGAGTATCTGATCGTGATTTGTAGCATGCAGTGCTACGTGAGGTGGGTGGCAGAAGTTGGCCTCAGCAGAATGACACAGTTTTCTACTTGCAAATAGTTTTTGTCTCCCTACCAAAATGTTCTGCTGCATTCTTGCAGGAAGATGGAGTGATATGTGGATTACTTAGTACTTTCAGTAGTGTCAAGGGTGCACACAGAACTTTCCTAGAGGAATACTAAGCAGGAGCCACAACTGGGCCACTGTGAGCTTGGCTCCGCTCCTGGACTCAGGGCATGAGAGCTCATGCATCAGATAGTGGGAGCTGGAATTGTTCTGGTGGCTTCAGCAAAGCTAAACTGATTAGCATCACCTGATTGCACGGCCCTTTCCCATCGTTTTTTGCGAAGGCTGACAGTGCGGTAACAATTTGCAAACTGCTGAGGACAGCTGCTGTGCTGTTGGACTGTTCAGGGGACTCTGCAGGAGTCAGGAGCCCCACTGGCCTGAAACGCTGGAAACAGAAAAGCACCTGGTTTTCCTCATCCTTGCCGTACAGGGGCATCTCTGCAGCAAGTGGCCAAGGCTGTTTGGGTGCTGCCCGCACTGCTTTCTGGTGACACCAGAGCTGCTGTGAGCATTCTCTTCTCCTAGTGCCATGCCTGCCTCTGCTGCTGCTTCCATTTGAAGTCAACCCTCTGTCTCCTTCCAGCTGCTGCCACACAAGCCTGTGTGTTTTGATTTTTCTTTGAGCTCCTGCTTCAAAGGAGTGTCCAGGCCAGGTGCCCACCATACACAATTCTTCCTGTAGTGCAATTCCCATGTTTCAAGTTAATGCTGCTGTGTGATAATAAACCAAACAAGGGGTTGTAAGACGCTGTGCTGGTGCACAAAAGCACTTGTGTGCCCATATCTCCCACTGAACGTGTGCATTGTGCTTCACTGCCCTATGTGTGAGCTGCCACAAATAGTGTGCACATGCGGTGTCTGCTATAGGTTCTGAGGATTTTATTGTCTTGCATGCTCTGGTGTCTCAGTGCTGTGTGTGCTTTCTGCATTGCTTTCCTGCCCTGTGACAACAGCACCCTCTGGAAGTGGGATATCAGCCAGCTGCTGGTTCATAATTCAGTGTGGACTATCTGTCACATGGGATTAGCTTTTCTGATGTAGTTTTCTATGACAAGCTTTCCTTTTGAAGGCATAGAATTGAAGCTGAATGCATGCAAAGCAGTGTTGTGCAAGGTGATGGGCTCTTGTTTGTGTGTACCTGGAGTCATGCCTTTTGTCCTGTGATGCCTAATATGAAATCCTGAGTGAGTTCACCTTCGACAAATATATTTTCAGAGTTCTCCCTTATATAAAAAGTCATGACATTGAACTTCTGCAGCATGATCTAGTCCCATGCAGAAGAGGCTGCTGATAGAACTGAATAGTGAGAGCAGTGTTTAACGCCTGATCTTAGGGAGTGATCAGAGCTGGGAGAGCCCAGTGTGGAAAACTGTGCTGTTAATTTACTCTGGTCTTCCTTTTTGTGAAGCAATAAATCCTCTCATCCCATAGTCAGAGCATCCCGCTGACAGCTAAAGCAATAAGACTATGTATGCCCTACAAGCACCCATCTGCCTGGGGATCCAAGCCCTCCTTCTGCCCCTCTCCTTTCCTTCCCTGCCCTGCCACAACCAACCACTTCATGACCTAAGAAAACTGTTAGTGTAAAGGCCAAAAGACTCCCAGCCTGCTAGCATTTAGAGAGCTATGGGGCTTTCCCCTTTGGAACCAGTCTTTGTCACTTGAAACTAATTCATGAGATCCACATTCCTTTTCTCATTGTGTGATCCTCTGAAGCAGAAGGCAAATGAGAAAGGCGCACTCAGTTTCTACCTGCAGATGAAACAGAAGCAGACAGCAAGTTGCAGCTGAGGAATCTCTTACCTCTGTACCTCTGTTTTTACTTTTTTTTTTTTTTTCCTTTTTCTGCTGCTCTCTTCCTTCAGGGTACCTTCTCCTGTCACCATGCTAAGCCACTTGTAGCCCTGTGACTCTCGATTGCCCTGTAGAGAGGGGTGGGCTGTTAACTGAAGTGAAAAGGGTCAGTGTGTTGTTACTTCTTCCTCGGCAGATCTAGCTGAGACAGAAATCATATCTCAAGGACATCTCTCCTCCCACTTTGGAATCGCTCAGCCAGCTGGAGAAGAGCTTGAAATATGTCCAGTTCAGCCGAGCCCTGTGATGGGACTTCTATTGCTGCTAACGAGGCAGGTCACCGTGCAGTACCTGCCTGAGGAGCTTCAGAGCCGGTCCCCTTCCCCGCAGCAGAGATGCTGCTTGCTCTCTGACCTGCTCCTCTCCCAGAGGCATCACACCATCCACGTTGTAGTTGGACAGGTTGCCCTTCCCCAGAATCTGCTCCACGCCCTGTTTTAATTAAACAACCTAATCTTTTAAGTGACCCTATGCCGTGACAGCTGCTGTAGGACCTGCAGAGTCCGGACAAGCATAATTACTCACTTTGAAGATGCTGTGCTCGGCCATCCAAGTGACAGTGCCTTCATCTTCCTATTCGCGCTTTCCAGTACAGTTTCTCCTGCGGTGCCAGAAGACCCAACCTCCAGCAGGTGGGACTTGCCCCAGGCACTCCTGCCTGGCTGTTATTTAAGCTGCCTTCTGCCTGCAGTTCTTTGCACAAAAACTCACTCACAGCTCCTTCCCTTTCACCGGCACCAGCTCTGAGTTCTCAACTGAGAGCCCACAGCTGGAGACACATGGTGATTTCAAGTGATTCCTCTCATTCAGTGGGAGATTTTGAAGTCCTCAACAGCCTGACTTTGGGCTTTAGGCCAGAAGTTCATCAGTGGAAGGTTAGAAGCCCCACAGCTCAAGGTGCAGAGTCTTTCACAGAGCAGAAGGCAGGAGAAGGGGATGCAATGGGCTTTGGCTATCTGCTTATCCATGTCTGGGGGAATTACATGCCTCACCTGAATGGATTCAGCTGCTGGGCATGTATCTTTATATATGTTAGTTTATTCTGTGCTGTAACTCAAGGGCATTTGAAGGACTTACTGGAAACTGGGAGAGAGGGAAGGGTCTTAAAGGTGGAAGGAGGAGGAGCTGCCATTTGTTTTGTCACTGGAAATTGTCTGATCCTGGCTGGATTCCTCCCGCTTCCCTTGGCAGGGGAGGGGGAAAACCTGTCTCATTAATCTGGAGAGTTGAAAAGGCCCAGATAAATAAATAAATAAATAAGCTTCTTCTCTTAATATTCTGGGCTGAATCTCTCTGAAGGGAAAATGAAGGGGGGAATGAGAAAATCATAGTTTGTCCTGTGCAGCGAGAATGTGTCATCACACCCATGCTTCTAGGTGGTGGGTTTGCTCATCAAATGCCCTTATTTACTCTCCCACGCTTTGCTAAAGTGCTTTTGTTGAGCAGAGTTAAAGCACTTTTTAAGAAGAGTTTGCTTCTCTAGAGCACTCTGTAGATGGCACCACTGCGTCCTCTTCTAGGAGCAGGATCTGAGATGCTAACGTAGAGTACCATTGCCATCTGCTGGCAACGTGGAGTTTGTCTTTTGGCGAGTTTTGTTTTTTTTTCCAGCTTAAATGCAGCAGGGTAGCTGCAGACTGCTCCATTTCGGGTGTTTGAGTAGTGGAGTGTGTGCAGTAGGGCTTCTAATTTGGACTGATTTGTTTTTACATAGAGATCTTGTAGCCCTGGCTTCTCACTGCAGGGCTGGTGATGCAGCCCTGGCCTGGTGGTAGTGTTCCCATTCCACGGGACACTGTAGGGCCTTGTGGAGATCCCACAGACTGCTACATCCAGGTGGGATGGAAGATGTTGCCCCACAAAGCTTTGCCAAAATGAGCTTTGCCAACCTCATGTTAAGTATTTCAGAAAAGACTGTACTCCTCTCTTCAGGGAAGAATTTGGTTGGTTTGTGCTATAACGATCCTTCTCAGATGCTCACATCCATCCCTGTCTTTGGAGAGCTTAGCACACCAACCTGGCATTGAATGCTTCTGGTGATGGGGCATCCACAGCTTCTCTGGGCAGTGTGTGCCAGTGCCTCACCATCCTCATAGTGAAGAATTTCCTCCTAACAGCTAATCTACATCTCTCTTATTTTAGTTTCAAATCCTTTGCCTTGTCCTGTCGCTCTCAGAGTTGGTCTCCACCTCGTTTATAAGCTCCCTTTAAATACTGGAAAGCCTCAATGAGGTCTACCCTGAGCCTTCTCTTTTCTGGGCTGAACAAGCCCAGCTCCCTCAGCCTGCCTTTGTAGGAGAGGGGCTCCAGCCCTCTGATCATCTAGTCCAGCAGTGCTGACCCTTCTCACTGCAATGGTTGCAGGAGGTGAGAGAGGATCAGCCCTGCTCTTCTAACCCCAGAAGAATAATGGCATAGTTGATGGCCTTTCTCACAGCCTCAGTCTTCATCTCTAACTCTGAAGGGGGAATGAAGGTGAGGGGAGTACCCACCATGGCACAGCAATTATTCTGCACAGCTAGGAGTGAAACTCTGAACCATCCCTTCTCTTATGCATTGGTACTCATGTACCTTCAGGCATTGGTGAAAGCTGAAGACCAAGATCCCCTTTGTCTCTCTTTCTTTAAGATCTTTGCACAGACTGTGGCTGATTACACTGGAAGCAGGTATTGATCCTGGGCTGGAAATAAGCAAGGTCCATATCAGGATGCGTGTGGACTCCTTCAGAGATTCAGGAATGGTTGTGGGAAAGGCAAAAGGATAAATGGGGAGATATGTTTACACTCATGGAAAATGCTTTTTGTGAAGATCAGCATTGAAAGTGTGTCACAACTTTTCTGAGAAAGGTCTCTGAAACTCTAGAGGGAATTTTTGGTGTAGGGAAGACAAGGAAACAGCAAAGACTGAATTTTCCTGAAGGCAAAAAGCAGCATTTCATAGAATCATAGAATCATAGAATGGCTTGGGTTGGAAGGGACCTCAAGGATCATCATGCTCCAACCCCCTTGCCACAGGCAGGGCCACCAACCTCCACATCTAATACTAGACTAGCCTGCCCAGGGCCCCATCCAACCTGGCCTTGAACACCTCCAGGGATGGGGCATCCACAACCTCTCTGGGCAGCCTGTTCCAGCACCTCAACACTCTCATAGTAAAGAACTTCCTCCTGATATCCAACCTAAATCCACCCTCCTTCAACTTAAAACGATTTCCCCTTGTCCTGCCATTATCTACCCTTGTAAAGAGTTGACTCCCCTCCTGTTTGTACGCTCCCTTTAGGTACTGCAAGGCTGTAATGAGGTCACCCCGCAGCCTTCTCTTCTCCAGACTGAACAAGCCCAGCTCCTTCACCCTGTCTTTGTAGAGGAGGTGCTCTGGTCCTCTTATCATCTCTGTGGCCCTCCTCTGGACCCTGTCCAACAGCTCCCTGTCTTTCTTGTATTGGGGGCCCCAGACCTGGACACAGTGCTCCAGATGGGGCCTCACAAGGGCAGAGCAGAGAAGGACAATCACCTCCCTCTCCCTGCTGGCCACCCCTCTTCTGATGGAGCCCAGGATACCATTTGCTTTCCGAGCTGCAAGGGCACACTGCTGGCTCATGTTAAGCTTTTCATCCACCAGGACCCCCAGCTCCTTCTCTGCAGGGCTACTTTCAAGGATTGCTCCTCCCAGTCTGTATATATGCCTGGAATTCCTCTGGCCCAAATGCAAAACCTTGCACTTTGCTGTGTTGAACCTCATTAGATTCACCCAGGCCTGCCTTTCGAGTCTGCTCAGGTCCCACTGAATGGCATCCCTTCCTTCCATTGTGTCAACGCACCGTTAAAGAGCACAGGTCCCAAGACAGTCCCCTGAGAGGCACTGCTCATTACTGGCCTCCACCTCAATGAGGAACCATTGATCACCACCCTTTGTCTGCATCCTTTCAACCAATTCCTTATCCACCAGGTGGTCTACCCATCAAATCCACTTCTTTCCAGTTCAGAGATAAGGATGTGGTGGGGGATCATGTCAAAGACCTTGCAGAAATCCAGGTAAATGACATTGATCACCTTCCCTTTGTCCAGCAATGCCGTCACTCCATCATAGAAGACCACCAGATTTGTCAGACATGACCTTCCCCTGGTGAAGCCGTGCTGGCTGTCTCAGATCACACACTCATTCCTCATGTGATCTAGCGTGTCATCTACAAGGATCTGTTCCATGATCTTCCCAGGCACAGAGGTGGTGGAGTCACTGTCCCTGGAGGTGTTCAAGAAACGTGTGGATGTGGCACTGAGGGACACGGTCAGTGGGCATGGTGGGGATGGGCTGACAGTGGTCTTTTCCAATGTTAATGATTCTATGATTCTCTGACGCTGGTGAATCACAGCTGCAAATGCACAGGCCTCATAAGGGAGTGCTTTCTAGTGGAGAGTATAACTCTTCTGTAGTCAAAGGGTGAAGCACTGGTTTAATGGCTTCTGGCACTGAGGGACTGCATCCTCTTTTTTCAGTGTTTTTGCCCATCATGAGAGCTCCCATTGCCACTTCATGAGCAAATACTGCACTTTCCGCATCAGCTTCCCATCCCTTGTGCTACCCACGTGCTTCAGGCAGAGCACTGCCAAGCAGAGACTGTGCTGCAGACACTGGCAATGAGAGCCAAACAGCAAGGATGTAGGAGTTGCTAGGAGAAAATGGAAGAGAAAAAGTGGAGCATGTGGGCAGAGTAGAGGAATGGCGTTGCGTGATCTGGATTTCTTTTTTCTGTTTTGCATTTGGTTGTGACTATAGTAGTTCCATAGTCAGCAATTGCTGAATCTTCTTGGCCCATCACAGAGAATAAAACTTGTGCTTTCACTCTTAACAACTTCATATAACAATGCAGGAAGCTGCAAAACACTTTCCAAATCCTCACTTGTTGTGTAATGCCATTTAAAGGGTCCTCTTGGATGTAAGTGACAGTGGCAGTATGTGAAGCCGTTTCTGTTCCCTGTGCTGCAGCCAACAGAGAGCAGCATCGTTACACGTCTGCTCGCACAGAGAGGTGGTGAGGAGAAGCCGAGTATGAGCCACTGCAGTGCTTTGCCTCAAGAGGGAAGAGAGCTCAGGAGCTTTCTTTGGGAATGGTACCGTTGGTCCAGGGGGTACTGCAGCATCAAAAGACCTTTGTCACCAGTGCCAGGCCAGGCTCTGACCAAGATTTGGGCAGGAAACATGGATAATAAGCTGCAAAGCTCGTTTGTTGGTTTGTTTTAATCAAATTTGGCAGCAAGATGTCAAAATGTTTACTATCCCTTGTATTGGGGAACTAAGCTAGGTAGCACGAGGCTGTGCTCTGCCGTACATTTCCCACCTGATATAGAGAAGTCAGTCCGGGCTTCTTGCCCATTTGTAGGATGGGGCTTGCAGCAGTGCCCTGGCTCTCGGGGGTGTTGTGTGGATGAAGCATGGATGCCTGCAGACAGGGTGACTGTGGAGTGGGGAAGCAGGAGATATTGCCCTGAGAGCAATACACTCCTCAGCTCTGGGGGGTAAGTTGAGTCAGATCTGGATTGCAACCGGGTGAGTAATGTGTGGGAAGGGCCACAGCAGGCTGTTGTCTAGGAAAAGGCGACATCTATCTATCCGGGCAGCACAAGAAATCTATCTGTACAACATCTCATCTGCTAGAATTAGTGGCTAAAGCCATGCTGGTACATCTTCCCTTAATATACACAGAGCTGAAGAGGTTAGGGTGGGCAGAACCCACTTCCAAAATAGCAGATTCTTCCGCTGTGGCTGCAGGCACTGCCTCGACAGGGGAGCATGCTGCGGCTCGCTGCTAACCCACCCATGCACAAGCCACAGAGAATTAGCCAGATGGTTTCACTTGAAAAAATCAAAAGCACAAAGCCATCTGCTCTCCCGTCCAGATGATCGTGAACTTGACTTCTTGTCTACCAGTCTAAATTGAATCTCCCAGAGGGCAGGAATGTGCTTGTGTGCCCAGGTTAGAAATCATTGTGCCTGATGGGGGCAAGAGGACTGGAAACAGCTCCATCACTTGAGTTTCTTGTGGGCAGAAGTTTCCAGCATGTGTTGCATCAACCTTTCTGCGGTGAGACAAATGCCAGCAAAACAGCTATTAGTTAGGGGAAAACATCGGCTGGGAAGGCTGCAGCGTGCTGGCTGGCTCTGCCTGCCTGCAGCCCTGGGAACAGCAGAGGGAGTGCTCACTTCGCTCTTAGGGACACGTCTGCATCTCTTCTCTACCAGGTACAAGGGAGAGCTGCTTGCGGAATGGGTTAGATGCTCCTGGAGAAAGCGGTCCTTGAGATGCTCATGACTGAGCTGATGGAGGAATGACATTGCCAGAGCAAGCAAGTGGACTGCCTTCAGACAAGGATAAGGGAGAAATGCTTGCAAAGAGGACAGTAGCTACTGAATATAAATCAGAAAGATCTCTAGGACAAAAGAATTAGATCCTATATAGGGACTAAGTAGAGCTTAGGAGCCCAAATCCTTCCTCCAACAATAGCTAGAAAGTCTGATTTGACCCTGATTCTGTTCTCCCCTTTTAGATTTGTGTGATTTTGTCAGGAGAGAAGTCCCTTTGCTGGAACTGTTGTAGAAATCATGGCAGCTAATTCAGCATTGCAAACAAATGTTTGTATGACTAGAGCATAATTGTGTAGTTGCCAGCACTCACGTTTTGTTGTGAGCCATGCACTATTCTCTGTGTTCCCAAAAGCCTTAATGTTGAAGTCACAATAATTTGTCTTTTGTGTTTCTGGCCCTTGTGCTATTGGCAAACAGAATGGGCCTGACAGGTTAAAAAGAAAGGAGGGTAATGAAATGAACCCAACATTTGTTTCTTGGAAAAAATGAAAGCCTGTGATTTGTATATTTAGGGGCCTCACTCCTGATTGTTTGTTTGTTTGTTTGTTTGTTTGTAATGTGGTATTGGTAACGTGACGCTGAGGAAATGTTGTGAATTTTGCTGGTTTCCCAGGGAGTTAAGTTCTCTGCAAGCTGTTTTCACCCATTTGAGAATATGCAAATCTACCACATGACCGTTGCAGTCACTCAGGAAAGATAGGTGCAAAATCCCAACTCACTGCTAAAAAGTAAGGTGAAAATAAAAGATTGCTCGCAGAGAACAGGGAACAAGATTCATCAAGACAAGCTCTGTTCAGCAAAAGCTTGAAAGCACAAGCTTACTTTTCTGCAAAGAAATCATCCTGCTGACTTCAGTGGATTTTGTTGTGTTCATACTCAAATGATTTTGAAGAGAAAATAGGCTGGAGGAAGCTGGGAAGCACTAGTGGACAGTTCATGAATTGGAGAAGGTAGAATTAAGCTAATAAATGATTCATTCAGAATTGTTTACCCAGCTTTAGCTAGCATCAGGAGGGAAAGAATGCAAATGGGGCTGATTATCCAGCTTCACTTTGTGCCACTGAGTTGTTCTTGGCTCAGAAACTCTTCCTACAAAGGGAAGGCTTGCACACTCTATCGTTTGAGAACATTTATCACCGAATTGGACAAAGGTCTGAGAATGCACAGCAGGAAATCCTCATGGCAGAGCAGAGGGCTGGATTCCCCAGGTGCTCTTTCCTTATCTGCCACAATGCTTTAGTGTTGGTAACCATACAGATTGCTAGCAGAATTGCCTGAATGAAATTGTGATGAGGGAACTCTCCCTTAAGAGTTGAACACAATGAGGATTGCTAATAAAGGTACAGCAGAATCCTTGTCAAGTTGCTAACTCTTTCTTGCAATAGGAAATAGCAAAGCTAAACTAAAAATACCTGGCTGATTCCCTGAAAAATCTACAGCCAGCTCTCTGTCTCAAATGAGGATTTTGGAGCTGTATCCAACCACCAGCTCCAGTGACAAGCAACAGGAAGCCCAAGGCAAGCCTCTCACTGATGGTATTGCTCAAGATGACTTTGTTTGCTGTTCCTCAGTGCCCCTGAACAAGCAATCCATGCACAGAGATGTAGGAGGCAGGCCTGCTTCTTTTGTGATCTACTCCAAGCAGGGACTGCTGGCCAAAGATAGGGCAGAGCAATCTCTTGGTGGATGTGATACCTGTCATTAGGTGGCCTTCCCTTGAGAACAAGTTCATCTGACGGAGGCGTAGGACAAAGAACTGAGAGTGCACAGAAATGCTTACAACAGTTTCTTGGGGGTGCATGGGGGACAGCAGGAAAATGCCCACTGCTGTTTAAAATGTTAATGAAATTACTTACAAAGTCATAGTGATATTCCAGAGGAGAGGGCCAGGGAAGACATGGGCTCTCTTTCACTGGGAGTTTAAAAGAATAGGATGGACAAATGTCTGGCAGGAATGATTTTAATGCAGTTGACGGTTTGGGGTGGGGGGAAGGGGATGTCTAGGTTATTCATCAGTGGTCTCCCAGCTTTATTTGATGGGATTCTAGTAGCGTGGGTTGCGGGGCAGGGCTGCATAGTGCCCAAGGTGCCATCAACTCTCTTGTGACTGCAGATGGTCAAGAACTCTAGATTTACAGGTGGCTCTTGTCAGTGTCACTCCAGGACGTGGGGGTTAATGATGTTGTAGGAGGAATGACAGCCACTCAGTCATGAACTCTGCCGCCTTCAGCACCTTAAGTTGTCTTTGGAGGTCTCCCATCCACGAGTCTGAATTAATGCTCCCCTGGAACAGGGAGAGAGAGACAGAAGGAGATTTATGGTAGTTTGCAAGCCTGAGAGAGACACCATGACTAACAAGCTAATTAGCTCCTCAAAAGCTGGTAGACAAATGGAGAAGAGCCTCTGTCTAACCAGCAGTCATACATTTTGCACACTGCAATGGCAACTTGCCTGCAGGGGCCAGCAGAGTTTGCCAGGAAAGAGACTTCATGTGCGTCTGCTTCCCATCTCGCCCCCTGCACCTCATCGTGGTGACAATAATTCACAAGGTTTCCTTCTAAACAAGATGTCTGAGGTGCAGGTGAAGGAGACTTTGGTGTTGGAGCTGGGGTAATTGAAGCATGAGCCTGGTGGAGGAGGGGCACTGGGGAGTGCTGTGCACCCTACATTTCTTGAGGCTCCTGCGGTGCAGGTTTCAGAGAGAGGGAGCAGCCCTCTCCACCTCCATCTCTGTGAAATGGATGGAACATAAGAAGCGTTTTAAATAATTGAATAATGAAATGAATATATTAATGCTTAGAGAGCGGGAGAGGGCTCCTGGGTTGGACTCATTCAGGCAAACAGCCCCTGACAAGCCAGGAGAGAAGTAGGGTCAGCATTTATTTCTCTGGAGGGGATTGTTCGGTGGCTCTCTACAGAGCCTTCCTTTCTCTCTCCCATTTCTTTGTTCAGTGATTGCAGCTGCTTTTCTTTCTTCAGGTTGTCTTTTCTGCCCTGCTCTCATAGTTTGCCGTCTCTACATCTTCTTTATCTTCCTATAGCTTTACGCTGTTTAATCCTCCAAAACACAGGCATTCTTCTCAGTGCAAATCCATCTCCAAGACGTATGCTCACCCTTATTCTGTAGCCACTTTGCTTCCTAGGAGCATTTAATTGCAGGTGAGATTCATCTCCTCTCCAGATACGCTGCCTCTTGTTCAGGAGACAAGTAAGTGTTGAACACCAAATGCAGTTTGTTTCTGGGAACACTTGCACAGCTGGCAGCTGAGATTGGCAGTCCAAACCATCTATTTGCTTATGCAGGAGCACAAGCACAGAAGCACGTTGGGTTTGGTAAGTCAGGCAGTAAATGGCACAGGAGCTGGCATTAAGAACTGTTGAACTGTGATTCTAGTGCAAAATAGGGAGCGCTTGAGCTGGCCGCAAACAGCTGCTGCACAGTGTTTGTTACACCGACTGCGCACACCCCTCCTTGCCTGCAGACCTCAGGCTCGGGCTGCCCATAGCAGCTCTGCTGGTGCCCCGACCACCCTGCAGCCCTCTGCCTTCTCCCCACTACTTCAGGACTTAATTCCTCTTTGCGGAGTCTGCCAGTGTTGCTGATGCATGGGGCGATTTGTCAAAACGACCGTTCAATTCCAGAATATTACGACAAAACCCGCTGATTCCTATCAAGTGTAACCTGAGTCATATTTCAGATCCGAAATCCAAAGTACTTAGGGAATTACCCAGCCATTTTTTGTTGGTAAATGTAAATGCAAATCATCTGTTTAGTAGCTTTGCCCTGCTTGAACACTTCTTTTTCCCACTCAGATCTTCCTGTTTGGATTATATGGGGAGCAGAACCTTTGGAGTTCTTGTAGCCCTGACTCTCAGCAGTCAGCAGGGCCCTGCCACCTATGCTAAACACAGAAGTTGTGCTGCCGCTGTGTTTTACTGAATGTGCAGAGCTTTGTGTTCAAACCTAGGGTGGAATGGACGGAGTATAGGTAAGATCAGGAATGGGTTCAGAAGCATGTAAGAAGAGATGAGCTGGAAGAAGCCAGAAGCTGCTGGAAACTTAATTTTCCTCTTACGGTGATGAGAAGACTCCACAGATCGACATAAATGAGTAGCCTATATAAAAAAGAACACACAAAATACATATACAAGATGCTTATATAATAAAGTAGTTATGGAAGTGGAACCTGAGTAGGGATCAGAACAGCAGCTGGTGAGGAGAGGAGATGCTGATGGAGAGAGACAGATGATTTCTGGGTGCTGCGTGCAGGGATGGGTGGGGAGGAGGAGAGCACCGGCAGTTGAAAAGTGGCAGCTCTCTCCTTCATCTGGAAAGTTATTTCTTATGCAGAGTGAGTGTAACCCTCCAATGCGTCTTCCAGTTAGTGACACCCAGGAAATGTTTTATGGATGAGACTCCATCACCTGTTAGCAAGAAGAGGAGAAGGCAGAGCCACCGGTGATGGATGATCCCCTGGAAACTGCACCGTGTCCTCTGCACCTCCCGCTCTGTGCCTCTTTATCATGCGTCATTGCAGCACCATCCACCTGTGGCTGCCAGGAAACTCCCAGTTCCCAGCTCCTCTCCCACTTAATTTCCAAGATGTTCTGATATCTCCTTCTCTGAATCTGCCTTTCTGAGTCAGGATTGTCGTCACCTAATGGATGAACCGTGGCCGCTCCTGGAGGTGACAAAGGGATTGTTCTTCTCTGGACAGCCTGTGTAGGACATTGCTTGTTAACCCTCGCTTCCTCAGTGAGCATCCTAGCGTAAATCAGATGGTTTTGTGGCTTGGGGGATAAAGGAGCAGGATTTTGCAGAGGATTTATTTTGAATGGTAGTGGGTACATGCTTACCAGTTTGAAAGCTTTGTGTGCAGTATTTTTTGTAGTTTTTAGTAAATACTGTCTTTCACTGCATCTCTGTCACTGTGAACTACGGTTGTTAATGACGTGGGGAATGGCAGAAAATAACCATGATGTGTATTGGAAACCCCTGGCCCCCAAACCAGATTATGGTGAGAGATGAAGTAAGGAGAGAGTTTCAGAGGTGACAGGCCAATCCTGCTGATACTGCTCCTTTGCTGAGCAGCCTCAAAATCCAAGCTCTTGCCAGAACATCATTTAATAAAAGTCATTTTCTGTATACATTTGGAAAATACAGACAGCCAAGGTACTGGCCACTGTTTCAGTGTGTCTGTTCTTGGATGGAGCAGTCTCAATTAAACCTTCCTCTTTAGTCCCCAGCCATCAGCAGCTCCCTTCTGTGTCTGCCAAACCCAGTTTGCAGAAGCAGGTCTCTGACTGTGAGCTATGTTATTGCCATGCCAACCCTTTCTTCTTTCCTGAGTCCCTGAGTCCCATCTTTGTTTTTGCTTCCTGCAGGAAGCCTCCTGCTAGCTCCTCATTAATCAGTCGGCAGTTCACTTCAGCGCATCACTTAGCCTCATCTATGTGGTACCCAAGCCTCCCCATCTTTTCTACTCCTCTGCAAACCAGAGATGGTTTCCGTGTATTAGAGTCCCGGAGAAGCAGCGTAGTGCTGGTACTCTGCAGGCAGGGAGCAAAACACCAGGGTTGATTCAAGCATGCAGTTCTGGCCCCAGGTTGGGTGGCAATGGCAGCACAGGTGAATTGCTAGAAGCTCTGCTACCTGCCTCCCAAGGGCTTCCCAAGGGGCAAGTCCAAGTGATGCTGAGGGGCGTGGGATTGAGCTGTGCCCGCATTGCCTCTGCATGTAGCACATACAGTGCCCCATACAGTAAAGGAAGCATCAGGCTACAAGGCTGAGGCTGTCCTGAATGCCTGCCCCAGCTCTCATCCATCACACCCACACACACACGGTGCAAGTACAGCAGGCCTGATAGCATGCCAAGGAATGTTGCTGTGGTAATCGCCCACCCCCAAAAGGCAGAATCTGTCCTGATTGCCAGCAAGCTGGGGATACAGCCTAGTAATGGGTCCTTAGGAGCAAATTTATTTTAGTTATATTCCTCCTCATCCCCCACCCCTTCCTTCGCCTGAGTGTTTAGCTCTGAAAAGAATAATTTATCAAATCATTTTTCTTCAACTTCGGAGGAGGAAGAAAAAGGATGGAGGGGAAAAAAGGGCCCTTTGCTTTTTTAATTGCTTTGCGGTGTACTTGTGAGAGCGGAGCCGGGCTTATCAAAGCTGGTGCAGCTGAGTCCCTGCCACTCGCTAATGAGAGCTGCCACGTGAGCAGCCACGCTCCTCCGATGGAACAGATAGTGCTCTGACCAGGCAGGGCTCAAACACTCGGCGTGTTCGCTTAAATGAGGAGCTGTAGAGTTGAAGTGGGGAGGGGCTGGGGAGCTTGTTTTACAAGGACTTGGAAATCAAATTAAGGGGGTTGTTTATCTTTTTTTTAAAAAAGGCAAAATGAGGCGTGCAGCCTAGGATGTTGTTGGACTTGTTTTTCTGATGATTCATTTCTGAGTCAGGTATCAGAGTCTAGGAAGAAAAAGGAGGTTATTTTTTTTTTTTCCTGGATTGAATAAAACACAAGGGACCAGCTGGATTCCTGGAGCTCATTTGTTTCTCTCTGTGCCTGAGGGTGTTTTTCAAGAGTTGGGTGCTGTGGTGACTCCTCAGAGCTGCTATGGAGAGTAGGGAGATCTCGTTGCACGGTTGGGAGGGCTGCTTAAATTGGTGGTAGCTCTTCAGTGCCCCAGGAACAGTGCTGAACCCCTGTCTCAGGATCGTTCCTGCTGAATCTTCATCTCTTAGTACAGTTTTATTTCATTTCTGCTAAGTTTCAACACACCGTGAGCCAGTTTCTGGCAGGTGAATATTTGCATTAGCTGCCAAGGTTCTTGGGTTATATCACTACTAGCATCCTGACTGCCAGCATCTCTACGTATTTAGGATTGGGTTTTGCTACTGCATTTTAGACACGTCCTGAAAGACGCCTTGTAGCTGTTCTTCATGTGGTGGCACCAAAAACTTTCAACACAGCTACCACACCGTGAGCAATCCAAATGAACTAGTTAACCAGCAGCTAGCCCAGTTTTGAGTGGCAAGTTGGATCAGGTGTCATCCTGAAGTCCTTTTTGACTTTAATTATTTTAGGGTTCTGTGGTTACGTGCTCCTACTCTGCTGAGGGTGAGTCTAGGGCACCCCTGAGTGAACTGTATCCTAGGTTGTACCCACCAGTGAAGATGACTTCCCCCAGCACAGGGTTCAGCCCAGCGATGCAGGCAGGAACACAAGGTGTGAAGGAGGAGGCTAATATCTCCTATTTAAGTTCCTTTTCTATAAAATTGCTCCTGTCTCTCTTGGCTGTCAGCACGCTTAGGTTTCACATTTTTAATTAAAAACTCCACAGCTGAAATTTCTGTAATATTGTGAAAGCAGAAGGTGAATTCTACCTGACTGCTTGTCAGTTTCTTCAAATGAAGAAACAATGTCGGTTCTCTAAAATATCAAACGTGAATAAAATATGTTCCCTTTTTCTTTTTTTTTCCCAATCTTTACTTAAAAAAAAATAGTTTCATAAAAAGCTCTCTTGAAAGCAATGATGGGACAATCTATTATTAAATAAAACAAATCAATATTAATGCAATCTGATGGCTGAGATTTGCTTGAGTAGTATTTTATATTCATGTGTGTGCTGTTAACTCTGCCTTATTAGATATCTGCAACATGGGTGAGTTAAGGTTGCTGTGGGAACCATCATTTTTTAACTTTCCTGACTTTTACACAGGTAAAGTCAACCCCAAGCTATCTTGCATTAATATTGTGTAATTTCCTTGACTGAAGAAAGTGTTGGAGTACTTTATTGTCTGTGTTCCTGCATTCGATTGCACGTTCAGCCAAAAAGAGTTCAATTCATAGCCCCACGGCAAAGAATTAGAGTGTTTGAACTGGAGCTCTCTTTTCATAGACACAGAGGAAGAATAAAGAGATTTTTTTTCCAGAAAGCACTACTCCAGGAAGAGCGCTGAAATCTGCATTATGTCAACATCCAAAATGGTGGGAAAATGATGTCAAGTGTGGGCTGTGCGTGTCACCAAGTGAATGGAATGCTAGTATGAGACTTCATTGTGCTCTTTGCTGTTCGGATACATCTTCCTTTCACTATGCCTTTTCCTGAGCATCCAGCTTATTCAGAGGGAGGGAATCTAGCGGGTGGCATGCTGCCCATGGCAGGGGGTTGGAACTGGTTGGAACTTGGATGGTCTTTAAGGTCTCTTCCAGCCCAAGTCATTCTATGACTCTATGATGATTCTATGAAATTGCCTATTACTAATTATCTACAACTAACAACATTGATGTCTATAACCATATTGGCTGCGGGCTCTTTATAGTCAATGGAGTGAGATAGCCACAGTTAGGAAACTGTTTATCTGACATTTTCATCTCGCGTCCTTAACAGGATGGGATGATTCAGCCTTTGGAAGTCCATATCAACCCTAGGAGAGCGGTGTACCTCAACAGGAGTTTTCTGTATTATTATGATGATCAAATTTAGCCCTAGTATACCCACAAGTTGACAGCAATAATATGGAAAGTCACTCAGTTCCAACATTAACAGTCTAACTATACATGTATGTGGGCATAGAATACTATTTATCTATATACTGCTTATCTATTTAACTCTACAGAGATTAAAACAAAAACATCCATGAGCCTGGATGGAATGCTGTTTTTTATACAAAGCCTTTGTTTCTGGTGCCAAAACTGGCTCACAGTTCTCTGCAAAGCTCTGCTTTGTGCCACAGAGACATGGCCTCAGAGCTGTTTCTTTTACTGGGTATGGTTTGCACTGTTTAGCATATTTTCAGCTACTTCTAATCAGCACGTGAAATTTTAGCATCAGTATGAGTTTAGCTAAAGCTAGAGTGCATAGGGAAAATAGCAGTTCATCTGTTGTAACTGTTGGATAAGGACTTGTAAATCTGGGAATAGATGTGGAAAAGAAGAACCTGGAGCTGGCATCCCACGCTGATCTACTTGGGAGGTATTGGAAATAGCAAATCAAGCCTCTCTGTGTGGGAAGCAACCGATCTTTAAGACTTGGCTGGCCTCTTTTGGCTAATAATGCTAGTCAAAATGAGTGGTGTTATTGATAGCAGTCATTTTGTGTAGGAACTGAAAAGACAGCATGAATCCCAGTTTGAGGTGTATGTTGTAACTCTGCTTGTGCAAGGGGCTAACTGTTCCAATGGTTAACTGATTTCCTGCAGTAAGTAGCTTTGGCTGTTTAGCAGAGATAGGACCATCCACACTATCATGGTGTGTTCTAGAACTACATAATTTATTATGTTGTGCCGTTGTTGGATGATGATGCTTTTTGCAATGATTTGTGTTTCAGAAAGACAACTTTAAGCCAGTCAATATGATCTTTTCAATCCAGAGACGGAATTTCCTTGGGGCCAAAGCAGTTAATAAAAGTTAAGTCATTGCATAAGGAGACAGAAAAAAATGCCATGTGACTGAGATGGCCAATTAGACATCATGAATATTCAGAATCCTCTAATCGAATGAAAGCTCATTACAAACATTCAGACTGAAATTTACTCATGTAAAATATTCATTGAACAATTTTGCATAAATAAATAATAAACAATAATAAATGCACAAAAATTTGTTCATAGACCATCTATCACCAAGGGAACAAAAAGGACAGAATCTGCTAAATAAACGGAATGTGATGAGTAATCTGCCTATAGCGAGTTCTCCCATGGTAGGCCTGCTGGGGAGATCTGACATGAACACCTCTCCTCTGAGAAGATGTAAGAGTCTGAAATTTGTCTGAACATGTGAACTGGAGAAAACTTACAGGAGCAGAGGAAGGTTCAAACCCATTTCCACCTATGAGCAAGAGCAGCCTCTCGTCCAGCCAGCCAAGGTTTACAAAACTCCTCCTGACGCAGAGGATATGCTCAGTTTCTCCTGTTGTGGCAGAGGGATGCTGAGCGAGGACAAAATTGAAACTGTAGTGGGTGTGAGGTGCAAGGGAATGCATATTGCTGGACACATGCAAACAGACTGTAAACAAACAGAAAAAGGTCAAACCTGTCCCAGAGCTGCATATGAAATAAATGCAAATGACCACATCCTCTCCGCCTACCTGCTTGGTTAGCAGGGCCAGGGAGAGGAGGGGAAGAGCAATCAGAATGCTGTTCCAATAAAATGAGAAAGCCAAAATCAAGAGCTGTTAGGAGAAAAATACCAAGCGAAGGGTGCTCCGCTCTGACTGGAGATGGCTGCAAGTGGAAGGGGCTCATGCTCAGATCATACTGTGCGAGGGCCCGTCTGTGGGGCATCTGGCTCTTGGGAGGTCTGTGAGACAGCCTGACCTATACAGCATGGGCTACATGGGAACTGTGTCTTCAGGGCAAGATCTGTTTTTGTGTCGTTTGCTTGAACAGATGCTAGAATAGCAACAGCCCGCTCTCCAGCTGTGCCCCATCATGGGAGCAGTGAGCAGGACAGTGGTGGGGATACATGGTGATTGCTACCCAGTACTTAGAATTTAAAGGTGGTTTGTAAGGGTTAATGAAGTGGGATTGCTCACAGCCCCTGTGCTTACCCTGAGGTGTTGGGCTGTTCAGTGGTGCCACCTGTTTTCCTTGGCCTTCAGGAGGCATTCAGCATCTCTGCTGATTAGGGCGAGGGAAGCAGACCGGGTGGGCTTCTGTCTGTTGTCATGCCACGTGCCCAGTTCCCAGCAGGTGAATGTGTGATTCTAGCATGAAGAAAAGCCATCTCCCGCACACCGCTGAAGCCTCATATGCTGATTTTATACTGAAGTGGATGATTGTGTGTCTTTCAGTCTGGAGTTTTGAGCTTTCTTGGTTGAATTTTAGTTCACTGGAGAGAATCCTCCTCCTTTAACTGTTTGCAAATCCCTACCCTGTTATCACAAGACAGTTAACTGTCTAATCACGTGGTTTTATTACATGCTTAGCCATGAAACACCCTATCCTGCCAGATGCTCAAGCAGACTGTATTAGGGAAATAATAACAAGGCAATTCAGAAGGCTCGTCTCATAGCTGCTGGGTAATTTAGTGACCAGGCTGTTCTGTAATTTTGTTGTCACTATGGCTCTGTGGATTTGGCTGGGAAAAACTGTGTCAACACATGTGCCATTTGCCGTGATGGACTGTGTGTTCTCCGGCCACGCTGCATGGGAGGAGTTGGTATATGTGACAACTGGGGGTGTGCTCATTTCTCTTTATTGCTAGTCAGGGTGGACCTCTGCAAGGGGGCTGATCATTGCTTTCCTTGCTTGCTGCTTTATTGGAGAGATCAAACACAGAAATGGTAGTGTGGGCTGGTGCTTCTCCTCATCCCTACAAGTGGTATTTCCAGGGGAGGACTGGTGAACGTGGACAGCATGAGGAGAATGGAGAATAGGGGATGGGAACTCTTTATCTGGTCAGGACAAAAAGTTATCCCTGGGGCTCTGTCAGATTAACATTTCTGCAAGCACCAGGATTTATCGAAAAGGGGAAGGCAGAGAATATATTAAACCATCTGTTTCCCTATTGCAGCGCACGGTAGAGCAGGACAGAGATGAGTGTGTCTCCTTGTTCACGGCTGCTACGTAACCGTGAGAGATGGGAGATTGAGTGCTGGCAAGAGACATTTAAAGACAAGTAGCATTCGGTAGGAGCCTCAGTAAATTCATATTTACTAGCAAAGGAGGAATAGCAGTGTATGAGCAATGTGCAAGTGAGAAATTTCTGTTCCATCAATCCTTGTCTGTGTTCTGTGCCTCAGCATGAGCTCAGACATGGTCATCAGCTTTCACCAGCCCCAGTCTGCCTGGACAGGGCTTGGTTTGAACGAGATCCCTCTTTTCCTCAAAACCAGGTTGTTCCCCCTTGGTAAAAGCACAGCTCCCTCCAGGTAGTGATCAGAAACCCACCTCCAGCCATGCCACTCATTCATAACCCATGCCTCAAAAAGACTGCTAAAAGGATGAGAGTGCGGGAGCCTCACCTCATCTTTGTGCCAGCAGACAGCTGGACAGCACCTCCTGCCAAGCAGAGAGTGGCAGAAGCTCAGCTCTAGTGCTGGGCAGAAAGAAGAAAAGAAGGGTGTCTGCGTGGGTGCACAGTGACTACAAATAAAGGGAGCAGACCTTTCAGCTTTATTGAGCTGTACTGGAAGAAGTGTCTGTTTTGCAGCACCTATTCCTGTCCCAAAACGACCATAAAGGTTATTGCTTAGTTGTATTTTTCTCTCCCTCTTCTCACATTTCCTTCATCTGGACAACACAAGAGAGGAAAGGAATCAAAGCAGGCCTCCAACACTACCCAAATATCGGATGAGGAGTACTTGTGTTCAGGAGTGCTTGGATCTTTAAGATAAATGTGGAGATTGCAGGGAGAAAGCACCTGTATTTATGAAGGAAATGAACTGCCCAGTCACTGTGTATAAACTGAATGGAAGGTGCTCGAAGGAAGAGGTGGCAATTAGGAGGCTTATTTGGCATCTGAGAGATGAAAGTTCAATTCCCTGCCGTGTCATGCACGACCCATTTGTCAGGCAGGTCATTTAGCCCTCTACTCCCTGAGTTCACCATTGCAATATGACAGTGGCATCCACCTTACAGAAGCATTAAGAATGCAAATATGCTACCCCGAGGCACTGAGATACCACAGAAAGAAAACAAGAAAACATAGGTACCTAGGATGAAATATGGCCCCATAACGCACCCTAGCAGTGTCAGAAACCAAGCAGTGCCAAAGGTCCAGCTGACGATCTAGCTACAAGACTACAGGCAATTAAACAGGAGCTGTTTCTTGCTCAGAGCTTTGACAATGCTTAGCATGTTACAGAGTGTTCTTGGTTGCTTCCTAGACGTTACCGTATTATTAAATAATCATCTACTGAAATTCCTATAATAAAAGTGAAGGAGCTGGGATTTTTTTCCTTCTGTTTCTTCTGCAAGAGCACAGTCTAGCATACACTGAGATGTGCCCCGTACAGATGTCACAGAGAGCAGATCTTGCACAGAGTTAAGGAATTCTCACACCTGTTTATTGATGAAGCTGCTGCTCAAAGCTGGAGTGAGGTGGCATGTCCCTGTGCCACTTCTTTAGTGCGCTGATAACTGTGCCATCACTTTTGGAGGAAACAGTTCTGTTCATAGAGCTCTGATGATCTTAGCAAGTGCTGCCACTGCTGCTGGGTTTCTGCAAGCTTATGCTGATTTAGGAACTGTTTCTTCTCTGGAATGCAAGGTACAACCCATCCTCTGGCTGGCCCAATCCTCTGTGACTGCCCTTCACGTTGTGGCTCCCAGTGAGCTCAGCAGGAGCAGGGATGCCTGATGGGCAAATCAGCATAAAGCAGCCTCCTGGCTAGTAGCAACTGCTTTATCACAGCAGCCCACAGTGTGGGCACAGCTGGGGCTGTGCTGTAGCTCCCTGCACCCCTTGAGTCAGCATAGAGCTCCCTCATGATTCACTAGCTCAACACAGAGGCAAGATTGTGTGGTGTGCAGCCACTTGTACGCATGTGAATTGAGCCTCCTACCTATTTCCCCTTGAAATCCTGCACTGCAGGACCAATCTGTCACAGGAATGGGGACTCGATACAATGTGATGCAGAGATCTATCTTCGCATCCAGAAGGGGGGTATGCACACCCACAGAAACACTATAGTTTTGTCATTTTACTCCCCATTTTGAGTTCTGGCCAAGCAAATGAGAGCCGTGCTGAAAGTTAGGAGCTGGGGATACTGCTAGATGATCAGAGCAGAGAATTTAAAATCCCTGTTTGCAAGGAGACATCTAACAGGAAATCTCTGGGAAAAATAAGATGGATGTCTGTGGGAGACTTTTATCCCAGCACAGACCTATAGTCTGGTGACTCATCCCATCTTCAGCATGACCACTGGTAGATCAGATGCAATTGTCAGTCACTTACACTGCATCAAATTTGGGATATACCGTCGAACAAAGGCATTTTTCAACTTGTATTTCGTACCACGTGCTAAATTAGTACATACTCTGAACTGCTGGTATCAGCATGTTTGGTTCTTTCATCTCCCCATTACTCATTTTTAGACTTTTTTTTTTAATTCATATTTTGAAAGTTTCCCATGTGAGCTTAAAAAAATATGGGTTTTGGTACTTGCTCTTCTACTGCCATGGAACAGTGAGTTCCACAGGTTGTTAAGTAGGCACAGTGAAACACGGAAGTGCAATTAGTGAAATTACATTGAGTGCTTTCCTATTCCTCTCTTTTGGGTCATTGAACAGCAGCATACCATTCATATTTGAGGCGCTAGAGGTAGTCTTGGTTTTGAAATGGCAAAGAGCAATAGCATGTCCGCAGCAGCTTAGCAAAACGTAGAGATACATTCTCTTCTCTGACTTCAGAGTATTTAAAGCTGCTTCCCTGTTATGCTTCTGCAGTCAGAAATGGACCTCAGTGCCTTTCTCCTTCCTCCTGGCTCTCCCCACTTCCCTCTTTATAGCTGTAATAGCTTCGATGAGGTTTGAATTCAAGCTTTCAATATCCCATGACCAAACCTCTGCAGGTAGCATGGCGAATTGGTTTCCATGCCTGAGATGCCTGCTTTCATAGAGCACGTTCAGTCATTGTGCCAAGGGAGGAAATGGAGCAGCCTCAAAGTAACCTGGGACTATCGGCCAATTCCAGAGCTCTTGTGGAGGAAGCAAGGAGGGCCGGCAGTAGCCCTGATTAGTTACCCTGCTGGATTTTCAACTGGTTTTTGAATGAAGAATTTACTGGGAACTCTGTGTCCTGGACTTTGTGCAAATCAAACTACAAGCGAGGGCAGCTTCAGAATTACTGGAGCGCTGAATAAATTGTGTTGCAGTGGCTGCAAGTGAGCACATAAGTCTAAGTGCTTGGCACCCAGTTGTTAGGAGCAACAGCAACTAAATACAGCAGCAAGGAAAGAGTTGAGGGTGAAATTGCATGACACCCAGTATGTGAATTCTGGCTGCTGCACCCAGCACAGACACACATGCACAGGTCTCACAGCTGATAAGCATGCAGCCCTGCCTGGCAGGTGATACAATCAGTGTGCACGTGCTCCTGTGCACCTTGCATCTCTCCAGGTGGCTTTCCCAGCTTAGTGCTCCTGTGGGCCCTGCAGGGTCCCCTCCAACCCCTTTGCAGTGCTTTGTGGGCAAGTTGGCCCTGAGAGAGCATTCTGGGGACCACGCAGGAGACCACTGGGGTGGATTAGCCAAGCGTTTTCCCATGGATTGCCTTGCCACGGAGCCAGTCTGTATCCGTGACAGGTTTACTCTACTAGCAAACCCTCAAGAGACTTGCGTGACCACTTAGACTATAAATCTGCCCCTTTAATATATTTAGTCTGCAGCTAGTCATTTCTCTCCTGTGATGTTTCTCATCTCTTTTCTTCACTTCTCTGCTTCGGAGTTGCCATTAGTCCTGCCTTTTTTTTTCCCCCTCTGATTTCTTTCCCTCCTCCTTTCTTTCTCCTCTGGTGACAGAGTCCACTGAGCAGTCTGACAGCCATACTGGAGTTCAGGTCCTGCTGTAGGGTGGACATATTGCCTTGCCTTTTCTCCTTACCTGCTACCTCATTTTAAGATGCTTGCGTAGGCGCAAAATGGAGCACCAGGACTAGACAGATGCATTTAAAACCTATTTATTAACCACCTCTGCGGCAGTTCTCGTTTCCCTTTCAGGAGTGAAATATGTATCCATTTCTCTTTTCTACTAGTTTGTCTTATTTTGCATCTTTCTGCACGCCTGCGAGCAAGGTGAAATGCCCTCATACTGAAGGTGCTGGGGAGAATCCTTCACAGTTCAAATGCAGGAGATGCTGGCACCTTGTTTTTTGCAAACAGTTTGTAATGTTGTTTTTCCTAGCATCTGAAAAGTAGGCCATACTGATGGGTTCAGAGTCCTGGAGAAAACATTTCAGCCTAACATCCTACTTCTCTTCTGCCTCTCCAGAAAGCTCTGGGGGTATAATTTCGCAGCCCCTCTACCCCATAGGTGTCCGAGAGTTCACTTGGCAAGGACAGAAATGCCTTGCTTCCTAAGGCTCGCACATTTAATCCATCTAAATAGGGAGGTTAAATCTCTTTGTACATCATGGATGTGTGTGTGTGTACGTGCCCACCAGTGCGCTCACACACAGAAACGATTAACCCAATACCCACATGGCTAAATGGAGAAGAGTGCTTAGGGGAGAATGACCTGGTCCTATTGGGGTCACAGAGGTAGGGTGAGGGAGGAAGCCCCTCTCCTGTGCCTACCAGTGGAACTGATGTGTCTGGGAAGGGAGGGGAGGTGGCAGCCTCGTGCTGACCGTGCTAGTGGAGCAGCTTCCACTGAAGCCAGAGCCCTGCTGGGGGTAAGCCTGAGCCCACTGAAGAATCCCTGCTGCAGTGTGAACCTCTCTCCTCAGCGCAGGGCACTGCATAAAGCTACCATCTGTCCTAATGTGATGTGTGTTTTTAACAGCACCAGCATCCACAGTGAATTTATAGTGATTTTTCATTTAATCCCCTTGGCTTGGCTCACTAGTTGTTTTGCCTTCAAATAACATAGCAAAAGGAAATTTCCTCCATGCTCTCTGTTGCTGGCCCTGATTTGGATCTGACATTCACACCATTTGGAGAGGAGTGAGGGAAGGGAGTCATTTTCCAGTTTCACTGCTGCTCTTTTTTTGTAAGAGACAGGTGCTGGGGGATTGCCATACCTGGATCACTGTGTTCAGGAGTGAGTTACTGGTCTAATAACACCTCCTTTGGCACTGGCCGGAGGAAGCTATTTCAGTAAAGCGGAGAATGGCAGTCATTGTATGCAGGGAAAGCAGTAAATTGCAGCATTGCTTGAAGAAAGAGCAGAGAGACCTCCAGGCTGAACTGGCACAGTGGCATTTTGCGGGACCTGCTGTTTTTTAGCAGCAAGTCTCAGCTTTTGACTTAGAGGGCCACAGGGCAGGTTGTACGCAGAAGAAATTGAATCTGGGATCGTGAAGCCTGACTTAGCGAGCATAGCTTTTCTGGGCTCCACAGTCTTGCTTTGCCAGAGTGTTAGTTTGCCTGTCATGGAATATCTTTCAGCTCTTTTCCTGCACCCTTTGGGAAGCAAAAATAAGGACTGCATTCACTGTGCAGGGAGTGAAAAAAAATATTAAATCTTCTTCGTGCAACCCAGACGTCTTCCCCCACATCAAAACATCTTGGTTGCAAAGTCTAATAGCTTTTGTTATTCACACTGGGAAAAACAGCACTTCTGTCTTTCAGAATGAGATAAGGCTCTCACGTCTAGCCAGCTTGGTGAGAAACACTGAGCACATACAAATGGTTTCAATTCTGCCTAAATTCTTGTGTTTCTCCATAGCTGGCTCTAGCCTTCCCGATGTTCACACCCTGCAGTGTGAACAAGGGGTCTTTGGTAGAAGCAAGACTGTTCAAATTTGGCCCCTCATCCTTGAGTTTTTGATTCAGTGGTCAAGACCGCTGCAGGTACAGGGCTGTATCTTGGCTATCCTAGCCAAAGTAGCTGGGAAAGGGAAGGGTAGAGCAAGACTAAAAAGCTATTCCTGCCTTTATATTTCTCCGAAAGTTTGCAGAATAGTCTAAAAGCAACGAAATACCAAACACTGTTAACAGGAACAGCTCTTTTCTGAATCTGTGAAAAACACATAGTTGCCTGTTGATCATTATCATAAATTGCATTATATTCTACCTCTCAGACTTTTTCATTAGGAGATCCCAGGGCTCAGCTGCAAATGTAATGCCCACATCTGCAAAAAGCTAAGCAGCCCATCTGTATTCACAAGCTGGTATCTGTTGTTTCATCTCTGTTACATTGCCTTAATATAGTTTCCATAGGTTATTCCATGCCAGACTGCTGCTGTTGCGTCCAGACATCCTGGCTTGATGTAGCCATAAGCTTCTCTTGGCCTGCAAAGGCTGTTTGCCTCGCATTTTTTTCTGCCCCTGCCCCCGTTTCATGTATTTTTTGCCCTTTCCACAGAAGCTGGGCCTTATGCTCTGTGTGCTGTAAGCTCTGGAGCCAGCCCTCACTGCTCTGGAGCTGGAGCACACCTCTTACTAGAGCTCCGGCTTTGTAGGCAGGGCGAGTTTATAGTCTCTTTCCTCAGGGACCCGTCATACTTAAAGTGAAAATTATGCGCAGAGATATTATAAAGATTTGGAAATCCCAGGCATTATTTACCTTTACTAGCATGAGTATGTGCAAGATATGGAAAATCATACATGGCAGTTACCTTTCCCTGCTGGCCCCTAAGGACACTGTGATCCTGTGCCCATCAAAGACCTCACAGCCTTTGTGTTTCCAACTGCATCTCCAATGGCTGAGGGAATGCTCTGGCTATTATAAGAACTGGTTACCTCCACAGTGTGTCTCTGTCAATGCTATGCACTGCTACGTGCTCTGCTTTTCCTTCCTTCCCACTTCCAGCCTTAGTTTCAGCTTGGAAAACCAGCTTGCCCTAGGCAGCAGCCAGCTGGTTTTCTTTTGTGCTCCATTTGAGTGGATGCCATCAAAGTTTAACGGGCCTCTTCTGTTATCATTGTCACCTCCTGTGGATTTTAGTTTAACTTAGAGGCAGAAAACCTCAGAAAAGAAAATACAAAATACCACAGAGAAGGTATGAGAGCCTCTCAGATCTTGGAGTCTTCCACTAACACTGGAGCCCCCAATATCAAACAGAATTCATAAGTTTCACTCAGACACATTACCCACGTAGTCATGGCAGCTCAGCATCCGCTGGTAGAGGTATGACTTGATCTGGGGTGCAAACACTCACTGGCACTCCCAGAAAGGGGAAGGCGTGTGTGCAGTGGGTGCCAATGCAAGTAGCATCCTTTGGAGAAATGACTGTGGAGCCGCCTGTGGTCATGGAAACCACTCCCGCCTTCCCTCCCCTTCCAGCGCAGCGAGACAGAAGGGTTTGTTCTTGCCATAGCTGCCTTGTGCGCAGCCCGAGCTCCCGGGAAGCCGAATGCAGGCAGCCTTTGTGCCGCGCCGTGCTTTCAGCGGCAGGCCGCATACAGTTAACAGTCCTCCCCGCACCCCACCAACGCCCCTTCAAAGAGAAAATTAGATCAAAGTTTTATCAGTTCGCTGTGTTTGAGAGTAACACATGCCAGGATTAATAGTTCTCAATTTTTCAGAAATATTAAAATTTGCTCTCTATTGTCAGGACAATAAATCTTTTAGCCTGCAAGTTCATCTTGCTCTGAGAACGACCAAGCAATTACTGACCCCAATTACACAATTAAATCTTTGAAATAATACTGTTTGATATTAAACAATTACATTTCTCATATGAAAATATCACCATTCTCTTGCCAGCTAAGAGAGTATTAATAATGTATCTACACAGATTCTATTGTGTGTTAATAATGAATCTCTACAAAACCTTATAGGATGTTAATACTGCATGTGCCCACAAAGCTCTATAGGCTGTTAATATACACCCACAAGGCCCTAGGAAATGCAAATAGTGAATGCAAAGCAAGGAAATGGGATTCCCTATCCATTCTAGTCTTTAATACAGCATTCTGCTCTGGGCAGCGAAACATCACAGAAAGATGGGAGGAAGGTGCAGTCAGATGCTCACAAAGATGAGGAAAATTGCTGTGTGTGGCTTGTTGAGGTGTAAGACATGTGAATGGTAACCATCAGAAGAGATGACTGAGATCTAATAAGAACTGGAGGTTTCTGGCATTGACTTTGGTGAGAATTGGAGTGGAGAGTACGAGAATATGTGGGGCGTAACCAGGTCTAGTCATAGAGCAATATGGAAATGTGGGGTTGTTGGTATGCTGAAGAGGGAACTGGTATGAAACCCTCAATGCACTTGCTAAACACAAGCATGGCAGTCTGTTCTGGTCTCTGGATATAATAATTGAAAGCAACAACACTGCACGGGGGAAGGAAAGATGGAAGCTGTCTCAAAGAACTTATATGTGGAGATCTGAAATAATACCTGAAAAGATGGAGTCTCATTGCTGGCAGTAGTTAAAGCCAGCATGGATTAAGTTGTAGGAAAACACACGGAAGGGAATGATAAGGGCTTGGCTCCACTGGTGCTGGGCTAGGTGACTGAAATGGTTATGTCTGCCCGTGTTGTCGCTGGTTATGCCATGGCTGTGTGTGCTCACAAATCCTAGTAGCAGCGAATGCTGGTTAACAAGCATCTGCAGAATTTTCACAGTAATATTTACCTCCCAGTTGCTCCGGGATATTGAAATACATCTCTGAACCTGATGTAAAAATAAGCAACTGCAGCATCTTGTTGGATGACAATAACATGCCTCTGCAATCCCGCGCCAGAAGCTAATAATTCAAACCCACAAAATGGAGGTTGCTTAGTAGTTATGGAAAGGTGTCCTTTATTTTTTACACTAGATCCTGAGCACTGCAAGCAGAGAAACGTATGTCTTTAGTGCCAAACAATATTTTAAAGTTGCACAGAGGGAAGGCTGCCCTATAAATTGAATTGTGTTACACAGAAGCAAGGTGTGCTGTTGCCACAGGTTCATTCCTATGGGCGGCACTTTCTGCTCCTCAAGCAAGCAGGACCTGTCTGACAGGGCTCTTGGTTGTGCCAATTGGCAGGCTGGATTCACCATTACGGTTGGATGGTGCACACCTCTGTGTCCCATGCTGGATGGGACCCTGCGAGACAGCCAGGCTGCCAAATGCACACAGAGTATTCAGGGCACAGCATTGTTTGTATGAGAAGTGACTTTAGAGAACGTAACCCCTGACCGGTAGAGTCAGAATAGCAAAACAAAACAGAAGAATAAAATGAAATGAACCTTCAGACAGGTCCCTTAGGAAAAGACTGGGGCACTGGTTAACAAAAGAACTATTTGTTTCCACGATAAAACACTCCTTTTGTGTTCTCTACTGTGTGTATTGTAGTGAGTATATTGACTGGCAGGAATGTTCATGGGAGCACTGAATTTTATGTAAATATTAGAGACTATTTGCAGGAAGCAAATTTTGAACTCATAAAAAGTAGTATTCTCCATGGAAGCCTGATCCTAAAGGTTACTCAAAAAACAAAAACATACAGTGGGATTTACTGAATGTATTTAACAGAAACGTATCTAACTCAGCTCCGATTTTGAATATCGACTATCTGGGGACAGTTTGTGGACAAACAATATACTGAGAATTATTTACTGAGACAAGTCAGCACATAATTGCAAATGACAAATAAATTTGAGAAAATTACAAACTGCTTGTGGACAGTTCATGAACAGAAGTGAGGCAAAATTAATCAGATAAATTATTCACAATGAATGAATCTCTCAGCTCTAATTAAAACTCTGTAGGGTATTAATAATACATGCTCACAGAACCACAAACAGAATCTTATAACCAAAAGGATCCATCTGTGTCTGCCTCACAGACCTTCCCATCCTAGAGAGGGGAGCTGCTGTTACCATCAT
This sequence comes from Numida meleagris, assembly GCF_002078875.1. Taxonomy (NCBI): domain Eukaryota; kingdom Metazoa; phylum Chordata; class Aves; order Galliformes; family Numididae; genus Numida; species Numida meleagris. Next base: position 79,837,526 of record NC_034409.1, read on the forward strand.
GTCTCGGTATCTTTTTGTGTTTGCATGCTGATGCTGCTTGCTGCTGATAAAAGCCCTCTTTGCAGGCGGTATGTGTGGTTAGTGTGGTAGGTTTCCCACAGATGCTTGTGGTGCAGAGGATCTGTTCCTTCAGAGTTCTTTTTGCTCTTCCAGCCCTAGGGGGATTCCTGGAGAATATGCATAGCATTACCACTGCTTACCTGAAGTTCTTAAGGTTTTTCTTTCATGAGTGTCGCAAATGATTTTGGAAGTGATTTTTTTTTCCCCAAGATATGGATACATACAAAGACCTAATGGCTTAATCCCGAAGATTCTCACAGTGGGAACTTGGCTAGCCCAGAGTTCCCTGCATCAGCTCTGCTGATGCCCCCCAGTGGCTCGTGGCCCCTTGTATTGCAGTTTGGGACTCCCTGCACATAGGTCTGCTGTGACCTGCTGTGTGCTGCCTGCTCAAAGGAAGCCTTCTCCTAACAGGAGTATTTTGAGGGGCTTGGTCACTGTGCATAGCAGGACTCTCTGCCCTGAGCAAGGAGCAGAAGCCCAAGGCAGTAGGCTGAATGCTGGCCATTCTGCCTGTTGAAAAAATGCCACCAAAATAAGGAGACTTGCTCTTCCTCCCTCCCAGACTTGTGTTATTTAGCTCTGCTTTTGGTATAACTGTATCTTCATACTCTCAGGAACTCCCCAAACCCATTCCCCCTGCCTGGATTTCCTGCCTTGCAGTCAAGACCTAGTCAATCAGAAAATTGCTTAATACTTCTTTTATTCCCAAGAGATCTCCTGGCCTTCTGTGTTCAGCCTCTTTTCTACCAGCTACCTCCACCCTTCCTGTGTCTTTTATCTGCCTCAACTCCGATCACTCTTCCCCTCTTCTTTTTTTCACTTGACAAAAGGAATCAGAATTTAATAAGAGCAAGCTGCAAAATATCAGCATTAATCCCCTTGTCCTCATGGAGCCAGCGCCAGGAGTCCCTGGGTCCCCTTATCGGCACCAAACTGTATTTCACCAGCTAGAACCCTTCTGATAGCATAATACCTGCCACGCAGGTGTCTCCAGCTGACAAGATAACATGTTATCAATCATACATCCCCAATTTATGCAAAAAGCCCATCTTCCTTCTGTTTATTTCATTTCATGGTGGATGAAGAGCTGGGGAAGGGAGGGGCTGAAAAATTAAATCCTTGCTGTTCCCATACACTCAGAGCCAAATGACACATCTCTTGCCTATGCAAAGCAAAGGCTGTAATTCTCTTATTAGCTGTTATGCGATGGTGGCGATTCAGAAACGTGGTTTAAGCAGTAATTGTCAGTGGAATCACATTCAGCTTTGTAATAACGCACAGTTCCAAAGTGGGCACTCCTCCATCAGAATTACCTGCTGGAGTGTTGCTTACACTGATTATAGACTATTCCGACCTGGAAGGGACCTGTATGGATCATCGAGTCCAACACCCAGCTCCACAGAAGACCACCTCAAATCCAAACCCTATGACTGAGAGTGGTGTCCAAATGCTCCTTGAACTCTGGCAGTTGGGGCCGTGCCCACAGCCCAGGGCAGCCTGTTCCATGCCCACCGCCCTCTGGTGCAGAACCTGTCCCTAACCCCCTCCCCTGACACAGCTCCATGCCATTCCCTCAGGCCCTGTCGCTGTCACAGAGAGCAGAGCTCAGCGCTGCCCCTCCGCTCCCTGTGAGGAGCTGCAGCTGCCATGAGGCCTCCCCTCAGCTCCTCTGCTCTGGGCTGAGCGCACCACGGGACCTCAGCCGCTCCTTATATGCCTTGCCTTTCAGACTCTTTACCATCTTTGTTGTCAGTCTCTAATAGTTCTATGTCCTTGTATTGTGGTACCCAAAGCTGCACCCAGAACTCAAGGTGAGCCACACAGCGCAGAGCAGAGGGGGACATCCCCTCCCCCAGCCCAGCTGGTAGTGCCGAGCCTGGCACACCCCATGGTGTAGTTGGCCCACTGGGCTGCTAGGGCATGCTGCTGACTCACATTCAGTTTTCCATCAGCCAAATCCCTTTCCATGGCACTGCTCTCCACCCCCTCACCCCTCAGTCTGTACATATATCCAGGGTTGCCCCATCCCAGGTGCATAATCATGTACTTGCTTTTGTTTAGACTTCATGCACTTGCTCATTACCCGTCCCTGCAATTTGTCAAGATCTCTCTGCAAGGCCTCTCTGCCCTCAAGTGAGTCAACAGACGCTCCCATTTAGTAACATCTGCAAACTTAGTATACCTTTGAGTCCTTTATCCAAGTCATTGATGAAAACATTAAAGAGAACTGACCCTAAAAAGGAGCCCTAGGGAGAGCCCCACCAGTTACTGGCCACCAGTCTGATGTAACTCCATTAACTGCAACCCCTTGAGTCTGAGCCATCAGCCAATCGTTCACCCATTGCATTAGGTTTTTGTCTAGCTGTATGCTGGATATTTGTCCAGAAGGATACTGTGAAAAACAGTGTGAAAAGTTTTACTGAAATCCAAAAAGATTACATTAACTGACATCCCTTGCTCAGCTAGATCAGTAACCTTATGAAACGAGATTCAGTTGGTTAAATGGGACTTTCTCCTTGTGAACTCACGTTGGCTGTGACCAATGACTATGTTGTCTTTCAAGTGTTTTTCAGTAACTTCCAGAATAATCTTCTCCATAATTTTGGAAGGCACCTAAGTGAGGCTGACAGGCCTGATGTGGGAGGCAGAAGATGTTCAGGGTACATCTTGCTCTTCACTGGCCACCTTAGGTGCCCACTACAGTCATAAAGGAGGGCAGGGTCTTGCCTCTGTGAATCACAGAATCATAGAATGTCTTGGTTTGGAAGGGACTCCAAGGATCATCAAGTTCCAACCCCCTGCCACAGGCAGGGCCATTGACCTCCAGATCTGGTACTAGACCAGGTTGCCCAGGGCCCCATCCAGTCTGGTCTTGAACACCTCCAGGGATGGAGCATCCACAACCTCTCTGGGCAGCTTGTTCCAGCACCTCATCACTCTCTCGGTAAAGAACTTCCCCTGACATTCAATCTAAACCTTCCCTCTTTGAGCTTAAAACAATTCCCCCTTGTCCTGTCACTGTCTATCCGAGTAAAAAGTTGATTCTCCTGCTTTTTATAATCCCCTTTTAAATACTGGAAGGCTGCAGTGAGGCAGCTTTCTCTTCTCCAGGCCGAACAAGCCCAGCTCCCTTAGCCTGTCTTTGTTAGGTGGTGCTCCGGTCCTCTTATCATCTTTGTGTCCCTCCTCTGGACCCTCTCTAACAGCTCCTTGTCTTTCTTGTATTGGGGGCCCCAGACCAGGATGCAGTACTCCAGCTGGGGCTTCACAAGGGAAGAGAGGGACAATCACCACCCTGTCCTTGCTGGCCACCCCTCTTTCCAAGACTCTTTCCAAGAGGAGCTGCCTTTTGAAGTGGAGAGACACAATTGCCTTTGGCAGTGGTACGCATTCATCTGAGGGTGATGGTAGCGGGATAAGCCACAGCTTGAAGAGGGTGCCAGTGGCCATCGAGGAGGCAGCTTGTGAAAGCCCTCTATGCTGGCAGCTCGCCTTTCTCCTGTGACAGCCCCAAATGGCTATTGCCTGCTGGGGCTCACTGGCAAGGGACTGCAGGACAAACAAGATTGGCTTTAGTTCACAACTCTTTTAGTTGTGTCCTCCGACACAATTCAGCCCTGTCTGCAAGGTAGGAATGGTGTGGGATGTGCATGAAATAGCTTTCTTTACTTCATGCTGCAGAGCAGAGTAGGACTGAAATTGATCTTAGGTGAGAGGGACGAGGAAAGGATATGCGGGATCTGTGGGGTTGAGGGTTTTTACGCCTTTAGTTATGTTCTCTGAACTCCGTGAGGTTAATGGCACAGCTTCCATGTCTGTAACAGGTATTGGTATAAAGATGCCTTTAACCCATCTAGTTTGTTTTGTTCATTGTAGGAAATTGTGCTTTTATGGTAAAAGGAGCCAGTACAGGTCTAACAGTTGCTTTGGTTGAAATGTTTGGATAAGATTTCACTGACTTAAATAGTCAGACTTGTACACGGCACTTAGTTGACCAGCTCGACTTTCCACTGAAGTCTGATCTCAGTGGTAGCCATCATATAAAAAGGTCCAGTTTAAAAGTCCTAAAAAAAATGTAAGAATGAATGGTACTTAGTAAGTAAAGGAATGGAGATGCAGTGCCATTTCCATTCCTGCAAGGTGGCATTTTCTCTGCTCTGCAGCACCTTCGGTTCACAGAGTGGCTGATGATGTGTAGGGAAGGGAAATAAGCAGCAAGAGCAAATGACCTCAGAGGCAACGAAGAGCTTGGTTTCCATTGCAAATGCTGTTATTAGGTTGGAAAAAGGTAGGAACAAAAAAAAAAAGGCAGAAAGTGCAAGGCAGAAAAAGGCCTGGAAAAGATGTCTTTTCAGTTGTTTCCACAGCATCTGTTCCTAAAAGGGCTTGTGGTTCCTTAAACATATATTTAACCCTATCCTCTCAAGTCTTTTCTGTTCCCTAATCAAGGAAGGTTCTAAAAACAACAGTAAGCCCAGGTGTATCACAGGGCAGTATTTATATTAGTCTCTCATCTGTACTGGAATTGTAATTTGCTTGGAGCAGTGACTGTATCCTTGGTCTTTGTGTGTGCAATACTTATCAGAGTGGATTTCTGTTCTGCAAATGCAGCTCCCATGTGCTGCCTCAATACAGAAAATTAGTGATGGTAATAAATCACAGCCGGCTCTGATTCTGGAAAGACCAGTTGTGTGGGAGAGGAAAAGAACAGTGGCTGTTAAACCTAAATCATAGATGTTCCTGTACTCTCTTAAAGTCTTTGTCCCCTTTAAGTGTCTGCCCTTGCTACTTATTAAAAAGTAAAATGACTCCTTTAGGATGAAGGCTTGTTCTGTTGCTACGGAAGATCCCAGCTTTAAGCTCTAGGGACAGGTGTGGTATCTGCCATCACTCATGGTGCCCAGAAATCAAAATGCTTATGCCTGTTATGTCAGTGAGAGTGTCTGTCTCTTGCTGACAAAGGAGTCACTCGACTGGAGGACTAGCTATAATGAATTAGCTAGCTGAGCCGGTGTCCCTTTTCTTCCCATCATGGATAATAAGCATTCTGTACCACTCTAGTCCTCCCAGATGCAGGAGTCCCCACCTTTGCACTGAGGCACTATGGGGAGATCATCTCTATCTCTGGACCCTCCAATTTTCCGTGTAACAGTTGATATCACTTGCCAGACCTCTACCTCCCTTTCACCCTTGGGACCTCTCCATAAAGACACCTGTCTTATTAGATTAGGACTGTTCCCTATGGGGACGTGGAGATGTATGGATCATGTCTTCTGCAGTTTCCATCTCCAAACTATGACATGTCATTGATCAGCATCTTCCTGCTCTTGTGTCTCCTCTCTCTGTCATTAACGACCTTGATGGACACCTTACGTTGTACTGCTGTGTTTTCCCAGCACTGAAAAATGTGCCTGTGATGCAATCAGAAGCCTTCTGTTTCTTCTCCATCACTGAAATTTTTGTTATATTCACACTGAGAGAGAACATTAGCATGAATGAACATGATGGAGGGCTATAAAGTTTTTATTATCACGATTTTAGGCTGTTCATCTTACAAGTGGCAAACTAACTCCTTGGGAGGGAAGTGTGTTGGGAAGCACTTGCAGAGCAGTTTGGGGAGGAATCCCAGTGAGGATGGAGGAGATGAAGGACAAGGGAATTTGTGTTGTTCATAAAAGCAAAATGAAGGTAGTTTGCAACAATCAACCCCCAGCTACATGCAGGTAGTGTGAAATTGTTGTCTTGAAGTGGCCTAACCTTGTGCAAGGGAGAACCGTATTTAGCCTCTTATATGTACTAGTTTGGTCTGGATAATGCAATTAATAAAAAGTTGCTTGCAGAATGCACACGCTGCCATGGCGTGTGGACATTCTCTGGGCCTTTGGCTGAATACACTCTGAATACGCTGGATGTATAAGTGCTTTTCTCTTATTTACTCCTCTCACCCCTCCTCCCCTTTTAAAAAAGACAATTTCTGTGCATCTTTCCCTGATCTCTGGACTGTGACTTTCAGACAGGTTTCGATAAGTCTGTGTGGGTGTGGGTTGTTTTGTCACTTATTACCTGGGCACTGCAGAGCTCAGTGAGTTTAAATTTATGTGTTCCGGCTTTTATTGCTGTGCCACTTGGCTCTTTTGAATTATCTCAGTCACCAAATGAATTTTATAGTCCATTGGGGGCTGTCCATGCTTGTTAAGGTGATATTTCCATCTCCAGTGTGCTGTGGAATCTCATCTGCCACGCAGCGATCGCTTCTGCCGCCAGCTGCCTATCACTTCCTCAAGAAGCACCCCCTGCTCCCTGGAGACTCAGGCAGTGACAGGCCGAGTTGTAGCGGGGCTCCTGGGAAAACGCATGACTCACAGCAGGACACTGCCTTTGCTCAGGAAGGAGGTGTTTGATGCTGTTGCATTGTTGGGTCACACCAGCTGCCCGCCTCTGAGCCCCCTTTCAGGTAGATCCCCCAGTAAAGAGGGATTATCAAGCAGAGGGTGTGGTCCCATGATGGGAGATCCATCCTTTTGTTCTGTCTTAAACTGTTTTCTCTCTCTCTTCTGGAAGCGGTTCTGATATTATGAACGGCTCCCCAGTGCCACTTTACTTAAATTGTCAAAGTTTCAGGGGCATTTTGAGAGTGTTTCCCGTGCCTTGCATCAGGTCTCATAGCACAGCAGTTCTGCGTGGTGGTAAAGGTGTAAAGGTGTGAGAGTGAATGAGGAATTTATCACTCTGCAGTGATGAATGCTCTGGGCTTGATACAGTGCTGCGGCATGAGGAGTTGTCCAAGGACAGACCTAATGGCTTGCACTGCTAGCAGGAGTCACAAAACTCTCCCTCTCCATCTCTGCATCCAGAAGACTCTCCCAAGAGACTTCAACTCTTCCTAGCAACCCTCCTAGGAGCCCCACAGAGCACTTGCCATCGCTGTTTAAATGACTCCAAATGACAGTTTCTGTCTTGGAACCCTTTACCTGTTTTCCTAGGGACCACGGGCAAAAAGCAATTTGTATGTCCCTTGTGCCCTTTGTTGGCATGGCAGACAAGCAGCCCATGTATGGCTGCTGTCCTTCGCCAGGAGCCTGCAGCTAGAGAGATCAGCTCTGTTTTTCAGCTACAGTGTGGTATCCATCACGGTGGCAAGACAATGATTGTTCTTCAGATGATGTGGAGTTCTTGCATTTTTACCCTGATCCCCTTAACAGAGCTCCTGGTGGAGTCAACAACTGGAAGATAACTTGCTGCTTTTGTTTTCCTGCACAAAGGCTCTTTGATGGTATTTCTCAGTGAGTCTCTGCTGGACTTTATGTGATGTTGTTTCCTTTCTACACTCCTCCATTGTAAACTACCAATCAGTGATATATTGCAGCTGTTTTCATGATTCGTTTTCTTAAGCCTGTCGTAAGGCTAATTGGTTTTCAGTTTAAGTCCTGGATCTTGCAAATTACTGTATGTGGGCACTTTGCAGGATCCAGGCCCCGAATTTTCATTCCCCATTGTCATTAGTTGTGCTAGACTCTGCTTTAATCCCTCTCCAGCTAACTGTCTTCATACAGCAATTTAACTGCTTCATATTAACCTAGTACCTCTTCCTGCTGATTGTGCTGCGTTCCTATGTCACCTTTGTGGGCATCCCTTGTATCCCTCCTACTGAGTGCAAATAAAAGCAAATTAAAAACAAAGTAAAGCTTAAAGCTACACATATCCTCCCTTTCCTCCTGTTCTATCCCTCCAAGAAAAAAACAAAACAAAACAAAACAAAAAAACATATTCCTGTAAGGAGTTATCATGTCCATCATTTAACTAAACTGTACATATCTAGTGTTTTTTATCTCCCCTCGTAAATCAATCCCTGCAGGTCCTTATCTGGTTCAGCCGTCTGGAAATTAAAAAATAAAACAGATGTCACAATAGGACAACTCTGAAATGTCTTTTCTGGGGAGGGATTGAGTGGTAGCAAATAATACTTCGTATTTTACAACCCCTTCCATCTAAGGATCTCGATGTACTTTGCAAAAGGGAGTGAATTAAGGGTCACTGTGTCCCCCGTGAGGCTGGGAAGTCTTGTCACAAATCTGTGTCAGCTAGCACCTGTATTTATGAAGCACGTGCAGCTGCTGGAATTGCTCAGCCTCTGCAGGGATAGAAGTCATTTCTTCCTGTTGCAGGAAATTATCTTCTACCTGTTTCAGTTGGAAGTGGAGAGGAGGGTCCCCATTAGGAGCAGAAGGCCTCTAAGAGAGATGAGAAATTCTGATGTCTTTTAGTAAAGCTAACCAGATTAAATGCATATCCATTTAATAAGCTATGTATTTGAGAGGCAGGAAAAGTCAGATGCAGAAAGACAAAGTGATATGTCCAGCATCATGCAGTGAACCAGAGACAGAGCAAGGGAATCTTCATCCATTGCTTTAACTGCAGAACCATTCCCCTTTCTGCAAACAGCAGGAAATTTTGACTACTTGTGGCCAGCAGCAAGAAGTTTGGGCTATACAGCTAGGGATTCAACAGAATGGCTTTATCAGAAACTCCAGATTTGCTTACAGGCACCAAGGGAACAGCCTTTCTCAGGAGATTTCCAATGCTTCCTGCTCCAAGGAAGATTGTTTTCAAGGAAGACAAGAGCAGCTGTCTTTCTGGTGGTATCTTGCCATTCCACACTGTCCCCACAGCCCCCAGAAGGCATGCTGGCCTGCCCTCAGATGAGATAGCAGAAGGTACCAGGTCTTTTTCAGGTTTGGCTGAATTTCTGAATGTAGGCTTACATTTTTTCTTCTCTTGCCCTTACTACTCCAACCCATCCCCAATAATTATCTCTCAGATTCATCCCTTCCCTCCATCCCGATTCTTCTTAACTGCTCATTGAGATTAGGAAACATCCTTTTAGTCTCTCTCTCTCATCCTCATTAAATCTCCTTTTTATTTTTTTTCCTTATCTTCATCTCCTCCTTCCTAGACTGTCACTAAATTAAAAAAGAAAAAAAGTAAAGAAAAGCTCTTTAATGTGTTAAAAAAAAATCTCTTTGAAAATGATACCGTCTGTGTCGCTTCTCTCTGTCTCTCTTGCTGTATGCCTTTATTTATTTATTTTTACAGACTGAACTAAAACTGGCTTATTGATAAAAGCCACAGTGGCTGCTGTTTGCTGATGATTAGATGCAAAGAAGAGGCCTTTCCATGCTCAGATAGGTAAATACGTAAAAGATGTTATTTAAATTGAAAGAACAGGCTGACAACGTGCATTCCTCCTCACTCCAGCACCACATGTCACAGGCACAGATGTCCAGGAAAAAGACTGGACTAGAAGCCAAAGATAAAAGCAGAGTTTGCCCACAAATGTGCACTTAACCCCAGGCACTGATTCCAGAAACTGCTGATGTCTCCAGGCCCTTGAGAGATGTTCCTCTTACAGCAGACTGCAAATTACAGCATCTCAACCCTCATGGCTTCCATTAGTTAGCCCTAGAAAGGAAATGGTACAGAAGAGCAGCTTCTTACCCAATGGGAGCAGGATCACAGTGCTCTCTTTCAAAAACAAAAATAAAAAAAGTAACAGTTCACTGGTTTGAAATACTTGAGGACCAGCCCTAAACATCTCCTCAAAATACCCGTACGTTCTGGAAATTTGTAATCTGAATCAATATTCTAATAGATTTACAGTCGGAACAGACTACTAATTCATCTTCACTCTAATCTGAATGTGTTACTATATGAGCACGTGTCCAAGTTATCTTTGTTCTGTCTCTCTCGAGTACTAGGAGCAGTGAAACTGCAGGAGCTTCTGTGTTAGCTACATGCACTTATCCAGCGCTGTGCACCTATAACAAGTCAAAGTTATATACCCTTGCATATTTAGAGCTGTTGGCAAACAGCTTGCTGCAGGTAGCTTGCTGCAGTCACACTTCTGGTATTGGTAATGAGGTTGGTAACTCCTGGTAGTGGAGCTCCAGACCATCTGTGTGTGCCAGCTGCCTGGGCACTGACATGAAAGAGCTGGGTGTGATGGCGGCATGTAGAATCACAGAAGTGCTGGTTGGAGGAGACCACTCGTTGGGCCTCTAGTCTCCAGTCCAAACATCTCTCAGAAGGCCACGTGTCAGGATCAAAAGTGCTATATCTCAGTAGGTTAATTTCGTCTTCTCCCTCCTTCCCCTGCCTCGTAGCTGCTTTCTACCTCCTCAACACACTGCCAGCACCAAGGCAGCCTTGGCTGCCTATCCAAGTCTCAGTTCCAGAGGCACATGAGGTGGCCTGTTGCAGAGCCAGTGTAGATCCAGACTTGCTAGGGTTTTTTTAGTTCAGCTGTAATGTGCTTTTGGCTAATGAGCAAAACTTGCTTCAATCCTCAGAAACCACTGCTGTAGAAGGCAAGGAACAGGTCCAACGCATTATGCAGAGGGGCCTTTTCTACATGCATGCAAAGGCCCTACAGTGGAAGGTGTGCAGGGTGTGGGGAGAAAGAAGAGAGTTTTTACATAGTTGGGAAACATGACAAACTCTTATTCTTTTAGTCAGTCAATTCTCTTGACTGAAGAGTTCATGTCACGAATAAAAAGGTACATCGTGACTTGGCGAGCACTGGCCTAGGAGAACATTCCTACCCAGGGGAGGCAGTGGTGAAGGTCTCTCATCTGGCCTGTGCTTGAACACATAAAAAAATGATTAAGTGGAAAAAGAGAAAGAAAAACTACAAATTGATAAAATCAAGAACTCGAAGTGAAGAAGCAAAGTAGGAAAAAGAGAGAGATACCAGAAAGAGGAAACTGCATCACAAGGAAAGTCGATATGTCTTATTTTCATGAGCAAGATCCAGTCTAGGAAAGGTGGTTTGCACTTTTTTCCCATGTGGTTACCTGTAAGGAGGCATCTGGGTGAATCTATAATAACAAGTGTCAATTTTGCTGTGTTTAATCAATGATGTGGTTTGTACTAGAAGAAATCATGTAATATACAAGCTCGTGTTGCTGCACTGATCTGAGGAACACAGTGATACTTTTTAGTTTGCCCTTCAGAGTGACTAGGACTGGATTCTTGACAACATCAACAAAATATTCTTGAGAATACAGCAAAGGTGCAAATGGAGAAAAGGAAAAGGGTTTCTGCCAGACCAGTGACCTGATTTCTGCTGGTGGCATTTTGTTCAGAGATAGACATCGGACTTACTTTTGTAGTGGAGCCAAACAAAACCCACAGCATATCCATCTGCATTTCAAGCTGTATCATTATGAAGTTGCCTTTGAATTTTCCAGTTTTGTGTGATTCTGCTGCCCTTGGCTCCTGTGGTAGAAAATACCAGTTTATATAACCAAGAGCTATACCCTGTGCCTCGCTGTCTGGAGTTACCACTCCTCAGAAAAGCCATGAGGCCCAGTGAAAACATGCGTCCTAATGTCTTATGTCTCAGAAATGCTACAGGCATTTACCAGATCATCCTCTATGATTCTTCAGTGCTTAGTCACTAATTGTTATTCACTGCTCCCACAGAGCATTTTGTTTTTTATGACGTGTGTAAATGGCGCACTTATTACCAAACAAGGTTTGAGAGAGAGAACAAATCTAGTTTATTCTAATAAAGTGAAAATTGAAACAGTGGGCTCCACTATTGGAAATGGGAGTTATGCAAAATGAGACAGCAAAATGGACCGTCAGTTATCCATGTGACACTTTTCTTCTCTTCCCAGTTCTTTATCGAGGAGCTCTCTCCCAGCCTGGGTCTCCCTCAACTGGGAGTGAATGCCAGGAGTTATTGTTTCTGAGTGAATAGCCTATGTGGTGTACGGCCTTCCAATATATAACCTTCCACCTTTAAGGAACCATGGCATGAATGTGCCTTTTCAAAGTGGTTCCTTACCTCACTATTCTGTCTTAGGAGTTTTTTACTTATAAAGGAGAGTATTCACTAATAGCATCCTTTCCCTTTCTATTATGCTGTTCAGAGGATTTCTGAGAGGGAGAAGAGAGGAGAGAAGAAGAAAAGAGGAGAGGAGCGGAAATAGTTGGAGGGGACTTTCAAAGATCATGTAGTGCAACTGCCTGGCCTCTTCAGGGCTAACCAAAGGTGAAAGATCTCTAGAAGTATAGGAGAATCTCTGAGGGACTGTGAGAGTCTCTACCCCTGTATGCCTATTCAAGATCCAGCACTCAGGGGCCTCACCATTAGTGGGGTCAGTGATGAAAAAAAAAAAAAAAACAAGCAAAGAGGTTGAGTTTTTGCTGGTGTGAAGTTCACATCACAGTGTTAGAAGGTTTCCAAGCTTCCTTAGGCCTGGAACTTGATCAAATAAAGAAGAAAAAAATGCATAATTAAACTAACATGACAAAACCTGACAGGGTCAAAAAAACCTGAAGGCATTGGTGCCGGTCCTCACTGGCACATGGTAGAGCAACCACTCTCCCCTTGCTACAGACGCAGGCCTGTCACTTCAGAGGGACATATGGCCCTTTCATTTCTCTGGCTGTCACCACAACAGCGGAAAGACCACCCTGGAAGCCGCCATCCCTACAGCTGCCCTCCCCTTCTGAGCAGGAGAAGGGACAACCTGCTGTATTGTATCTGCTTTCTCCTGGGGAAGGGAAATTGAGGGAAGTTATCCATTTTTCCACTGCTGAGGCCTGGCCACAGTGCAGAGAACAGCACCAGCGGGGGCTGGCCATGGTAGGAGATGTGTAGCACGTCACCTGCTGTGAAGGCCTTGGGGGCCCCTCTGCTACGTGCCACTGGGATTGAAGCACTTTATTCTTTTATCAAAGAGAATTTAGATTGGACATCTAAATCCCTTTAAAAACAGAGAAGTCTTGATGTTCTGCGTTCCCTGTGTTTGATGTGGGAGCGTTTCAAGGGGCAGGTAACATTGGTTTCCATGCCCCATCTTGCATTGTACAAGTCCTATGGCATGGTGTGGCAGAAGAGCCCAAGACCTACTGTGGGGAGCAGGTCCTTACTGTGACCTTGAGCTGGAGGGATAGGGAGTGCTTTCAGCTGTCAGAAAGATGAATGAGTAAGTAAAGGCTTCTTTAGATCTCTTAAAGGACTTTGGCGAGCCTTTTCCCATGGGAAGACATTATGAAAGCTTGAGCACTGAGTTATGGAGTTTGGCTTTTATGCTTCTGGTGACTGATGACTCATATCTTTGGCTTAGAAAGACTTGCTGTCCATTTGCCTGCCACAACTTCCCTCAGTTTGAGCAGCAGTGCATCATTTGATATTCCTTTTTATGTACAGGTAATACGCTCTGTTATGTATAAGCATGGAAGGCACAATCACAAACTTGAAAGGCAGTGGGTTTGCAGAGTGCTGTGGGAGGACCAGGAGGGTGACTGAGTGTCAGTAGCTCTATTTTCATAGTGTATAGGGGAGATATTTAAAGGGTTGCAGTGTGCCGCTGGGAATTTGGTGCTCAAGTTCCAGGTTTTTAAACATGCTCGTGTCTCAGTAGGTTTAAGCTGTATAGAAAGATGAAGGTAGAAGCTCTGGCAGAGCAGACTTAAAGACATGATCCCATATGCTGGAGGTGGCAGGGGAAGAGGCGGTAGGATGTGACTGAAGGGGAAATGCAGGGAAAGCTCAAGTGTGGTATCAGTGGTAGAGCAGAGGAGGAGGCTGATCTCAAGGTGAGATCAAGCAGGTGAAAAAGACAGGCTGTAAGTTTTTGTAAGTGAGAAGAAGAAATTGAAAACTCAAGAAGTTGGAACTCAATCCAGTGGACATTTCAGAAACAACAGAGGGATGAAGTGGGATAGATGTGCTACGACAGGATTTCAGGGTGAGGAGAGAGAATGCTAATGGTGATATTGTGTATGCTTTGTGTGTCAGAAAAGCTAGGAAGAAGTTGCAGTGTATGGAAGTGAGTAGGAGTGAGCGGCCAGGCATGTCTCCCAGCTGTCAGGACAAAAAAAGAAGAGCTCAGGTGCTGGCTATGTTGCAGAGTTGTCATTGTCCCAAGGGACTTGCATCTGAAAGCCTCTCCATGGGAGGTTCGCTATTTCCCCTGTCAGCACTGCAGTCTCTCATTCTACACACTGCAGAAGTGGCTCCCAGAACTCAAGAGACCAGGCTGGGTCATAGTAGCTTCTTCATTCCTCCTTCCAGACCTACGAGCTCTCCAAAAGCTTCTGCTTTTCTGCACTCTGAGGAAATGAACTTTCTGAAGAGAAAGGGCACAGATATTGTGAAAACTATTCCAGTGGAATTGTTTAATTACAAAGGAGGAAAAACAATTTGTAAATTAAATGAAGTACCATGTTTACAATCCAGAAGCGTAGGGAATGATCTGAGTGGAAACTGACATTTTGGCAGTCTGATGGCACAATAGGAGCCACAGGAGATACAGCTGAGCATCTCAAAGTAGCAAAGGAAGCAGTGGCTTTTAGAACAACAGGAAGGCAATTAGCTTTGTTTTCCCTACACTTCCTTGGATGTCTGCTTGCTGTTACCTAACTGTCCTGCTTTCTGTCTCTCTCTTCATCCTGCACTCTGCTGGGCAGCATGCACACAGAGTGTCACACTGGCCTGAGGGGCAGCTGAGAAGGGCTGCAGCATTACCACCTGTAAATTGAATTACATCATCGTATCTAGCACCTGCTCCCATCCTAACAAGATGAGTGGGAAGGGTTTTCACATGAAGTAGTTATGTATTTGCCTGTCTGTCTATCAGTCTGTATATTCCATAAGACAACAGAGATGTGCAGTGGAGGCTAGGTATTCCTTGTAGTCTTGGAGCTGTGGTTGTTTTTGCTGTGTACATTTATAGTATAGCTTCCAAGCTCTCCCCTGGGTGGTGTGAGGCTTCTGAAAAGTGGTCAGGAGGAGCTGGAATCCATGAAGCAGTCACACTTGGTAAGATGTTGGCAGCAGTAGCTGTCTAGCCAGTTGCTTAACTATTAAATAGTATGTCTGTACCCTCCTAGGACATTCTGCAGTAAAAAGTAACAGTGATTACATAGTGATTATACGGTGGTTCTGATAATAGTCATATCATCCTGTATGTAAAGAGATAAGAGCCAATGCTATAAATATAGTAATATCTATGTGGAGAGTAGTCTTAAGGCCTTAAGAACATCATGTATTGTAAATGTGGTGATAATACTTGTAATGAACAGTGTAGTTTTTTGCCCGTAAACTTGTTGCAGTTTTCTTGCAATTAACTTGCCTCATTTTATTCTTTTTTTTTTTCCCTCCATTTCTCTGTGCTGTTGGAACTGCATAAAGACACTTAATTTTTTTTTGCTTCTAATTTAAGTAAGTAACTATGCTGAGCTGAATAGATGCCTGTTAACATTCACACTAAACCTTAGAACAGAGACTTAAGCAACAGACGAGTGCTCAGGAAAGCCTCATGCTCAGAGGCTTGGAAGGCTTTTCTGGATTTCTACTTCCATTAGTCTTTCTTTTTCTTGCACTATTTCATGAGGAAATGCGAGGAAAGGGATGAAAGCTTTTTAAGATGACTCAGTGAGATTAAGGTGCCATGTTACTCAGTGTATGCACACTTAATGGATTCACAACAGCTGTGTGAAGAAATCCAGCATCCTCTTAGAAACTGAAGGGAGCACAGAGGTAGAGAGCCTGAAATCTTTCTGTGTGCCACGCACTTGTATGCCCTGCCTGTGGTTCCAGGGAGGAACTTCGAGCTGCTCTCCACTTCCTCAGGGCTTAGTCCCCAGATACTGATGCATTCTTTGAATGCCAGCAGCCAAGGAAGCAGGAAACTCTGAGGTTAGTGCTATCATAAGCTTTTTTTTTTTTTTTTTTAAGGGAGTGGGAGTGTTAATGGAGGAAGACCTTCCCTAGCTGCTCTAAGCAGGTGCCACCAGGGTTGGAGAAGCAGGTTACTATTTCAAGACTTTCCTTCTCACTAGAAACGTGAGAGGGAGTCTTTTAGATTCAGAAATCCTATTAGGAGTGACCTGTGCTGACTGGGGATAGCTAGTTTTGTGTGGATCACAATGTGTGGAGGGCACTGAGGTTTTCTCAGGCTCGGGTGGTTACTCTTTGAAAAAGATGGCACAGTGTGTGCTAAGCTAACTGATCAGCATGGTGTGCTGAGACAATGAAAAGGGCAAGCTATCCTCAGTGAGAGGAAAGGAACCTCCTCAGGAGTGCAAGGGATTGTACAGCTTGGATGATGCTGGTGGTGCATTATACACGGAGGTGGCTGCCCAGAGACTTGGCCTTGTTCTTAGTCAAGAGTGAGACGTGCCTGTTGGGTGGTACCAACTGCGGGTACTGCCTGTGGGCCCAAAACTTCTCCAGATTTATGAAAGTCATGCTAACAGACACTGACCACAGTGCTTGTCAGAAACCCCCAAGGATCCTGATAGCACAGACAGCTGCTGTGCTCGCCTGCAGGGCAGTACTGACAGAGCACTACTTCTAGGTGGATAATGGGGATGGGGTTGTTGTGGGGGGTGGGGAGAGAAATAGGCCACACAGGTGCTCCAGGAACTTTCTAGAGGTGATCAGGATTTCTGTCAGGTGTAGTCTATTCAGCTTGTTGCTGTGCTGATGAGAGTGGGTGAGGTGCTTTCATTAGTTCATGTTTATAACACCATTTTAGTTGATAGAAGTACATTACTTGTGAATTTTCAAGTGGAATATATAGAGTTGCAATCAGATATTCTACTCAAAAATCTGACCATGCCTCTTTGCCAAAGACTTTCACAGAATCATAGAATGGTTTGGGTTGGAAGAGACCTTTAAGATCATCTAGTTCCAATGGCCCTGCTATAGGCAGGGACACCTTCCACTAGACCAAGTTGCTCAAAGCCCCATCTAGCCTGGCCTTGAATGCTTCCATGGAGGGGGCATCCACAGCCTCACTGGGCAACCTGTTCCAGTGCCTCATCACCCTCACAGTAAAGAATGTCTTCCTAATATCTTGTCTAAATCTACCCTCTTCCAGTTTAAAGCCATTTCCTCTCATCCTGTTGCTATCTGCCCTTTTAAGAAGTCCCTCCCCAGCTTTCCTGTAGGCACCTTCAGGTACTGGACGGCCGCTATAAGGTCCCTCTAGAGCCTTCTCTTCTCCAGGCTGAAGAGTCCCAGCTCTCCATCTGTCCTCATAGGGGAGGTTCTGCAGCCCTCTGATCATCTTCATGGCCCGCCTCTTGACCCGCTCCAACAGCTCCATGTCCTTCTTGTCCCTCTTGATGCAGTACTTCAGGTGAGGTCTCACAAGGGCAGAGTAGAGGGGCAGAATCACCTCTGTTGATCAAACTTCTCTTGATGCAGCCCAGGATATGATTGGCCTTCTGGGCTGCAAGCACACATTGCCAGCTCACATTGAGTCTTTCATCAACTGACACCCTCAAATCCTTCTCAGGGCTGCTCTCAAGCCATTCTCTGCCCAGTCTGTATTTGTGCTTGGGATTGCCCCGATCCAGGTGCACGACTTTGCACTTGGCTTTGTTGAACTTCATTGACACATCTTAAGCCTGTCCAGGTCGCTCTGATTGGCATCTCTTCCCTCTAGGGAGTCAACTGCACCATTCAGGTTGGTGTCATCTGCAAACTTGCAGAGAGTGCACTTGATCCCACTGTCCATGTCACCTACAAAGATGTTAAATAACACTGATCCCAGCACCAATTCCTGAGGATCGCCACTTGTCACTGGTCTCCACTTGGACATAGAGCCACTGACTGCAACTCTCTGAGTGCGACCATCCAGCCAATTCCTCATCCAGTGAGTAGTCCATCCATCAAGTCCATTCTTCTCTAATTTGGCAAGCAGGATGTCATGTAGGACAGGTGTATGATGTCAGTTGCTCTTCCTTTATCTACTGATGCTGTAACTCCATCATAAAAGGCCACCAAGTTTGTCAGGTATGATTTACCCTTGATGAAGCCATGTTGGCTACCACCAATCACTTTTTCTTTATTTTCCTTATGCCTTAGTAGGGCCTTCAGGAGGATCTGCTCTGTGATCGTACCAGGCACAGAGGTGAGGCTGATGGCCTGTAGTTCCCTGCATCTTCTTTTTTTTTCCTTCTTGAAAGTGGGGTTTATGTTTCCCCTATTCCTATCAGTGGGAACTTCACCAGAGTATCATGACCTATCAAATGTGATGGGATAGTGGCTTGGTAATTTCATCTGCTAGTTCCCTCAGAACCTGTGGATGGATCACTTTGGGTCTCAGGGACTTGTGCTCCTTCAGATTCTTTAGGTGGTCTTGAACCTGAACTTCACTTACAGTGGGCAGGTCTTCCTTCTTCCACTTCTTTCCTTTGCTTTCTGCAACTTGGGTGGTGTGACTAGAGCCCTTGCCAGTGAAGACTTTCGTAAGCCCTATCTTACCAGGGAGAAATATCTCTCACTTCACAGTCACTCCTTACTTGTGTCATTGTTTTTTGGCAGTTTATACATCTGTGAACAATTATTTTCAAGGATGAAGTACTGGAAGAATAAAACTTACAAAAAAGTCTCCAACGGACACCTTGAGACCTCATTAAGAATTGCAACCCCTGCCACTGAAACGGCCTGATGGGCTAGTTTCACAAAAACAAGTTCAAATATCCCCCAGTTTTGTTTTTGTTCCTCTCTTTTTAAATGTTTTAAGAAAAATTTTAAAAAATTAAATGTTTTGTTATTTACATATTATCAATACTGTATATTTTATGAGGGCTGCTCTGATAGTAATGCCTCCAATTTTATTCTGTTGGCCCATGATGTCTGAAGCTGATGTTGGTGATCGGGCAGTAGAGGTGGAACCTTCCCACCATTATTCCCTTACATGTTGTTGCCATGTGACAGATGGCAGCAGAGGGGCAGTCTGACAAAATGGTGTCTGACATGGAAGTCTGGTGAAGGCAATCCACCTGTGCTACCAGAAGGGCTGGAGCCTGGCTCCACCTCTCTTAGGCCTCATTTGAGGGCTGACTGCCCCTAAGGAAGGATCTCTTTCTGGAGATTCCTCCTTGGTGGAAGCTTTTCCCTGTGAACCCGAATCTTCTGATACGGGTGAGTGATCTACTTCCCTTCCTTTGTAGCACCTTTCTGTCGTGCTGGTCCTTCCATCTCTTTTGTAATGCCTTTTCTATCTGTTGGTCTTTCTGATCGTTACATGGTGACTGTGTTGAAAAACAATGTTTCGCAGATGAGAATTTGCTCTATCAAATAGTGGTTTCATGCTCTTTTATCGATTGTAGTTCCTATGGTAATAAATAGGATGCATTACTTTTGGAGCAAGTTATGTATATGTGGCCCAAGACAATTTAGAAGGTTGAATATCCATGCATTACTGCAGTACTCTTAGGGCTTGTATGGCCTTCTGATTGTTATTCAGTATTGTTTTGATTTTTTTTTCATGTTGATGATGATGAAGTAGCAAAAGGAGGTCAAAGGACAATTGAAAGGGAATTCAGGATCTTAATAATGTGATGGGTGAACTGGCTGATGGGTCAGGCTCTAAGGGTTATAGAAATGGGGTTAAATCAAACTGGTGTCTAGTCAGTGATGGTATTTCATTTTAGAGCCAATTCTCTTCAGTGTTTTCATAAGTATCTTGGATGCAGGACTCTAAGTTATACTAAGTGAGTTTGTGGACAGCGCTAAATAAGGAGGAGCTGTTGACTCCCCGCCCCTGTATCTATATACGGACTGGTGGATGAGAGGCTGGAGAGCAGCCCTGCATAAAGAGATGTGGGGGTTCTGGCTGACAGCAAGTTGAATGTGAGTCAGCAGAATGCTCTGGCTGCCCAAAGGGCCAAGCGTAGCCTGGGGTGCATCAGGCCCAGCGCTGCCAGCCATGCGGAGGGAGGGATTGTCTTGCTTTGCTCTGCATTGCTGCAGCCTCGCCACCAGAAGAAAATGGAGGAGGTCAGTAAGCAGAGGCCTGGAGGGAGAGAGAAATAGAAATTACAGTCTCATTTTTTTCTCTCTCCCTGGCTTTCCATTTCTCAGTCTTTCCTGTTTGAGACTTCATGTCAAATACCTCTGTGCGTGTTCCCCTCCCCACTCCCAAATCTCATCTCTCTTCAGAGCTTTGGCTTTAAATACGCACACATATATATGCAATTAAATGCAGGCTTTGACTTTTCGCCTGGGAAACTGGAGGGATAAGGTGAGCTAAGCTTTTAATTACGAGTACCCATTCTGGGAGGCAGGGAATTCAAGCTGACAGTAGATGCTGCAGTGCTGTGCTTAATCCTGTCTTACAGGGAAGGGAGGGAGAAAAACATGAATCTGCTGGAGAGAAGGTTTCCTGAGTATGTAAAGAAAATATTGTTTCTTTCTGCTTTTCCTTTTCAACTCCTTTTTTTTTTAATGTCAAGTAGAAATTAGGCATTAAATACTGTGAATTTGATTATGGCTTTTATTAAGGTGAAAGCATTAATGTGCAGTGCTGACCCCTAGCATCATGCTGTTTGTGCTAGAACGGGTCATGTTCATCCAGGCTTCTTGCATTAACTTGGCTGGAGTCGTACTACAGACGCTTTTTTGTTGCTGTTTATGAGTGATTTTTCCTGGTGGGGAGACGAACAATGTAGGAGTTCAGTGGCACTGCTTCCAAAACAAGCACAGTTGTGGTTGCTTGGGGAGTAAATAAAAATAAAAAATGTTCGTTTATGTCCTACAAAGAAACCACTAATGGGTTTTCCAGTGTTACAAGAAGTAAAAGTTGTTCTTTGCTGTTTGCCAAGTAAGCCAAGTATGATGCATGGTCCAGTGTGATTCACAGCTCTCTTTCCCCCCCCCCCCCATTCCTTCCAGTTATCTGTCCCTGTGGTTTAGGATCAGTAAACTGTTTCCTTGCTTAAGAGGTGGTGAGCCTACAAAAGGAGGTAGGATCAGGCCTGGAGCCAGGATAGTGGGTGCAAGTCCCAGGTGAAGACTTGACTCAAGAAGAAAAACTGAATAGAAAATGAAGTATGCTTGCATAGCATCTCTGCCAAGGTGCTAGAAGGCACCACATCTATCTTGTCTTTCTGTCCTCCTTCCCCCAGTCTGTGCTGGAGCTGTGTCAGTCCAGCTCTGCACTCTTTGCAGCTGTCCACGTGCTATTTTCTGTAGTGTGCTCTTCTGCAGCTTGTGCTCAAGCCTCTGACTAACCAGCCTTGGTTCAGGCTGGAGCTGTTCTTGTTGCCACTACTAGCTATTACGAGTCCTTCCAATGTTTTTCCTTCTCCCTTCTTTTTCTCTAGATTAAGTAGTTGCATGTCTGTGTGAAACTACTGCATTTGAGTATGTCCGTAAAAGAGGAAGAGAGGTCTTACCTTCCATATAGGAGTGTCAATTATTCCTCTAGGGAAACTTCTTGCAAAAGGACATGGGATGCCATGTACAGAGGCGTAACATTCTTAAAAGGGGGTTTTAAATCAAGAGAATGTAGTAAGGGCCAGGTTTGGTAGGAGCCTGTTAAAGAATGAGATCTGGACATTCAGAGGGCTGGTTAGTAAATAGCGCAGTGGAGTTCTTGTTTTCTTGTTTCTGTGCTTTGGAGGGAGCTGGGCTAACATCAATATTTCAGATGGGATTTTTCTTAATTTGAGTACTTCTGTCTGAACTTATTTTTACAGTTCTTGTTCTGCGTGAGTTTCTACTTAGCATCTCCTGACAGCTTTCTGCTATAGACTGTGACTCTCTAAGCAGCATAATAGCTGAGGCCTTCGCCTAGCCTGCTGTTAACTGGGAGACCTGACTGTCTTACTGATATGAAAAACCTAAAAATTTCACTACTGCCGCTGAACATCCTCTATAATACCATCATGCCTCCTGATTAATTTCCATAACACAGTTTTGCCAGGTAGACCTCTGTAACCTTCTCGCTGACCTCCCTAACCTGCTGTTCCTTGCAGGTTCTCGCTATTAAGAGCTGAATAATCCAGCCAAACCTACCGCCTTCAAACAGATTAATGGAGTAGCCTGGAATTTATATAAGATGGATTCCCTTCTCCAAAGATATCATCTACACAAAACTTATTTCTTGGCCTCAACTCTCCTTTTTTTTTTTTTCCTTTATTTTTTTAAGATGCTTCTTTTCTGTTGCCCGAATTCTTCAACTTAGGAAACTGATATTGTATTAACATGGTTACAGTGTGCCACTTGTGATAAAGGAAGCCTGTCCCAAACTAGCCAGCATTCAGTTTAGGATCTAACAGCCTGTATTAGATTCACTGCTCTAGGTAGACTTTTCTGTGCCACTTCAGTCAAGTGGGAAGCGTGACAGTGAATTTAGTGGTTGCCTAATGACGCAAGATCCATAGGGATATGACAGCCAACTTGTGTACAGGCAAAGAAAGCACTTGAAAAATTAAGATGTTCCTTAGCTTAAAAACAGTAATAGTGTGTGCATGCATGCACGTGTGTGTGGAGGGCATCTCAAAAATGCTTAGAATCCCAACAGCCTAGATACACCTTTTGTGAGTCTTCTGATGCTTGGCTTGCAAAAAAAAAAACGTGAATCCCTTTGGTGAATGTTGTTCTTGGTGTTCAGGATTGCCTTATTTCCCATGGCTTGAACACTGACAGTGTTGCTCAGCTTCATGAAACACAGTAATGATAAATGCATGGAGGCTCTGTTATACTGGGCTGGTGTGATGACTTGGAAGGGGGAGAGGAAGGCCTTGCAGAGGTTCCCTAATGCAGCACAGGTACGTTTAGGGGTTGGTTTTACTTGTGAACAGGATATCTTTGTTTCTGTTATTTTCATCTTCCTGTTGCCTCCTTGACCTGCATTTTGGCACATAGAAGGAATCTCAGCGCAGAGCAGAATTTTCTTTTGTTTGGCTGTGCTGGTCCTGAAGGAAGGGTTCTACAAACAAGTAGCAGGAATAAATGCAGCATGTCTTGGTGCCCAGCTTTGTGTGATGCTTGAATGCTCTTTGAGTCATCACTGGGGCAGAGCTGAGATGCAGAGCAGGACTGTGGAGGTCTGAGCTGAGGACCTCAGTCTGCTGGCTTGCCTCTCCCCCCTTCCCCACTCCAGCCATTATGTCTCCTTCTGAGGGGCTCTTGTAAAGGAGCTCAGTGCAGCCATACTGGATTCAGCTCTCTGACTACTGTCATAACCTGCATTTCAAACCACCTTCATAGCACAAAGTAGATCTGGGGAAGGCTTGTGTCAAAGCCTTTTGGGAATGGATTCGTGGAAAGAGGGAAAACAAAGAAGTGGGATGCAATAAGCACGCTGGGGAAGGGAGAAGCAAAGGAGAAGGGAGCTCTCTGAGCAGACAACAGATCAAAGTATCTTAGCCATGGGCTTGCCTCTAAGGTGATGCGAGAGAGGTGAGACTGAACGTGCAGTTGGTGTGTCAGGAGGATATGTCTGAGAGAAGCGTTTATTTAAGACAATTGTGATCAAATATTCATCACCTCTCACTCCCTCCATCCCACTACAGCTTCTTTCTTGCTTCTCTCAGCTGGAAAAGACTTCAGAGTAAAAGAGGGAGCAGCACTTAAATGCTTATTTATGTTGTCATTTCTAGGCATTTTATCAGGTTTCTAATGAAATAGATTTTCTCTCAAGAGGTGCATATTTTCTGAGCCAGAGGGGGAGAACGCTACAGATTGCTGAAAAAACTGCCCACATTCAATACATTTGTTGCATTATTAATGATGATAAAAGCAAGAGGTTATAAACATTTTCTTTTCTAAGTACTAATTGTAGCTGACCTTAGCTTAAAAAAAAAAAAAGTACAAACAAACCCAGTAAGCCTAAAATGTAACTGTCAGGGCAAAACTCTCTTCTTGACAATCCCCAGTGCTTTCACATATATCATTTCTAAGAGTGCTGCCAGAGCCAAACCATTTGGGACTAGAATTATAGCAGAGATTAGCAGGATTCTGTTCCAAGAATATCTTTATGGTGATCGCTTGTCACTTGTCATTACAAATAAATCCTATTGGTCTTCTTTCCTCGGTCTCATCCTTGGCTTACTTACACTTGAGAAATCATTCTTCTCCTCCTCTCTTTTTCCAGCAAGCAAGATTCAGGTTGCTTCTTTGAGTGGCTGCTGGTTTATCCTGACTCAACACAGCCATCAGCCCTGGGTGGGGGAAGATGCAGGAGTTTTTCATGCTCGTGTTTAGTCCTGTAGCTGGTAAAATGTGTTTTCGCTGGTGGTGTTGGAATATTTCACATTTCTGTATTTTCACGTGGGACAACAGTGAATACACAAACAGGTGACCCTATATTCCATTCCCTCAAACAAAACGGAGGTGCTTTTTGAGCCATGACTCTGTGACTCTCAAGGGCACCTGGAGTGTTCCATTAGGACAAGTTTATTTTCATGCTGCATTGTTCACATAGACACAGGAGAGGCTATCTGAATAAAATAGCAGAAAACAAGCGCATGAAGAAATAAAACGGGCTGTTCATTTTCCTGCACCAGTTCAGTGGGGTAGCTAGCTGATGGGAGAGCCCAGGTATCGTGAATTTTGTAGTGCTGTCCCACCTCATGAACTGCATTGCTTCTCTTGGATGCTGATACGAGCAGGGCACTGGACAGGGCAGTTAATAACTAGACTGTCTGCTTCAGGGATGCTGCTGGTGCTCTTGTTCAAGGCAGCATGAGGCAAATTCTGCTGGCTGAATTCTCCACAGCTGTCACGAAACCCGCTGAGTTTTTATGGGTGATGCTGAGACGTCCTAAGTTTAAGCAGCAGAAATGGAATATGAAGCAATTAAGGAAGATATTGCACAGTTACACGAACAAATCAAGTTAGTTATCCATATGAATGTTCTGAAGGGTTGGGAGTTGAATAGTTACCCACTGACTTATGTTGCTTTCTCTGGAGCTTTAAAAAAGACATTGTGTGTTAACATCAGAGCTTAGGCTGGTGTTTGAATATGCTTTAAAAAACCAAACACATTCACTGATATGTTGGCTTTGTTTGCAACAGAATGCCTTATTTCTATTTATTATTTCACCCATTTATTATTTATGTTACAGTAACAGCTAGAAGCCTTTTTCTGCTAGGTGTCATATGGATTCATTGTAAGGAGAAAGTTTGTCTCCTTCTAGTCTGCCTGAGATGTGGGCATGCATTCAGAGGAAGAAGAAAACTAGTTGCAGAACATGGGAAGGGCCCAGATCTCTTGGATTCTGGCTTCTCGATGTAAGCAGTGGCCCTCACAAAGAGCTGTATGAAACAAAACTGTTGCCCTCACTTTGCGTGAAACTATTAATTTGAACTGATGCTGGATAGGAGCCTTTGAGTACATCATACAGCTAGCTCTGCTTGGATGCAAGGTCTTCCTGAATTACATTGCACAACTGAAGATGACTGCACTGCCTGAAGCTGGTGGCTTGTGTTTTCCTGGAGCCTAAGCTGGTTTCTCATGTGCTTTCCACAGGCAGAAAATCAGAAGTCTTGCTTAGCTTCTTTCCTTAGTAGAACACACTGTCCACATTGCTTAAGGTACCTGGGGAATCTTCCCCAGAAGTGCATGCTAGAAACTAAATGTTTTGATGGCCGCTTAGTCTCTGAGTTTAAAAGCAATCAGTTGGACAGGGACCAAACCCTTGGGGATTCACATTTGCTTTTGTTAGGATAATTAAAGAGCAGAATAAGCAGAACAGACAGACTTCTCTGTTTTAAGATGCAAATGAGGGATTCTGTAAATGGTATTTTGGACTGAGTTTCCCTTCATACTATGTGAATAAATGAAATTCCAGCAAGAAGAGGAATGGGATGATTTGAGGATCTTGATTTTTAATGTATTTTCTCGCAGTACTTGAATATGGGACATAGATGATCCCCCTGATCTTGGTAGAAGTAGAGTGATTCACAAGAGTGAACCTCCCAAAGGATTTTCTTGGTTATTTGTTTCTTGTCTTGAAGAAGAGAACTAAAGCTGGCTTTGTGGAAGAAACTTCTGAAATGTTTCAGTAGAATGACAAAATGGTTGTAAGGGGAGAGAGACGGAAGTTGCATGGGGATGGGTTGCAGTGTGAGAGGGAGAAATATTAATTGGAAATGACATGTAGCACTACGGGACTTGGTTTAGTGATGGGGCTCGCTCGGTCTGATTGATGGTTGGACTTGATAATCTTGAAGGCCTTTTCCAACCTAGATGATGCTGTGATTCTACATTTCCCATGTGGCCATTTTTGTGTATTTATTCTCTTCTGGTGGACATGTACAGCAGTAGTACAGCTGGCTGGATGTGGCTTTCCTACAGGCTTCATTGGTGTACTGTGACGGTAGCTATACAGTGAATATGCCACTGTGTGACTGCAGAGGAAATCATAGAATCATTGAGGTTAGAAAAGACCACTAAGATCACCTAGTCCAACCATCAACCCATCACTATCACGCCCAAGTGAGTTGCTTCCCTGGTTCTAGTGCAGTGAGGAAGTTAATGTGGACTTGACAGATAAGTCACCCACTTCTTCCCCCATATCCCAGCAAGGAAAACCAGCTGAAAGCATGCCTTCCAAAAGTCTTTGGAATGGTGGTATTTTCTTTGTGAATAGGTACTGTAATGAAAGAGTTGTGGTTGTGCTCTTCAATTGAGTGTTCTTGAAATCTTTCCTCATCTGGGTAGTATTTTTGTCCTTTAATAGACAAAACATCAACTTTGTACCTTTGCCAATATTCCAGCATATCTACTTGTTTATTTGTGTCATTATTTCTGCCATCAGCCTTGCTTCCTCCCCCTGCCTCCCCATGACACAGTTAGGCCAAATATCAAACACATGCCTTTTCCTCGGGGATGTCACTGAACTCATTTCTGACAGACAGGGCTATTTTCTTATTAATTATTTAGTCATTTTCTCTGAGGAGATCTAGGCCCTTTCAAAAGCACTTTCTGGTTTTCTACCAGTGCATGGAAGCTGTGTGTATGTGGTGGTACTGTGCCACATGTGCGTGCAGTGTCCTTGTGTCTGAGGCAGCTCTTGTTCAAGGGGTAGACTTGCTCTTCCCAGCAAGTTCTGGTGTCATTACTTCAGCTTCTGCCCGTGGGACGGGTGCCAGAAGGCACGTGTGGGGAGGCAGTGACTCCATGAAGACTGCACACAAAGCTGAGAAAATAACAAAATAATTGCAGGAGGCTGCCCTTCACCTTTTGTTTTGCAAACACTCGAGTATTAAATATAAATGAATCTTTCAAGGATGTGTGTTTTCTTCAGGGATGCCTGTTTACTACATCATTTTTATAGGAAAGCTTGTTTCTTCGGGGTCTAGAAAGCGAAAAAAGATATCTTCTCTCCTCTATCCCTGCTCCCTCCTCCTACTCCCACACAGTTGTCTTCCTTTTTTCTTGCTTCCTTCACTGGATAATAGGAGAACACTGCAAAGCAAGCATGCCCTTACATAAACTACCCAACCAAGATCTTTAGCATGTTATAAACCTCAGCAACCATCTTCTTCACATGGTCCAGAGGCAAAACTATGTTTGTTTAACCTGTGTCACTCACCTGGGCAGCTACCCTCCTTCTAGTGCTGGATGACAATGTGTTTAACAGGGCACAAAGGCTCCAATCAGAGCTTACAGGTCATTGTCCATCTTCTGCAGAACAGCATGAGCAGCCTGGGTGTGTGTTTTTTGCTAGCTACTCCTAAGTTGCTTCAGATTAAAATGTTCTTCTACAGTTATTTCAGATCAGTGCTGCAAGTTAAATCGTGTAGCTGGAGATATCACCCTGTTGGCTGCTTTATTTCTTATAAGGTAAGTTACCTTGTAGTGGAAGCAAGCTATCACTGACTAAACTGCAAGATCATTACTGAATGTGTTACCTTAATTACATCACACGAGTGTCATGTCCACTGCAAAGTACTGATGAGATAATCCTAAACCATACCAGCTGTCAGCAAGAGGAGAAGAGGCAGGTTAGGGATGCATTTAATTTTTGTATGTTTAGCTGTTTTGTACGAACAAGCCATTGCATCTGTAGTAGTTTGAAAAACATGTAGATTAATTATTGTACATTTACTAGCAAAAGTACCTCTTTTAAAAAAAGTCTCTGGCATCTGGGATGTAATGTAGCACTAATGTTTTGTTTTTCAGTGGGAACTCGCAGCAACTCCCCTCATAGCCTCTTGCAGCGGGGAGCAGGCAGAAACAGCAGCTGTAGTATGCTCTTGTCCCAGCTGGATGAAGCACATATGCCACAGTATGAAAGCTGTGTCACTAGGGAAATGATCAAAGCTTCACAGTTTATAACTGTTGTATTCGGAGTCTCCTTCTGCCTTTGACCCAGGAGCACAGCTCTTCCTGATCCTAGCTGCTTCCATGAGAAGGTGCAGTACTTGCCAAACTGTAGAAAATAGTTGGTGCCCACAGCCAGTTCTTCCAGTTTCCTTCCAGTGCCTTCCAGTTCTCTGCGTGTGCAGAGTCAGCAGATGCACAGCAGTTCTGCTTGCAGATGGGGTTGGGCGAAATAAATGAGCTGAAACTCTGCAAAGGGATTATTCATCATAGCAGAAGCTTGAGCTGCCGCAATGTTTGTCATCTGTAGTGCCTTTGTTATCAGTTCCGTCACCAGAGCTAGCACACCTTGTCACGGGGTAAAAGTCAAACTGCTACC
Source organism: Numida meleagris (assembly GCF_002078875.1). NCBI lineage: Eukaryota > Metazoa > Chordata > Aves > Galliformes > Numididae > Numida > Numida meleagris. Next base: position 79,866,056 of record NC_034409.1, read on the forward strand.
TGGGGGCGTTTCCCTTCCATTTTGGTTACTAAGAGTCAAGGTAGAGGTGAGTAACATTACATTTGGGACAAAGGCACTGCATCTTATGATTGGGAGCATTTCTTTCTTTAGGGACTACCGATTTAACTCTGGGGGGTGAGCTTTTTCCTCATTTCTTTCCTTTGCTCCAATGAGTTGAGGTAAGGTTTGGGGTTCTTTCCCAAACTCTTTCTTTATTCACTTCCTCCTCTATAAAAACAGGAGTTGCATCTTTTGGGTAAGGGGAGAAGCTCTGAAAGTTGTCCTCTTTCTTGTAGGTCACCATGGCCACAAGGGAAAGAGACTGGACAGCTTTACAGAAGTGGCCTATAATTTTGAATGTTTTGCTCTCTGCTCAACATCTCTGATGACGTTGCTTTCCTTCAACAGCCCCCCCCTCCCCCCCAGGCTTATTCAGAGTAGGGTCTGTAGGGGGAGATGTGGCTTTCTTGTGACTTCTGCAACCCGTCCTGTGTCTGGAGCTCCCTGTGAGGAGCTCCCTCTTCCTTTCAAGTTGGTCTTTGAAGGCTAAAGGAGAACGGGGCCCAGAGAAGTGAAAGGTATGTGCAAGCGAGCAGGTTACTGAGAGTCTGTTTGTATTAGGGCCATCTTCTGATTCCTCGCTTTAAAGACATTTTTATCTTCGCTTCCAAGGGAGGTCTGTTCTTTGTCCCTCTTTCCCGGGTAACTAAAATTCATCAGATAACCTCTTAAGGCCAGGCCTAAGGCAAAATCAGTCTCCAAAGGAAGCAGCAATTGCTGTAGCTTAGACAGCTAGCAGAATGTGAAATCCATATTGGTTTATTAAAAGCGCAGGCTTTGTCTCGCTCATCTCTAACGATGACAAGCAGCAGTTATTTTTATTACATACACATGGGCACATGTAAAATACAGACTGTGCTAAGGGCAGGGGCTTCCTGGGGGACCTTGTAGTGATCGTCACTTCACTGCTGAGGGCAGCTGAATCCTTTCTTGAGCAATGTCCTGTGTCAGTGTTTGAATCAAGTACCCTGACTGATCTGTTTTCCTCTGGTGTTTATTAACTGTTCTGTTTCCCTAGAAGAGCTGGGTTTGGAGGGGAGATGCACGGCAATGAGACGAGTATACACTGTGGCCCCACCAGCTGGGGCTCTGATGGAGAGCCAGGGGGTTTTAAATGTCAGTGAGTTAATAGCATCCAACTGGTCCCTGAAAAGGAGGATGCTGCAAGCAGAAGCTTTCTTCTGGGCAGGCTGGAAGGCTCCTAATTACTAGAAATCAAGTGAAGAGTCAGTCAGGCGTGAGATAGAAACCTCACAGTGGGGAAACACCACACTGGGAAATGCCTAGTGAGCAGACAAAGTTTCTTAGCTCTTCACAAATGTAGAAGATGATTACCGTCAAACTTTTTTTCTCTTCCTTGCTCTCCTGCTTCCCTGTGGAAAGAAAAGCAAGCTCTGTCTCACAAGCTGTGCCTCTCCCCATCTGCACCTCTGGGATCCCCACAGTCATGCAGGACTCCTTCCTGCTGCTGCATGCTTTCAGCTGGCAGCCAGCAGGCCTTCTGCAGCCCAGGGTTGGGTTAATGAGCTGGGGAGGCTGCACTGTGCTCGTCTCCTTGCTTTTGTTATGCCTCTCACTTCAAGCTCGCCCTTCTTCTCTCCGCCCCCCCCCCCCCCCAGCCCAAGTGTATACACTCAAGATCGACGTAGTTGTGTGAGTCAATCATACAGTGCCTTGCTTCGGGCTTCTGCATGAGCCCAGGGAGCTCTGGCTAAGGTGAAAAGCTGGTGTCAGGTGAAAACGGGACATTGTGCTCACCTTGCAAGAGCTGAATCCTTGTGAACACAAATTGAAGGGAACGGTGAGGTGAATTAACTCCCTGATAGGATTGGGGAGGACCAGTCAGTACCTAGTTGACAAATCTGCCTTGTCTTTGTGTTTTCCTGTCCCCATTTGTCACTGTGAAGATTTCCTTTTCTCTGTAGTTTCTCCCCTGCGGTTCATGCACAGGCTTAGGAGCTGGGAACTCTGTTTGTCCTAGATCCCTCACAATTTCCTAGAGTCACTGATTTATTTGGGCCAAAACAGTCTGAGTATCTTGTATTGCTCACAGGGGAACTGCCCTTGCTTTTTTTGTGCCTGCCTTACAGAGCTGTTTTTCTGCATACGGCTTGGACTCAAAATGTGATACTGGGAAGCTTCCTTCCTTCTGTTATGTAGCAGCGGGGGTCACCCAGTAAGATGTGGGTCTCATGGAGGTGAGGAAAGCAGGAAGGCATGTGTTGCCCTTGGTTTCTAGGAAGTTTAGTGGGAACTGTTTGTGACTGCAGTGTCACTTCAGACCTTTGTGTCTCTCACATAGCCTGCGGCTATGTGTGCTACTGTTGATCTTCTGCTCGGTTTTGGACAGAAACCGCAAGTCAGGTTTTCTGTGAGAATGTGTCGCTGTCTTTTGGCTGGGTCATAACACCTTGTAATCACGATACATGCCATTGTGCTGAACTCTCTGCCCTGCTACGTCTGCAGTTCTATAGAGCAGAGGGAGCACCCTGTGACAGCGGTAGTGTTGAGGACAGCCATGTCTTGCTGAGCTCCTTTGAAACTTGACTTTGGGCTTGGACTCTTCCATGCTACTGGTTTGCCCTGTGCAGGAGCCCACTCAGTGGGAAGGGATGTCCATTTCTGGCTACTGCAGGAAGAAAGCCGAGTACCCTTACTTCTTTGGAAACTTTGGGAAGTGGAGGAGGGAGACAGGTGTAAAAAGCCTAGCAAGTCCTCACTCAGTCACAGAGCAGTAACTCAGCCTTATCTCTCCCTGGAAACTCTGATCGTGTCTCCAAAATGTGCATGGAAAGCACTGCAGAGGCAGGGAAGTGTAAGTCTGGGGTCAAAGAATTAGCAAATGGATGTTTCAGCTGAAAGCACAATGAGGTCTCTGCAGCTGCAGCTCAAATCACTTTGCATCTTTACAATATGAACAACTCTATTACTAACATACAGCTTGTACGCTGAGGTTTTTTTCCCCTCTTCTGCTCCAGAGGAATGGAATTCCCCTAATCCCAGTTTTATAGATAATATGAGGAACAGGCAGGCAAAGCAGTCAGCAGCCTAGCCAGAGATACAGCATTTTCCCTGGGATCTACAATACGTTCAAATAATGCCTGGACACTTAATCTTAGTATTCAAGGCTGTCTTTGTAGGATAGAGACCTGTTTGGGTCTGGACTGACACTTTTCCCGTGGAAGTGAATGTGCCTGCTCCTTTTCCAACTATCCTTATGCCCGCTTTTTCTGCAGTGATTCACTGCCCTCTGTGTTGTGCACGGGCAATTCTATGCAGTTTGTTTGGGATTCTTCCAGCCCTTGAGGTTACTCCTCAGAGGATGTCCCTCTAATAGTCTCTTTGTCTGTTTTGGATATTAATTATAAGGCACAGGTATGTTAACGTAGTATAAACTTTACTGCATACAGCTATCTTTGCCTCAGGAGGTCACTGAAGCCAATTATTGTAAAAGGATTTCAAAAAGGGCCTGGATCATTTTATGACCATTTGTAATCTTGTATTAAGAAGGTGGTAATCAAATCTTATGCTTTGTAGCAGAAGATGATAACCATAGGGACTGTGAAATGGCTCATTTTCTCTCCCATGCCCTAGCTGACCATTAGGCTGGCGGTTTCACCTGCCTCTCGATTACTTTAAATTAATTGCTGCTGAGCAGAGGAGACTGAAGGCCCTTAATCTCCTGATCTCATGTAGCAGACTGAAAGCTGCTGGTCTCTGGCCTGCATCTCCTCTCTTGTTGTTGGGGAGAAGCAAGAGGAGATGTTTCCAGTAGAAATCATGGGGTGCGGAATCAGCCCCAGCTGCCCTGTGCGTTCCAGGACAGGTAAAGCTCACAGGTGTGCTCCTGGTTGCAGCAGCAGTGGCACAGCATCACAGGTATGTGGTGAGTGGCTTCTGGCCCCAACAACTCAACCAGAGCAGCTGCCACATTGCCTGGCCCCCAGGCAGCATTTGTATGAGCAACCTGTCTTGGCAAATGGTTACATTAGATTTTGGATGAGGAAAAAAGTCTTCTCATTCGTATCCTGGCTTCAGCTGTAGCGCTTGCATTGGCTCATCTTTAGGATGTTCCTTGGGCAGGGGATGCCAAGCTGACGGGTTTTAGAAGTGAGGGTAATACAGGGAGTCTTTCATTCTGCAGCTCTGCTTTCATTCTGCTGGCTCCATCGTGATCCATGGCTGTCTGCTGCATTTGTTCTGTAGGGTGGTGAAAATGGATGGAGTGTTTCACTGAATAATGAATTGTGGCCTTTGAGGCGGCCGTCTGCGGAGATGCTTCAAACCATTTGCAATTGTGAAGGAAGCGATGTTCTTGCCAGCGGCCTCTCCAGCTTGCCGAGTTCCTCGTGCAGTTTCCTCATCAGCTTTCTGTATAAAATGGAAATTTCAGCTGCACCAGTTTTCAGTCACTACTAGACGAACTGTTTTCCCTTCCCAATCTTTTAACCTCTTTGCTTGCAGGCAGAGGCCAGAATGCAGGTTATCACAGATACGCCATAGGTGAATAAAGTAAAGCTAATTAGACATTTTATCTAAATGCTCTATTTTAGCCCTCTGCATCTGAAGGATCCTCTGCATACGCACTTTGGGAATGTGCCCCTTCTGAGTCTGGATGCGGTAGCAATTGCAACACAGCAATGTTAACTGTTGGTTGAGGTCATAAAATATAGAAAGAGCTCTGTATCCAGTTAAGGAAGATGGAAATGGTGTCCCTCTATCTTATCCGAGCTAGAAGACAGCAAACATCTGTGCAGCTGTATGTGAAAGTCTCTTCAGTCTCTTGCTCCAGTCAGTAACACTCTGAACTGGCAAATCCACTGCCTTGGCATGCTGTTTTGTAGTGTTACACTCTCCATCTCTTACAGATGGGAATCCTAAATACTTGATGGAGAGGAATGAGATCAAAAGTAGAAAAACTGCAGGATGGTTGGCAAAGGAGAATAAGAGATGCTGTCAGGAGAGGAACTGAACTGGGAAGGGGAGTAAATGAGGCAGATCGATGCAAGAAGGCTGTTCAAAAGACAGGACGCAGAGCAGAGGCTTTCAGAGCAACAGCAGTGAAGGTTCTACCACATGAGACAGAGCTCGATGAGGAGAGCAGTGGTTAGATAACACAAGAACTCCATCTGTCAAGGTTTACATCTTGACATCCATCGGATTCTTCTCCTTGCAATTGGTGTTCCCATCTCGTCCCAGCCCTCCATACTTGCCTTGTGCCATGCTGCTTCCTTTCTGTTCCCCAGGCTTCAAGCTATGGATATTTCTCTCAGCTGCCACAGGCTAGTCCAGGTGATCTCATGACACTTCAGGCTGGGTTTTTCTTTACATATAATTAAAAAAAGCAAAACAACAACAACAAAAATGTTCCTTCCCAGTCAGCCTGGTGGCTCTGCACCAAATCTATCAGCATGTGCATCCTGATGCTCGATGTTCTCCCACAAATTGGGCATTGCTGTCCTCAGGTCATAGGGCTGTATGTTTTTTACTGAGCTTGGTCTTCTCATTATCTGCTATAATTGGGGAGAACTTTAACTTCATGGGACAGAAGCTGTCAAAACTATTTTTCTGGTATGTCTGTAACTGCAGGAATTTCTAAAAAATAGAGCCAGAGCAGCATAGTCCTGATTGGAGCTTGCAGCAGTTTACCAACAACCACTAATTGCCAGCTCTGTTTGGATGAATTGTAAATGACCAAGATAATGCAAATTAAGATGATGTTCTCTTAGCAGGGTTTTAGCAGCTTCTGGGAGCAGGGGAAGTCATCCAGCTCCCTCTGATCCTGGGAGCAGAGTTCAATTTGTGGCAGCTTCTTCAGGCTGGGGGTGAACCTGGGAGCCCCTGTACCACAGGCTGCCTCTGGGGCTGTGCTTGTAGCTAATGCCATGCAGAAACAGGGCTTCTCTTGGTCTATTTTGGTCTGCCTATGTAGCTTTTAATGAAATATTTTCAAACTTTATCAGCCAGAATTTACACTGCAAGCTTCTTATGTGCTCTATTTATGGTTTTTTTTTTTTTTCCTGAATGTACTAGTGATGCAATGGGAAACTCTATGCCTGAGAGAATACAGGTAGGGATATGGGATCAGTTGTGGAAGAGATTCCTGAGATTCCCTTGTTCTCTTTGTTCATTTGTTCTACAGTACTGTGGAACACCCTGAAAAATGCATGAGCAGGGTCTGATTGTTGTGGGAGGAGGGAGGGGAAGCCTCCCTGCGCTCTGACCCCTTCCAGTCACATTCAAGAAACGTCCCGTTGGGGAGAGAGCCCTAACATACATGCCCTGTGTTTAAGGCAATAAGGAGAAGTGTGTATTTTAACAGGTTGTTGTTCTGGTGGTCTGTTTTGGTAGGCAGATGTAGATCCTTCAGCTTCTGCAAATGAAGTAATTTCACTTTTTTTTTTTTCCTACCTCTTATAAATGGGTGTTCTTTTGGGTGGGAGAAAGTGGTCTGCGCTGGATGAGGAGCAAACAGAAGTCAGATCCCTGCCCAGGCAGGGGGAAGTTGGATGCTGTAAGTACAAGAGCACAGCCTTAGCAAGGAGCAACATGTAGCAAGTATGGGGCTTCCTCTCCACAAAGGGCTTGGGGCACTGGAAAGATTTAAGCTGGCTCTGCCATAGTCTGGCTGTCATCATATATTTCCAGGGGCAGCAAACATTAGTGAAACTGACAAATATCGTGTTGAAAATAGTCATCACCAGATGGAAGTCTGCCCAGATGTCTCTCTAGATTTGAAACTTACTGGCTATTATCTGGATGGTTGTCCAGTCACAAAAAACTTGTACAGAAATGGCATGAGGTCTTGGGTGCCATTCCTACCATTTCCCTCAGGGAGTAAAATCAGAGGAGCAGGCTGCCTGTGGACTCTGGCATTTGCTTTCTGTTGCTTGTCCTACGACAATGGATGTTTCCAGGAGCAAGCTTGTTAGTTTGTCATCTTTCTGTGAATGTTCTTGCAAGCACACTGGGGCGTGAGCACAGCCAAAGTACTGCTGGTTTTAAAAGTTCAAAAATTATTAATGGAAAAAGCATATTTTCCACTTTTCTTTGGAAAATGAGACTGGTGGGAGTGTGTTTGCACATGCGTAAGCTAATGATGTTCGGAGTGGCTAGAGTGAGCGCACTTAATAGGACGCACAGAGGGAGAAACTTGAGACTGATGGTGTAATTGCTTTGAATTAAGCTTTTTTCAGAGTGAATGCTCAAAGAAAGTAGAGGAAAGCTGCCATGGTGCAGAAGGTACAAGGGAAGGGCTTTGACATTGGCAGCGGAGGAGAGTTCCGGCAGCAAAAGAATCCAGAGGTTCAAACCTGCTTCTGCACTTCCCCTCTCTCTTTAAGTGGTGCGCTTACGTTAAGCAATTCTCATTCACAATGAAATCTGGTGTACTTTATTTAATAACCGTGTCAGGGGGCTCCTCTGGGATCCAGAGTGCCAGAATTGGTTGGCTTTTTAATGGGGCCTGTCAGGGGAATTGGCTGCAGATGGGGAAATGAGGTGCGTTTGCTCATCTCTGGTTTTAACCTCCCAGCTCTGGAGTAGAGGGTGGGCTTTGTTAAGTGCACTTTGTGGCTCTTTCTTCTCCGTAACAACCGCCTGCTTAATGCAAAATGCTGCTTCTCAGCTTTAACTCAGCAAGGCAAAGTGCAGTGTTACAAAAGCACTGTGGGAGGGGAGAGGACTAGGAGGAAAGCACGCGTGTTTATTTGCTCCCATTACAACACTGCTGTTATGAACACAGATCGAAGCTTTCCTTCCAAAAGGCCCCTTGGCACAGGTTATTTGCACATAAATGGCTGCAGGTGATTTATTTATCTGGCACAACTGGGTTCTGCAAAAGAAACCGTGGGCTCTACTGCCAATATGTTAATACCCATTCCTGCAGCACTCAGAGGGCATGTGGAATTTGCTTTGCTGCAGACTTAAGGGCCGTGGCTGAAATTTTCAATGGTCTGGGGTAATTTTCTAGATGCCCTGTCTGCTTGCTGGTGTATATTTTTTTTGAGCATGGCACTAACTAGCATGTAGGGATTTCTATGCTATGGTACAAGGGAAAGGAGGATTGTTAGGGAAGGAGTTGGGAAGGAGGGGTTTGCATTGCCTAATTAGATTAGTGTGTTATGCCACTGCAGAGGAAAGAAGAGTTTGAATGTAGGGGAATGAAAAGGGACTGCTATTCATTAGGTAGAATTGACTTTAGTAACTCAGTGATAAATGAATGCCATGGTGCTAGACGGTCTTAAGGTCTCTTCCAACCTAATCCATTTCTGTGTAGTCATACAAAAATGATTCTTAATGAGGGTATATTATACCTCTATCCAAATTAGCTATATGTGTGGCCAAGTCTAGATTTTGATGACTGAGTGTTGCTCCTTGAATACCGCTGGTGGTCGTTCTGTTTCCTCTGAACCTGTTAGCGTCCACCTTTCTGTAGATGTCGAGCTACGTGTATTTTCATAACTCCTTAGAAGAGAGTTTGTCATAAAGATCAAATCCAAAGGCATGGCAGTGGATGATGTCATCATTGGCTGGGTCGATGAGGAGAAAGCAGCGGATGTTGTGAGGTTGAGGGAGGTGATCCTCTCCCTCTAACTCTAAATGTGGTGAGGCCCCATTTAGAATACTGTGTCCAGTTCTAGGCTCCCCAGTTCAAAAGACACGGATTTCCAAGAAGAAGTCCAGAGGAAGGCCACAAAGATGATGAAGGGCCTGGAGCATCTCCTGTACAAGGAAAGGCTGAGTAACCTGGGTCTGTTCAGTCCTGGGGAAAAGAAGACTTAGAGGAGATCTGATAAATGTTTATAAATATCTAAAGGGAGGTGAGAGGCAAATGGATGAGGCCAAGCTCTTCTTGGTCATGCATAACGATAGGACAAGGAGTAACAGCCTGAAACTTGAACACAGGAAGTTCTGTACTAACATGCAGAAGAACTTCTTCATGATGAGGGTGACGGAGCACTGGAACATGTTGCCCAGAGAGGCTGTGGAGTCTCCTTCTGTGGAGATATTCAAGACCCAGCTGGATGCATACCTGTGCAACCTACTGTAGGGTACTGCCTTTAGCAGGGGGGTTGGACTTGATGATCTTTTGAGGTCCCTTCCAACCCCTGAAATTGTGTGATTCAGTGATCTTAGTGGTCTTTTCCAACCTTAATGATTCTGTGATTTTATTGCTACTGGTTTTTAAGGTGAAAAGGACTTTCCAGGTAGAATACCTGGATCCTAGAAGTTGAGTACCAAGAAGTAACTGAGTTGCTGGGAGAGGGGTATGGCGGGGAAGAGACTGTAGGAATCAAGTGGTCATACATGCCAGTAAGGCGAACAGAGGATGCTGTGGAATTTGTTTTAGAAAGCACCTTGTAAAAATTGGGGTCCTCAGAGCCATCTGTAGAGAAAGCGGTCTGAAAATCTCTCACATCTAACTTCAAAGGTGCCCAAAGACTTTCAAGTGCAAATATTTAGAAGCTTGAGCATCAGTTGAGAGCAGAGGGGATGGCTTGTTTTCCCTCTCCCTTCTTTTTTTTTTCCCTGAAGGGAATTATCAACAGTTATTTCCATAAAAGTTTTCCACAAGGGAAACCTGTTTCCATCAGACAGTATGTTTACATGAAAGGCCAAAAAGCCAAAACCCTACAGCACTAGAACTCCAAAGCACTTCTGTCTTTAGACATCTTTCTTTAGTGAAAACCTTAATTGTTTTTCTCTGACCTAACCCATTGCATCTGGGCTGGGACTTGTCATAGAAAATCTCAAGATAGAGAGGCTCGTGTTTGGACTGAATTCAAATTTGGCATCCACTAATCAAACGAGAGGAGCTGAGAAAGGTACACAGAACGTTTAGGCCCCTCTGTCACTGACCAGCTGGAGCAAAGAGTATAGAGTGTTTGTGCTATCACAGTATGCAGAATTTTGTACACCGTGGCGGTCAGGGCGTGCATTGAGGGTTGAATGAGCCGGGTTCATATGCTCTCAGTTAGCTCTAAGGCAAGTCCTTCAGTTTTCTGATACTTCAGCTTGCTGCCTGCAGAAATGAGCGTTGTAACATTGTCTTAAATCAGAAGCCTTGTAAACATATATGTGTTACTGATGCTGTAGTTCTGGAGATTGTATGAATGCATTCATTTTGTATCAGAGCTTCAACCATTAAGATAAGCCAGCAACTGAAGGTTTTGGAAGGTAGTTGGGTTTAAGTTCTTTTCTAGATTCTCTTTCCTGCAGGCTGTGCATAAGAACTTGAAATGAGTCTGCTGGAACCTGACATTTAATTCCTTCCCATCTCTAGAGGAGTAGAAAATACCATCTAGAATGTGTACTTAGGAAGTCAGTATATGTTGATTTTTAACAGGGCCGAGGTTATTTAGTCTTTGCTACTTTTAGGGGGCTCGATTTTTTTCAATGCCATTAGAGGAAATAGGACAACTTCCTAAGTCGTCTTTTCCTCCTTTTTTATGACAAAAACCCTATTTGCTTAGGGTTAGCTCTATTATAAAATTTTCCTTTTAACAAATCCAGTAATATGAAAATGTCATGTGAAATCCTTCTCCCCCATTACAAAACAATAAATCTAAATGTAGAAGCTGGAGTTCTTAGTGGAAAAGGTCTCTTTCTAAATATGTGTATATATACTTTAATTCTCTTTTGTTTTCTCCCTGTCTCTACCCTTAGGAAAAAAAGACCTCATGTAAAGTAAATCAGCTTCAACTTTCTTGAGATGACAGAGGAACTTCTATTTATACCAATTTAGAAGCCTTGGATGCAGGATCAAAATGTGAATGCATATAATGTCCAGCTATTTCTTAAGTGACCATAGTTTGGAGCTCTCCCATTGTTTGACAGCTTCTTTGAAGAGGGATGGTGGGAGTGATGGTCTGGCATAGTAAAGAGTGAGGAAAGGCCTGGAGAACAAAAGAGGAGTCAGGATCTCACTGGGCTAGCTGACTCACAAGGAAGATAATGCTGTCAGAGGAAGCCTGAGTCAACCATGCAGTAGAAGGTCGAAAAAAGATCTAAATATATCCAATTTCGGTTAAGAATATTATAAGCTGTCATAGCATGAACAAAATATCCATCATATTCCTACTGTTAGAATGCAACCCTGGTGAGAGCACACTGCAAGTCTGGCACTTGAGCAGCATTTGCCTCCATGCTTTGCCGGAGTCATCCTAGGTGACCTTGGGTAAGTCACGAAAGAGGGAATGAACATTGTGAAATCCCCTTACAAGTTGTGTGCTTCCCTCAAAGTTCACCACTACATCTTACCTCAGGAATGTCAGAGTTCTTAAGCCAGATTTGGCCTTTCTTTTATAAAGGATGTGGGAAAATATACGTGCAGGGTGGGGGATGACAGCAAGGTTCTCTTTTGTTTGCCCTCTGTTCTTTCCACTTGGTGAATAGCTCAGGTCCGCACATTCCTTAAGATGTGGGTTTAAGTCCTTACTGGTAATTGAGCAAAGGAGGGATTTGCATGAGCGTGCTCTGTACTAGACGATGGCTTTGGAAAGTGCTACTATGTTGAAGACAGGGTTCTTCTTGTCTTCAAAGAGAGAGAGAAGAAGAGAAAGGAAGAAAGGATGTGTTAGGGCACTGGGAAACATACGCTGTGTGTAAGACCCAGATGACGAGGCAGTGAGGAGAGTATCTAGCACATCAATTCAGCCAGAGCATGGCTGTGAAGGAAGTTTTGAACGTCCGCCAGTTTTAAGTGGTTATACACATGTTTAATTGCAGAAATATGGATGTCTCAATAATGGATGAGCATAAAGATTACACACAGAATTACCTCAGGTGCCTCCAGGGCACTGAACAGAAGCCAGGAGGTTTGGTGCGTGGCCAGTAGCACCTACGTGTTCAAGGTCTGTTTAAGGATCCTGTATTTGGCTCTCCAGTAATGCCAGCTCAGCTCTGCCTGCCAGAAGCGTCATGAGGATTCCTACCCAAAGTGTACAAGTTGTGTACACACATGTGGTGCTTATTAGCACCTACAAAACGTGGCCAGGATGGCTCCTCAAGGGTGTGTCTGCAAAGGTGAGACTAGAATTTAATTTTTCTTAGGGCGAAAACAACCCCCCCCCCCCCCACACACACACACACACCCCCCCGCCCACCAACAAAAAAAAAAAAACAAACAGAAATCCTGTTAGTTCTCTGCTGCGAGTTTTTGCCAGCTTGGTGTAGCTGGAGATGAAGGAGCAGATTTTGACCCTGAGGCCTGTGCAGTCCCTAAAGAATGGACAGGGGTGCTGCTCTTAGGATGCAGGTGAGGTGATGTGGGAGTTGGAACACCGCTGGCAGAAGTGCAGCAGGAGGGGCCAGAACCTGGCAGCAGCGAAGCTCGTAGCCTTTGTATTTTGCTCAAGCCTGAAAAGCTGTAAAGGTCAAGGCAAATTCTGGGCTTCCTCATAGCCTTCCCGCAGCTCTGCTCCAGATGTCTTGGTGCTTTTGTTGTTGTTCATTTTGTCTTTTTATAATTTTCTCTTCCTCTTTTTGCTTGTGTCCGTTTCTTGCAGTTTATAGGGAATCGGGGGGGGGGGGGGAGCGGACTTTCCATGTTAGAAAAAAAGTAGCCAGTGCACTTCATGCCCACACGGTGCTCACACACACTTCCTGTGTTTGACAGCAAAATCAATTAATCATTAGGAATCTCCTCCTGGTATCAGCACTGAAAGATTTCCTCTCTGCAGAAGAGAGAGAGTGAGTACAGGAAAAAGGCAAAAAAAAATGTAATAAAACACACGCACACACACACACACACACACACACACACAAAAAAAAAAAAAAACAAACAAAGCCCAGAGATGGAAAATGTTGTGGGTTTTCATTTTCTTTAAAAATGTTCTTTTTCCCTTTCACATAGCCACACGCTCACACCTGCAGAAGTTGACACAGTGATCTGGCCGGCTGGAGCTGCCACTCAGTGCAAACGCTGTGGGAAGGTGGAAAATAGCACTCTGAGGAATAAATGCCCCTAGTGGTCCCGCTTGGGAGGGGTGGATTGTGTGGTCTCCTCTCTATCCCCTGCTCTCTTTTCTCTGTTGAGTGGGAGCATCTCCATGGCGCTCCTCCCTTTGAATTTCCAAAGAGACACGCTTGCCCCTTCCTGCCCCCTGCTTCTTGCAGGGAAAGAACCTGCAGAACTCTTGTCTCTGAAAATTTGACCAAGAGTTTTTCTATGCTGATGGAGAGTGTAAGTCCCCTTCTTATCTTTGGGGATACTTGTCCCCTGTGCTAGTGTTTGCTTCTGATTTAATGCAGTGCTGAGAATGAGCTGTATTCCCAAGCTGCTGTGTGGAAAGAAGGGCAAATATGTCATCTCTGCTAGCTGAGATCTTCAAGGTGAGAGGAGGGATCAAGCGTAAAGCAGGAGAAGCTCACATGAAGGTGACCTGGCGGCTGTGGAGTTTTAGTTTTGTTTGCAGAGAAACCATATGGGTTTCTGTGCATACTGCTGTAGAGAAAGCAATGCCTCTGCAGAATAAAAAAATGACATTCATGGTACTTTGATCCTATATGTCACTAATGCAGCTTCAGCACAGGTTGATGTTAGTCAAACACCATTGCCCTTAGCTGGCCACCCAGCATTTCCAGCTGGAAGAGTGCATGGGCTGACATTTCTTCCTCTGCAGCCAGGGCCCATTCTGTGCAGCCTCTGTCCTTAAAAGGGAGTACTGGCTACAGGTCTCTCCCTGGTGTTCTCAGGAGGCACCAAGCAGAGTGGTTCCTGTCTATCCTTAGAACATGAAATCACCTGAGGAGACAATGTGGAGATGAAATGAGGAAAGCTTAGGTTGTTAAGGTGATTGGGACTTCACTGCAACACAGAGATATCTCTGCTCTGCAGGCAAAATGGAGTTTTTCTGCCTGCTGGGTTGTTTTGTCCTCCAGGCAGCAGAATTCATGTTCTCAGCTTCGCAATTTTTCCTCCTTACTCCCCACTACACTCTGCAATCACTAACTCCTTGGCCCAAGCGCTGGGTGTAGGTTCCCTACTCCTGTTTGTCCAGTGATGAACATGCATTTCTGTGTCCCACCCTGGCGGCAACAACATCCCTTGGGGTGAAAGGGATCACAGCCATTCTCCCTTTTTCCTTTCTCTCCACACACTCGGTGTCCCTAGTGCTATAACCACTATTAGTTCACCAAAATGTCTGAATGAAAATTGCACTTGGCCCCCGCTTTGTAAGACTTCTCAAGTTCATGACCCCGGTTTCTTTTAAAACAAATACACACAGCACAAACATTTTAAGGAGACGTTTGCTGATATAGGCATTAAAATTCAATGGCCTTAACTGCAGGATGTTTGAATTGGAAATTATTTGCTTTCTCTAATCCACCAAATAAGCCAAATAAACCCAAACCGCCTCACTGCGAAGGTGACTCTCGCTTTTTCATCTGTTTGGAGTTGGCTGTGATGATCCTGAGTATTTCTCCATAACCAAAAGGAAATAAAACCCATCCATCTGTGCCGGCAGCTCTAAAAGGCTCTGGTTTGTTCAGGCGGGAGCTATGTGAGGAAAGGACCGTGGCTGAAAGCACCACAGGGAATTAGGAACGCTGAGGCACGATTCTACTTCTGTCTTGGTGAGAGATATTAGTCAAGTTATGAAAACTTGGATTTTTTTCCCCTTCATTCAAGCCTAACTCAAAGGCGTACTGCATAAAAAGGCTCACTGGTGCCAATTTTTCACTCTGCCTGGCATCTGCGGCTGGGGATGGTGTTAACAAAGAAGCTAGTGGTTGGCTCTGTGGCTTAGAAGTCAATTGTACACTAACCTCCATGTATAATTTAAGAGCAGCCTGGGGGAATCCTAGTCCATCAGTTCCTTTAAACTCTACCGTCTGGCCTGAGCCCCCGTTGGCAAAGAAGCGGAGCTGGAGAGCTGTAGTGTTCCAGCTGCACCCTGTATTGCCTTCCGTGCTCCCCGTACCAGGACGGCTGCGGTGGGACACCAGCTGAGAGCATCCCTGTAGGGAGGGTCTCCTCCCCCTGAGGACAGTTGGTGACTCATTGTCCTACCAGCGTGGCCTAATTCTGTTTTGAGAAGAGCTTTAGAGAGAGTATGGATGATCTCAAGATGAATTTTTCGAGTCAGTGCCAGAATAAAAATGCTGTTTTTGTTGTTAAACTAGTTCCTGTTGTTGTTGTTGTTATATATGATTGTCTCCAGAGAAATCATCTCCATTTGAATTTCAGGGAAGATTATTTTTATTTTCTGTAAGTCCAAAATGTACAAGTTTATAAATCAGTAAAGACGGCGCTCGATCTCAGTTCTGCCTGGTCCCTCTGTAAAACTGCGTGCTCTGATTTAATACAAGAGTTGTCTGTCACTGACAATGGATGACTCTACCTAACAGAACTGTTGACGCACAAAAGTTATTTCCATCACATCTACAAGCTTAAAGAATGTGTTTTGCCGATGCAATTAATTTGAAACAAACCCTGTGTATCCTGTAGAAAAAATTAGGACGCAGCAAATCCTGGCAAAAGAATGGCAGCTCAACCTCTTCCCCTGTCAGAAGTGCAGGCAGAGGAAAATAGTTCAAGGCAGCTGGGACTGCCCCGGCCACAGGATTACAACGGCCATTATGAGATGTAGGGGTGCACCTTCTGTTGGATGGAATCACGTCAGCTTGGATGTGTCAACCACAGCATGGGGAGATGGTCCGCTGTCTTGCAGTCCTTAAAGGGCAGTGTATGGCATGATTTTTTTTTTTTTTTTTTTTTTTAAATTTTTATGTCTCCTCTGGGAAGGCAGGAAGGTAGAAAGGCCTGACGTAATCTGTGGCTTGGTCTTCGTAAAGGTCAATGAGTACTGAGCCCTGACCGATTTGAATGTTAGAAGTGATGCCTGGCTGAGTCTTGTGTTACCAGGAGACTGGATTTAGGAGTGCTGGGACTTAACATGTCAGGATGCTTGGCAGCAAGTTCAGGCAGTGCCAAGGCATACGGTATGTTTTATTAAATATCTGCTTGTAATTTAGCCAAGAAACTTGGCAGCCAGCATGTGGTGTCCAAATGGGCACGTGGGAGCATCGAACCACCGAGGCTGATCTCCAGCCCTTGGACAAACAGGAAAGCATTATGAGATGTTAGTAAAAACAGGAACCGCATTCTCCCCTGAGACCCAGCCATTGGTGTGCGGTACATGCCCAATGGCAGGACAGTTGCGCAGTGTCTGTAATGCTCTGTGACAATGCAATATCGAAGGTTTCCATACCAATGTGTTTACTATTAGATTTCCGCATTCACGCTCCCACCTTTCTTGGCTTCTTCTCAGAACTGGAGTGGGAGGACACTGTCAATTATTCTATTTGTGCTCCATCCGCAATCTGAAACTCTGCCCATTATTCTAGGGCAGACAGCTGTTTTTGTTGAAATGAATGGCTGGAAACAAGTTAACAATGCCCACAGTTAAATTGACATAATTAGACTTCAGAGTTAATACCCACAGAGACCTGTGAGAGGAGCTGGTATTTATCATAGCTGTTGTTCTTTTGCAAAGGGATAAGGTGGATCTGAATTAGAGTATAGTAATATTAAAGAAAAAATTACAAACTTGTTGTTTTTCTTTTTTTTTTTAACCACAAGGGTTATCACCTTGCTAAATGGAGAGCTGAAAGATCCCATAGTCTGTGTTGAGTGCTTCTAGATGTTGTACTCCAGTGCATTGTTAGGTACTTATGCAGTCTGAACCTTAGTTCTGCTTTCTGAAATATTTTCTGCATTATCTCTTGGTTTAATTATTGCTTGTTTTGACGTATAGCCCACTTGGTTTTTCTGTATTCACCCTTGTTTTCTATTTCAATATTCAACTTCTTTATTGCAACTCTTTACTTTTGTTACACATCCTAGCTTGTCACGATGCAAAATTTTAGGCCCAGGCAGGCAAACCTATACCTTCTTACATGAAATCTGCAGCTGTGTCCTTTGTGCCTTCCGCTGCTCTTACACAGTGCCCACATAGTGCGTTGCTGTGCTATGCCCAGAGCATGTCGTGTGTTATTGAGTGGCAACTTCACTTAGAATGCATAAAGTAGAACAAAAAATGAGTTGCCATAAAGGGAAGGAGAACATCTTTTAATAAAATTATTTGTTCCCTTACCTGGCAACAGCTCTGAGCAGCCTAGTACTAGCAGAGGTGCTTGAGTTTTTTTTGCTCCTGTGCAGCAATTGTGCAGTGTGGAAGACCAAGCTGTCTGCCTCCATTTGTGTAATGAGGCCACTGGAGGTAGGAGTTGAGACTCAGACTGAGATGCACGTGGAAGGTCTTGAAATGCTCTTAAAACAGAGGTACAATTACAGCGCTTCATATTTTCCTGGAACACTCGCTTTGTGCTATTAGTTTCCTGACAAGGAAGTTTGTTTAATGTTTGATTTTTTTTTATTTTTATTTTTTATTTGTACTGCTGGAGCCAGAGTGTAGTATATCCAGAAGCAATAGAGCTTTTATAGGAATCTCTGCCTTTCAAGCTGGCATTTGCCCTTTCGCAAGCAAAAAAGAAAGAAAAAAGAAAAGAAATGCTGAAGTCTTTACAGTGCCTAGTGAATCCCCCAAGTCAGCTGCAGAAGTCTGAAGGCCGGCAGCACGAGGCAAACTGTAGGTCCCGGCTCTCCTCCAGGAGCATTGTTTGAACACAATGAAAAGGGCTTCAGTTGCAGAAGTCAGAAAAAAAAATCAGTGCTCTGCAAAGACAAAGGCTACCAAAGGATGCTTGTGTTGGGAGCTGCCCTGAAGTGAGGAGATGAGGGTAAGGTTTGGCTTTGCCTCTCCCTGCAGTTCCAGGTTGCTTGGATCCTAGCCCTTGTGGTTGGCTTTGGTTCTTCCAAAAAGCCAAAAAATGTCTTTTATTTTGTAAGGGAAACAGAGAAAAAGAATAAAAAGTCAGTGAGTGAGGCGGGGAAAAGCAGTGAGGGAATTACAGAAGTGCTGCATTCGGCTTCCCTAGGGCCTCCTTGCAGCCCCTATTTCCTTAGGCAGCCTGCCTAGATCCCAGGCAAGCTTGAAACTTCCTCTGCCTTTATAGGGGAGCGCTTTCCCAGAGTTCCTGCTCAGGGTTTCAGTACCCAGTTCTCCAGGGCAATTTGCCACCTGTCTGGCTAACGAGTAGAGATGGGCTCTGTGAGGGCACTCCGGCATGCTGACCTCTCCTGTCTCCATGTTCAAAATGAGGACTTTCAGTCCAAAGCGGCATGTATTGTAGACAAAAAAAAAAAAAGAGAAAGATTTCAGAAGGTTGGACTAGATGGTCCCTGGAGGTCCCTTCCAAATCCTACAATTCTGTGATTCCATGAGAGAGCACGGTTCACTGAGTTTTTTAACATGGGCAATGATTCCAGCCTCATGCAAATTAGCAAGCTCAGCTTGTAGACTAGAAAGGTTGGCTGGCTTTCAAAGAAAAAGAGGAGAAAATGCCCAGGAAAGATAGACCATTCATTACTGCTTGCCCATGACGACAAAGAATATTTCAAGTCTCTGTCCTGCCAGTTGTTCTAGACCCGTTTTTAAAAATCAAAATTCATGTTTTTATGGTGTCTTGGCTACGAGGAGCTGTTCAGATTTGATGCAGACCAAACAGTTAGCAAAGCCTTCATGTGTGGGATAAAACATGGCTTTCTCCCTACCATACTCTATAGCTGACCTTCAGAGTTTTGCCAACTTTTGAACTTTAGGCATAAAGTTAAGGTATCTGATTTAGGTGGATGATCTTTTAAAGTATCTTTGATGGTAACAGTGACAGAATCATCCTGCAATTTGTCTGTCTCTTCATTCTTGCATCATCCAAGGTGCCTACACTCTTAGTTTGGCATCTTCAATGAGGTAAGCTTGGATATAAATGCTAGACGTTCTCTGTGCTTTTGTCTTGTAGGGAGGAAGGGTGCTCTTGGCATTAGCATAAAACTGATATACCTAGCGCTCTGGCTTACCTGACATGGTCTGAGTATCACAGGTATTCAAACTAGCCCTGCTAGGGATGCCTGAACCTCCTGGCCCCCTTGCAGTAATGGCTGCTCGAGGACATTATTGGAGGACATACCAAGATACTTGAATTCCTGCTAAATGTATCTGTTCAGCATCTCTGTGCAACTGTTAAGTTAAATGATAGGCGTCCCATTCCTGTACCCTACAATTGGGGTGCAAGTTTTTAGCTCTTGGGTGAAATGACTGCATGGAGAAAACGAGCTGGCTGGGAGCTGAATGTGAGCAAGGGGCCAGACCACGGTATTTTGGTAATCACAGCTACCTCTACTCACTTAGGACTGAACAACGCCTTGTCATCATTAGCCTCTGGTCTGTCAGTTTGAAAAGTGCCTCTGTAGGGCTAAGATTTCATGCATTAGCATTTGGAAAGAAGCTTTATGCAGGGGCTGGGAGATTTGTGAGAAAACATCCAGTGACCTGATCATCATTCTGTGATCTTTCATCTCTTCTTGTCTGCATTGTAGTGCTGCTCTGTAACAACGTAGGAAATGATCGGCTTCTTTTCTACCCCAAAAAACACGAGTTTCCAGTACAAGATGTATGGTGTTTTGACTTCAGTTTGTTTATTTTTCCTCAGACACAGAGGCAAGCTGATCAACTTGTACAGGAAAAGCAAATATCAACTCACAATTAAGGTCTTGGTGTTTGTCCTGAAAGCTGACCCAAGCATACCAGGTGGCTGCCAAAAGGTCGAGGTGCAAGCTCTGTCTAATCTCTCTGGATCTCAGGCGGGGCAGAACTTTCTTCTGCGAGTTCAGAGCTGGCTGGGGTGTGAGATGGTTTGTTTCTTTCTGTTAATTAGCCAACAGCTGTGGGATGAATGGCTATCACAAATCGCACGGGCTTCCAGGTGTAACATACGCTTCCTTTGCCTTTCCTTTTTTAATGTAAGTGCTATTTGCATGTATGCAATCAGCAAAATACATACAAGCTACTAGAAAAATAAATTCTCCATCTCCCCCCTACTCAAATGTGCAGCACTTGATCTGTGGGAACAAATGCTGAGGAAAAAATGATGTGTGGCAGATATTACATCATTACCTCACTACTGGAAGTTGCTTTGCTTTTTGTGGTGAAGGCATGGAGAAGAACCAGCACAGACTACTCTTAAACTAAGGCATGTTTACGTTTCAGATATTGAGTGCTTATGAGCTGCACTGTATACCACAGACACGAAGAGTAAGCAGTTTGTTGATATGGAAGTCAAAATGCCAGCTCAGAAAGAAAACAGCCAGATGTGTATTAAGCTATTTTTGTCAGGGTTGCTTTGAACTTCATGCCATGTTGAAGAATGTCAAGAGCTTTTCAGTATCAGGCTTTTTCGCTTACATTTTGAAATTAATTTTTAATGGCTGTGAAAGATGAGTGACTATCATCCTCGCTTTCTATCTGAAGAAGACTACTGTTGATTTGATGTGCTGAAAGTGGTGAGAGGAGTAGGTAAGCCTTCTGTTTTGGCTAGTTGGACTGGCATTTCTTTGAAAGCACGGGTGAATTGGGTGTAGAGTCAGTTTTTAGTTGGCTGCCAAGATCACAGTTTTGTTAGTCTAGCAGGCAGCACGTAACCTCTCATAGAGGCTGTACAACTGGGATACATGCTATTGATAATCGCTAAAGAAAGGCCTGAGAAGGCTCTCTGCCAAAAGCACCAGTGCTGGCATTTTACCCAGTGTTACCCTTGGCTTCTTTTCACTGTTTATGAATGAAAAAAGAAAACAAGTTGTCATCTCAAAAAAAAAAAAAAAAAAGATAATAATAACTTTAAAAATTGTTAATGGCTAATGCTCAAGCAGACAGCAGAGGAGACCTCCTAATTCCAAGAAAACTTGTAATGGGATAGTGCCATATGTCTAGAACATATGGACTGATTAAATAAAATGCTTCTGGAGGGGAGGCATTCAGAGGCATTACACCTTGCTTGGCAGCATTTGAAACCAAAATGTAAAAACCATGGTGGATCAGCCCTACCTGCACCACAGACATTTTAATGAGGCAAGTGGAGAGCTAATGGACTACTGATGAAGCACGTTTTAGATATCCATTTAACTAAAGGAAATATTATTGGGCTGTGCTTCCCCAGGAGGTCAGAGATTTCACTGCTTAAAACTGCAAGAGGCATCCCTGAGGGTTATTAAGCCGTAACCCCTCAGGTCTCCCAGGAATGAGCATTCAGCAGTGTACCGTTAGTCTGTGAGATCACGTGGTCTTATTACCCTCCTTTCCTTCAATTTTTGCTATATTCACCTGCTGGATCTTGTCTTAAATTAGGCTGCAAGCTTTTCCTGGCTTTCTTTGTATTTGCATAGAGACGAGTACAATGGGGTCCTGATACTGAATGAGGCCTTTGGATCCTACTATAATACCAATATATGAGTAATGAATAGCTAATAATAATAATAGTGTCTGCTTTGTGCATGCGGTGCTGCTGCTTTCTTTTTTTTTTTTTTCTTGCTCTTATTTCTGTGAGCTACCTCAGCTTCAGTGGCTTGAGCCCACAATTTCTTTTCTTATTTTGATTTTGTAAAGTGGAGTGTCTGCAGCCTAGCAAGCAGACGAACACTGATGTACTGGAGAAGAGCGCAGGTGGAAGAGGGCACATGACAGGTAGCATAGATGTTCAGTCAGGTCAAATAACAGTGTTATACCTTGGGTCTTAAGCTGCGTCCCAGCTGTCTTTGCCAGTGTTTCAGTACTGTCTCTCCTGTGGTTTATTCTGATTCTTGTGACCTTTTCCAGCTCTCTTTCTTGCTTCACAGTTACAGAAGCAGGATGCCAAGGGCAGCTTTACGTAGAAGCCCAGCCCGTAAACAGGGATGGCTTCTCTAAGTGGAAACTGCCTCTGCTCAGAAGAAACATCTCTAGGGACAGACCACCTTTCCCTCAGAGGGAAAAGGCTGGGTAAGCACAGAAGGCAGCCTATGTAAAATGAAAAATAAATCTCCACCAGAATTGTATATGTCAGAGTTAAAACGTTAAAGAAAGAATAAGGTACCTGTGAGCTGCCATCATCTAGCACTGACTACATCTCTGTTCACGTACTTGGTTGCTTCTAGTGGCTGCCTATTCCGGCATGGTCTTGATTACCTAACCCTTTAAATTTGAGAGACAAATTTATTTGGTAATTTTTTTTAGTGCTAAGTTGGATACTTACCTTATGCATCTTCACACACCTTACCTTTGAGTTACCAGTTACTCTTGGATTTCTGTGTTGCCTAATCAGTCTTCATCTTTCCATCTCTGTGAAGACAACCCATCCTTACTGAGCAGGTATGGCTAATGAAGGGTCAGTCTTCACTTCAGCTTGTAATTTCCAGACCAAGTGAAAACGAGGGTACACTGGAATCCTTATACGGAGTCTTTCACTGCAAAGGCCAGTTCTATACTGGACTCTCTATAGCCCCTCTTGCTTCTCACACCCTACCCTTGCATCATTTTCTGATGACTGAGCTGCTGCTTTGGGGCCACAGACCTCTCCAGCATTCCCTTAGGCAACTGGTTGAAGCTGAAAGAGAGGGAGTGATGCCAAAAGGAAACTTGCTCCCCATATACATGTGCATCCACCGCAGAGCAGAATGGGATCTCAGGGAAGCAGCATGGACTTTGTTTTTGAAGACGTGCATGCATGAACGTGTGCCCTTTTTGAAGGGGGAGATGATGCTTTGGTAACACCATAGTCTTCCAGAACCAAAAGCTGTGCAGGGCATTGCCATCTCCTGATTTCAAATGTGTGTATGCTCTGTTGACTGACTTGGAGTATATTCAGGAGATAACCAAGAGTCTGTCTGCAGGGGGTATAGTATAAGGGTGGGTCTTTCCCACTACAGTTTTTGGTTGGAAGGAGACTCTGAGAGGGGTGTAGAAAAGGAAGGAGATAACCCCCAGGAAAGTCAAACTATCTATTTATTTAGTTATGTGTTTTGGGTTGCGTTTTGCATTAATCGCTGCCACACACAGGAGCCCTGTAATTTATTATTGGTGATAAGTGTGGACAGTAGCTATTATTTTTGCTCCCTGTTCTAAAACGTGGCAAGCAGGGACACTTAGATTTATGGAACATGCATTATTCAAATCTCAAGGCCCGATGGCTCAGCATGAACAGCCCCAGCTATTTCCAGAACCTCTCAGTCCTTCCTCCTTTGTTCCTCATTGTTTTTCCTTTCCCTTACGTTTTCTTGCTGTTTTGTTACGCTGGGTGGAATTTTTTCAGACCAGTGTAGCTCCAGTGAAACCACACGAGAGTGACAGAACCAGTCTCATGGGGAGTTTGTGGTTGGATAGATACCTAACTGTTGGAAAGGTGCTGATGGCAAAGCGTAAAAGCTGAGCAGTTTCCTGGGACAGTCTTCTTTATTTAGCTTTTAATATTTGACCTCGCTGGGACTGTTGTAGGGCTGGAACAAAGGCTGTATGTCTTGCCTGCCTGTGCTGGCACTTCAGGCACTACACCTACTTCACCTCTTGTCTCTAGATGTGATCTGTCTCTAAATGTGCCTGAAATCACTCTCATGCCTGCAGTCATCATGTTAACAGGTGGATGTCATGCAAGCAGAGGATTTACATGTCTTCATTCTCTTCTCTGGGTGTACAAACTGTGGTAGCTGGGAGGGTTCTCCTGGCAGAAGTTCCCTCTAGCCCAAGCATGGATTTGGCTAGTTTCTCCCTCCAGCTGCTTGTGACTGCAGTTTAATGAATAGTAAAGAATTTCTGGAGAATGGCAGAGAAATTGGTTTCTTGGAAGTTCCTATTTGCAGTTAGAAGCCAAAGGGGAAAAAAAAAAAAAAACAATCAGGTGTGGAGCCATGGGAAAGCCAGTAAATTTTAAGGAGCCTTCAGACCGGGAGATAAAACCTGATGGTGGTAGCAAAACTGAAAATGAAGTCTTTATCACTGAAGAATAATGTATGGAGGCCCAAAGAGGGCCACAGCTTAGAAAGACAAGAATAGTCAAGTAGTAATACTCAAAGCAGGACTAAAATTTGAGCAGAAAGAAATTCAGTGACTTGATACCACCTGAAGTGGTCCCAGTAACACCTAGTTCACACACATGCTGCTGAAGTGTTACAAGTCTCCAAGTGCGAGCACTTCTGTGCTGTCAGGGGTATGTTTTAATTGAAATGCTGTTCTTTGTGCAGGAAAGGAAATGATCTGTACAAGTGTAACCTTATTTTGTATCAATGTAGTTACATCTGCTGTGGGCTCATAGGATAAAACCACCACATTTTCACACACATTACCCTTATCTTGAATTGTATTTTGCCGTTTAAAGATGCTGTTGGAAATAGGTCATCAGGAACCTGCAAAACAGGATATGGTAGGGAACTGAGTAAGAGTGCCAAGCTATGTGGGATCAGAAAACTGGAATCTGAGGGTTTATTTCCCATGCATTAGTTCACACAGATTTTATCTGCCATTCTGTTAAAATTGTAGAGAGGGGAACTGGGGGACCTAGTTATACTTATGAAAATACGGTATGTGGATAGCCGTCTGCAACTTTACTCAATGCAGTTGTATCTTCTCAGCCCATTTGTGTACCCACTGTTGAACCCTGGTGTTCTTGTTATTTCCGTGCTATATTACAGCAGAAGAAAACTTTCTCTTCTTTCTTTGGAGACTATTAGGATCTGCTCCTAGGGCTAAGAATCTCTTTAAAAACATGTGAGTCATGATGAGAGAAAAACAGATAAATATACAACAGAGAAAATAGCAATTTTGAATCAACATGAATTGGGAAAAATCGATGAGTTTCAATAAATTCTGTGTCTGTGTGTGGAAAAATGAGGTAAGGTCCCAGACAAGCATTCTGTGTAGATTTGTGTAGGCTCTGTCAAAATACCATTTCTGATAGAGCCTTTGGAGAGACAGATTTCAGGTCTCAAAGACGTAAGCATGTTAACTGTTTCTCAGCCTCTGAAATACCATGACCAGGAGAAACTCGAAGTCATGCTTTTGATACTTTAGGAAAGAACTGAAATCTGTACTAATTCAGAATTGAACTGAAGTTAGAAATCCCAATTCCGAGAGCCGCTGAACTTTGACATGTCATCTGGAACAGAACTTTGTGCCTGGTGCCTCTCTATAATAGGATTACTCTGAATTATCCAAACTGAAATTGAGCACACGCAGCAGCGTCACATGGACTGGGGAAACAGGTTATCAGGCTCAAGCAAATGTTGTTTATAGCAGCTAATTTCTTGAATGCACAAGAAGGAGTGCTGGCTCCCATTTTAGGCACTCTGGACGTTAATTCTGAAATGGAATATTTTATCTGGTTGGAATATTTTCTCTGAGGAAAAAAAAATCACTATATTTAAAGTTTTTAGCATAGTATAAGAATAAAAATGAGTCGCAAATCAGGGTGGCAAGGCAAGAGCAAACTGCTGATGGAAAATTAATTTCTAAGAAAATTTCAGAGGAAATTGAGCATGATACAGTTCAGAGCTTTGATGAGATTGACACGTACCTGCAGAACACTTTGATTTCCACAAACTGGTAATTCTTGCAACGTTGTTTTTTTTTTTTTTTCCAAGAGACATTTTTCCAACCAGTGCTGCTTATTGTGGCTCAATCATTATGAGTGACTTGAACAGACCAAATATGTTGTCCTCCCAGGAGAATCAC
This sequence comes from Numida meleagris, assembly GCF_002078875.1. Lineage (NCBI taxonomy): Eukaryota > Metazoa > Chordata > Aves > Galliformes > Numididae > Numida > Numida meleagris. The sequence goes on from NC_034409.1 coordinate 79,891,714, forward strand.
TTGAAGAGTGACATGACACAAAACTTCAAGTAAGTAGATTATTAAAAACTCAGATGATAGTTTTAAGAGCCTAAAGGGAAAAGTAAGGATATTGAAATCCTTAGAATGCTTTGTATGTTATTTATGGTGTTAGGACAATGCCTAGAGGTGAAATACAATTCCTGTCCCAAATTCTGTACATTCTAAATAGAGAATGCTTGAAACTCTGTTATCAGACTGCTATCAAGTATCTGCAAAGTATTTTCTCTGCTTCTGAATAAAAGTGAGAAATGAAATGCAAGGAACTGTGGACACATAAGATGTAGTCTTTAAGAACAGACGAGCTAGAACGCTCAGAAACTTTACATGAGCTTTAAATCTGGAACCAAATATTGCAGGTCATGCTTTTATGGGGGAAAAAAAAAAAGGAGAAAGGCAACACAATTGAGGACAATCATACACTAAGTACATCAGCAATGCCAACAGCACATGCCAGAGTTTTTTGGCAACACGTATAAAGGAGGCATTAATTGAACTGTCAGGAAATAATAATTAGCGAAGTGTATAAAGACAATTGATGTATTATTTATAATGTGGTTCTTCTCTGAAAAGTGTCTGGAAAATGTAAATACATTGGTAGGTCCCAGTAGGCATCCATGAGGGTTGAAATTGATCTTTCAGGTAGAGGGGTATGGTGAAGGCTGCACTATTTCCAGCAGCAGCTGGGAGACCCTGCAGTATGTGCTAAGAGGTACTTTCCTTGAAAGCACAGCCCAGGTTTTTAGGCATGTGTTGGTTAAATTAAACATCTCAGTCTTCACTCCCAAATCCAGCTGCTGTACTTTCAAGGTCTGTTCCTCCCCATGTCTAACATTCCTGCTCCTCAAATACACCAGAATTTCTCTCATCCTGACTCTCAAGATGTTGGTATCCTTAATTCCAGCCTAATCCAAGAGTCCCCATTTTTTTAGTGGATCCTTCAGTAGACTATTCTAAAGACCTTTATCCCCAGCAAGTCTTAGTAGGGTCTAGTAGGCAACGTGCAATGGATTTGAGGCTTCGCTGTCTTAATAGTTATGAATTATTTCACCTATCACTGCCTGCTTATCCACTTCTAAAATGAGCATAATCTAAGCTTACCTAAAGCAGGTGTTGGAGTGCTGAGGGTCTTAAAGAAGGGCTGCTGGCGGATATGGAAAGCAGGACATTTCGGATGCTGAATCAAAGAGTAAGTATTATTTTAGTTTTTCACAGAATCTCTCTCTGATTGCTCTAGGGACTTTCTTGTTTTCATACTAAACAGTGAATAGTAGAGTTCCAATCTACTTTACACTTTTGCAAGCACCACTGCAAAACATCCACTGTTTCAGACATGTGTTGTGGTCCTTCCTGTGCTGATAACTTAGAAATTTCCAGGTAGAATGAAAGGAAAGAGCTTTCTTATTTTGGAATCTGCCAGTTATTTGTTTTATTTAGAATACTTGCACTTATCCAGGTTGTTATTTTAGATCATTGTAGCGGGGTCAGTGGACTTTTCTAGAATGAAGAAGAGAGGATCGGATGCTTCTGTAACACACATGACTATACATGAATAACTCCAGCATGTGTAATAACAGCATCTTAATAGATGGTGGCATGATTTCTGCATTACACCCCACTTACTGCCCCCTCGTCTGTATTTTACCATGCATATATTCCATGCAGAAGTTCTCCACAGAAGGTCAGTCAGTCACTTCAGGTTTTAGCTCTATGGGTTTGCTTTAACGGTCCTGATTTTGCTATTAAATATGACAGTAGTGTATGTTTTTGCATCTGCAAGAAGCTGGTTTGGTGCCATGATTATATCTTGAAATTCTTAACTATTGTGAGGCATATTGCTTTATGAAACAGAGCAGGATTTAGCAGAAACACAGTGGGAGTTCCACTGTATGTGCCTGGATCAAACATGGCAAAAGTGGCAGATATTGTTCTGTAATTCTTACCAAAAAAGTTTTTATACTTACTGTGCTTCACTTGATCTTAGCCAAAAGGCCAAGAAGCAATACAGGCTATTCAAATTAGATGAGCTCCCAAAAGAAACTGAGACAAAAGACATTGAAGAGCCTCTGAAAGGTGGATACTAACCAACTGCAGCTTGTCTTTCTGCTTTCTGAAAGCAGCACTCTGACTGCTCTTCAGATCTTTGTGAGCAATCAACATTTGGAATAAAACCTCTGGCTAGAGCTGGGCTTCACCAAGCAGGCAGCTGTGGCAGCAGGGACCGTGCTGCCGCAATATTGCCTTGGTATTCACTTGGGCTTGGAGAGGAAAGGAGGTTGCACTATGCTGCTTTGCTGCAGAAGGCCTGAAGGAAATAGGAGTATCAGAGAAGTCAGGCAGGTTGGTACATTTGTCATTGGATGAGAAGATCTGCCCTTGAAGTTGTCCCAGGACCTGCCTGAGTAACAAAGCCTGTCATAGGTAGACTGATAAAGACCGAGTGCCTGATAGTGACAGTAATAACTTTTTACCATTGGTACCATTCTGGTGGCAACTGTACTTAAAAGTGAGCTGGGAACAGAAGCTATCTTAGTGCTATGTGACTGAAAGCCTGCTTTAGAGGTAACGCTGCAACGAGGAATTAATGTTTCCACAGTGTTCTTTTAAAAGAAGGGAACCTTTTTCTGACGCTTTGCCCTTTTCAGAGTCTGTATGTGTTTGTCAGCCTCACTTGAGCTTTTTAAGAGGAATTTTGCACCAGCATCTCAGAGGGAACAAGAGGATGCTGGGTATACTTGAGTATCTGTCAGGTACAGGTAGTTTGCTCTCATCACCAAGTGGAGCATGCAGTTCGGGATTGCTGGGCACCTCATCTTTCTTTGGGAGAGCCTGGAACTGGGAGACCAGAGGGAGTGACATGTCAGCTCTGAGATTTGTCAGGACAACTCTTGAGGCCTTTTGACTACAAGAACAGCTGGTGTGGGAGGTGGAGATGAAAATACACTTGCAAGGCTGTTGCTCCAAGGGGAATATCAGGCATTAGAGAAGTCCTGCTGTTCATGGTTGGAGCAGCTACCTGAATGTGTAGATGGACACAGCTATCCAAAATCTAAATGTTATTTCTTTTGTATCACGTTATGCATGTGGCCAATATACATTTAATTTTTTCTGGAACTTTTCTTTCAACCATGTTCTCCCTGTATTTGTTGTAGGAACCTCTTCTTTCTGATTTAAACCTCTATGAAACATAGTCTCTTTTTACGCCTCGGAAAGCCCTTAATTATGGATGCTGCTTTCCTGCAGTAAATGTTGGCCTTAAACTCTCCAGCATGCAGTGCAGCTGGCAGATCCATAGGCATCTTTGAACTAAGTGTGTAGAGTTCAAAAACTTCTTCTTCTTTACCATAGTGTCTTCTAAATCATGGTGAAAGTCCATGCTGGGCTCAGAGTGACTATTTCAGTGATCCTGACCTATTGGTAGCAGTTGTGTTAAGAGCTGCTAGGTTTCTGATGAACAAAACAAATGAACGTTTTCATTCTATCCATGTCTTTTGTGAATTGATCTTTATAACCACTGCAGTCCATTCATGTTGTTGAAGATCAGGCTCTTGCACTTGCAGTGCGAAGGCAAATGATTTCACTGTCTCTAACTTCTAGCCGACCGTTGCTGCTATTGAGATAACGTATGTTTTCATCGCTCGAATGTTTCACTTGCCATTCAGTCAGGGCTCAAAGGTGATGGAAAAAGCAGATTGTCCTTTAGCTTAATAAGTTGCCCTGCTGTTTTCTGATGCTGAGATCCTTGGCTTAATTTATTGCTGCAATGGATTGCTTCCAAATAAGGATAATCCTCCTCATGCTGTTTCTTCACTTGGTTACCTCCAAGTTCTTTTCACTGGCAACATCAGCCTCTGCAATTCTGATTTATTTTTGCCAGGAGACTCTTATTCATTTGCTGTGTTTATTGTAGTTATGGTCCTAAACCCGGTATCTTCAGTAGCTTAAAACTTTCCAAGACAATTGCTTCAGGGCCTTGAACTTTTTCCTCATGTTTTCAACCCAAAAGTGAGTTCCAGAAGAAGAATTTCTTTGGCTGTGTTGGTGGACAGGATTTTAGAGTCATGACTTCTTTTTTTCCTGGCTAAACGCATTGAAATTAACAACTTTGTGCTAAGTCGATTCCTGATTGCATAAGGGAGAGAAAGTGCCAGGAGTTTGCTATCACAAAATTCCTACAAGAATGCTGCATACAATGCAATGGCATCTCTCGCATCTGCTCTTTAATAAAATAAGATGTTTAATCTGGCTTAGTGAATCTTCTTGGCTCTTAAGGCTGGACCCTGGCTTTCACCAGCATGCCTGAAACTGTAAAGAGTAAGAATGGTTCAGAAAGAGATGATTAGCTTTTACTTTCCAAATATCAAGTCCTCTTGGGTCTGAAGTGGCTTTGGCACTCTACTCTCTTCTGTCCCACTGCTGCGCTCCTCTGTACTCACATGACTGTGGAAAAGAAGATACTAGAGAGGAGATGGGTAAAACTCGTTATTTCAATATATTTGATCACATAGTCCAGCAAAGTCTGATTTTGATCCTCATTTCCTGCAAAGACAGAAAATAATAGCATACGATTGTCTCTTCTCCCCTCCAATTTGTTGGGTGTTTACATCCTCTTTTCCTTCCTCTCTCTCTTCTTTTTTGGGGGGAGTGAATGTGCAGAGGTGCACAGAGGGAAATGGGAAAGAAGTTATCCTTGCAACATGCAGAATTCTGGTTAACTTGCAGAAATCAAATAGGACTTCTCCAGGCAACCTTTTTTCAGGTTCACAACATAATAGGCAATGATTCTCACCAGCAGTCTATAACTCTTTTTGTAGCACTGGGAAAGAGCACTGTTACTTCATTTTAACTCTGTGCAAATTTAATTATCAGCAGAAATTCATTTATGCTAGTAATTTTTGACAGGAAGCTCTTCTTCCAAATAGAAGCTGAAAAGAGAGCATGAGAATGCATTTAAGACAGGCAGATAACTTGCTGTCTAACCTCGAGAAATGTTCGTATTCAAACACATCATGCACATGGAGCGTCATGCTCCAGCAGACCCTTCACCTCCCTCTGCAAGGGGCCTGAGATAAGGTTGCTCTGTGAACCTCGGAAGAATGAATTTCTCAGCTCCTGCATGATTCACATCTCAGCCAGAAAGTTGCATCAACAGACTATTTGCTGCTAGACTAATTACTGGATATCGACAAGGGGGGTAGAGCATGTTTTCTCATGCTCAACCTCAGCTAACTGCATTAACACAACAGTCAGCTTTCCTGCTTTAAAGCCAGCGAAGGACATTCTGCCTCAGACCTGTGCCCTGCTTGCTGAAGTGCTGCAGGGGAGAGCTTGAGGGCTTGATTGAAATTTGAAGTTGTGCTCTTCCTGCCCGGTCTTTTGATGAAATGGTTTTTAAATCTGAACATTGCCCTGTCACGGAGGCACAGCACAAGGTTGCAGCAGGCCCTGGATAAGAAAGCGCTGAGGAATGGGAAGTTGGCTGCTCACCTGTAGTGCAAAACAACCTCATTGATACGCAGGAGACTTCAGTCTCGGTGACTTTCAATGTCTTCCACGGCATCAAACTGATATTTCAAAGAGATTAAGAACTGAAGGGAACATATGATATCCATTTAAAGCCAAGACTTCAGATTTAATGAAGGCTGTATCAGAATGAGATATGATTCAGATATCAAATTACATTTGTTTAGCCCAACACAGCTTAATAAATCACAGCAACATTTAATAAATATTTATCTTCTTTTAATCACCAGTTAGTGCTTTTTCTGATCTCCCCATTCCCTTAATGGCTCACTCCTGTATTTATTAAATGTGATTTCCATTTCTCTAATAATCAATACATCTTTTTATTTTTTATAATTTGGGCAGCTTTACTTAACTTTTGTGAGATTTAATTAAGATTAAAGTTTAATCTTTAATTTCAATATATAAATTACCCCATGTTTGCTATTAAGTCATTATTTGGTAACCTCATTTGGTATGAAGTCTTGACTGGAAATGTGGCAAGCTCAACAGTCGTTACAGTGTAAATGTTAATGAACTTCAGGGGAATCTTTGAATTGGAGGAGGAACTTGGCTGCAGTTACATCTCTCTGTAGCTGATGTAGGTGTGTAATTAATAATGTGAAATGGGCAATAAGGAAGGTGGGTTGTGCGTGGCTGACAGAGCTTCTGTTTGGATGGGTGTCTGGTGCAGCAGTGGAAGTCAGGGTGAGGTCAATTGGAAAACAGCAGCCTGTGGAAATAACACTTGTACATGATGACTCAGCTGCCAGCATGGCATGCGACACGCGAGGAGGCTGTAGGTGCGAGTCTCACGGGGTATTTCCTACACCATGCTGAGCTGCTTCAGACTCAGAGATTGAGCCATGCCCAGACATCTGAAGGGAGATCCAGGTGCTGCCAGCGGGAATGACTCTCAGCAAGACCTTGACTGCCACCTAAATCTCCTTGAAGGTGATGCTGTGCAGCTGTTCCGTGCTACCTTACCATCATCACTGGCTCCCATACTTAAAATAATAATCTCTGAAGCTCTGTAGGTGGTTGTCAAAGTCTAATTTAAATTTCAGGGCACGTGCATTTTGCAGCCCTTCGCTAATCCCAGGCACACACCATGGCTCTCATCTGCCTACTTGCCTGGTTGTCCTTCCTATGAAAAAAAAAAAAGTGAACTAACAAAAAAATCAGAGGGAAGCAAAATGGTATGTTATTACCTTGTCACAGCTTGGGTAGGCACCTGGATCCTGTGGAATGCTCTCAGCTTCTGCCATGCAGATAGAACCCATCTTCCTGAGAACTCTCACGGGTAGTTAAGTTAGACATATTCGAGCCAGCCCATGAGCTCTTATTGTTTAATGACATTAGCATTGTCTTTGTCTTTTATTTAGCACTGGAAAATTTCTGTTGAGTCCCCTCCAGGGTCTTCTGCTAAACCAAACTTGCTTTGGTTTACCGACAGAGCCATGGAAATAATTGCTAAAAAAATCCATAAGGATGCATGTAATATTTATAAAGTTAATGCACTTTTCTTTGAATATTCCATGCTTCCATAACATCTGTCACATCTCAGTATAATAGCCTCTGAATTTTGTATGACTCCAGAACATCACATCTGGCATGGCCTTGTCTGGCAATCTGCTGCCTAAAACGGTCAAAGTGCTTCTTTTCCCTCTCTCGCATCTAATATAAACCCCAAGCACGGGATGAAGGCCTTATGGACTTCAGTGGGGGCATCACATTTGCCCAAAATGTTGTACACTTGATTCAGAATTTTTGCTTAACCACTGGACATTTTTTTTTAATCCTTATAAAATTAACTAGACCTTAAATTCTGCTCAACCAGTTGTTAACCGGGCTTTAATGCTTTCAGCCGTTGCTCTCCATGTCTAGTTGATGTTCCCTTTTCTAACCATATGAATGTTGCAAAGTAGAATACATACTCTGACACTTCTGTTTATAGACTTGAACAGTACAACCACTTTATATCTAATCTGGGAAGCAGCTATTGCTGTAAATTAGTGAAGGGCTATCTCCTCTCTCTGGTTCTGCCAATGTGACTACTGCAACGTATCTCTTCACTTGAGCCTACTTTGATTGTGGCTCCCTTTTTGGGACCCTTTTTCTTCCCAGCTGCTACTGGAAGTAATGGCGATTATCTAAGAAACTTTGTATCCTTTCTTTTTGTTAGAAGGCCACAGCCATTTGCCCATTTTGGAACTGTACAGAGACATCCTTTGGATTGGAAACAGGTCAAGAGTAGTAGACTGGGACACAGAGATGAATGTTCAGTGTTTGCTGCACAGGGCACATCGGATGAATGGCATCCCGAACTAGCTCTTCTGTTGGCTCTCCCACCAGAATACTATAGTGCACCTGCTGTGATGACATGAGGAAGGAGCAGGGTGGTTTGTTTCCTTTCTCCTCTGAGCCCTCTGTGTGCCACTCATCAAATGTTTTGAAAACACCTGTGAGGAAATTGCTTGTAGTTGCAAGGGACTGGGCTTGGTCAGAAGGACATATATAGACCAAAGCTGGTTTCAACTGAATAAGATGCTTCTGTCTAGTGTAGTCAGCATGACTGCAATCGGGGGGGGGGAAACATATAGTTTATCAGATTCAACAGATTAGGTCCAAGAAGCGTGGCAATGCTTGTATTGAATATCCTTGGTAAGAGTTCTTCTTGGACTGCTTTTGCCTTCTACCTTTTATCTGCCTTGAGACTCCTCAGTGGTGTCTTGCAGAGAGTAAGGAATTTGAAGGGTGTGAGGAAAGCTGTGTTTGAGATGTGTTAGCTGGGCAGCAGGCCGAATACTTGAAGTATCAAATCTACAATACCCACATGAAGGTCCTTTGTTAATGCCACCTAACCTCAATTGTTTGAAAGAGATGCTCTGGAGAGCTTGGAGGCTTCATCCAGCAATAATGCGAGTACAGGGCAGGAACAAAGAATACCTTTGCTCTTACACGGAAATGTCTTTTGGCTTTAGGTAGGTCTGTTTGTAACCTAGCAGCAACAGCTCTGGCTTGAGTTTCTCTGTTGCCTTGCTTTGGTTTACCTCTCTGGACCATAAAGACTGCAAGTCCCTTTAGTTTCAGGGATGCTAGAGGAACGGTAAGTCACGGCATGGTGAATGCCCCTTTTGCTAACATCTCCCCAGATTATTAGTACACATCACTTTGAAAATAAGTCCTTAGAGGGAAGAAGGGAAGGAAATTGACAGGCTGACATCTGTTCTCTGGTATTAGTATGTGCTGCGGGGTCTTGGGGAGCTTTGGTCTAGATTGGTCCAGGCCAAACAGTTCAGAGAAAATCTAAAAGGCTGAAGAGGAAGAGATGGATGCCTATGTGGGGGAAAGCATTAAATGCAATTAATGTACAGGAGGAGCAGTTCATCAATGATAAGGTGGGTGAAGTCCTGACTGGCCAGCCAGCTGCCTACATCTATCACTGCTCAGCACCTGCAGACAGACATTTTGTTGTGCTTATCCTGCAGCCACCCAGCACTGAGAGGAAGATATCTGGGGAGGAGGAGAGACAGAGAACTGCAGACACTTGAAAGGAATTTTGCACAGGCACAGGAAGAGATCACACCTTCTGCCAAAGCTGAAAAGTAAGGTGGGAGCACCTGTGGCTGTGTAGGGGGAAGAAACTTCTTCCCCGGTAGATGACTAGGAGAGGAAAGGAGACAAACAGCTATACTGCTGGAGCATTGTCCTTCTCTTTCCCACCTCTGTGCCTTGTTGAGGATGAATACCCTTGACTTCTGCATCTTGTAAGGCTGATTGCTGCTATGCCATGCTGATTGCATGGTTGCCAGCTTTTTCTAATTTTTATGTAATGAATGGCAAAGCCATACTGTCTTTTTGTTTCATGGAGCTTGCCAGAGACCACATTAAAAAAGTTTGCTGTGCAGTTTCTGGCTTTTGCTCCAGAGCACTAGTTTGTCCCATCAGTCATTTTGATATTGGATTTCCAAAATTGAGTCCAGATGCTAATTTCTTTAATGGAAGCTGTAGATTCTATAAAGGCCCCCTTTCACCTTGCCCTTGGCTCCTCTTTCCCTGGGAGGAGGTGCATATTGTTTTGACAGACAGTTCTTATTTGCAGTGGAGCATGCAAGAACATCTGGGGAAGGAAGGGAACTTCACAGTTGCCTGTAGCTGAGAAGAAAAAGTCATCTTAGCACAGCAGATTTAGATGCCTTTGGCTGACAGATACCATGTGAGTTGTGCCTCTTTAGAGGCAGAACAGCTCAGTGTCTTCAAAGCACACCAAATCCATAGGAGTCACTTTCCTGGATGCACTGCTGTTACTCTGCTTCTTGTGATTAGCATGTTAGCCTCAGCAGGAAAGCTGGATTTGAGATAGGGCCACAGAAAGGAAATTTTGGGGTTGGGCAAAGTAGTTGTGAAGGGAGGGGCTCACAGCCAAGGCTGTGCCTGCCTGGGAGGAATTTAGAGTGAATTAGCTTGAATCTTATTATGCTAAGGCTCTACCAAGGGAAAAAGGGAAAAGCTCTGCACACGCATGTGCAATGGATAAAAATAGGCTTTTGTTATATTTTGTGTTTTCCTTAGTTCCCACAAGTAAGGGGTCTCTCCCTCTAAAGCTGAAGGAGAAATTGCTCAGTGTGGAGGGGGCAGCCCAGCCGGAATCCTTGAATCACTGGAACACAATGTACTCCTCAGCATCAGAGAAAATGCACCCCAGCCATCAGGGTCCTCAAATCTGTGAGTCTTAACCAGATGGTAGCACATTCATGCTCTCCAGGTGCAATTACGTGTCATATACAAAGGGAGTCGGTCTCATCTCTGCTACAAACTCTGGGACTGGAAAGTCCTTTTTTTGTTCACTCACTCAGTTGGTTTGACGTAGCAACTGGCAAAAGAGGACTCTGTTCTGTACCCACAGAGTGCTGCTGCTGTCCATCTGTTGAGATGCTGACAGTGACGTGTAAACCAAAAGAACCCCACTGACATCAGTGCGGTCTTTTTACCCTAATGAAGTACAGGGATTGAAGTTGGGCTGTGACTTTGGACCACTTCATTTCCTGTGCTCATGCCTCAGTTTCTCTAGCTGCGAACCTGGTGATTAAACGCTTTCATCACCTTACCTAGAGTGCTTGAGATTTCTGGGTTGTCTGCAAAGGTTGTTGTAATCTTCAGATGTTGTGGGAGTGGGAAGGATTATCATCATTATTTCTGACAGGCAACTATAATTCATCTTTGCTTACCAGACCCCTGTGGTAGTCTTATTGTGAATTGAGTAAAGGTTGCTTTAGCATGAGATTCATGTGAGTTTATTTGTCGTTGAGCCTGATAATAAATTGGCCCCAGACAGTGTTACCTGAGCTGTGCAAACAGAGAAAATTTTATGATTCTTAATTTAATTTGTATTCTCCATTTCTCACTATTTGTATTCTCTCAAAGTCTGAAAAAGCTTCTTCACCACTTGATCTGGACATTTCCTGTGTGATGAATGCTGATTATTTCTTTCTCCTCCTCCTGAGATTTTATTATTTTTTTGTATAAAGTACAAAACGATGACTTAATTAAGTCAGCGTGTCTCTTGAAAGTAAAGCTTTTTTAGTTATTTTAAGCTCCCTCCACTGGAGGCTTCTGCAACAGCATTGGAGAATGGAACAACCTCAGATAAATACAATCCGACTTAGCTTTACACAGTTCATTTCTGTAAGGAGTGTGTGAAGGTAGAATCATAGAATATCCTGAATTGGAAGGGACCCATGAGGATCGTCGAGTCCAACTCCTAGGTGTGGCAAGTGTTCTTCCTGTGTCTATGGCTAGCATTTTGTGAGGGAATCTTAAGGCATTTGACATAACACTAGTTTCTTAACCCTTACGATGACAGACCTTTGGGAAGCAACTGGAGTGCTTTCAAGGCAAAATGTATGGGTGCAGTTAAAAAGCAACCTTAAGGAATGTACTGAGGGATGGGACGGGGTAATGCTAAGAGCTGCAAGAAGGTTCTTGGAACATTTTGAAAGGACAGTGAATGTAGTAGCTGCCAGAGAGAGCAACTGAGCCAGAAGAAAAGCAAAACACCAGCCAGCCCTCACCCAAGAGCAATAGGAACACAGGGCAGATGGAATTTTTTCCCACCACCAGCAAATCCACCTGTCTTGTAGTCACATAGATAAAGTTGTTTCACGTAGGTACTAGAGAGCATTCAAGCTTGTTATGCATTTCCGAGCTTGCTTAATCAGAAAATAAAATCAGGCTGTGTATGTGAAAGCATTTCATTTTTCAAATGATTCAACAGAACAGCAGGCAGTCGGTAGGGTGGCATTAGGATAACTGAGACGCTTTTTGGTGGGTTTTAACTTGTTTAAGTCTGACTGTTTGGCTTGCTTTTTTTTTTTTTTTTCCTTTTTTTTGAGAAGGAGGGAAGATGATTCTCCTGCTTCAGGTCAGTCTGCTAGGACAGTGGCTTTTTCTCTGTCTGGTCCTTCTTCTGGCCTTAAGTTGTACCATAGGAGGTTCAGGTTGGATATTAAGAAAAATGTCTTCTCAGAAGGAGTGGTGAGGCACTGGCACAGGCTGCACAGGGAGGTGGTGGAGTCACCAACCCCGGAGGTGTTCAAGAAATGTGCAGATGTGGCACTGAGGGACGTGGTTTAGTGGCGATGGACTGGGGTTGACTTGATAATCCTGGTGGTCTTTTCCAACCTTAATGATTCTGTGATTCTATAAAGGGAGATAATATTGCTCAAGCTGAGAAAGCCAGCAGCGGAGTTGAGTAGAAGGCTGGCAAGATTGATTGAAACAAGCCTTTAGAGTGAAAACTCTAAGTGTTCTTCCCACTGCCTTTCCTGTGAAGTGTCACCACGCTCTCTTCCCTCCCATTCCTCCTGTTCAGAACCACTGTTTATGAATGCTGTCATACGCTCACCACAACCACACCGCTCTCAGAAGCACGCTGCTCAGAGCACTGCCTGCTGCAGTCAGTGTATGTTACCCTGCCCCTCCTCAGCAGCACACAATGCTTGAGGAGCTCATCCTTACAGAGAGGCCCCATGCATATGCACACTTTGCAGAAGTGGGGATGACAGCGCAGGGAGAAGGCTGTTCGGAGTGGTGGGTTTTCTTCATTTTTGCATACAGCCCTTTAATAGCTGTGTAATAAACCAGTATTGATGAAGGAGGCCGTTCACCATCAACTTATTTGGTTTTCTGCAATGAGCTAATGTTTAATTAATGTGCAATAACTTTTGCAACCAAATGTATCCTGTTAGATTTACTATAGGGGACAGTTTGAACATCAACTTAAGCGGCCAATGACTGCAAATGTATTTATTAAGGTTTAAACATGTGTAAATGAGTTCGTGTCTATTTGCAGAGCTGTTAAACTACAGTAAATATGTTCTTTGTCAATTGGTGGTTAATTAACATCCATTAGTTCTCCATTAAGAGCACAGTTTGGTGTCTGAATTTCCTTGCTTAGTGCTAACTTTGACTTAGGGCTGCATTTTTACCTCCTCCTACAGAACAGTGTTTCCAAAATCCACTTTCTCTGTAGGGCTGGAGTGCTGGGAGCGAGAAGACGTGCCAGTTTTTGGAATGTGCTTTGCAAGGCAGGAGGTTTGTGAAGGGACAGGTAGAATCTTACTGCTAGGCCTCGCAGCTCCTATTTGTGAGCGGAGCAGCTTCCCTCCTCTCGCAGCTCTGCCTCCCTACAGAATTGTAGGGGTTGTAAGGGACCTCCGGAGATCATCGAGTCCAACCTCCCTGCCAAAGCAGGCTCCCTGCAGCAGGCTGCACAGGTAGGTGTCCAGGCGGGTCTTGAGTATCGTCAGAGAAGGAGACTCCACAACCTCCCTGGGCAGCCTGTGCCAGTGCCCCATCACCCTCACCATGAAGAATTTCCTTCGCATACTGGTGCAGAACTTCCTATGCTCAAGCATACGGCCATTTCCCCTTGTCCTGTCCCCACAGACTGCTGAAAAGAGGTTGGCCATGTCGCGTTGACAGAAGGGGGTTAGGCACCTAGTCTCGCCGCTCGGTTGGCCGCTATGTCAGCAAACAACCACAAGGTGACACTGTCCCAGTACGTTATTTATGTTTTGACAGGGGAGAGTAGATTACATTTGGCATAAAAGAGTGTTCTGGGCATCCGGATATGTTCCCTGCTTCTTAACTGGGAATTAGGTATGATGCCAGCATCATGCACTTGTTAGATCTAGAAATTAAGGACATTTTCAAGTTGCCAACAATGCGTGCAAGCACTGCCTTTTTACACGATGAGTAGCCTTAAGAGAGTGACATTCACCACTGCTTACACGATTGTCTGAGAATTTAATCCAACAACGGAGGAATGGCTGACCGGTCACATTGCCATTCCAAGCTATCACAAATGTTTTACCTCTCTCCTCCTTCCTCTCCTCCCTCTCTCCTATCACCCATTTGAGGTGATAGAGCATATTGCTTACAGGTGAGGATGGGAAGAGTCCTGTTGCTTTCTGCAGCTGTGCGAATATGCAATATACTTGTGCACATATACAGTGTAGGGAAACACAGGCTGCTCAGACCTCTGCTTTAGGAGATAGGTTTTTTACCCAGGATACTCTTATGTCCTTCTATGCTAGGGTTTGGTTTCCTTGTTGATTTACAAGAATGCTTCAATTCCTTGCTGGAACTGGTCTTGGATGGTAATGCTGAGTGAGGGTAAGCTGTGCTGCAGGCATAACTTGGGTGTTGAGGTAATAAGCAGTGGTGTAGATTTAACATATATGTAAATGGTTAATATGATAAGAATAAGGCACTGCAGTGTGTGTCAGGTTTCATTGTCAGACATAGTATCAGAAGCAGCTGAGATAAAAGACATTTGTAAGGTACATGGAAATACAGGTAAAAGATATGCCCAGAAGGGTGGCTTTTGGACCTCTGTTTGCCCAGCAGTGATGTTAGGTTACCTATGGCCATCTTGTTTAACCAGATCAGGTTTAGAGAGCTGACCGTGTTGTTTGTGTGGTCATGAATAACAGGCTGAACCTGACACTGTTCTGTTGCCTCATGCTCTGCGCCTGCAAGCATCTACTTTGGTTTTAATAACATTAGCTAAATTGGTAGCGCTGTTAACTACTTCCCCTTGATTTCTCTCTCATGAGTCTGCATGCCTCCCTGCGTTTTGTTACTCTGAGATTGTTAACGGAACATGCAGAGAAAAGAACAAAACTTTGATCAGCTCTAGTCAACAAAGCCTTCCTCAGCCTCCTAGTAATGGGGATCATTGAAAGAAATTGTCCTAATTTGTTTGTAGGGGTGGGGGCAGGAGGAGCTTTGAACTGAATAGGAAATGCAGTAAATGGGCTTTCCTAGAGAAGCAGCAGCTTGTTCAGGCTCCTCTTCATTCCCTGCATGTTTCCACAAACAGGAAGCTCTTTCTGGTTCGTGATTTGGTGGTGGAGAAGATCCCTGTGCTGCCACCAGTATTGAAAGTGTGCGTCCTATTGGTAATCATCTGCATGCATGCCATTATGAGCTTCTGTCAAGTTAAATTAGCAGCTTTGGTTTGAGGCATGACGTCTGTAAGTAGCAATCATGACTTGTCCTTCTTTTCCCCCATCAGTTCTAGACAGGCAGGTCCTTGAAAGAACAAATCTGTAAGCTGCAAGCAAATGGACATGGTGGCTGTATCAGCTGCGGGCACAAACTCTAGGCAGTAGCAGCAGAAACTTGCTCCTTCAGCTCCTCGGAAACGGACTTGATCTTATAAAACTTGTCCCCAAAGAGCAGTAATCCAAAAAGTAGTACCTATTGTAGGGTGCTTTACTGACTCATTGGAGGAAAGAGAGAGGCTGAATTCTAAAGCGTGAAATCGTCCATTGGGGCTGCTGGCTTTTGTCTTCTTTGCTGAATTGTCCATTTCTCCGTGCCGCAGTCAGTGCTGCCCGTTCACAGCCTCAGTAGGGGCAGGGTGGATGCTTTGGATGTGTTTTTCTGCAGAGCCTTGGGACAGGCAGTTGCAGCCTCAGGGGAAGATGAGGACAGGCGGTGCCTGACCAGTAGTTATGTGCTCAGTGGGAGACCTGAACTACAACTCCCATGAGGCATTTCCTTCCCAGAGGCGGATGCACTGTACTGTTGTGAGACTCAAAGCAAAATGCACTAAATTCAGAGTGCTAAAACGTTTTGGCTCGTTGGAAAACACTGAAATTTGCCAATCAGCCTCTATACTTCAGATTTTTTTAATATTTATTTTAATTTTTCAGTCCTTGACTTGAATTTGGGATGAAAATCAGTGATGAGGCTGTTGGAATTTTCCATGAGGAAAACATTCTGATTTGTTTTTTATTTTTTTCCTGAGCACAGATTTAAAAAGAGGTAGCTGCACTTGTTTCTGTGAAGTGCTTTGATATACACGGATGAAAAGAGCTATAGAAGTGCTAATTATTGTCACACCGGTTTTAATTATTCTGTCAGACTGAGGAGCAGCTGCCAGTTTTCAGCCAGCAGTGGATTTTTCAAGATGTCCTGTCCGCAGTTTTCGTAGAAACAATCAGATACTTATTTTTAATTGTTTTTTTTAAAAAATAATCTCTCTGTGCTCAGCAGATGCTACAGCTCTCTGATGGAAGTTCAAATCCACCTGTGTTTGTGCGGGATGTTGGTATCAGGGCAGTAATTAAGGGAGGAGATGGAAAGCTCCATTTGCTCGCTAATAGGGAGCAATCCCTGGGGGGGCTGGGAGGGGGGGGTTGCCAGCCTGGGTGAGATGCTCTGAAATGTGCTGTGCACAACATTTTAAAATGGAAACCACAACGTCCGGTATTTGAGAAAGAGGTGATTTTTTTGCCTCTTTTCTATTTGTCACTGCAGTTATTTATTTACATTATGTTTCATTCTGGGAAGACCTAAACGAAGCACTGCATCTTCAGTCGGCTCAGAGCAGCTCAGCGGAGCCGCACAGCTCAGCCAGTTTCTAGATAAACTTTGTTTACCTGGCAGTATTGCCAGCTCTCAGGGGAGCTGGAGTTAGAAGGCCTCCGCTCTTGCTTTGCTTTTCAGCCGTTCCGCCCGGCTGTGCTGCCTCATCTGAGGCAGGCAGTGTGTCGGTGGAACCCTATGGCTGTATGTGTTTGTCCCTGCAAAACAACTGGACAGAAATCTGGGGGATTTACCTATGGTACTCCAGCAAAGACAGCCTGCCTGGTATAAAGATGCCTACTGCGTGTCCTAAGGGAGAGATTTGGACTGGGGAACTGGTAGGCACAAGGCTCTTTAGGGTGGTGTGTTCTCACAGCAGAGGCATCATTGCTGTGAGTTAATGGAAGGAAAGGAACTGTATGGGACCAGAATTGACCTGAGGGTGAACCCAGACATATCAAGGAATAAGATACAAGTATTCGTGTTCCATGGCCATCTCCAGTGGGAACGCCAGATGCCACATCGATGGCCATGAGCGGGTAGCAAGCTCTGGAGGAGCTGCCTTCTAGTGCAGGCTCTTCTGTCTGTGAGATTTATAGAAATAAGATGAAGTTTTTCATGATCTTTCAAAATTGCATGATGTTTTCTTCTTCTGAAACTCTCACAGAAGGCACAAGCGGCACTGACAGGTCACTCCCTCATTGTCATGGCTCTGTGCATCCCTTTGTCAGCAAACTGGTGTCTAGGGCAAGCAGCAACTCTTCAGGACTGTCAGTTGGCAGTTGGTCTTCATTAAAGGATAACAATGATATTTCTTTGGAGAAGGGACTTTCACTTCTCTTCTGGTAAATGACATGTCAGCCGGTTAAGACACAGAGGTGGTTTTATTCTTCCCCATTTGCTCTATTTGCCTTCTTTCTATGTATTTCCAGTGTCTAGTTCCTCAACGCCAGCATGGTGTGCTATATGTAAATCTAAGATGCTTAAAAATCCAAGTCCTTCCACATGTGTACTCTGCTTTTTAGGGGAGAAGGTCTGCTATATAAAAACCCATGGTGCAGTAATATGGTATTGATTTCGATCAATACGAAGCAGAAAGATTTGCCCCGTCACTGCAGTTCCCACTCGGTTGTTGCCTAAGGATTAGGAGGCTTTTAAAGAGATAATGCACAGCTATTCTTCCTGTCCTGGAGAGAGCCTGATGCCTCTTCATGTGACTCAGCTGTAAAGCAGAGGAGACAGACACACAAGGAAAATGTGTCACCAGGACCTCGGGAGCCTCTTTTAGACTCTGTGATGCTGGCACAGTGACATCCACGTGATTGTCCTGCCTAAGCAAGGGAAAGGGCAGAGGGAAGAACACCATTTCTTCAGAGAGTTGCACAGAGAAGCAGCACAAGGGAAGTCTGAAGACTGTATATGGAGACCAAGTCCGTACTCTGAAGGGGCAATGGGTAATTTCAAGTTTTATCACTTAGTAGAGGCAGGAAATTAGGTTCTTTTGGAATTAATGTTGAAAATGTAATTTGGAGTTATCTAATAGCAGCTTGTGCATTTGGGGAAATCCTACCAGATGTTTTCAGTTAGTAAAGAAAAATCCAGCTGAATTCACACAGGTACTGGGGCAGGCAGTGCTTTCTTTCCTCCTCTGTGGTCAGCAGTCATAAGCCAGAGCCAGGCAGTGACAGGATAAGCCTGTTTGTCCAAATTGCCATGCAGTGGCTGAATTTCTGCCAGCCTTCCAGCAGGCCTCTACTTCCCTATGTCCAGGATCAGGCCCACACTAAAGGTTTTCTTCCAGAGCACAAGTTCTGTGGTCCTGTAAGCTTCTTGCCAAGAATGCTTATTGGGGAGTGAAGAGATAGGAAGTACGTTGCAGCAGTGTCAGCATTTTGTTAACTTCAGCTGGGTTGGCCAGCAGAGCTCAACCTTTCTATCTTTCTCAAGGGAGCTTTGAGGTGAAACTGTCTTTGGGGCATGTATTAACAGCCTAATG
This sequence comes from Numida meleagris, assembly GCF_002078875.1. Lineage (NCBI taxonomy): Eukaryota > Metazoa > Chordata > Aves > Galliformes > Numididae > Numida > Numida meleagris. The sequence goes on from NC_034409.1 coordinate 79,910,111, forward strand.
AAAACAAGGCAAGCTGACTCCAACATCTGGTAAGCACAATGGTGGGAAGTAGCCTAAGATATAACTGATTTTTAGTACATCGTGGAAACATACTGCTGTATTTGTGGTAAGCTGGTAAAATACATTAGCTAGTTAAATGTGTATTCTTTGCATTTCCTAAATCCCATTATGGACAATGCAAGTAAGAGTAATTTTCTCAGAAGATCATCTATACCAAGTTAAAATCCTAAATACAGTCCTTATTCCTTTCTTTTTAAGAAGGTAAATCTTACCCTGAGCTTCCTGTATTTCCTTTTGAGGAAGGCTAGTGGGGGAATAAAAAGAGTATTTTATATTGTTTTTCTTTTTTATTTCTCATTGCTTATATTCCAAATCTTGTTGAAAAATCAGAAAGCATTAATCATTTCTCTAGCTGGTCTAAGACAAAAGGAGAGAATGTACTTTCATAGGTTCTCTGAGTAATGCCTCATGTTTTGTTTTGTTTTCTGAAACACTTTCAGGTCTTAAACTTTATTACCCTTTACCTTAACTTTCCAAAGTCTTCTATTCTGACTTACTATTAATGTGACTTAATTGCTGTAGTTGCCAGATGAGTCGTCAAAACAGCTTTGCATCTTTCTGGCCGATGCTAGAATTTGACATTCTCTTTTGTGCCGGTAAAATCGTCTGGGGAGATGAGAGCTATAACCTGCTGGGGAAAGTTATCCTTAACTGCTGGATTCAGGGAATCAGACAAAGTTGAGCAGCTTGCACATTGTTTTTGGGCTTGCCATTAGAGCTTCATTAGCTCCATAATCATATTCCAATTACAAAATATGTCTCTCTGTATACTCAACCCCATCCATCTCCCATACAGCTATCCAAACACATGGCAGCTTTATGGAAGGATATTACAGGAGCCAGAAACACGCAACCTCTGTTTCACTTTGTGAAAGCACTTGAGTCAACTGTCAGGAATCAAGGGTCACCTGCCCAGTAGTGGTGACATCCTCAGTCTTTCTGTTACATGTGATAACTAAAAGCAAAATGCCTTGTTCCCCAGTCATCAAGACACTGACTCTTTCCTGGCTAATGTGCTTAAACAGTGTATTTTAAGATTGACTCTTGGGTGTGAGGAGATCTTTCAAGAGCTTCAGAATTATTCTGGATATTATAAGGAAAACTTGCTGTCTTGGTGAAACACATGTTCCTGTCCTGGGTCAACAGTGCAGCTTGCAGTGGGGCATGTCCCAGCCATCTGTACCATACCCCTCAGCCCAGTATCTGAGACTGCATAACTGTATTGGGTACCAAAGGGAGGGTCCTGATTTTCTACAGAGACATGATTAAGGTCTCCTTAGCGATGAAAACGAGTGTTGACCACGATGTCTGCAGGCTGTGTATCCGTTACCAGGGGGACTACCGATCCCCCAACCTCCAGTAATCTCCCCCAAGGTGCAAGTAGGCCACACCGCTTTGGTCCTGCTTGCACTTTCCAAGGCTGTTCTGTTTTATGGGTACAAGGTTCTAGGTTCTCAGGAGCAGGGAACAGAAGATTATTTTTATTGCTAGTTTGGGGTCTTACCCAATTATTAGTGTCCGTAATTTGGATCCTAAACGAGGAGGCCCATGTTGTCTCTAGTGTCTTCAAGGGGCTGGGTCTGCTATCTCTGGGCCTTTCATTCAGGTCCCGCAGGGTTTTGTAGAGTCTCTTTGTCCACTCCTGCAGGGACTGAGTCTGTCTTCAGGGCAGCCTTAAGAATACCATTATAGTGTTCAGTAAGGACTGCCCCCGTTGGATTATGTGGTGCGTGGAATCACCGCTCAATGTTGTTTTCTTCTGTCCAGCATCGTACCATTGCACCAGTGAAACAAGTCTCTTGGTTGCTCTCAGTGACTTGAGATGTCCCATAGGCAGCCGTCAACTTGGTGAGTGCCTTGATGGTATAGCCTGGTTTGCTCTTGGCACTGCATTAGCCCACTTGCTGTGTTGATGCAGATCAGGTATATCTTGCCCCCCTCAGACTGAGGGAGGGGCCCATTGTAATTGACCTGCCACTGCTGGAGAGGATTGTGTCCTCTAGCAAGATGGGCTGTTGTTCTGGGCAATGATCTCGGCCTCATCCGACAAGCATTGCAGTCTCAGCATGCCTGAACAATGTCAGACAGTTGTAAGGGCAGCCCGCATGCCTTAACAGCTGTCCACATTGTCTTTTGTCTGGCATGCCGCAGATTCTGATGTAACCAGTGGGCATTGTTCTTGGATGGTGAATCTTCAGTCCATCAGACCAGAGCCAATGTGTCAGCTTTGTTATTTCCTGGTGACTGTAGAGGCTGGTAGCCAGAAACGTGGTAGACATGTATGGTCCTGTGTTTAACCACACTCCATATGTCTAATGGCATATCTCTGCCCCAGACTGGTCAGGCATCAGTAGTCCATTCCTGGGTGGCCCACTGTGCAATCCAAAGAGTGAGCCCCCAGTACACAGCCCAGCTATCTGTGCAGATGTTCAGGATACCGTCACCGGGTTCCTTGGTTATAACCATCCACACAGCTAGCAGTTCTGCCCATTGGCTACTCTGACCATCCCCCTCTTCAAACCAGATTGTGCCAGTGGTGGGATGGTATGCCACTGCTCTCTGCTTGCTTGAGTTGCCCTTGCTGGACCCATTTGTATACCAGGCATCTTCAGGAATGGGATATTTCCCTTCCTGAATGGGACACTTCTCTGGTGAAGCAACCATTGTCTCTTCTGGCACATCACTGTGATATGTCACCAGGCCTAGGATCTTCTGGAGCTCTTCTTTCAACAGTGACAGACTACTCCTCTAGCTGAGATAGGTGACCCGTTGTACCACTATCTGTGCTTGGGCCTCCCCTGTCTTAGGAAGGTGGATCAGATCTTTCACCCACCCCTGAAATTTGGCAAGGTCATCTTAACTATAACATCAGCTGTTTGGGTTAGTGGCTCTACTGCCTGTAACGTGGAGTAGGCAGCCGATAACTGTTTTTCCATCATACTATACCTCTCTTCTGCTCCATACCAGACCTGAGACCAGAACCCAGCTGTGGTTGGAACGGAATTTTGGTGCTCCCACAGGCCCCAGCTGAACCTGTCCTGAGTTACATGGGCATCTAGTTCGCCAGGAAGGGTAGGATCGAATACACCCAGCACCTGGGCCTGATTAACAGCTAGTTTTGCTTACTGGAAGGACTCTTGTTCTGTTCTCCCCCAGTCCCAGTTTTGGCCTTTCTTTGTGAGCTGATACAAAGGCCTCAGCAGCTGCACTAAGTAGGATATAAAGGATTGCCAGTATCCCAATATACCCAAAAGTTCTTGCAGCTGCCTTGGCACAGTATGGACTGGGAACACCTGAACCTTGTCTGTTATCGCACTGGGTAGTACTTTGGTCTTTCCCAACCAAACTACACCCAGGAATTTCACAGATAGGCCTGGTCCTTGCACCTTCTGAGGGTTTATAGCCCACCCTTTTTCTTGTAGATAGGCTGAGAATGAATCTACTGCCTTTCCTAATGCATCCAGTGAGTCAGATGTCAGCACGAGATCATCAGTATGGTGGTACAGTTTGATGTTATTGGGTTTATTCCAGCATGCTAGGTCATGTGCCACTAGGTTATGACAGTATGTAGGTGAGTGCACATACCCTTGTGGAAGGTCCACTGCCTGCCTCCCCGTGTAGACTGATCTTTTGATTCTCCATGGATAGGAATACTGAAGAATGCATTTGCCAAGTCTAGGACACAATGGTAGGTTGCATGAATGGGTGGCATGACCTTAATTAATTCTCAATCCACTGTCATTCTCTATGTGTCGTCTGACTTCTGTACTGGCCATATGGGGGAATTATATAGGCTATGTGCAGGTCTTATGAATCCTAGTTTTTCTAGTTCCTACACCATTCTTGAGATTTCCTCTTGAAAATGTCAATCGCTGTTTCAAACTGTGACTTAGCATTTCCACTACAAAGATCATAGAGCTTAAAACTTGGTGGGTTCTTTTTTCAGTTATCTTAGTAGGTTGGAATATCATATATGCCGATCTTACCTCATAGAACATGATGATGTCATATACCCTTTCCACAACAAAGTGTACCCCGTCCCTCCCTCCTCCGAGTTTCTTTTCTTATGTGCTTGCAGTGCCTGGGGCATCACTCACAGCTCTGCTGTGCTGGGTAAGTTAGAGTGGGGAGAGTTCACTCTGTAGTGAAACTTAAATCTTGTGAGCAACTCTCCATGCCAGCAACAGCAAGCCACATTTTCAGTTCAAAGATTTAAGCCCTAACACGTTACCTATCACCCTATATGTAAAATAGAACTCTTGCTTTTTGGAGCTTTCTTATTGCAAAGCATTGAAGGACTGTAACCATGTTATATATCAAGTGTTGATTTCCTCCAGATTCCTTTGGATATTTTTGAGTACTCATGGTCTTTCTATGCTTCAGTCAACAGTGCTTCATTTGTACAGTGGCATAGAGAGGGCTGTGCGGTGTGGAGGCCTTATCAGAGTCCATCTTGGAAGGACTTAAAAGCAGCAGGGGCTATTGAGAGGCTTTTCTTTTACCTGTGTAAACATCTGCATGACTGCTGTTTTGCTGATAGAATTATACTCTTCATTTGCAGCAATATATTTATGGATATGAAATAGTGATTTAACAAAGCTTAATTTTAAATAAGACAGTGACTCAATAAGACTTAAGATGGCAAGGTACGCTTGATTCTTCACAGAGGACAGAGTTAAACATACTCATCCAGGAAGATCATTCTGTTGAATCATGAGGTTCAGATTGGGCCCCTTTGTTTCTGAACTCCTTCAACCAAATCAGCAAGGAGCCTAGGTACGGTTGATAAAACTCCTAGTCCCAGACTTTGTCAACATTTGAGGTCTAAAGGATTATATGTGCACAGTTAATCTAAGATACCATCTTAGCAGAACTTAGGAAGTTTAGCAAGCTATTAGTCACTTACCGAGGACCTGTCACAGCAAGGATTCTCTTGATGTCAAGGCGTAAGGAATCTCTGCAGTATAGACATAACCTCAAGAGGCATTCCTACTCAAGGGGAGATAGTGTTGTACATCCCACTGTTGTATAGGAGAGCTCAGTGCGTTCCTGGGCTGCTCACTGTTTATGAGGTAAGATGATTGGCTCATAGTCCTATTTGCATACTGACCACAGATCATAGTTTCTTCCAAGTTTGACTTGAATCACACATTCACCAGCACCGTGGTCAGGTGAGTGCACTGCTCAAATTAGCCCTTAGCTATTGTGTTGTTGTCTGTCTTCCCCAAATCCACGTTGAGTGGAATGCAGCCATCATGACCCATCACATTCATTATGACTGCTGTTGATGTTTATTAACCGCTAAAGCTGGATACAGCAATCACGGCCACCTCTGGTGATTGTCACTTAAACAGGATTGCAGGAAATATAGATCAGGTTGCAGAGGGATGGGGGGAGCATACTATCACATGATATCAACATTAATTTATAGACATTATGTTTACCAAAATGCTTAAATTTCACTTCAATTCCAATTGCGGTTCCCTTAACTTCTGTGATAGTTGTGCAAATGTGTTTTGCATGATGGCTTACACTGTGAAGGCATGGGTCTGGTAGCATAAGCAATGTGGCTCAATTGGCAATTGTGTTTGCAGGTATCTCTTACTCACAGGTATCTCAGTCCTTCAGCTGTGGAAAAGAGGCTGAACATTTCGGTACGAGCAGTGCATCCTCAGTCCCATCATAGTTATAATGTGAACAAGTCACCAGCTTTTCATGAGGCACTCATCAAACATCAGTAAAGGACAGATTTGTTTAGGAAGTTCTTGAGTAATGATGGAGGTGATCTGCATGACATACGTTGCTTGTGGCTAGGAGCTTTATTAGTTTGGCCTCTTGGTGTTTCCTTATTGATTGAGTTACAGCAGTAACACATAACAATTCATAATTACAGCATATTTGGCTACCAAAGATATTTCACTGTGGAATAATTTCATGTACCGTGTTTGTCAGGGACGTGCAGAGAGTTTGTTTGAAGTCAGTGGGAGAAACTTTTCATTAAACTATACTCTATTGTGTCCTTCAGTAGAGAGGAGAAATGGAAAATACCTGGAATTCATCCGGACAGTCAAATCTGTCTCAACCTCCTCTTTCCTACTAGCTGAAAATTCCCTTTCTCCTTAGTGGATGCTTAACAGATCATCTTGTAAGGTCCTCATTTGCTTCTTGGCACTAGAGGATTGGCCCAGATGGTGACAGGACAGACAGAGCGTGTAAGCACTGTTTATGGCATTAGATCTCTCAGGTGATTCCTTGGTATGTCCCAGGCATGCACTCAGTACAGAAATAATGCAAGGTTTGGGAGCATGGGAACCGTAAAACTATCTTCACCCTAGTCCTACCAGCAGCTGCCTTTCGCTTTTGCAACATATTCTTTTTCCTGTCATCCTCTGGGAATTTTATTTAATAAATACTGGCAGAGACCTAAACTATAGGTCTTTCTGTGGCATTTTACATCATCAGATTGAAGTTTCTTACTGATGGCCATACAATTGCTTTGGGTGCTGGGAAGCGTTTGGAGGGGAATGAATATGTTTTTAGAGCATTGTGCTTGCGATGCAAGGGAACTGGCCCTAAGGTCCCCACCAGGCTCTCACGTCATGCGATTCCCTGCAGACACACATGGGCAGAGAGGTGCTGTAAGGCCATTGGCTTCCCGCTGGCATTGGTCCTGGCATTCTTCTCTGCAGAAAGCATTTCTTGAATAGGGACCATAGTCTGAATGCTGCTTGCAGCTCTTATTGTGTTCTAATAATATCACACAAGAGACATGAAATAGCTTTGATCATAGGGAGTAAATGCCACCAAATATTCTTCTTCCTGAAGGAGAAGCCTTTTCCTTGCATCATTAAAAATTCATGTACAATAGCGACTTCATCTTTTCAGGACTTAGCTACGTTAGCAGATGAGGAGAGTGGGCAGGGATATCAGGGGATGCTGATGGACAGAATAGGGGTGTCCTCCCAGAGATGGAAGCAGTAGAAATATGCGCTTCATTTGCTTATGCCAGGTCTGTCAGAGGCTAGTCAGATTCACTGTTTGTTCTCCATTTTGATGAACAATGAATTTATGGGAAAATTGCTGTAATTCAGTCAAATGAATTTGAATTTGAAGGTATGCCTTCATTTCCATATTTGCTTTGCTCTTTCTGTGTTGTGATCATTCTCACCTCTCCTCACTGGTGACAGGACAAGGGGAAATGGCCTCAAGTTGCGCCAGAGGAGGTTTAGGTTGGATATCAGGAAAAAACTTCTTTACAGAAAGGGTTGTTAAGCACTGGAACAGGCTGCCCATGGAGGTGGTTGAGTCACCATCCCTGAATACGTTCAAAAACCTTTTGGATGTGGTGCTCAGGGACATGATTTAGCGGTGGGTTGTTAGGGTAGTATGGTTAGGTTGTGGTTGGACTTGATGATCTTCAAGGTCTTTTCCAACCTGAGCAATTCTGTGATTCTCTAGCCAAGAGGAATTTACAGGCAACAGGGTGAGAGTTGGATTCAGGAGGTGAATTTACAGCCCCAGTGAAATCAGTGGCAAAGCTCCATGTGATTCTATCAGGGCCAGGACTCCTCTAAAGGGCCTTTGACTGTCAAGATTGCTTTTGACATCTCAGACACTCTTAGAAGTTTTAAATGAGGAAAATCTTTGGGCTTTGGGCTTCTTCTGCTTCCAAACCTCATCAGATCAGTATGTTTTGAGTACTAGGACTTGTGCAGATAACTCCCTGCATTTGGCAGCATTTTCTTACCATGCCAAGCCTGTGATGGGCTTTCCTGCCAGCTCCTTTGTAGGAAGCACTCACCACACAGAAAGTACCTCTGCTAAAGGATTATTGCATTCACATGACTTTATGCAAAATGTTTGTCCTACCAACATTCCAAGTAAAAGCCGTCCATTACACAAATTCATGTCCTCCTCAGTTTCTCACTTCTGTCTGGCAATTGCAGGGCCATTCCTTGCAGTCAGAATGAATAAGGTGAAAGGGTCTTATGGGCAACATCTTTGACTTAGAGTAATCAGTGATAGGTATTCCCCAAGGATACCTGAGGCAGCCTCACCTACAAATGCTGTCAGTCTGGTATCTGGGGTTTGTTGACTAGTCCATTCGTATGTCAGAGGTTAAGTAATGAACAATGGAAATGGCCTGCTTAGAGCTCCTTCTCATCATCAGAGAGGTTTGGGGGGGCTTCTTATTTCATTACCCTGCTCCAGTCTGACCCAACTGTACGGGTGTTTGCACATCAACAGCCTTTGTCCAGGCAGCTGCCAGGGTGCTCTGTCTGACCTGCTCTTTGTCCTCCCCTGATCTCTGCCTGCAGGAAGAAGCTGGTGGGCTCACTGCGTTATCTAAAAACTGCTGGTGTGTTGTATAAATTAGGAAGGTAATGAAGTGTCACTGAAGGCCAGGATTTATGCACAAATCCTCAGGGGTTGCACAGGAAGCAGTGCTTCCGTTCCTTTTTGGGCTCTTGACCCTTTTGTTCACAAACCTCAGCAGGCTGCTGGATCTAACAGGTTTCTTGAGAGGAATAGATTGTTAGAAGGGATGTTTGGTGGCAGCATGGGGACAGGTAGAGTTCCAACAGCTGCCTGTGCCTCGCATGGAGAGCGCTCACCTGTTCTCAGACTGGAAGCCTTCAGAAAAGCTCCCAGGTCTCTGCTTTAAGGAGCTGTTTCAGGATGTGTGGGTCACTCATCCAACCCAGCTTTAGCAGTGTTGTAAGCAGGGCTTCAGAAAAGAATTTCTGTTCCCTCTGTGGGTACTGGATTGTCTGGTAGGTATTGCTTTACCTGAGCAGTTTTCAAGTATGCCCACCTTGGGGTTACTTTTGTTTATTCAAATTGATGAGTTTGGATGAGATTAAATCAGGGTGGTTGGGACAGACTGCTGCTGCCTCAAGCAGTGAGGCCTGTGGGCAATGCAGCTGTGCTGCTGCTACATCCGATCGCAGGATTGTGCCGGAAGCAGAGCGGAGCTGTCTGACAGGACCAGCTGTTGGAATTGCCACCAGCAGAATCCCTCCTCCCCTGGGGAGCTGTCTTATTCCTGCAGCTCTCAGTGGGTGAGTCCTCCTTCCCCCTTCCACTGCTACTTCTCCTTTCCCCATGCTTGGACTTGTTCACACTCCTGGCCCTACTTGCGTGCTGTCTGACCTTCATCCCCAGCATGGCGCTGGGAATTTGGTGTCCACCAGCTCTTGTGGAGGCTGTTGAGAGTGCCCTGTTTCACCTTCTTGGCACTGAGTGTTGGGGATGCATGGCAATGTATTTGACTAGGATCAAAAGTAGTACAAAGTGAGACTCAAACAGATACAACACTATTCTTAAGGGAGAGGGTTTCTAACTGCAGATGACTGTTTAGTCTAAGCAGGTAAAAGCATGATTAGATTCAGCGGCTGGATTGTAAAGGAAATAAGTTTGTGCTTAAAATAACATGAGAAATTCTTGACTTGGGGTGATAATTAATTATTAAAACCACTGATCTAGGATAGATCTTTGCAACGGGAGGTGTGTAAACCAAAGCTGGGCGCATTTCTTTAACAAGGTCCTCTGGCACCTTGGCACAACCAGTGGCTGTGGCTTCTTGCCAAGAGAAGTGGGTGAATTTCCATGGCTTGGGGCAGGCAGCTGGACAGGGCTATAAAACCTATAAATAGAGCTGTCCCTGACAGAAACAGGACATGGATGCAACATAGAAAAGGGTGAGAAACTTGAAAATATCGGGATGAGAAGACGGGAGAAAAAAGCAGAGAAGAAGTGATGCAGAGGTATCCCTGATTTGCAGCTTGTAAGAATGGTACTGAGTCTGTGAGACAGTTCTCCTGGCTTGTCATCTTGAAAATCTGGACATTTTAGGAATATGTTTTCCTTCTTTTCAGATCTGAATGCAGTGAAATTATGTCAAGTGTTTTCAGAACCATGAATTTCAGGCAGATTGTAATTTCAGAGGGACCCTTCTCCAAATTTCTGCATTCAAATTTATCTCCTTGCTTGTTGTATGTGAGGTTTTCTTGACAGTACCTGCTGTCCTGATGGCATCACAAATCTTCAGAATCTTTCTTGTCTCGCTGAAGGCCTCAGTTTAAGTTTCATAAAAACTATGTGGGAGCTTCTGTAATGGACGAGAAAAAGCATGGCACAACAGCCTGCTGTACTCTATTCGTCACAATAAAATTAATTCTCTGGTGATGATGAATGTATAGCATGTATCATTTCAGAAAGACTAGGGAGCTCTGTTCCGAATCATCACTGTCAGAATGATTATTCTCATCCATTAGTATTGTGTGGAGAGCTCCATGCTGGCTCAGGTCACTGAATTTAGAGCAAGGCTCAGCAGAATGGGTTTTACCACTTCTTAGCTGTACGGGATTCCTATCTGCTGTGATCACAACATCCTTTGCTGTGGCCAGACAGTCATTTGGGGGGTCTGTTAATGAATGTGTTAAGAAACACATCACAAACTTGCCCTGCATGTTCTGTAGATTGTAGCTTGCGGGGACTTTTTTATTGCATTGTCAGATCCTCTTACAGTCTGTGGTGCTTCATCTTTTGAATACCATCAAAAACTAGTGGTTTACTGGGATCTGCATTATGAGGCTGGAAATTATGACATGCCCCAAGAGATATGACAGTTTTATATGGTTAAATTAGGCATCTGCTCTGAGTTGTCCTCAAGAGAAGATTATCTCTCTGAGGGCAGAGGGAGATTAGCCTTTTAGCCTTTGTGAATTCCTCATTAAGTGATTTGCCCAAAGTCACAGAGCAAATTGGGGCTGGAGGCCTCCCAAGTCCTAGGACCTCCCAACCTCAGGGTCATCTTTCTGCTTATATGTTGAGTGGGACTTTTAACTACTTTAGCATCCTTCTGTGAAGCCAATCCTAGTTACTTCTGTTGGGGCTGTAGATCTTGACCAGCACAGGGAGGGATGTTCTGGGAGGACACCGAGCCTACACAGACAGAGCTGCTGCCTTTCCAGGCATTTTTACAGGAAGTGAAGTGTTTCAGGCTCCACCTGACTCATCAAGTGTTACTTGACAAGAGTAAAGCCATGATTTCCTTCCCAAACATATAAAAGCAAAGAGAGCATATGTCGCATCCTTGTAAGAAATGCCAGAGCTGGGCTCAGCTCTCTCCCTGCTTCCTAAGCCATGAAGGGGAATGCCCTGGGAGGGCAGAGCAGGCTGCTGCCCAGTGGGTCTGCAACCTTGGTGTGCAGGTGGGGTTTAACTAAACAACTTCTAACAAAAATGGAAGCTCTCCCAGTTTCTCATTCCTCAGAAGTAGGAAGGACCTGTTACCAATGACTTTGTAGTTCTACAAGCACATGCTGTGGTAGCAACCAGTAATTAAGGCCACAAACCAGTTGTGACGCTAATTCTTTAATGCCACTCAATCATATCCTGCTGAGAAAAGGCTGCTGTTCTCCTCCTGTCTAAGCTTTGGATTTGGTCTTTAACTAAAGGTGAATCTTTCTGAGCACGAGTACAAATCCATTTAGCCAATTGAACAAGGTTTTCTCTTTCGAAGGTGGTAACAGTTTTCAACCCAGGCAGTGCAGAAGCAAAGGAACTTTGAAACTCAAGGCCTTCCATTTAGCTGGTGGAAATCAGGATAGCTTTTCAGCTGTGGGGGTGATATGTCAACTTAGGGCAACTCAGAACCTGGATCTTGGCCTCTAAATTGTCCATGTGGAAGTGATCAATTGTGAAGCCAGATCAATGACACAATAAAGAGGTTACAAATTGGTGAAAATCACTAGTGCTCTTGTACAGGAGGAGGTTACGTTACAGCTCAGTGACCACACTTAAGGGTGTTGTGCACGTGCACGTTATCATCCACAGTTACGACCTACCTGTGACTGCTCTGGATGCGCTAAATCCTTCTGTCTGATGAGGTCCTTAGTTCAGGGGAAGCTTGTTCTGGTTACTGTAAGTGTCCTGATGTGTGTCTCAGGCCTAAGCTGGCTCTGATTTTCAGATTCAAAAGCCAGACTGATTTATAGATTTGCAAAACAGTCATAACAAGCCAGCTTTTCTTAAAATAAAGCACATGCTGAAAGTGTTATTACTAGTATTTGAGCTATCATACACTTACATTTCCTCATATTGCAGAATGTTTCCATATAACCTGTCTTCTATAAGTGCCTTGGGGATATGAGTAAGTGGCATTAATGTTCCAGGCCCCATAGGATGAAGATTGGTAGGCGGTATCCTGCCCTCAGATTTTCTTCTTTTCAGCTTCCTCATGGAAATGTCCTCTCTTTCCAGCAGACTCTTTGGTCTGGTATAGATGGAGGCCACCATATCTGACAGGTACAACTGGAAGAATGGACCGAGCGCAGCCTAGGGGAACTCTCGTTGAGTGTGAAGAAAAAGGTGTTTAACATTCAAAGCCTATTTCTTCCTCGGTTTGCCTGTAGAGGCACCCACTGCACTCACAGGCTTTCCCCCCCTCTCTTTTAGTTCTGCTTCTCCTCCTCTTCTACTCTTTTGGCTCCCTGTAGCTCAGGAAGAAAAGGAGAGTTGAACACGGCTGCTTAAGGAAACGGATACTGCCCTTTGCCATCATGGCAGAAATGCGTGCAAGGAGGATGTGCAGGGGCAGGAAGCAGAGATCACCACTGCCCTGACACGGTTCCTTAATCTTCTTCCTCGTGAAACCCCTTTGCCTCTTCCCCATTCCTCTTTGTGACTCTTCTGCCAAAGCAACGCAATTGTATTTTCTCTGCACGGCTGAGGAGCTTTGAGCAGGCTCTGCTGCTGAGTACAGCAGTGTATCTTGACTAAACATGTTATAGCTCACAAAACATCATATGTTTTCTATCACCACTGTAGATACCCTAAATAAAGTCCCTAGGTGCTTGGACTCCGCTGGCAGAGCAATTATGCTGTCCCCTTGCAGCAATCGTGTGGGTCTTGACAGACTCTGAAGGCTCGTGTGAGCAGTTCTTTGCCTTGAGACACCTCAAATGCAGAAAAGCCCATCCCTATTTGTGGTCAAAGTCCATGCTTTTAGCTTCTGCTGGCTTTCCATCAGAAGCAGATGGTAGGAGGATGATGTGGTACCTGTAGGAGTGGGCTCATACTGCCTGTTCCATTCTGGTACTACTGCATATTGGAAACATTCGGCTTGACAGGCCAGACCTGACAGTTCTGCACCTTCCGAGTATTGGAAAATGGCATTAAAAAGTGGCCGTATGCATTTGTGGTGTACTTGGTCTGATTGTTTACCTGAATTTTCCCTCTAGATTTTAGACGGTAGGAAAGTCAGAAGGCAGACCTGCTGCTTTCATTATCAGCTTCCAGCAGGGGGAGATGAGTGTAGAGAGTAATTTCTTCCGGGAGCGCACGCAAAAAAACCCACGTTATTTATTTTCCTCATGAGGCTTTCTCCTAGGATCTGTGTGATTCTTGCTTGTTTGGACTTTTACGCTCAGGCAACCTCTTCCTTTTACTTCTGTATGTTTCTAAAAGCAAATAAGACTTACAGATTTCAGTGTTTTCCCAAGGTTTACAGGACCCTCAAGGGAATTTAATCCTTATCTCTCTCTTGATGATGATGATGATGATTAAATAGTTATGCTAGGGTGGCTCTAATGAGGATTGCATAAATGTCTGAGAAGATGAAGGCTTCACTCATACTTCCATCTCAGTGGAGGGGAGTCTCCACCTCTGCTGTAATGCAACTACATCATTGGGGGGCACTGCCAAGTACAGTCCCACCTCAAGTGAGGGTGTTACGGGGGTCTGGGGACAGGATTCCTGCCTTCTACCTCCCTGAACCCTCCTCTCTCACTGTCTATATAAAACATATTGGTGTCACTTTCCATGAAGTATATTTAACTAAGCATTAAATTTAGATTTAACTGGATAGTTATTGCCTCCTAAGTAAATACTCTGAGATAAGGAAATATTTAGTGAGCTCTAGCAGTTGGGTGGCAGATGCTTCTTGCATTACATAATAGTTAATCTTTGACAAATATGTTTTCCTTACTCCACTGGCATTTAATTTACATACAATAGATCTTATTAAATGTGGATGGAACATATATGGGAGACCTTTGTAAAACAGATCCATGCAAAGTTTTGATTTGCAAAGATGAGTGTGCTTCTAACATTAGTAACTTAGTATGGGACTGGGGCTTGTGCTCAAACTGTCCCAAGAGCCCAGAGGCATCTTCCTGATGCCCACTGCACCACGCCTGGGATGCCACCAGGGTGCTGGCATCTCTTTCCCTTGTACTTTCCATCTCATAGGGCAGCGGCTCTGAGTTGCTCAGCAGCACGGGCTTCTTCAGAGTGGTACCATTGTAGTGGTACCCTACAGCAGCTTGGAAACACCCAGTGTGTGGATGAACTGCCAAACACCTTCTCATTGCTCCCCTTCTCTGGTGCTATCCATACCATGTCTCTTGTAGGCAACTGTCTGCATCTGCTCGCTCCCTAGACTCGAATACAAAGCAGTCATCTCTTTTGCAACTGCTTGCATGACACTGGAAGAGTGGTGTCATGACCTTAGCCCTTAATTTGTGGGCTTTTAACACATGCAGAGATTGTTTAAGCACTCACAGACAGCACAGCCTTTCCATACCAAGACTGCAGGGGTTAGTTCCTAGGGGTTCAGGGAGGACTGCATGCATTCCTGGAAGAAGAAAATCAATAGAGGGCCATGAACTACAAAGACATTGCCACTGGCTTGGGACATGCCATAGCCACAGATCATTGGGAACTGGGGAAACACTCAGGGGCAGTCGCTGCACGCCTGCCTTGTGCTCGTGGTTGGCTCAGCGACAGGATGCAGGGCTGGCTGGACCTCTGATCTGATCCTGAGCCACCATTTGTATGGCTGGGGGCCGTTGCTTACATCCCCCCAGGTTTGGGTCTGATGTATCCTCAGGAGTCCTCAAACCACCTGTCCCCTCTCTGCCCTCTGTTTCGGCCACAGAAGGGTTATGCTGGCCGAACATTCCTAGGAGCAGTCCTCCATCCCTCCCTCTCGCAGAGGGGAGCAGCAAGCCGGTGACAGCAGTAAGACACACGGCCTATTCCTCTCCGTTAATTTCATCTCTTTTCTCTCGCTCCGGTGCAGGGCCGGTGTGTGTGTGTGCTCCGAGAGCCTTCCCGGCGGGCAGCGCTGCTGCAGGGCTCGGTGCTCAGCTGCGGCTGCTGGCACGCGGGGAGGACAGGCTGAGCATTCACACTGCGGGCAGCTCAATACCAGCATTGTCCGCCCTCCGTCCCTCAAAGGCTGGGAAAAGGGGGGGGGGGGAGGGAAGGACCGAGCGAGCTGGGAGAGCTGGGAGGGAGGCGGAGGGAGCGATGTGGTACTGTTTATTTGGGGAGAGAAAGTCTGAGAGGGAAAAAGCACGGCTTGGGGCTGCAGGGGCAGTTGCCAGCGTTGCTCCTCCTGGTATCGGCGAGCTCAAAGCCAAGTTGTTTGCACTTCTGGCCGTGCTGCTTTGAACACACAGCTCCCTTCTCTCAGTATTTACTCCTGTGACCGTTCACCGTATTGTCCTCCATCCTCCGTACCCCGTTCCTAGGGCCTCCCTCCACCTGCCTCCCCCAGCCACCCCCGCCTGCCCTCAGCCTCGCCACCTCCCTTCCCAGCTCCCCATCCCTCCTTCCTTTCCCCCATCCTGCTTCCATCCTCCCTTTCCCCTCCTGTCCCCAGCCTTCCTCCTCCTCTTCCCACTCTCCCAGCTCGCCATCGCCTTTCTCCTTCCCGGGCTCTCTCCGCTCACGCACACACGCGCCCATTCCCGGCCAGTCCCAGCGCGGAAGCCCGGTCCCCGGGATGGGGACATCCTCCCCAGCTCGGGGCATGGGGCCGGGGACGCAGCCGCTCCCTTCCCGCTCTCGCTCGAGCCGCGCAGCCGAGCCGCCGTCCTCGTCTCACGAGTGCGGCTCCCTCCCTCCTCCTCCTCCTCCTCCTCCTCCTCCTCCTCCTCTCCCTCTCCCTCCTCCTCCTCTCCCTCCTCCCTCGCTCGCTCCGCCTGGGAAAGTGGGTTAGGAAGGGAGCTGGGAGCTGCACAGCCACGCACCGGAGCGGGACCGGCCAGGCGCGCAGCCGGCGGCACGAGAGCTGCGCTCTTCTCCTTTTTTTTTTCACCTCTCCCCATCGCTCCAGACGGGTTGATTTAATTGTTGTTGGTTTTTTGAATGATTTTGCCGCCTGAGTTTTCCGTCGTTTTGATCTGCCTCTCTGACACGCGCACGCTCCTCTCTTTCTTTTTCCCTCTCTTTTCCTTCGCTGAAGGTTGTGCTCAGACTTTTTTTGGAAAGCCTTAAAAAGAGCAAAGAGAGGGGAAGAAGCCGGCGAGCGACCGAAACGAGCACGAGAAAGTGGCAGCTTGAGGGCTGTGAAATCACCTCCCCTTTCCGGGGCTGTCAGTCAGAGCGAGAGTTGTACATTATTATTACTGTTTTTCTTTCTCCATCCATCCATCCATCCACACAACACGCGCAGAGAGAGACGAGTGCAGGCAGCGAAACTCACCGAGACCAGCCATGGTAGCGAGGGCTCAGCCTGATCGGAAACAATTACCACTGGTCCTACTGAGATTGCTCTGCCTTCTCCCCACAGGGCTGCCAGTCCGCAGCGTGGATTTTACCCGCGGCACCGATAACATCACCGTGAGGCAGGGGGACACAGCCATCCTCAGGTAGGGCGTTCTGCCAACTTTTCCTTTTCCGTGTGCGTGCCTGTGCTGCCGTGCTTGCGATGTGTGGATGTAATACCCTGTGCATGCCTGCCTCCGCGAGTGTTGTTTTACCTCCCGAACCGTGGTAACGGCAGCTGCTGCGAGCAGGCTCAGCGTGTGGGTCTGTGCCTTCGCATGGAAACGCTGCGAAGCTTTTGAAAGCCTCTCCCAACTGCTCTCCTCTGCTCTGGATCAAAAGAATTTCAGCGGGGAAAGATGTGGTTGTGTGAGTCTGCCTCTCACCAGTGTGCGTTCGCCGCCAGCCCCGCGGTGTCAATGGAGAGAGCGAAAGGGATCCAGCTGTGCTTGCCAGATGTTCCGCTGACTATCCCACGCCTCTGGTTGTACCTTTGCAGAAACTTTATCCCCGGTTCTGCGGGAACTCTCGGGCAAGTTCTTGTGGGAAACTCTGGCTTTTGATTTTATTTATTTATTTTTGCGCCCGGAAGGGAGCGGAAATGGATACAGGAGCGGGAAGGCTCCTGTAGGAAGGAGGGAAGGAGAATAAACAGTGGGAGAGCTTTGGTGTCCCCGCGGCACACATCTCACTCACTGCACTGGGTCCTTCGCAGGGCTTGGTGAGTGGGTGTTTGCTGTGCCTGTGTCTGAGCAGCTGGGAGGAGGGTGTCTCTGCACACCAAGCCGTGTTTGCTGGCAGCGTTGAGCACTGTATTTCCCTATCCGTCGTGTGGGTTTTCTGGCAGTAGTTCTGTGGCTTTTGGTTCAGAGCATCTCCAGTAGCTGAGAGCCGCTCATCTCTTTCCTGTGGGTTTGTTTGTCGAATTCTGCCTTGCTCAACTTACCTGCAGTGGGTTCCCTACCCAAGGAAAATGCTGTGTGTGTGCCCGCGCTGTATATTATGGCTATAAAACTACTGGACGTTAACATGAAATAAAGTCTGTAATCTGTGTGAGGAGCTGATAGTGCACAAACCCTGAAGCACCAAGGGAGCAATTCCCCAGCAAAGCAAGCAGCAGCCGCCTCAAAGTTTTCTTTCTCTTCCTCTGAAATAAATCCTGCTAGATGCCACCAAACAGCCTGCAGCGTGATCCCCTGTGTCCTGCATCCCTCCCAGTTAATGATAGAGGGTGTGTGAGCCAGCAAGATGGGATCGGGGACGGAGGATGCTAGGAGAAGGATGTGTGTGTGTGTCTGCGTATCGCTTCCCTCAGCCCCCGTGTGCTGGCTTGTTTTGATCCTGGAATATCCGTTCACAGCTTCCATTCCCCAGCTCTCCAGACTTGTTAACTCGCGTGTAAGATTTATCCACACAGAGTAATAGGATTTACAGAGTAATTCATCTGCCTTGCATACACGATGGAAGGGGTTTAGAGGCGACATGGTAAACACCTAACAAGGGGTGTTGCCTCCGACTCCGGGCTCCTCTCCCTTCCACTCAGTAGCAATTTGTATATCCCATTAACCCTTTTCTGGTGGAACTCTCGGCTGACTCATCCCATTTTTTAAAGGCAAATCCCTTCCATCAGTCCTTGGCTTTAGTCAGTCAGATGTCTGCAGCTGTTGTCCCAAACATATGCCAACAAACAAGTCACTAAGCTCACTTGCACAGCTAGGGGTCACGGGATTTCCATTTCCCACTTAACCTTGGAGCTTTGAAGTTTATCTAAACACTGTGTGCTGAAGCTGCGTTTGCAGCGCATGCAGGCTGAGGGGATGGTGGGGATGCTGCCTGCATATGCTGCCTGCAAAGCGTTCTGTCAGCAAGCTGAGCAGGGTGACAGGGAGTGTACCTGGGAGAGTGGGTCTGGGGTGCATACGTGTGTGTGGAGAGAGTGCCTTGCCAGTGTTAGTCAGGCACTAAAATACAACATCTGAATAACGAGACCCAGCTGTGTCAGCCAGATGTGTGCCAAGTGGGACAGTTGGTGGGAGCAGCACGCCTCCCAGCCCTGCAACTGCAGCACCAGGTAGTACGGTGCTCCTGGCAGGATGTGCTTCCGTCACAGGTCAGCATGGATGGTGCTTGCCCTCCCCTGACTGCCTCGCTAAGCTCCTTAAGCAGCTCTGGCAGAGTGTGCACGTCTCGTGTTTCTGAGGAAGGGAGGTTGTCTCCCCCCTTTTCCCCAGGACTAGCCCCATGTTTCTGGGACTTTTTGGTCCTTGCTTCAGAGGAGGAGCTGCAGCTGGGAGATGGGATGTCAGGCTGCCGAAGGAGGGGGTTTCCTCTGTCCAGTCCACTCGAGGTCCTGCAGAATGACTTTAATTCCCTCAGTTTTAAAGCCTGACTCTCTTTGCTAGCTCCCCCCTCACCATCTTCCCTGCTGCTCCGAAACATAACTCACCATGACAGCCTTGTGTTTGGAAAACTCCCAGCATCTCACTCTCAGTGCCTACAGACCCACTGGTGACAACGCAAGGGGAAGAGCTAGATGGGGAAAAACTATTAGATGGTCTGTTCTGACCGTGCCCTGAGCAGATCTTTACTTCCACAGAGAGATAGGTCAGAGATTTCTGTACAGAGATCGTATCATCTCTTATATCTTTGTTACACATCTACTTCAGAGCGAGCATGTAGCAGCAGTTTACCAGCACACAGTAGCTCCAGCCTGAAAGTAGCTTGAAAGGAAAATGTAGGAGGGAATGAAAATGGTATGCAGTTGGAGAGAATTGAAGGCAACGTACATAACGATAATATTAGTAAAAACATTCTGTTCCTCTAAATTGTGGTGTGGAACATTCAGCGTGGCACGGAAGACAGGGTATTCTCAGTGCATCTGCTCCTCGGGGGCCTTACACATTTATATATGCTGTTGTGCTGGTAGGCGGAAGAATGGGTGGATGGACTAATGAAGGTGGAATGACTATGAAGGGGAGAAAAATATTTTCCTCTTGTAAGCCCTAATGTTCCTGAAGGAAGCCACTCCTCTGGAGCTTCATCTTCAGCTTGTTAGAATAAAATTATTCTGGGAAGTTTGAGTATGACTTTTTAAAGCTATGGCATTTAAATACTCCCTTGCTACGGACATTAGAAAAATGTTCCGAACGCTATACTGGCTCATCTCCTAAATGACCTGGCAGCAGGTTTGATTCATCTGTTGGCCTTGCTGAAGGTTGATGACTTTTAGCGATATTTTGGCATGGGGAAGTTAGTCAGGGAATTGCAGAGAGGGAGAATAAAAATAGTTTGTGATGGACTATCCACAGGGAAAAGGGTAATGATCGGCTCCTTAGAGTAGGGCTGGAAAGGGAGGAGCGGGCTGAAAGCTGTAAGAGGTGAGAAGGGCTGAGCAGAGCTGCTGGTGTTCGGCTTCGATCAGGAAGGTGAAATGGGATCTTTAGGAGACGATGCTGTACATCAGAGGCGCTGTCAGATTTAAGGGTTCATTTTTAACTCTGTCTTCAGCAAGTGAAGGAGAACACTGAACCTCAATTTGAGTACTGAGAGGGAATCGTGTAATTCCTGCCAATGCAGGATCAAATTCTGCTTCCGAGATCACGGCCATGAGGTTGTCAGGTTTCATATGCAACTTCCCTTCTTGACGTTAAAAAAAAAAAATCTCCAATGAACATGCAAAATATCACCCAAAATCAATTAAAACATGAAAAGAAAAACAAGGGCCAACCTCAGCCCTTCGTTCTGTTTGCCCACTTCCGCCTCATTTTTCCTGTAAGCACCGAGTGAGCAAAGGCAGGGGCGCAGCACTAGGGAGGGCATGAGAAACAGGAGGACCGTGGCTGAGCTGGGACATGTGTGGTAGTGCAGGGCAGCTGCTGAAAACTGAGGAAGCAGGGGACCATGTCACTGTGTTACATTTGGCCTTCAGGTAGAGTTGGAAGCTATTTAGTGATGGCGTCTGTGCTGTATAATCAGCACGCTCATCACCAGAGTGCTTTTACAGCACTGCTCTGAGGCTGTCAGCAGGACTCGCAGCTTGCCCAGTGCTTTTGGGTAGTCCTGGTACAGGGACTGATTTGGCTTTTTATGTCTTCCCAAATGGAGCTTGTTGCTAGCTGGAAACAAAGTGGGTCACATTCTAATTCCTATCCACTCAGTGACACCAGGACAAATCCAACAGAGTTCAAGGTCACTGCCAGAAATACCTTTGTTGTCTTTGGGGTAGTTTCCTGGGGACTGCCAGTGAAGAGACTCAAGTGACTCACACAGGGCCTAAGCTGCCGGGTGCTTCTCAGGTGATGCTAGGCCCCATGGGGAGCTGGGACCTGGAGGAGTCCAGAATCTGGCTCATGGTGTTTGAGTTTTTCCAAGCGTCAGCTTTTTGTCAGTCTGCTTCTGATGC
This sequence comes from Numida meleagris, assembly GCF_002078875.1. Taxonomy (NCBI): domain Eukaryota; kingdom Metazoa; phylum Chordata; class Aves; order Galliformes; family Numididae; genus Numida; species Numida meleagris. Next base: position 79,931,133 of record NC_034409.1, read on the forward strand.
ACTAAGGAAAACTAACATTTAGCTGGGTGTCCAGTTTCCATTTTTACCAGGTATTTTTCAACAGTAGGAGGTTTCAGGCTGACAGCATGTACGGGAACTTTCATCCTAACAGGTAGTTTCTTCAAGTTCCGCGTGGCAGGATGGGCAGCATTGTCAGCAGTGGCAATGGCACTGTTTATGTATGTGATCCTGCAGTATGAGCAATTTCTGCTAACTCTGTTAGTGGCCTCCTGGTATTTTGCTGATGTTCCACGGGTAGAGCTGTGCGGAGGATAAAGGCACCTCAGGCCAAGCAGCAGCACAGCATCACGACAAAGCTTATGCCCTATACATCCATTTTAAAATAAAAGGAAAAGCTCTTCAGATTATACTTATAATTAGCATATGATTTATAACAGGGAGCACCGAGTTGAGCCCTTTACTACAAATGAGAATAGGCATGTTCAAAGGTATAATGCTACATAATAATACAGTCTCGGCGGTAAAATTGTAACCCTGCTTATTAGTGGTATTGTTGTGGCACTTAAGGCCACCGCTAAGTCGAGGCACCCTTTGTGTTAAGTGCCATGCGAGTGAAAGCAGGTCCCTGGCCATTAACTGGGATGGGCAGGGGCTGGGGGAGAGGGGGTGGCCCAGGGTGATGGGCCTGGTCCGGGGCTAACAGCCCAGCGACATCTCCATTAGGCTCAGCCACACCACAGCCCAGCAGACGTGACAAGCCAGGCTTCCCATGCACATCCCTCTCTTCTCTGGCGTACACTGCCTTTGTTATCCAATACAGTGTGTGCACGTCGAGAGGGTGTGTTGGGATCTGTGCGAAGGGGCTCATACTTTACTGATACTTTCCTTCAAAAAAACTTAAACTATAAAAAGAAGTATATAAATGCAGTAACAGATGATGTTGCAAAACTTCCAGGTCTGGCAGCAGATGGTGCCATTATATGAAGGCACACATGCGTACATAGATGTCTGTGTGTATACATATGATAAAGGGAATTGCGATACGTACGGGAGAGCAGTGTCTCTCCTTCTCGCGCATACACGTGCATACGCGCAACGTTACACACAGTGCACCCAGTGGGGAGTGTAATGCGGCTTCTTCCCCAAAGCAGGACAAACCCATTACAAACAAAGGTTGGATGGAAATTAGGAAAAGGTTCTTTTTTTTTTTTTTGGTGGAATTATGTATGTTCAATAACACCGTATGTACGATTTGCATTCAGAAAGATGGGGGAGGAGAGGCAGTATCAGACTGTATGGCTTTAACCTCCTCTCCTGAGCCTGCACGCGCACTTCAGTTTGCAGCTGAGTACCATATGCTTTCCTACGTAGCTGACATTAAAATTTATATAGTGGGATGTGTTACCTTTGGAGTGTCTCGGAGCCGGTACCTCTTCCACACCGCTCCCCTCCCCTGCAGGTCACAAGGAAAGATCGAGCCTTAAAATAGCTTGCAGTTACCGGAATTTGCAGTCTCGTAACTATAAGTTTTCAAAATATATATTACATGTACCTGCCCTTTCCTTCCAGACCCATAGGCTTCCGATTCTGACAGAGCTGCAGGGCCACCGCTCGCTGTGACGCAGCTGCAGGGCTCTGGCAGGCGCACTGCAAGGCTGGATTTAGCCATTTTCACCTCCTTGTGTTGTCCATCAAAATTCACTCTGGTTTGTGTGAACTCTGGCTCTCCTGGAGTAAGAGCAATGGAGGGCACAAAGGTGAAGTTGGGAATTTACTGAGTTTTCTTTTACTCTTCTCTGGCTCAAGAAGAAACGAATGTGATTTTCAGCTGAATCTGACACCAAAGCATTTGCTTCAGGCTTCAGGCACATCTAACATGTCTAGTTTTATGGTAAGTAATGGGAACTAATAACGTTGAGTTTCACCTCTGCCTAGAAAGCAGCTATTTCAAAATAATCCCAGGAGCCAGTCTCCTCGGTGCACGCCTCATTCTGCAGATCTTGTTATTAGGAGCAATTCGGTTGTGTGGGAGAGGCCCACTCTGACCCCCAAGTGCCCCCGATGTGCAGGGAAGGGAGAACCAACCCCACTGCAGCCCAGCTGAATGCACCAGGGGTGGGCTTCTCTAGCCAGAGGCACCGTGATGGATCTCTCCTCTATCCCTCACTCTCTCTGTCCCAGGATGGCTGTTTGTCCTCAGTGAGACACCGCGCCTCAGAACTGCCCATCCACTTGGTTTTCGGTGCCTTGCTGTGCAACCAAAACCCATGCTGAAACCCACCAGCAGGCAGCACTCATGATTTTGAATAGTAAATACAAATCTCTCCTCTCCCTCTGTGTCTCTTTCTCTGTTATTAAGCTGACAGGCACTTAGCCAATTATCCAGTTGTAGTCTCAGCTGTATTTATGGAGGAGGAAGAGACAATGTGCACAGCTCCTGTCTTCAGGGCTTCAGCTGAGTCTCCCTTGCGTGCTGTAGAGTTTTCCCTTATGTGAGCTGCTTAAGACGCTTGGGGAAAGAAACCAATGGCAAGGATGAGTTATGGGAGGGGAACGCAGAGAGTAGGAAAGGGAGCTGCTCCCCTAAATGAGAGGCATGGGCAGAACTTCCATTGTTTGGCATTGGTTTTGTGTTCACATTTGGCAGAACCGCGAGTGCCTTTGTTGCAAGAGGTCGCGATGGGTGTGGAATGCGATGGCTGCGGGGACTTGCTCCGTCTTTTTGGCTGCGACAGGGCTGAGAGTCAGAAACTGCAGCGACAGACTGTGAATCTGTGCCTTGAAGTACGGGGCCACGTGTACGTGGGGGATGTAGTGTGAATCCGTAACTCAGAGCCAAGAGCCACCCCTAATCCCTGATGCATTGCGCCTAGAACATGCAGCCTGCGCCAGCTCAAGTGTTTACTCCAAACAGCAAAATTTAGGCGGATAGCGCTGAAGTGTTCTGCGAATATTTTCATGAATGTTAAAAATGAATTCACTCTGGCTGCAGCTGTGCTTCCTTTGTGTGTGCTCATGCGTGCTTTTTTGTTTTCCTCTCTCCCTTGTGTATAATCTGAGTGGATGAGTTTTCTTTGCCCCGGCGTTCACGTACAGAACATTTTAAACAGGTTCGTAGATGAGGGAACAAGGTTCTAGCTGCAACTTCTGCAGCTGGCAGCCCGTGGCTGTGCAGGTCTGCAGGCACGTGCCCTTCTCTCCCCAGGCACTAACTCGGTGCATATGCCTGTGATGCTCTTGATATGTATTTATATAGGATGTTGCTTGGGGAGCATTGGACATGGTCCTTGCAACACCTCATCAGAGCCGCCTGGGCATAAAAGCACTGGAACAAGCAAGATGTGGAGCTGAACGCAGCTTGAGCCACAATAATTTATGTGCATGTGACAAGAGAAAATTACCTTTAAACTCTGCACCCAACCAATCAATCTTGCAGCAGCATGTTTTTGCTAGGAAAGGTGCCTCAGGCCAAGCCTATCAAGCTCAGAAAAAGAAAGGTTAAAATGTTCTAACATCATAATCTCTTTCTTTTCCTTTGGAGGAGAGGAGCCACAGTGACAAAGCCAGGCTGACTCCTTTACAATGAGCCCCCTCCCACCCCCAGCTCAGATTCCCAGCAGGAGTCAGCAGGAATTTCTGTGGTCTGACCCCGACTTCATCTTCTCAGGGAACAGAGAGCATGTGATGGCGGGAACCAAACACCAGCAAGCACGCTGGAAATTAGAAAGTGCTTGAGAGGGGGGAAAGCATCACCATGGCAAGGCAGCAACCCTACCGGATGGCTGCAGGTATCACAGGGACTTCAGGAAACCCCCTTGGATCCAGGCTGTCCTCTGAGCCTGTAGCAGAGGGATGTGGGGAGTGATTAATCCCTGCAAAGTATTGTCCCCTCTTTGCCAAATACAATATAACATGATCCGTAGTCTCCCTCTCTGCAGCTATGGAGCACGGAGCCTGCGCCAGCTGCAGCGGTCGTTTATTGGAGCCCTGTGGTATTCAAGCCCCCCTCCTCGTATGAGCTGGGGCACGTGTGGTTTGCTGGAGCCTGCTGGTCCCTCGAGAGCAGGTGCATTTATTAGCAGTTCCCTCGGGCCAAAGGACAGTGAGGCTTTGAGTGCCAGGGTCAGGGCTATGGTGGAAGAAGATGGGCAGGGAATGCTGCACCCTCCTTTTCTTATTTCCTTTTCCTCCTTGCTTGCAGCTTGCTGTTTCTCAGATGGACTCTATCCTCTGTGGGTTTGCTGGAGGGCTTAGCCCATTTTGAAAGCTTGGCAAATGCAGCCCCTTGTAATGGCTCTCCCCCTCAACTTTCCCACTGCAGGCTGTTTTCTGGAATGGATTAGCTCAAAGTGAATAGGGACATGCCTGTTTATTTAAAGCCAAAAAGGCAGAAAGTATAAACGTTAAAAAGTGTGCATAGTCTGATCCTTTCTCACTTGTATGCTATGTAAGGCAGCTGTGGTTTTTGGATAGGAAGTAATTCAGCGTAGCACGCTTTAAAGTGTGCTCGGTGTGGGTAGCAGTAATAGGTGCTCCTATCCTAATGAGGGACAGAAAAGGAGTTGCCTCCTTCACCAGCTGAACCCACTCTTTGGGGCCTCCTGCTATTATACCTACTGTTTGCTGACACTCGGAGTGTGCCCAGAGCAGATGCAGTACCTCATCTGCCTCCTTCCGCTGCCATCCTTGGGTACCTTCTGCCTCCAGGGCAGGGGAAAGGGGCAAGCTTGCATGAAAAGATTTGTCAGGTGGGACAGGAAGGATGGGTAAGTTCATCAGGGGGACAGAGGTGGCATATCTCTGTCTCTCTCTCCCCTTATGAAGCCTCCACACAGCTTCCTCTGTTTGGCACGATCCCCGACCCAGCCTGCCACCTTGATGAAGCAGTCTGTCACGTCTCTTCCATGCCTTCTCCACCTCCCAGCCCTCTTCTTTGCTTCTTCTCTCTCTCAGTCCATCTCTTTCTCACCCTTTGCCCCTCCTCAAGATGTGCTCTTGTTTCCGACTCGAGCCACTTCCTCCTCTTCCTTGTCTTCCTCTCTCTTTGCTCAGCTGTCATCTCCTTCAGACTTCCCTCCTTCCTGGACCTGGGTGCAAGAATGGGGACCTGGGGGAGAAGCAGAGTAGGACTGGGGAGCAGCATGGAGGCTGTGGTGCTCTGGTCTCTTCTGCTTTAGGTGACAGAGTGAGCTCTGAGTTCTCTTGTGGAGCCCGGCCACTCAGTCAGCCACCGCTCTCTTCAGGCTGGGCCTGCACAGTATTCCCAGGGCATTTATTTTCTGCTCCAATGCAGAATGCCTGATGCCTGTTTGTCCTCAGAGCAAGAGCAGAGGCTGTGTCACCAGTAAAGCTCCTTATTTTCCTAACAGGAATGTAGTCACATCCCAGTGATCTGCTGCTCCTGCTTTCAATTGCAGCCCAAGTTGGAAATAGAGTGGAAGGATGGGGTGGCTCTCAGGCAAGAACTGAGGCTGCAGGCTTGCGTGAAAGCTGCTTTGCTGCAGTCTGCAGAAGACCACACTGCTCTGCTCCTTTCACATGCTCTGTGGTTGTGCTGCTAGAAGATAAAAGGGAGCAGAAGGTTTGTTTTTTTCTGCCCCCTGTCATGTCCTTCTTGGGTGAGAAATCTGATGCTCCTGCATTTTGCTGATTTGGGGAGACCCAGATTGGTGCTAGTGTACAAGACCTGAGCTTGCAAAAGCGACAAGGAGTACACATGCATTGAAAAAACAGCAGTACTGCAATGCTATGGGAAGTCCTTGGTGTTTAAAGTGCCAAATCTCTCTGACCATGAAGAGAAGCAGTTTGTCTGTAGCTGTTGAGTTATGATCATCTCAGCCAGATTTGTCCATTGTAGGAGAGGCTTTGCAGAAACTCTGGAGGCACCTCTGCACATTTGGCAGAGAACCACAAGATGCTAAGAGCTAAAGCCAGCTGCTGGTGCTGTACAGCCATGGCCCTCAGTGCTGGTAACCCTTTTTTATCCTCCTGTGGTACCTCTGTTTTGTGAGACTGGGTCTCCAAAGCCTTTGTGGCAACAAATGCAGCCTGGCTGCCTTTACACCTAAGGGAAACCTGAGCCTGGCATCCATAATCAGGAGCAGAAGGTGCTGCAGGCAATCTGTCTTCCTAGCACTGCATTAAACCCTTTTTAGCTCTTTCAGCTAAATATCAAATTATCTGTCCACCCACACATCCTCCCCACTGCATCAACTGTGCTTAGCGTTGGGCCATCTGTAGGACTTCCACCAGGACAAGGGGGTCCACAGGGGTTCTTGCGTAATGTACTTTGTGCGTGTTTGTTGGCCTTTAGAGTGGCATTTCTTCCCTTCCTGTTACCCTGGCTGGTCTCCAGAACTGGCGATGAATCAGAGGCATGCAGGTCTATCCACTGGAAAAGTGTGTCCCAAGGCGGAGCAACACACAGCTTCCTTCTCGCTTGTGCTGGGAAGAGGTGCTTAGATGCAGGCCAGGTGGGTCGAGGACCTTGAACATAACTGGGACAGGTGGCCTTTTAAATGACCTCTTTTTTCCTTGCTTAATTCAAAGCGGGAGCTGTTAGGCCTAAGGAAAACAGGTCTAAGCATGAGATATGATTAATGACATGTAAGCATGTAAGATGCAAAAAGAAAGGAATAATCTCTTCTGCAGGAGAAAGCAAGGAGGAATAGTTTTAGACTGCTGCAAGAGAGATGATGGGAAGAATGTCAGTAAGAACTCTTCAACAGTAAAGATAGCAAAACACTGGATCAAACCGCTTCAGGAAACTGTAGCTCCATCACTGGAGGGCTGTAAGGACAGACTAGACATGTACAAGGAGTGACAGATGCCACAGATGACAAAGTAGAACTGATCCATCCTTCACACAGAGGAACAGACTGGATGGTTCCTTTGGGTCTCTTCCCCTCTGCTTCCCTGATTGTGCGCAGCCTTTGGGCTCAGAGGATGGCAGGAGCTCGGCAGAAAGACATCTGAAGGCTGAGAGGAGTGCCTCTGCAAGGAGCCTTGAGAACCTGGCCAGGAGGTCCCTACCCATTTCTCCTGCTGCAGCTGCCCTTCTCCTTTCCATCCCAGGAGCACACCACGCTCTGAGCTGTCAGCAGTTGGTGCCTCTCCAGTCCATGCATGTTACACTAAAACTGTCTGGCAGAAGGGGTAGGAATCAATGTCAAGACTGTTCTTAAAACCAATTTTCTGTTGGAGGGACACATATCTTTTCCTCATCTACTGCCCTGGGGGGGGGCGTAGGATCTAGAGGATATTCTACCACAGGTATGACAGGAAAAATGAGTTGAAAGTTTGTTGTTTCTTATTGGAGAAGTTTGAAGTCGTTACTGAACGTTCACCTCATGAAGCTTTGTCAGCATGTTCTGCTAATGAAATGGCGCCTTTCCCTGCTGTGAAGTCACCTTTGTGCACTGGGATCTGAGCACGTGAGATTTGGGGTCTGCCTGAGGGGTGGATGTGGTACAGTAGATGAGTGCTGTAGGGGCCTTTCACGATGGGGGAGGTAGCATGTGACGTAAGGCACAAAGCCTTGCATCCACTGCTGTAATCAAAGCAGCGATTTAGGTGGCTTCCAGGGACGTGTGCAGCAACCAGAATGCTCAGTGTAATGGGGAGGCAGGGGAGGACAGGAAAGGATGTTTGGGGAGAGTGAGGAGCAACTTAAGAGAGGAAAAACTATTCAAGAGTGTGGAGGGGAAATGCAAAACAAATCTTGAAAGCCTCCTGTAAAGCTAGATGTGCTTTGTCTTCATCTTTCTCCAGCTGTAGTGACCAGGTTGTCGCTAACCTGGTCAGGCAAGCTGCCAGAGGCTGTCCCCATTGCTCACCCATCGTCCGCTCTTGTTCTGTCTCCGACTCATGTTTTCTTGTCAGCATTTCTCTCCCACAGATCGATCCCTCCTTGGCTCATCCAAGTGATTTTTAAGCATAGAGAGAAACTTCCTCTTGGCGAGTGAGAGATAATCAAGCTGAATATTACCCATCTCTGAAGTGTAGGCAGTCTGCGAGCAGAGCCAAAGTCAATATCTTGGCAGATGCTGCTTTGCATTGATTTATCTTCTCTTGGAGTAGGCTTGAAGGCCTCAAAGAAGGCAGCATGGTCACCTGGCCTAGCCCAAAAATATTTATAGCCAACATTAGCTTGCTTGATTCGGGATCAAGGAGCTGCTCTCCTCAGTGTCTGGGAGTAGAAGACTGTGGTGCCAAGCTCACAAATCCCTCCTTCGCTCTTGTGTTCACACCAGTGCTCCTTCTTGTGTCGAGACAGATCTTGGGCTCTGAGCAGTGGCTCACGGTGCTGAGCTAAGCCAGCCTCATCTGCTGGCTTAATGGAGCAAGAAAACAGCCGTCTGTGCTGCTGCTGGGGCAGGGAAGAGCAGCAGGGGACCTGCCCGGGGGGGCTTGCAGCACGGGCATTTTCCCTTGTGGCAAACCTGGATGTGTGGAGGGGAAGGGAGAAGAAACTTCTCTGTGAGCAGGGAGGGCCTCTAGCAGAGCAGGCAGGGGGCTTTCAAAACCACAGCTAAAGAGAAACCATCTGTATGATCTCAAGTAGCAGACAGCTGTGTACAAAACCCGGCCCCTCTGGCACCATCCCCTCCCAGCTCCCTCCCCAGCCCCTCAGCTCCTGGCCCGGCTGAGCCTCTCGCAGCTCCTCTCTCCCCACCTTGCCGCTTTCACGCTAGAGCAGCACGGACACATCTCTAGCTCTGCAGTCTCCCCGAGGGCCTGGCCAGATGCTGACTGTCTTCATGCCCAGTTGGGGACAGCAGGAATTGTTACAAAATAGCATCGATTCCTTGTGCAGCACAGAGAAAACTTTCCCCTGCAAGTCCATGCCTCTGCTCCCGGGACTCGCCAGGATGTCTCTCAAATGTCACAGTACGTTTGCAGCAGAGAGTACCTCTGGAGGCTTCCTGTGGGCTCAGGTCTTGATCCAGACAGAAAATGGAGCGAGTTGGCCAAATCTTTCCTCACAACCTAATTCTTTCTGCCTGTCCTCGTCATGTTTATGTGAAGAGAAGAGGCTTGGGACTGAAATAGGAGACACTGCAGAGGCGAGCACTTCAGATGCAGGAGAACTCTGTGCTGGGGGAAGGAGAGGAGCCTGGAGCAGGGGCTGAGCTGGGGAGCACAGGGCAGGGGCAGAGCTGGTCTGAGGAGCTGGGGGCTTGCAGGACTGCCATACTGTCACATGAGGGGGGCACGTTAGAGGAAAACAAACATATCCACAAGACAGCAGTATGTTTTTGCTAGGATTAAACTGCTCCTTCTCCTCTTGTATTGCTTTGCTGAGGCAGGAATCAGTGCTACATGGAGGAGCCGAGAGCAACCTGTGCAGAAGCATGGCTCCTGGCCTTGGGCATCCTGCCCATAGGCACGGCTGAGCGTGCAGCACCTGTGGGCAGATGGAGCCCTTTCCATCTCCCTAGATGATGCTAGGCTCCGTTTGTCCCCTGCTTCAGCTCCGTTTCAGCCCTAGGCACTGCGTGCTGCTGCTGGGGCTGGTGTTGGCACCAGCACATGTTCCTTCACTGAGGGCCTGCGGCCACGGGGTTGGTGCTGTGCTTATACCATACATTATGCTATCTGCTTCTGTTTGTGATTTCTGCCCTGTCCTTGCTTGTTCTCTGGTTTCCTTTGTGTTTATTATTCTAATTTATTGAGTTACCTGAAGTGTTGCTGCAGACACCGAAGGCTGCTTTGCAGAAATTAACGATTGTGCATTCTGCGTGATGGTGCCTCGTGTAGACCTGGCTTTTATATGATGGAGCTTAAAATATGCTCAGAGAAAATGAAAATGTTCACCTCTATTATAAGCATACGTAGATAAATTGTTGTCAGATCTATGCCAGAGCACGCGGAATTACTTTGAGACTGTTTTGCTCAGTAGTCCCTGCCATTTCTGAACCTCAAGATACTTTAATTAATTTACCCTTTGAGACAAGTCACAGTTGGCCACTCCATTCTGCAGTGGGAGAAACTGAGGCTCAAAAATGAGACTTGTTTAAGCAAATTAGTGCTGGCCAAAGGCAGCCTGGTTTATAGATGCACTTCAGGGCTGTGCTAGTTAAGAGGCTGCTGTACCAAGATATTGCATGGAAGTCTCTTAATATTTCAGAAAAGTGGGAGATGCGCTCTTCTCAGTTGTGGTCAGAAAGGCCCGAGCTGGCAGTTCCAGTTCACTGGTGATGAAGCTACATGCAGGGAACTTGCAGCCTCTTTTGTGTTTCTGAGAAAGTCACTGGTCACTGCTCACGCTCAGCTCCCAGTGCATGAAATGGGGATTCTGGTCCAAAGGATGAGCAGGCTGGTGCAGAACGAGCCTGCAGTCGTGCATCTCTGTAAAGGATGCAAAAGTGAAAGATAGCAGCGTGAAGTGTTGGGTTGTTTTAGATTTACTTATTTGCTTTTCTGGTAAGGAATAAAGCAGGATATCCAAAGAAATGGTTGCACAGTGCATAGCAGTTTAGTGGGCTCCTGTGGGAAGATCTGGATGGGGCCAGAGGGAGACGACAGACCTGAGTGTCTTGGAGGTGTGCAGCAGGTCCTTTTAGGGGTTAACACTGTATATCACTTGTCTGTGCCCTCCCAGCTCACTGGAAACAAGTGCATTCCTTGATGTGTCCGTGCCAAATCCAGTGTTTCTTGTAGATCACTCAAAGGGGGAATGTATGATGCAGGGTGGAATTTTTAGCTGCTGAGACATAAGCCACCTGCATAGTGTGGTCGCTCCCCTCTCTTGCCTGAATGCTTAAAAATCCTGCAGAGAGAGTACTTTTCAAACAGACTCTTAATTAACATATGAGAATTTCCTCCCAAACAGAAGAAATTAGGAAATATCAGGTGATAGCAGAAGCCTTTTACAGCAGTATCTTGCACTTCTTAATCGGCATTGTATAAGCAAATAGAAAACCCTCCTAAGTGGGCAAATATGCAGAATGACTTGCTGATATGAAAAATTTCTTCTGTGCCTCAGGCGGATTGTCTCCTGCATGTGGTTAGAAACAAGAGGATTTGTATCACAAATGCTGGGGGAAGAGGTTGTGAGGAGCAGTTTTCCCATCGTGTATAAAGCAAACATTGGTATTCTTGCAATTCATTTCACTGTCTTGTGCTCCTTTTGTGAACAGTGTTTGGCCTTGGTAATACGTAGGTAGCTCCAAAAGTAGTGCCTCCTATTTATTCCCATGGAAACTACAACAGATACAAAGAGCGCAATAATACTATTTGACAGAGCAGATTCTCAGCTATAAAACTCTATTCTTCTAAACAGTCACCACCATTAGCTATGAATTTTTGGTAGTGATGAATGAGAGCCTGCATGCTGTGCTTGTTAAAATCTGCACAACAGACATGACCCACTATTTCACAGCTGCTTTGACAGCTTCATTGCTAGGGAAATGTTGCCCATACAGTCCATCTTTCATCGGCCCAAGCAGATGGAAGTCAGGTGCCAAATCTGGACTATACAGTGGGTGTGATAGGACAGTCCAGCCAAGACTGGCAACGTGCTACATGGTCTTCCAACTGGTATAGGGCCTGGTGTTATCAAGTTGCAAGAGAAAGGTTGTCTTCTTCTCTGGCCTGACCCTGGAAGTTCAAGCCTTCAGCTTAGTGAGTGTCACGATGTAGTGGTCAGAGCTGATGGTTTGTCCACATTCCAGGAAACGCAGCAGGATCATTACTTTGCTATCACAAAAGACAGTGCACATCACTTTACCTGCTGAGGCCTGCATCTTGAACATTTTCTTCAATGGGGAATTCACACATCGCCATTCCATGGACTGTGGTTTTGACTCTGGTTTGTAGTGGTGCCACTGCATCTTGTCACTAGTAATGATGTGATCTGCAAACTGTCACCTTCAGCCTCATATTGGTTCAATAAGTCAAACTTGCATGTTGTGTTCTTTCTGCTCCCTTGTGAGCATTCTTGGGACCCACCTGACACAAACTTCCTGATATTCCAACGTTGCCAGCATCATTTTCAACACACTGAAGATGAGCTCCATACACAGTTCTGTGGTTGTAATCCATTGATTTGCATGGATGAGCTGATTGAGATGCTCTTCTTTTTGTGGTGTGACAGCAGTGTGTGGCCATCTGGAATGTGGCTTGTCTTTCTCATCACTATCACCACTGCAGAAACACACCACCCACCACCTCACTGTGCTCGCACACACTGTTTGGTCTCCAGAAACATTCAGCACACATCAATGAATGCAAGTGGGTGCCATTTTTTTTCCACGTGGAGGAATTCATTGACACACCTTTACTTCATATGCCCTTCCATGGCAGATCCCATTCTGTCAGACTGCCCCTCTGCTGCCATCTGTCACGTGGCAGCAAAATGTAACGGAATACTAGTGGGAAGGTTCAGCCTCTACTGCCATCTCTCCAACATCTGCCTCTGATGTCATGGGCCAGCAGAATAAAATAGGAGACATTACTTTCGGAGCAGCCCTCTTATTCTGTAGCGGTGGTTTCCACATGTTGCTGCGCCTAGTAGGAAAGCAGCAAATCCTAGCCAGCCTTAGTGGGTAGCGGTTAGGCTGTATGGGATGCTCCCTGCCTTTACAGGGCATTTGCCTTCCCTGTGCTCTCCATTATTTTGTGTATTTCTGGGCTATCTACTCTGATTTGTTTCCTTCTGATAGCGGAAGGCCCCAGTCTTTTCAATCTCCCTTCTCAAAGAAGTTTTGCCAGGCCTCTAACTCACTGCTGTCACCTGTCCCTGAACCTCATTTATTTCTATTGCATCTGGTGCAGATATGGTGACCTGATGTGGAATATTGTATTGCAGTGCAGCACTGTGCTTGGCCTTGGTTTTCCTCTCAATCTCCGTGCAACCTGTTACCATGTTTATTTTTTTTTTCCAGTTCCGAGCAGAGGATTTTCAGGACTTTTCCATATGTAAATCTTCTTTTCTGAATGATTACAGTTAATTTAGAAGCCAACAAGATATCTTGGATTATTTTCTCCAGAGTGCGCATCACTCGGTGTCCTGTTCCTAGTCAGAGCTCTTGCATAAGGCAACACGTGTCTGATCAGAATATCTTTTTTTTTTCAGTTTTTTGTAAGCCAAGTTGCTGCACTGCTTGCATGCACTCCTGTTTGATGGATCCACAGTCTATTTTTCTTTTTTTTTTCCTTAAGATTCACTGTTTTTTTTAAAGCAGTCTTCTTGCCATCCCTGCAGGAAGGGTCCTGCTGCAGGGTGCAGTGCCCCTCTCATCACTCAAGCAGTTGCCTCTGAGGCAGAACCTGGTAATTATCAAATGGCAGACAAGAAATGAAGAAGAAGGATGTATCCAATTGAAACTGCAAGGGGAGTTTGGGATGGCAGATCGTAATTAAACTAATCAGAATTCAGACATGACTACCATCTTCGCACCCGACGCTTTTGAAAAGTGTCAGGCAATCTTTGATTATAAACGGTCTCTTCCCTTATACTCTTACCATACTAAAGATGTTGTCCAAGAATGCAGTGTCTCATGTATTAAGTCCCATGAGGCTGTAAGGTACTAAAGACCTCCTTTTGCTAGAGAACCAAAGCCACCTGTACAAAACCTTTGTGGGCTTGAGCACAGTAACATCCCCAGAACTCCACTTTTCTGCACACTATCCACTTGAAACTTTTTTCTGCATTTTTCAGAGGCCATTACATCCTTTTTTTTTTCAGGTGGAAGTAGGAAGCAGCAGTATTCAGGTGGAAGAAGTGGGCATGGAGGCTGCTGAATGAGGCGTAGCCATAGAAATCAAGAGATAGAAAGGGAGAGGTATCAATACTAACTCCCTTACCGCAAATGCTTTTAGGCTTGCCTGCTACTTGATCGCTTATTGTGTGTAATTACTTCAATTGAACTTTCTTTGAGCTGTGTTATTTCATACGGAACAAGAAATCCATTTGCCTTGTAAGAAACTTCTTAAACCATGTGGCTGACCTCAGTTCCCAAAAGAGTCCGGTGAAGAGTTCAAATGTGCAAAGGAAAAATGCTTGTGCAAAATACAAGAAAATTGCTTGGCATGGTTTTGACCTGAAATACGCCCTAATAAGATGCTGGTTGCAAAAGCTGAGATCACATGATGCTCAACAGTAATCCAGCTGTGAATAGTTGACTCACTGTTTTTTCCCCTATTTATAGTGGGAGAAAAAATAAAGATATTCTTCGTCTGTATTTCTGAAGAGTTATAGATTTACATTTGTCTCTGTAGGAAGAGCCCCTAGTGCTTTTGCTCTCCAACCTGTTGTGTTTTAGTACAGGAAATGCATGTTGATATATACTCTCCCAAATCTTTAAAGTGGGTCAGGATGCACATGCTATTAGGATGTGAAAAATAAAATCTGATAGGTTGGCAGTAGAAGCGGACTTCAAGATCTCTCTCTGACCTTTTGGGAGGAAATCAGTATTGCTCCTGTATGTCTAGGGCACTACCTTCTTCCTTGTGTCTGGGAGCATGCAGTTGCAGAGTCCTTTGGGATAATCAAGACTCCGGCTCTTGACAAAATAAAACAGCCTGTCATAACACCAGCACCTCCTTCCCACATCTCCTCTCCTCCCAGAGAGCAGTTTACCTCCCACCACGTCTCTGTAAGTTCCCTGTTTGTTCCTCCAAAACATTTTACAACTCTTTAATGAGACACGTATCTTCAATTTACTACTATTTAAAAGGGTAAGCAGTTAATGTCATAAGACTGAGAATGCCTGGTAATTAATTATTAACTCCAAGGACCTAGCTATCTCTCTAAACAGCCTTGTCTCAAATAGCATCTCTCTCTGTTAAAACCTCTGTTCACAGTAATTAAATAGGAAGGAGGAGGAGCATCGTGGAGCTTGCCCAGCCAAGTCTAGCTAACACCAAGTGCAGCTCTGCCAGACTGCCCTTTCATCTGACTATCTGGCACGGGCATCATGGGAAAACAAATTTGCGTGACCCCACATGCACTCCAGCTTTGTCCAACAGAGGCTTCTGCAAATAACTCAACGGGATCCCCTCTGCTCCCTACCGCCAAAGCACGAAGCTGGCTGGGATCGTCCCCATCTCTGGAAGGGCAGCTTGTCCTGGGAAGACGGCAGCCCTCAGCCAGGAGCACTCCTGCTGTGCTCCCAGAGACTGCAGCATTCAGAGCTGGAAGCCGGTTTGCACGACTGGCCCTGAGCACCTCTGCAGCATCCTGTAGCGCTTGGCCCAAGTTCTGCTCTTTAAACAGCATTTAGCCTAGACTTTTGCAAGCAGAAATGCTAGCGTGTTAGGAGCAGATGTTTGTTAAGCATGTACAGTGCCTTATGCAGAGATACAGGGCAAGATGATTGAGGAGGGAGCCTGTGGTTTGCAGTGGGAATGTGCTGAAAGCATTAGTGGTGGGTTTACAACCTCAGGTCGAGGCTGGCTGGCTGGATGGAGGGCACTCATCTCCTCAGTGAGAAGTTTTAAACACAGATATGTCCAGATGCAGCGAGCCCAAAGATAACACGGGAGATGGCATGACACGTGGGAGAGCAAGACTGGGAAACCCACGGTGTGTTCTCTACACTGCTGACTCATTGCATGTGAGTTTTGGCACCCTGTTTTCACTTCCCAGATTTCCCTTTCCACATCTACTCTTTGACAAGGATAAAGATGCTTAACACCTTCCAAAACTGCCTTGAGCACTGTGAAGGAAAAGTGCTAAATAGCACTGGGGAAAAGCAGGGTTGCTTCATTGTCTCCCGGCCAAATTTCACTTTGTTTAGCTACTTAATTGCCTCTGTACTTTCAACTGGAAGAGGTATTCTTCAGAGCTTCCTTAAACTGTCTTGTGGTGCATCTGTGCACTGCTAACAAGCGAGGCTTTTCAAGTCTAAAGGGAGATGCCCTTCTGTGATGACTGAAGTGATCGCTCATTGTTCCTTCCCCATCTCCCAAAGGTGTTGCCAGGCTTTAATGAACTATTCATCAAGTGCTTTGAGATCTTTTGATGGAAGCAGTCCAGGCTAGTACATGATTCTCACTGGCAGAGAGAGGCTGACATCCAGCCATTTGCTGATTGCCTTCATCTGCAGTCAATAGCCCCTTTCCTTGGGTGGGGGAGTCCAGCAGCAAAAACCCTGCTGCAGACTTAGCATGCGAAGAAATAGGAAGGTGTAATTGTGTCAAGTTCTTTTACTGAAATGTTTTTAATTGGCTAGATCTGTGGAAAGGACAGGCAGGTTGGGTCTGAGATTTCTGTGTTTTTTTTGGTGTGTGGTTGGTTGGTTGGTTGAGTCAGGGCTTGCCCTCCTGTTGTTGCTCTAGTGCACAGAATAGGCTGTTTTTGCAAACTGCTCCGAGTCTGATGCTGAGTTGATCAGAACTGAACTTTTGTGTGCATGGCTGCCTTCTGTGCAGTCCTTGTAATTTTACCTCTGTAATAAACTTCTGTGCATAGTGGGGCTCGAGTGCATCTGCCGTGCCAATAAATCCTGTGCCCTCAGCATGGGATCCCTTGTCTCTGTGTGTGGATGGATGGCGGAGCAAGTAGGAGATGGACACATCAGTGAGGGGGAAGTCTGAATATCAGGCAGGATGTCTGCCCTGCGTGGACATATAGTTACCTGTTTCATAGTGCCACATTAATTCTGTGTCATATTTTGAAAAGGCTGAGCCTCAAGCAAGACAATGCATTTCACTCCTGCTGTCACAAACTCATTCCCTTTCCCTGCTCCAAGCAGCCTGTTTCTGTGTGCTGGGGGAGCCTCTCCTTGCTCTCTGACTCCGCATAGCCCTTCTTTCCTACTTTTTGCCCCTCTTTCTAATTATCCTTGTCATCTTCTATTTCCTTTGTTTGTTTAACCTCTCCCTTCTCATTCTTGCTTCATTTCTCTCTCCTCCTGGCAGTGCCATTTCTGTACCTGTGTGCACAAGTTGCCCCCACCTCCTGGTCTTCAGTTACCCTTCTTGCATAGTTGTCTTCTCCCTTTAAAGTACTCTGAGGTTCCTTTATTCCTGCCATGGCCATACCTGTGATTCAGAGCTATGAGTCCTTATCCGTTTTGGCTGGGTCCTGAGTCCAGAGAATGAAAGGGAGAATCTTCCTTCAGGGAGCTTATGCTCTGAGCAGTGGGGATAAGAGGTGAGAGCAGCGAGCGCACAGAAAGCCTGAGATACTGCAGGTCAGCATGATATTGGCAGCCAGGCCCTACAGAAGTGCCTAAATGATATTATTCCCAGTTCTTTTTCCCCTTCTGCTCTCTTTTCTATCCTTTTAATCACCTTTGGGTCGTCTTTTTATTCCGTCCCAGAGATTATAGGGCTTTGTCATTTTGTCTCCAAGCAAAGGGAGAGAGCGGAGAGTGTTTTCATTAGGCCAGGGGCTGGAGGGAAGGAGCAAGCCGTGGTATATGCTAGCTTTAATCTTTATGGTAATACTTTGGTAAATATCTGCTGTTCTTTCTCTCCTGTCAGTGTGGCAGCCTGTGAATGATATGGAGCTGAGATCAGGGGAAGAAGAGGGAACTGCAGAGAGGATTAGAAGGTTAAGATAGGATTATGAGGTCAGAATGGAGAAAAAAAAATAAGGGAGAGAAAAGAAATAGCAAAAGAAAGGAAAAGAAAATGAAGTGTAGTATTTGCGATAGTGGAAAGGAAGGCAAGTATACAGGGTACCAGAGAAGATGAGACTTTTATGAATGGGTCGATGAATTCAGAGGTCCTGGAGTCAATAGTCTCTCTAAAATGATTTATTGAACAAAAAATCATTTGTTCCATGTTGCTCCACAAAGACTTCTTTTTTTTTCCTTCTTCGCTCTAGAGAAGGGGTCTGGCAGGGATATACAAGCACAGCAGTACCTGGCAGCCCTGCTCGGCCAGGAGAGCACAGCAGGAGAGGCTGTCAGGAGAGGTGCGTGAGCCACCACAGCTACGCAGGAAGAGCTGGAACTGGGAAAGTCCTTGCTCAACTCTGACAGCCTCACTCCCTCCCTCATGGTCCTGCTGTTCAGTGCCCTACTTTTAGGCAGCCTCCTGCTGAGAGTGACGGAAAAACAGAAAAAGGTGCAAGTGCCTGCTTCCTTGAACTGCTCTGTGTGGAGCTCAGGGAACAGATTTGGGACTTTGAAGGTCAGGACAGTTTCAGTCCTGCTTTTGGTTGGTGTAATCAAAAGGAGAGAATGGGTGAAGCATGTCTGGACTCAGAAGGAAGCGACCCAGACCATTGCACACATTTAATAAGTTTGGATGAATTAAACCAAACGGGTAAAATGTCTGATCTGCCTCTTCTCCTCTAAAAAATAATGACACAAGAAAAGCTAAAAAGAATGTGGCATTGGGTTTGGTAATGAAGCCCTTGGAGTCAGAGCAAAATGAAGGCCTCCCTCGCCCTACGTGAACTCAGCAATATGTCCAAAGCATTCACGCTTCCAGCAATGCTAGTGGAAATGTGGGTGTTCCTTCTCTTTTTGCATCTCACACAATAAAAAGGTATGGAAGCTACAAAATGGCTTCTGACCCCCAGTCAGCGAGGGGTCAGTGGGATGCAGCAAGTGGGGAGCTGAGTGCGGTCTGTGCAAACACGTGGTTTCCCAAGCAGTCCATGGGGCCTGGTGTGTAGTCTGCCCTGCAGGCTCTGCTGCTGCATTAGCAGGAGTTCTGCAGGAGGCATGGATGCCTTTCTAGAGACAGAGATTAGAAGGGAGTACACCACTTTCTCTGCTTTAGGCTCAATGCTCTTTATGACTGAATCCAGCCTGAAGGCTTTATGCTATTTTATATGCTGTTGTTTGCCACTGCCTGGACATGTGGCACTTCCCAGTCCTCAAGGAGCAGAGCTGTGCGGTTCTCCTTCAGTCCTCTCTCTGGGCAAAAGTGAGTTTTGGCTAGTCTGTGTGGGTCTGTGAGGAGCGTTTCTCCTCCTGAAACAGGTTCTACTCCTGTCAGGGCATGTAGTCACTGCTTGTCTCTCTTCTCTAAAGGAGTGAATGCTCATTACAGCTTTTTCCCTCCTTTCATCCTTCCTTCTCCATTCTCTGTTTGGAAAGCTTGAGGCAGCAAGTTCTGTGCTCTCTTACAGCTCTGATACATCCAAGTCCTTCTGGGGAGCAGGGCAAGATGCTTGCTGTCAGCAAAAGTTGGGATGCTGGTAAAATCCAAACAGCTCTTCTCTTCAGGTTTACAGCCCTTCTGACCATCCCTTTCCCTCTGCGTCTGAGCTCTTCCAGTCCTTCATTTGTGCCCTTGCTTTCTGAAGTCTTCCTGTAATGTGTCACTTTTTGGAGGTAATGCTGAGTGCAGCCCCGCTGAAGCAGGGGCTTTTGCTCTCTTGGACTGCGTTCTTTCAACTGGTTAAGATCTCCAGAGGTGCTCGTGGGCTTTATGTAATTTTCATCTGCGTTCAGACAACCAGACTCTATTTCATTTTATTTGCATTTAACAATAAGCTGCTTTTCCTTAGCTGTAAGTTGCAAATTATCAAAAGTCATCAAACCCTATCCATTGAAATGAAATATATAGTCCCTAATCAAATGCAGGTCAGTTAATCTGACTGGCTGCAGAATGGTCCCAGGGCAGGACTAGGACAACTGCTGTATATACAGGGGTGGGAAATTCTTTGATGTATTTCACTAGGGGCCACACAAGACATTTCTGATATAATGTGATTGTTCAGACGAGTGCCTAAGCTGCCTTGGCTCCGTATATTCATCTTTAATTACTAAAATAGGACAGATAATTCATAACCCTTGAGGTCTTTATTTTCTGACAGTGAAATTCAATGTCTGCTTGGCCAAGGGGGAGAAAGGTAGATTCCAAGAGCAAAAGAACAAAGTGAGAGGAGAGGATGAAGAAAGGGAAAAAAAAAAAGAGAGATTAAAATAAAAAGCATTCTAGAAATGAGAGAATGAGGAGTAAATGAGGAGGCAGTGCAGAACATCCTAATGGTTAGTTGTACATCCTGTATTGTAAGGAATGGGACTGCATTAAACATTATCATGTTGTTGCTTCTTATTAAGTACAATTAGATGCACTGATCTTGATGGTTCCTCCACTTCTGCGTTTTGAGGAGGGGTCTAATGACCCTTTTAAGATAGGTACTTTATATAGGGAGAATGAGTGACAGTCCTTCCTCCAACCATCTTGAAATGTGTGCGTGCTTGCATCAACTTACCAGCAGAGCCAGTTGTCAAATAATAACATCTTTGAGGATGTGCTTTCACAGAGTTTGGAGGACAAGGTTCAGAGGAGGTGAGGGATGGAAGGGAGAAAATAAAAGCAGACAGAGGAAGAAAATACAGATAAGGAGGAGAGACTCAAATCACAAACTGACTGCAATAAAGTCAGAGGGAATTAAGACAGACCACCAGGTAACAACAGAAGGATAGACATCTAGATCCCAGCAAGTTGAGAGGCAGTAATGTTGATGTCCTATTGCTAGGTCACTGCCAGTCAGTATAAATGCCACTGTACATTCGCAGCCAAAGGGGCTTAGCAAAGCTAATGAGCAAGGAAAGAATGAGGGACTGGGGAAGGAGAATTTCTCGCTTAAAACTCTGGCTGGGAGAGGATGTCTCTGTGCAAAAGGATTTGCAAGGCAAAACAGCACGCACTAGTGCAATAAATAAGCCAAGCTAGCGAGACAGTGAAGGGAGGAACAGGAAAAGAAGTCAGATTGTAGTAAGGAAAGGGGAGAGCCTGGCATATTTGCCCTATCTAAATCTTCTCAGTCCTAGTAATTAGAAAGAACATACTGAGAGTGCTCATCAGAGTTGCAAGTTTAATGACTCAAAATTACAGCAGCCTGACATCCATTAAGCCAAAGCATTTGTTTTCGAAGTGTCATTTTTCATGAGGGAACACTGTCAAAGCACTGCCCAGTCTTATGCTGGCAGAGCTTTCTAATGGCAACCCAAGACTGGTGTGTCAGGAGCATACAGGGCAGGAACGAGGGGTTTTGGCTGAGCCAACTTTGTAGAAAAGCAAAGTATTATCTTTAGAACACACCTCTGTGCTTTGAGTGACACTACTTCTAACTGGAGTTACACTTGCAGACCGTGGCAGGGAGTAAACTGTTACAATAAAAAACTAAGCCACGGTGAAAAACTCGCTGAGCTTCAGGTCATGCAAAGACACAGGAAAATCCATCTACATTTTTCATCTCAATTTATCTCAAGCACTGAAGCATCATCAAATCAGAAAACCACAAAATACCTTATGTGAGAGCCCGTGACCTGTCAGCATGAACCTGCAGAGCGCATTGGGCATTTCAGCAGTGCTGGCTCTCGACAGTGAACTTGGA
This sequence comes from Numida meleagris, assembly GCF_002078875.1. Lineage (NCBI taxonomy): Eukaryota > Metazoa > Chordata > Aves > Galliformes > Numididae > Numida > Numida meleagris. The sequence continues at coordinate 79,952,350 of NC_034409.1, forward strand.
AGGACACCAGGTAAATTCATTAGAAACCAGTAGATCCATTAGTGTTATAAGGAAACCTGTTTTCTGTGCCTCACATATCACAGCGCTGTTGGGTACTGATGATGCACAAACAGTTTAAGTGCTTCTAGTAGGCGGATTTTATACCTTTCCTGCTGAGTACTTCCTTTGGTACTTGGTAATGTTCTTCGGGTGCGTAGCAATGTCACTGTTCTAATACCAGCAACAACAGTAGCTCACGTTTATCTTTTATCACTTGATCATTGATTTCTGAAATACATTTCTGAATGTCAAAAGTGTGGATTCCAGAACTGAAATCTCAACCTAACCTATGAAGTATTTTGAGTTACTAGAGTTCTGGCTCAGCCTTTTGACCAAGGATCTCCACCACTGGTTCCATGACCTAAGCCAGTAAGCAGGGGTACCAGCTACAGTCACTCTAAGCAGTACTGTTTATGCCAGTAAGTTAGTGAGAGGGAAGGAACCAAGAGGCTTGTGTGAGTTCACCTCATGTCGATAGAGCATTCACTGCAAAATCTAGTGCCAGTTCTGAACTTTTTCTGCACGTTTCTGAGTATTTTAACACAGGATTTCTTCAGTCTGCTGCTGCCAAGTGTGTGCAAATTTTGTTCTACACACTAAGGGCTCATGTCACATCCCTGATGTCTGGATGTGTGGAGTTGTTAGAGCAAAACTCATGATAATGCCTTTGGGCAGGAAGTGACAGTATGAGCGAAGAGTTTTGGAAGGCTGGCACAGGAGCTGAGGATTGGCCAAACCCTGCCTGCCATCCCTAAGAAGCGCTAAGTGACTGAGAGACAGCTTCTGCATTTCACTGAATCACAGAATCACAGGGGTTGGAAGGGATCTCGAGAGATCACTGAGTCCAACCCCCCTTGCTGAAGCAGGTTCCCTACAATAGGTCACACAAGTAGGCATCCAGCTGGGTCTTGAGTATTTCCATAGAAGGAGACTCCTCAACCTCTCTGGGCAACCTGTTCCAGTGCTCCATCACCCTTATCATAAAGTTCTTCTGCACGTTTGTATGGAACTTCCTATCTTCAAGTTTTAAGCCATTACTCCTTGTCCTATCACTACACACCACCAAAGAGAGCCTGGCCTCACCCATTTGCCTCCCACCTCCCTTTAGATATTTATAAACATTAATCAGATCTCCCCTCAGTTTTCTTTTCCCCAGGCTGAACAGACCCAGGATGCTCAGCCTTTCCTTATATGGGAGATGCTCCAGACCTTTCGTCATCTTTGTGGCCTTCTGCTGGACTCTTTTCAGCCAAGGAGCTCCGCATCTTGGATTCCTGTGAGACTGGGACCGTGGCACATGACTTCATTCCAAACAGAGTCAACCAGCCTGCTCTTCCCTTTCTTCTTTAATCACCTTCCCACTGAAGGTTGGCTGCTTTTTGGATACGTTTGTATCCCATATATTTTCTCTCAGCACCATCTGTTCGCAGACTGGATTACAGTTGCTGCCTGTTAAAAAGCAGATTGCCTTGGCCCAAGGTCAGGATCGCAGCCCCAGTGCCCTGCCTGCTTCCCGTGGATTTACATGCTGCACAGAGGGCTCACCGCCTGGCTGCTGCTTGCCTGAAGTTCCCACCTACTGCCACGGAGAGATACTCAGGTCCTTCCTCTTGTACCTTGTTCCCATCCACTGGTCCTCTGTCCTCCTGTGTGCCCTCCATTTGGCTCAGCTTAAAGGCCAGGGAAAGAGAGGAGAAGGTAAAAGTACTGGCTGTCAGCCTTGATTTACCTCCAGTGATACACCATGCTCAGACTTGTCAGCACGCCAGCCTCAGCATTCATCAGCGCTGCTTGCCAAATCGTTTTGGTGACTTTTGAGAGACATTTGGGCCCTGCTCTGCTCTGCTGGCAATTCAGAGACTGGCTCACTGCAAGGGATGGTGAGGAGGTGCTGCGCAGTCGGGTGTCTGTCCCACCGTCCTGTGCTTTATCTTACTGGCAGAAGAGAGAAGAGGGATTTGTAGTGGTGAGATACCCCTCAGCCATGGATTTGCCCTTCACAAAAAAAAAGGGGCTAGTGCATTTGTTTATCAGTGACCAGTAGCATCCAGAGCATCCTGGTGAATAGCAAGTAGATTCTCTAGCAATATTTATCTGAGGAGAGCAATGGAGCAGCTGACAGGCCTACCCCCAGATGCACCTGAACCATAGCGTTGTACTTAAGGCTGTACAGGAACTAGACGCATTAATCTCCACATTTCCTTTCCCTTTCCCTTCCTTCTGATTGTATATACTCTTTGCAATCTCTGCTTGATTTTCTTTTCCCTTCTTCCACCTCAGACCCTCTGTAATTTGTTCTCTGTGTTTTGAGGGCAGTGCTGGGCCTCAATCAGCCTCTTTGTGGCAAATTGCAGGGTTCTCCTGGTGCTCCCTTGTTTGACGTAGCATGTTCCTTGATTCTACTTTCTTCTTCCAACTTTGAGTCACACACAGTGTCAGTGCCACATCCTCCTGAGCTCTGTGGATCTCAGAGGGCGTTGTCCTTTCTAGATGCTCACATTGCCATATCCAGGTTCAACCACCCAAAGCAACTTCTAGACCTGCTACACCCTAACCCATCACACTCTGTCTCTACAACTCTCAGGTAACAAGGGCTCACAGCTCAGGCTGTTGTTGAAAAACTGGTTGCTTTTTCCTTTCAATTCTATCCACTTCAGTCTTTTTATCACTTCTAATGATGAAAAAATCCTCCCAGTCACATACTCTTGTAATATGGAGACTAGTTATTTTCTCCCTTATATTATCCCCAGTCTGTTTCTTCCTCTACCACATACAGAAAATCCATCTCTTTTTCTGGTTCTCAACATTTCTAACACTTCTTCATGTCTTAATCCTCCTAAGTCTTGATTATTTTAACATTTGCTTCCCTACTTCCTTGAAAGTCAGCCGCCTTTCGCTGGCAACTATAAAGTGGGCATGCTGAAATGACACCTTTTCCGCTGCTGGTGTGAACTCATCGTCTTTCTGTTTGTGTGGCTCATCTTGATGTCCTTTGGACTTGAGTTCCTTGTCTTTGCCTTCATGACCCTACAAAATCCTGCTGGTGTTTCTAGTTCAACTCTCACATTCCCTACCTTTTTTATAACAACTGTATTGTCCCAGTCATTTCCCAACAGTATATCTCAGATACAGCAACACAACACCCTTCTGAGACTGTTTCTTCTTCGTATTTTTGCCTTTCTAACACTCCAAAGTGTTTCTCTCCTGCAGTTTCTCAGTGTCAAAGGAGTAACCTTTCCTGCCTCCTTCACTCTGTGCCTTATCTTACCCATTTCCTCTGGCACTGAAGATGGTTGCTTTGCCCTCAGTATTACTGGATGGTGCTCAGTGACATGCACACCCACACAGCTGCCCAGTAATCCAGCCATCTTTGCCAAAGCTATAGTTTCTATTACCTCAGTAATCTGCCCTGCGTATTTCAGCCCCTGAAAGAAGCTGGAAATGCTGGGCTGGGAGGTATGTGCCCCTGATCTGGGGTCTCAGTGCTGGATGTGGCTGGATTAGGGATACTGTGGCAGTTGTGTAAGAGTGCTAAGAGGATTGCTGTTACCTTTCCAAGCATGACTCAACTGAAACTTATTTTGGATGTAGGTGGGCAGGTGATATGTCCCAAGAGGGAGGGGAGGGGACAGATTCCTCAAACATAAGTCATCTTTTTTTGGTTTGGTTGTTCTTGTTGCCAGCAGCACAGCACAGCATCCAGTTTCTATGGCAGAAACAATCCTGTTGACCTGTCCGGCTGCAGGGCCTAGGCAGGGCTGGGAGGAGAGCAGGAGGCACAGAGCTGGCCTCTGGGTGCAGGGCAGGCTCTGGGCAGGGAGCAGGCTGTTTCCTTCATTAGCAATATAATTCAGGAGGCAGATGACCTGGCTGGATTGATGAGGTGATTCCTCTGCACGGCATATGGCCTTTAGCTCTTGTGGTTCAACCTCAGCCCAAGGGGCCTGGCTCTGTGCTGAGGGGCTGGGGAGCACGGGGAGGCCTGCTGCCGGTTGGACTGGGGCTGGAGAAAGCCAATACTCTAATGAACCAGCAATGGCACCTAATCAATGTGTGAAAAATGGGTAATTCTTGCTAATGCCCTGTTAATGTTCTCGTAATGATCTGTCAGGGAACTCTGGCTAATTATCGTCATGGTAATTTGGCACAGGTTAGCCTGGGATAATGTGGCCCGGGTGACCAGGAGCACGTATTGCCACCCATGTCCCGGTGTTCTGCTGCTCTCTCCATTTCCTCCCGCTCTTCCCCTGCTGTCTCCCTTTCTTGGTCACTGTTGTAATTAGGCAATTAGTTGATTGATTAGTTAATGTTTGTACAACACTTCAAACATGCATAGTCTTAGTTCAGTGATCTTTGTTACTGCTCCTTTGCTTCTGTCTTTTCTCTTGCTTTTCTGATGTGGCTGCCCCTTTTCCTTCTTCCCCTTCTTTCTCCTCCCTCTCCTGGAGGAGGTTCAGGACAGATTTGTTTCTGGTGTTTTTCACACTAGCCTGAGGACCACATAGAATCCCTATTCCTTCAGCCTTACCGCCACGCCTGGGCACATGCTTTCTCTTGCCACAACTTCGGTCTGCTGTCCCATCGCAGTCCATCAGTGCCCGGTGCACAGACATCTGAAATCTGTGCTGTGTGATGCTGGAATACCGATCCCATTTTACTGGCTAGTATGTTGTTGACCTCAAGTTGAATTTTAATTCATGTGATTTTTTAGGGAGCTTAGAGAAAGGAAAGAGTGCATTGTGCCTTTGAAAGTCTTCTTGTTTCCCTGCGGTGCTAAATCAGGAGTACCAACGACTTACATTTAAGCTCCTGCTATGTTAGCTTGAAGCTAGCTAGAAAGGAAGTGAGTGGGAGGGCAAGTGGAGAGCGACCTATTTGCACATTAATGTATGATACGCCTCATTGTATTATATAAAGGCCTGGTTTGCATGTGTTTACATAGCTTTTCAAAAGGGGAAACCCAGTCATTGGAAACCCTCAGGATGAGCATATGGCTATAGAATGGCTGTACATTTACAGAGGAGCTTTCTTCTCGTAGCTGACATTTATGTAGCGCTTATTTGTGGCGTCCAGAAGGATCCCAAACCACTTAGCTCACTGCTGAAAGGCTGCCAATTCTGAAGTGAAACAAGCTCACCATTCTTGCAGAGACATTCCCCTAGAGTGAAAGTTTAGGATAGGATCTGGAGATTCTTTCTGTGGCAGAATATGCATGCAGGACCTTGGCTTAGCAAGCTAAGTATGCAGCCAGTATGCTGATGCCAGTATGGTCTATGGTTTGGGACTTCTGGGATTTCTTAGTGACAGGCCACGGCCAGTCTGAATAATTCTGCCTCCTAGAACTGTGTGCTCTGTAATGATAAGATGACCTTTGTACAAAGCCAAACCTCAGCTCCTTCTCCATCAGAAGACCTAAAAGGTCTTCTACTTCTTATGATGGAATGGAGCAAGGCCCTGTATCAGGTTGGGTTTCTTGTCCCAGCAGCGCGGCTTCCCTCCTGACCAGCAACATTGCTGGTTCTCCCCATTTGGTTCCACAACAATGGCTTTGCCATCCCCTAAAGACAGTGAAGATGTCACTACTGCTTAATATTAACAACTGCAAGTTTTCCCACACTTGTCTCTGACCTGGCTTGGCTCTTGAGAATGCCTTGCTCTAATCTTCAGCCTTCTTGTCTGTTTGCTACATCACTTCTGCAAAGTGGAGATGCTTTGTAGTTTGGAAGCAAATGCAGAATGTCAGTCTGCTGAGAGTTGGATAAATCCTGCCCAAATGTAAAGCGTTGATAGTCAACATGCTCGCTTCTAAAAATCCTTCCTCCAGTAAGTGACCTAGAGCTGACCCACATTTATTTTGGTATCATTCAACTCAAGTCTGATTCTGGCCCTGGGACACATTTTGTCTGGTTTTTTTTTTTGTTTTTTTTTTGTTTTTTTTCCCAGGAAAGAGTCATTGTGAAAACGGAGATATTTCTTCTCTTTTACCACTCTGAACCACTCTGTGTTTTTGTTCTAACCCTTTTAGAAGCTGTTAATTTACTGAGCTGTGTTCGCTCGATGTTTCCAGAGAGGAGAAAACAAGTACCAGTGTTCTTGCCGTGTGAGTGGCTTGAATAGCAATATAAGAAGAGAGAGCACAACAGACAGAAGAATACTCTGGTACAAGATTAGGCAGTTGAGATTTAGTACTGAAATGTATAAGCTAGAGGGCATATCTGTATGTCTCATCTGTTTACTGATCAGTCTCCATGTCTATCCCCCCTTTCCTGCTCCCTCCCTTACCCGTTCAGACACAGTGGCCAGCACTGGGAAGGAGTGTATCTTTCCTTGCAGAAGTGTGTTTCCAATTACAGGCCCTTCAGGCACTCATTCCGATGAGAGATTAGGAAATGAATTCCCTCTGCTGCTCATTCCCTCTCTTAATTTACCTACTCCTGTCTGTGTGTATGGAAGTGTGATGTGCTGCTTCCCTTTCTTCTGCGTCTTCCAACAAGGAGGTATAACGTAGGCTGAACTCTGTTGCTCTGAGAAAAGACAGAGGATGAATTATCATAGTCACTTAAAAAATTATGAATGTCATGGAGGAGGTTTCACTGAGTATCTATAATGCAAGAGCTAGTAGCAGGTTCAGCATTAAGTGGAGGGGAGTTCCTTTTTCAAACACAGGATGTTTTGTGTAGAACTCATAGGAGTTAGCACCCAGAGCCAAGTTTGAAAAGGCTTCAAAAATCTGCTTCAGGAGCAGCTTGTGGATTGCCTCCCTTCCTTATGCATTTGCTTCTGCTACCTTGTGGGGACCGTACTCTCCTGCCATTGTCACTGTCAGTTTCCCCTTTGTGGGATTCACTGTGGTTATGGGGTTAAAGCTTGGTACTTAAGATGCTCCTTAGCCTCATCCAATTTACTCCCTTTTTTTTTCACGTGTTAATTTCTAGCCTGTAAAAAGAGAAATGTGGCATCAGTTAATCTCAAATTCTTCTACAGATTACACAGCTGATTCATGCCCTCTAATGCAATGCTTTGTCACCCCTTAATAGACATAAGTGAATATGCATAGGGAACCCTTTGCAGCATGCACGTACACAGAACGCCAAGTCTCATTGGTTCAGTTTCTCAGAAGTGCTGTGTTGCCTGTTCCTTCTTTAAACAGTTTCCATTTTGTATGATCCTTTCCAGCCCAAGGGCTCTCCAGGATTCTCATCATTTGCATTGCCTGTGTCTGCTCCTCTCACTCATTTTTCAGAAAAGTACCGGAGCTGACCAGCCACAGTATTCCAGCTGAAGGCATGGCTTGACATATGCAGTGGCATTAATACTTTTCTCAGTGGGTGAGATTCACCCACCCTTGAGAGAAATGACTCACACGAAGTCTAGGCACCACTTAAATCCAACGTAAGCTGTATTTTGTTGGCTTAGATGAGATTTTGCTGGAGCTTTGGCCTCGCACTGAGCCTCTGCATAGGAATGATTTTTTCACCAAGTATTATTTTTGCGTCTTAACGTTCCATTTACTTTTGGTCTACTATCGAGGTACATTGGAGAAAAATCTTCATTGATCTGCCTGCAGTAACCACGTTTTTTTTTCTCATCGGATCATACTTAATTTTACAACCCGGGGAGATATCTGAGGAGTATAGATTATTTTTCCCAGTACATATTGCCTGTGTCAAGACCAAAGCTCTTTCTGTGGTCTGTCCGGCTGCTATGTATCAGTTTGACTCTTTGAGGATCCACAGAGTCCAGGTTTGATCATTTTATATTAGCAGTAGATGTTGGTCTCTCACAATTTCCTTCCCCCTCTCAGTGCATTAGCTGATGTGTTGTGTATATACGCAAGTAGTACAAAATTCACAGCAGCACCCTGCTGTTTTCACCATATTAAGAGAAGATCCATCATTCTTTCTTTTCTGCTTATTGTCTTGTAGAGACATGTTCTTCACAAGAGAACTTAACATCTCCAACGCAGTATTCCTTAGTTTTTGTAACAGATTTTTCATGAAATGCTCTGTCAAAGACTTTCTGAAAGGCTATTTATAAGAATATCCATGTGTGCCTATCTTTTGCAGAGAAATGAAAGTCAGAAGTGAAAAACAGTCAAAAACAAATGAAAGGAATACCTGTTGTATACAGAACTGTTAAAGATGGGGCTCTGTTGGAGTGTAAATACCTCTATGGATCCCCGTAGTAAGGACTGCAAAACCAGAACAGTCTGGGCAGCTCTTTTGCTGTGACCTTAGCTGAACCTCGTATACTCCAGCAATTCAGCAGGCCCACTGACTTTTCTCTTCCCGGAAGAGGACCAAAGTAATGAGCATTTATGTACATCTCTTCAGCAGTAAAGGGCAAAGAGAATTGTTATCAGTTATTATTTTCCAGTGATGCCAGGCCTCAAGGCTTGTTGTCACAGTGATGTTCTAGCACATGGCAGATTTCAAGCAGCACGTTATTTGCAGTCACACTTAGCGAAACTATGAGGATAGGGGAACGTTGGCCTTCCTTTGTTTCTTCAAGAAACATTTTCTTCTTCATCGTATTTTTTGTCACCTGATTAAACAGGCCTCCCTTCAGGTGAAGGTACAATCCTAGGGCAGCTGACACTAGAATGCCTGTGAAGGGCACCCGCTGAAAAGCTGTCGGGGCGGTTTTGTTTTCATTCTATTTATTATTGTCCTTGATGACTTCAGAAGAACAAAATGTATTTCCAAAGTCATGCATGAGCATGAGCTCTTGGAAGGACATAGCCAGATACTGTACAACAGTTAACAGATGGAGACAAGAGCGCATCCTGGGGACATGGAATGAGGTTGCCCTCCCGTTTGCATTTCTCCTGTGCCCTCTTTCACCTCCATCGTATTTGTGCACTACAGACATGCTAAAGGCCTGGTAGTATATCTTGCTGGAAGGGGATGAAAAGTCATCTTGCTCTTCGTTTTCCCCTCTTTTTCATGCCTCCTCCTCCTTGTCCTCCTCCTCTTCTTCCTCCTCCACCTTGTCTTCCTCAAACACACGCTCAGATGCCTGCATGCACACAGCCACACGTATGCATGCACACATTCTTCCCCTTGCAGTAGCTGTCCCTTCAAATCACGTGCTGATCTCTGTGGGGACATCTCTTGGCACAACAGAGGAAAATAGATCTTGTCTGTAAGAATATCTTAGGAAAAAAAAGCTACACAAAGATGAACCTCTGAGTAACAGAGTGAGAGAAGCTGAGAGAAAGCTGTCTTGTTACATATAATTGAATCCCTCAGCACCCTTAAGTGACACCTTTCTTGCTTACACATACAGGAAATATACTGCACAAATCCTATTAAGCTGCAGCTAAACTAATTTAGCTGGTGGAGTGGGTGGACAGAATCCTTCTTCCTTTAAGGAATTGTGTACCACTGATTGCCTGATAAATGTGCACGAAAGCCCCCTTCTTAAAGAAGATGCAAGGACTGACACAATGCCCAGGCTCACAGCTGGAGTAGAAGGGGGCAGGTATTTCACATCAGACAATTACTTTACGACGGAGAAAAGCATGCACAAACCATTCCCTTCAGCACTGAAGGGGCAAACTGCTGGCAGCTGAGTGCAGTTACAATGCTGGGAGCCGCCGGGTACTGGCAGCTCTTAGACATCAGTGCTTGTGACAAGAAGTGGTCAGGCCCTTATGCTTAGGTTTTAGCCATTAAAGTGGTTATTGCATTTCCACACCTGCTGTACAGCACATTGATCTTGTTACATCTAGCCCTTGCTTAAATCCATCAGGATTCTGTATGCAGAGGCAGACAGGCAAAACCTGGAATTTGTCATAAGCTCTAGAAAAGGGAGGCAGTGGTTAGGGAGTGGTGAGCAGTGCCTTTATGGCCACCCAGAGCTGTAAGAGTGAGTTAATGGGCTGTTGCCACAAAGGCTGGCAACTGGATCTCATTGTAGCATCTCAGGAAGAGCAAGTGAATAAATTTAATTCTCACCGTGTCTCTGGCTAGCAGGCTGCTGAGTACTGTTCATTCACATGAAGAAAATTAGTGATATTCCTGTACTTTGTGGTAACCTGCCTTAGGGGCCCAACTCTCACATGGGTTGATGGGGAAATGATCCTGGTGCTGAGTGCTGGAAGCTAGGTAATGCTTCTCTCCATTATTATGAATTTATTATGCCATTGTTTGATTCTTTTGGAACCTTGTAAGATCTTAATCTTGGTTATTTAAGGGAAACTAGCATGGTTGCAGATAGAAACTGACTTGTTGTGATGTTATTAAGTCCCTGACCGTGAACTCAGGGCATCTTCCATGTGCAACATCAGCCATGCAGCAGTGAAGCTAGGATTTCTGAACTGTGGCCGTGTAGAGATCTTGATTTGCATCTCCAATGCAGAAAAATTGGGATGGGATTACCCAGCTCCCTTCCAACAACCGTACTACATTGAGTAGAGGAGCCAGAACAGCAGCTCTTAGGATGATTCTCATTTTGAATGGAGCTTGGGTCAGATGAGATTATACAGCAAGGAGGTAGATATGTTGTGTGGTGTTGAGTCTCCTAAGGGCCTTTGCCTGATGTGTACTTCCAGAAGAAGTTGATGTGTGGCCAGTGGTCTCATGCGCTGCTTGCAGTGCATCTCTTTTCTGATAGTTGTTAGTCAGTGAGCTATCTTAAGCAGATATGTGGCCTTCATTGCCCTACTATATGAGTACCTCTCAATCTTTTTAATGCATTGTCAGAACACCTCAGGCGTGCAAGGAAGTAAAATTACTCTATTTCACAGATGGGAAACAGGGAAATTGATGGTGAAACTCTTAGAAGGATACAGATACCAAAGTCTTGCCCAACTGCCACTCTTGGCTCTTAAATCCAAATGCACTTCTTCACTGATGCTCATTTCTATAAAACAGATGTACATTTCTGTTGTTTACCATCATTTCTATCCAGGTGCTTCCGCTGTGTTTCTGTACAAGCCCAGAAGGATCCTAGTCCTATTAAGACTGAGCAGCTTAGCAGCTTGACTTCAGAGCAGAGGCTTTGGGGCAGAGGTGGGAGTGCCTTGCTAATAGGCTATGCATGGTCCTTTCTTTCTCTGGCCCAGTGCATTTTTATGGTAGATTCAAGAGGAAGAAACTAGTATCTTCTCAACACTGGTGTATATTATGGGAGTTCCTCTGGGAAATGGAAGAGCATGATCTGAACCTCCTCAAACAGAAACCAGAATTAGACCTACATCCCTAATGAGTTTTCAAGCTGCTGAGATTTAATTTGCTGGTAGCAACTGCTTCTTTCTTCACCCTCTTTTCTGGAAACATTTTTTCCAGGAGAGGACAATTTTTTTTCTAAGTGGTTCAACTCTAGAGACAGGTAGGATTTAGCAGGCTAACAGGTGCTGCGCCCCACTCCCACCCCCTTTCCTCCATTACCATCTGTGCAGCATCCCTTCCTAGTCATACGATTATATGACTTATATGCAAGAGCTACTGCAGAGCCCTACTGGAGGACAGGGTGTCCAAAGATTGACTTTAAGCGTGTAAGGCAGCAGGTTGGCAGTCTAGGAGTCTTTGTCAAAAGTGGTGACGCAACTGGTAATTTAATAGCAGCTAACTGAAGCAGATCAGTGTGGTACAACAGGAACACTACGGCATAGCTCCTACACCCACTGATTATCATTCACTCCACTCTATCCCTTTGGCTCCTTCAGCATCAGAGAACTCAAAAAGATGCAGAGAAGAAGGGCCGAAAATATGATGTGAGAGACTGCAAGTCCTGAGCTAATAGGACTGGCTAAAAATAAAAGGAGGTCTTTATAGTCTATGAAGAAGATAAAGAAGGAGAAGCTGTTAAGAGGGGATTTAATTAAGTGTAAAATCCTAAATGGTACAGATAATGCCAAGGCCTGTTACTGTTCACAGACTGGCTCAGGGAGAGGACAGGCACCTGCAAAGGAAATGAGTTCAGCTCAGCTGATTTGACAGGGCCTATTCACGCAAAACCTACAGATGCCTGTGCCAGAGAGAGGGAAGAGGAAGGAGCTTCAGTGTAGCACAGGTAAAAGGGCATCCCAAGGGGAACAGGAGACCCTAAGTGTCTTAGTTAGAAAAGGAGATGGATGGTCTATCGTCAAGCAGGAGATGGTCTGGTGACCAACTAGGAGCTTCCTGGCCAAGACCATGGAGGTAAAGGTGTGGCACGAGTAGGAAGATCTCTTTTGTCTCAAGCTGGGTAAAGCTGCTGAGGTAAAGACCTTGACAAGACTCTAGCTAAAGCGCAGCATGACCCATACGGTGTATTTTACTTCTCTAAGTGTTATTCTCAGAGCACGAAATCTGATCCTCCCAATGCACTTCAAGAACAATGGCAAATATCTTCAGAGTCACAGAGAAGGGATTGTCCAGTCCATTGCTCTATAATGAATTTGCAGGAGAATCACATTTGCTGCATGCAGTAGAGCGTTGTTCTTGTGTACATCTTACAATGTGTGCCACATCCTATGCCAGAAACCTGCCCTGGGATTGCCTCTGCCTGGGTTTCCAAATGCTTTGCCAGGAACAGGGAAGAAGCAGTTTAGAAATTCAAGGTCTCTGTGGTCAGTAACCCTTTATGGTGCATGTTTACCATGGTATGTTGTCCACTGTCAGTATTGTACTGGATCTTATTTAAAGTTTTAATTAAAGCCTAAGCATGAGAAATGTGTCAGAGGAAGGAATGTCTATCCTTTAAGTTTCATTTCCTCTAAGAAAACTTAGAAACATCACCAAAAACAAAGTAAAGGCTCAGAAGCCTCTTCCTCTTCATTTCTTTCTCCTCCTCCTTCCCACCTTCCCCACTTGTATTTTTTGGTAGTTCAAGCTGGCAGTATTGCTGATAAATTCCTTATGACATGGTCCCTGCTCTGAAGGTTACACTGAATAGGGGAAATATCATTAAAGCCAGGATACCGCTTCAAATGGCATAATGGAAGATTTTCGTTACTAGTGGTGAGAATGAGGAGGGGAGAGGGCTGCAGGGGGGAACTGAGGAAGGAGGGAGCACATTCATTAAATTGGATCTGAGAAATTAGTGCAGTGCCTCCTCTTTGCCATGATGAGAACATATTCTCTTTTATGGAGGGAGAATGCAGTTGGTTTTGTGATACCACTGAAAAAATGATTTCCAGAAATACAGTACCAAATTTTCCATTTAGAAAAGAATAATAATATGAGTAAAGTATTTAGCTAATGAAAAATGTAGACAGACAAACAAAAAGCTCCTCAAATGCCGTTTAGCTGTTGCACATCTCCTGGGAATTAGCTGCTGCTTTCAGTCTGGTTTTACTTGCTATTGCTCTAAGCTAAACTTTCCATTTATATGAGAAAAACTGGAGTCAGGAGGATTACAAGCACCTCTGCTTTTGATTTTTAATAAAAAGCGAACATTTGCTTCTCAACAGTAGCAACAAGAAAGGGAATTAAACCTGAGGAGAGCAGGCTGACCTCTGGGAGCACAAGCATGTGCTCGCACATGGATTCTCCCCGTCTCTCTTCTTGTTGCCCAGTCCTTCTGCTGGCACACACTGTGCATGCCAAGGTGCATATGTGTGCCTGTCATGCTATCATAGAATCATAGAATCATAGAATCATAGAATTGCCTGGGTTAAAAAGGACCTCAAAGGACCCCCTGCTGTGTGCAGGGTCGCCAACCACTAGACCGGGCTGCCCAGAGCCATGCACTCGTGCCCAGATGCTATATGCTGTTGCACACTGGATTCCTCACAGGTGACCCCATGTAAAGCTGCACATGTGGCTGCTTCATTCATTCTCCTCCAGCAGTGTACATGCAACAGGCCTCCATCTCCTTTTTCTTACAGCAAGCCCCTTTTCTTACAGCATCTCTAAAAACATTCTGTAGAATTGTACTCAGCCATTCAAAAGCAGGAATCTGATCCATGAAAGTGGATTTTAAAATAGTAAATGCAAGAATATATTTGAAGTTTGTCTTTTTGTTCCCTGCTTTGATAGCGCTCATTTACAAGTTTTCACTTGAAACCGTAACAGCCAGAAACTTGGTATTTGTATTTGAAAGAAAAGCTGCAAGGCCTCTGGTTGGCCATCCGGCTTTAGAAGCTAGGACTTTGGGGAAAAAAAACGTCCCCATGTAGTCACAGAGCACTGATAAAATCACAAAGGTAGGCAATATCAAATGAAACTGAGACTACAGAAGAGTTGGCCAGGGATTCCCAACACCGGTGCTTTCTCTGTTGTTTTCTAACCCTGCTTCGGTTAGTGCTTCCTGACCCAGCAGCGGGAAGGGAAAAAAAACCTCTCTCTCTTCACTGAATATTTATGCTCCTGTGACAGCTATCACTGTGCCAATGCTGTCCTGGTAGCAAGGCAGCAGAGGAGGGTTTTCCAAGAAAGAATAATGCAGGCGGGGCCGAAGAAGCAGATGTACGTTATTTGTATTGGCAGAAGGTGAAAAACAACCCAACCCCCTCCCCACCGAAAAGCACACTTATAATTAAAACCCAACAGATTTATTGCCTTGACTCATTCTGGTATTTATCAAAGTATCGCTGTGTGGCAGAGAAGTGTGTGGCATGATTTACAGTGGAAAGGCACGGCAGCGATTCCCTCCAGGAGAACAGAGGGAGCTTTGTTGCCGCTGTGATAGGACCAGACGTGGTGGGAGAACCTGGGGAAGCGAGTGCTTTGTCAAAGCCAACCTCTTGCCTCCTCCGTGTGTGTCTGCCCAGATCTAGTCACTCCAATCACATCAGATGCGCTAATCGTTCTGACATTATGAATGGAGAAGCAGGCGTCCGTAGAGCACAAGCTACTTTCTTCATCGTCATCATTGTCTAGTTGCTTTCTTGTTTTTACTGATGAAGAAAACACAGTGGAAATTGACAGCAGGGATAATGAACACGAGAACGTGTTATAGATGGTGGCAAACTAGGAAATAGGTTTCTGAACTTTCTAACTTGTGTTCGTTTAAACAAATGGATTTATGTTTGCATGCGGCGTTCAGTAGTACATAATTTTTGCATTTCGGAACACCAGGGGAGACCCTCTGTAGGCAATATAAGAGCAGTAAATTGTAGACCTGGCAAGTGGGCTGTGTGAGCCTTGTCATGAATGCGGAGCTTGCCTCAAATTGTAAAGATGCGAGTTCAAATCCCTCTGGGGGTTCTGTTTTTATTAGTAATACTTCATAACTTTAATTCTAGATGTCAAATGGATCACTACACTTTCAGTACTTAATTATCTCTATCATCCAAAAATACCCTGCCGCTAATAAAAATATTTAAACAGCTCTTCCAGGAGCGTAGCGTGATGAAGGGCCCTCCCTATTCCTCAGAATGTCCCCGGTCCTGCTGATAATGTTTGTTAGGTGCAGTAGTCAAAAGCATCAAAGCGGCTGAGGGGTTCTTGTCCACAGAAGGATCGGGTGTGTGACTGAAGCCTGGGTAGCTCCATCCCACCTAATTTTAACTTCAGATAAACCAGTAGTAGTGAGATGTCAGCATGGAAGACATTGGTGTGGGCTGCAAACCAGACTAAGCATCCAGAATCACAGGATCGTAGGGGTTGGAAGGAACCTCTGAAGGTCATCAAATCCAACCCCTGCTAAATAAAGCAGGTTCCCTACAGTAGTTTGCACAGGAAGGCGTCCACGCAGGTTTTGAATATCTCCAGAGATGGAGCTTCCACAGCTTCTCTGGGCACTTGTTCCAGTGCTCTTTCACCCTCTATGAATGGTTAATTGTTGCTGTGCCATCATGCTTTGGGGCTGCTGTAGGAAATGACTCCAGCTAGTTTAAACCGTTGTAGCCATGTCAGATAAACTGCAGTCCTGTTCACTAACACAGTTTGTACACATTGCTTATATGAATCCTTGAGTTCTGCAAGGAAAGTGAGAAAAAGCAGACCCCAAACGTAGTTAGGTGCTCTGCAATTATGGCCTTGTGTTGCATTTTTTCAGATGAGAGGAGTTATTTATTTCTGGTGGTGAATGACTGTGAGCTTTGATATTGCTAATGCTAATGCTCGTGAAGAGTTTGTGCTTCACTTTCCACATAGAGGCTTCCCCTCTCTGCTACAAGCAGCATGCATGGTAAAATAAATTATTTCTTATAGTGTAGAGTACAATAACTGCTGCCTCCATTCACTACTGGGCACTAAGAAGCCCAGATATTCTGTCACCTTGCCATCAGACTATTATTGTTTCCTCTGACAGTGTACAGAGAAAAGGGCATTTCCAGAGCAATTTTTGAATGATTTCAGTCTTACCACTGTGTTACTAATACTGTTTTGTTCTTGTAACTAAATGATGTGGCTTTCACTTTGCGCAACAGCATTTATTTATTCAAGGATTGCATTCTGCTTATTACATTATTATATTCTGATTCTCAGATTGTACCAACATTTTCATCCAGTCATAACATGGAAGCATCGTTGATAGTTTTGCTTCAAACTGGGGATCAGTTTCATTCAAAATGTTTGAAAGCCCTCTAATGAATCTGAGCAGAGTTTCAACCCAGTGACAGACGGATGTATTCATTCAGCTTATGCCTGGTTTTGCATTTTATTTTTCAAATGTTACATATGGCAATAACAAAGTTCTGCTAATCCTTGATGCTAGACAGAACTGGTCAAAATGAGGATAAAACTGCTGGCAAAGTGTCTGTGTTAAAATAATTATGGTTATTTATTTATTTATTTTTCCCTCCAGTTTTGGAAACTCTTCAGTGTTTTGCAGGGGAATTTTGCAAGAAATAATCTGGCAACTTTTTGATTTTTTCAACACTTACAGAACAGTGTTGAGTTTTCTTGTCTGCCTGACATGAATTGGCAGAAAGGGCTGTGTGTACAGCTTCCACTGAAAAATGCCAATTAAGTAATGTACTACTTGTTGAATAATTAAAGCATCAGCCGGCGTACTCATTAAGTGTTCTCAGCAGCTGATCCAAGTGGTTGCACTGGGTGGTTGGGCACTTTCTGTGCTTGTTGACGAGGTTTTTTTTTTCAAGATACAAACTGTCATTCTAAAAAGTCTGCAGTTGTCACTGGGATAAACACATTCACAGTGTGGTCTTCAGCCTGTGCATTTCAGCGGGGCATTCAGACAGGCAGAGGGTGTTTAGAAAACACCAGTGCTGCTGATGGTGGCAAAGTCTGATAATGGCAGTGAAATCCATGCGGTACATGCACAATACGAACAGCTTTCTTTGGGGATGGGGTGCCGGGCCCTGAGCTCCAAATGTCTGGAATTTCCCTCCCACAGTGTTGTCCTTGCTTTGTTCATCAGTTTGCCTCATTGTGCTTTCCTCTTCCCCCTCCCCAGCCTGCCCCACCACTGCCTACAGCCCGAAGTTTCTGCTGTGTCTTCATTTCCTCCTTGTAGATCAATTCAGCCTGTCCTGGCCAATTTGCGCTGCTGACTGGCCTCAGCAGCCTACGTCCTTGTCACTGCCGTGCTGAATTAGAAATTAAACCATGTCGGTTGAGAGCCATGGAGAGGCCTTCTACAGGTTATCGACAGTCTGTTGACAGTTTCCTAACCCACTACCTTGCATCCCAGCCAACAGCAGCAAAAGAAACTGGGTCGTTCCAGCCAGAAGCCTGGCTGCTCTTGTCCAGCAGTGACCTCAGGAGTGGTTTTTACCTATCTGCAGGAGGATAGCAGCATGTAGCAAGCACTCGCACAGAGGCGTATGCTGGCATCCTTGTGAGTCTGTTTGAACATAGGCCTGCTCCAATCTTACATGTTAGGCTTTTATAGTTTAAATTAGCTGAGAAATAGTCTTCAGCTTTGCTTCATTGCCAGCCATTCCTAATATCTCTCCCTAAGTGCTTTCTGCAAACACAGGACACTGCATAACTGCATGGTCAGTGCCGGTTGAGGTGCAGGTACTCATTTCTATAGTGGGAATTCAGAGCCAGGGAAGTTAACATAGGAAGAGTGTTTAACAGATGACGAGGCAAATGGCAGCTAAGCTGGGTGAGGCTGGGACTCAGTTTTGCAGATCAAAGCTGTGCCTGTTGGCACAGCGATCTCCTTAGCCCTCCTGCTTCCACCATACACATTCAGCACAAACCCTCCCTTGCTGCTGTGACACCAAATTCTGCTGCCCGGAGCAGGAGGCCCGCAGGCCCTGAGCCCCAGCTAGGCCTCCAGGGAGCCAGCCCACTGCTCCTGGCAGCCCCGTGTGAATTTGACCAGAAGGAACATTTCTCCACTAAAGTAGGAAACTTGCAGCAGCAGAGTTCAACATCTTCAGGCGCCCTTGCTTCTGAAAATTAAAGAAGAAAAGTAAAAGAGAGAAAGTCCTGTTTGAGGAGATAAAGATGTTTTCCGTGATGTAGAGTTTGACCTTAAGATGTTGTTACCCGTGCATCTGAGGAAAGAGCAGATGCTTCTAGATGGACCTAGGATTTTCTTTCCCTTATCAGAAGGTTAAAATAAATGCTCTTTCCCTGCTGCTCCTTTTCCTCCGGTCCTCTGGCTGATAAGAGGGAGATCAGTGTTATCAGACAAGGAGACAGAGTAATCCTCAAGGAGGAGGCCATAGCCCAGGAAGGTGGTAGGGCAGTGGAAGGGAAGGCTCTGCGTGCTCTGGGGAGGAGAGGGGCTGTGTCCCACCCTTTCTCCATGGCAGGAGGCAGCACAGCCCATTTACTCAAAGCAAGAGCTGGGCCCTGCTCTGCGATTGAGTCATGGTCTCACTACCTTTCCCTGGATCTTCGAGGGAAGTTGTGTTGATGTGACACAAGCCCTGCTTTGCAATTCAAAGCCACGTTGGGAAATCTTTGCATCTGAGAGCCAAGCTGGACTCTTTGCACAGGTGCTGCTGCAGTTGGAGCTTCTCTAACTCTGGTTCTGCTGACCAAACAGGAGGTTCTAGCTCCTGCTTCGGGAGCTGTGCTGGCTCTGTCAGGAGAAAAAAGCAGTGAATGCTTATTTTAGTCAAGAAAGTGAGTGTGCTCTCCGTGAGCAGCCCAGGGGAGAGATTGAGTGTGCAGAAAACCCAGCGTTCTTGCACAGTCACTTCTCCAACCCTAGCTGCATTTTGAGGATGCAGAGCTCTGCCTGGCGTGGGAGGAACTAAGCTTTGTGCTGCTGCCTCAGCATTTGTGCCATCCGCTTGTGCCGAGCAGAGTTTTTTTTCTCCTCTTTTTTTTTTTTTTTGGAGTGCTCCATGAAATTGTAGTGACTCTTTAATTATCTTGGGAGCTCCATGAGCTATTTTGATGTGTTGCCTCTTTGGCTTTGGCACGTGCTCTGGGCTGATGACACATGGTCACCATTCTCCATCTTTGCATCACACTGTCACCACAGAATTTCAAATGTCGCCCTTGGATTTGACACGTAGGGATCTGGCCAGGCTTTAAAAATCCTCTCCTGCCTTCAGACACCGGTGCAGGTAATAAAAGGGATTTATCAGCCTGCACTTCTCTGTGCCTGTGGGAATGAGCAAGGTGTAAATTCATACCGAGTTCTCAGGAGACCAGTTTGCCTCTTTCTCTCAAAATACTGTATAACACAACTTTATTGTCTTGGGGATTTTTTTGCAAATTGTATCTCAAGTTCTTACAAAGCAAAACATCTCACAACGATGGGTAAATGAGGAGATGAGAGCTGGCAGTCAGAGGGGCCAAGAGCAGAGCAGCAGAGGGAGTGGGGCCCAGAGAAAGAGGATGGGGAGATGTGAGCTGCGCGGGAAAGCAGCAGGGATGGCCGAGCTGGCAGGAGAGCTGCTGTGCACAGCGGGAGCAGAGGAGGAGCCGGCTGCTGAGCCAAGCTGTGCGCAGGGGGAGGAAGAAGAGGTGGGTGCGGGAGAAGGAGATGGCAGGAAGGTCAGCTGGGTCCGCCGCAGGGAAGACTGCAGAACCGGGGTGGGTGGTTTTCAGAAGTACACATTGTTGGAGCAGCATTGTTTGAGTTCTGATATGGAGAGGTGTAAGTAGGCACGTACCAACACACACGAGGGAACGTGGGGAGCCACTTATCAGAGGAAAAAAAGATATTTCCTCTCCACAGCTGTGCAGCGCAAAAGCTTGGAGACAGCTTTGGAATCAGCGCCCTTCAGTGGAGACTGGTCCAGAAGTGCTCCCTGCTGGGGCCACTCACACTAGGGCTTGCCAGCAGCGTTCCTCTGTCCCCCTAGTCCTTGGGTGTGCAGGCCAGCCACTAGCCACTTGTTTTCTTTTACCTCTCTTTGCTAAATTGGTTTGATCAAAACATACCCAGGACCTGGGAGTCTAAATAATGGTCTTGCACTTCCCGTATGGAGCTCGGTAATATTTACTGAGCCCGACGGCTTCATTCTCCTTGGCTCTGACTGCATTAATGGCTGGCTGCAGGGAGGGAGGGCAGGGATGAAGGATAGCTGAGAGGGGTCCAGGCGACACGGCTAACGGATGGCCTTATTAGAGACACTTTCCTGGGGCCTAAGTGGAGCTTTTTTGTCTGAGTCGGCAAGAAGTGGGTCATTTTGCTGGGCTGTCAGGCCCTAGCTCTCACTGGAGAGAGGATGCGGTGAAGGCAGCAGCGTGCTGCTGGTTGCTGGCTGCTGTACCTGACTGGGGGCAAGGTGGAGAGACCTACCTGGACACTGCTCTTAGGGACCCCTTCCCCTTTTGCAGACCCAAAACACTCCCAAATCCCACCCAGAAAGCTGGTAGGGAGGTAGTGCAGCTGTTCCTGCTGCAGAACACTCCTCTCCCAGGTTTTATTGCTTCCTCTCTCTGCAGTTCTCTGGAGGGCCAGTGGTGGCTGAGGAGGGACTAGCTCAAGCTGCTATCCATCTAATCTGGCAGCAGTTTTAGAGACCTAGTGGCAGCTAGGTCTCATTGGTCCTGCATCAGGTCTGACCTGCAGGGATCTGAGACTGCCACAGCCATGCAGGGAGAGTCTCAGCTCTGTCTTAAGCTCTCACTGCTGGTGGCTTTAGCTCTGCAAATGCCTGCTTCTCTCCATGGTACTGGCCCAAACTTGGGGATGTTGCATATTTACTCCCTCCTCCCATCCTTGCCATCATAAATGTGTTGATGGATCACCTGAAAAAAGCAGTATCAGAAGCAAACGAGCCGGAGTACGCTGCAAGAGACTGCTCTGAGGGTATTTCCAGCTCAGCAGGAAACCAAGTCCTAAGAATTTATAGCTCAAGATTGCTAGAGTTGAAGCCTGAGATAGTCTCCAGTAAGATTTACATTTCTTTCGGCACCATCCCAAATGAGGCTGGTGATCCCTGTGATGCTCACCAGTCCTAGGAACACAGATTGCTACCAGAGGCAATGGTGGGTTTATCCCAGCATATCTTCCTGAGGAGGACCTGGTTAAAAAAGAGCAAATATGATGTCAGCTCTGTCGTAGAGGAGCTGAGAAATGGGGGGAATGATCTGGGGAGTCCTTTTCTGTTAATAGTTAGGGAGGGCTCGTTGCTGCATTGCACTGGCTTCCACATGAACTGGTGTTATGTGAGGGGTAGCTGAAAAGGATGGTACAGTTGGGGTAAAAATTTTCCTCTTTCCTGAGGTGATATTTGGGTTAAGTACCTCTGGCTCAGCATGCTGGAGAAGGGCTGCTGTGAGATACTTTGGAGGAAAAACATATGTCCAGGTGAAATGCTATCCTAGGAGACAGGATTCAAGAGGAAAATTTGTTACAAACAGGCCTGTTCTTCCTTTCTGTAATGGTGGAGGTGAGGAGAAAGGCCCAGCACCTGACCTTCCCTATGCTCCATCCTCAGTTATGTTGTTTTTTGAGGTCATCTTCTGCACAGGCTGAACTGTACTAACGTTCAGAGTAAACTCTGCTTACATTCCTGTGAGGCAGGAAGCAATGCAGAGGGCCAGTTTGGTATGGACATATTATGGTATGGACCCACCCCCTTTTTGTACTCCCAGGAACCCACCATGTTCTGAGCATACACCGTTGGGCGAGATGAGGATCAGACCTCAGGCACTGCTGAGTCCTTGTCCAGCTCCTCAGAGATGTGCTGCACATAGAAGCCTCTTAGTTGCTGGTCTGGGCGAGACAGATGTAATAGCTGGTCTCTGGGATTGCCACGTGATTTGGAAAGGTGCAAGCAGCTTGTACCGCACCGTGGCTGAATTACCTATTCACAGCAGACATTTTCTTCCTGATTGAATGAGGTTAATGAACATCTTATGCCTGCCAGCATGAGAGTATGTAGTCCTTTATCAAACATAGGCAATGATTCTGTTGTTGCTATAAAAGCTTTGCTCAATTTTTTTCCCTGTTTTTGAATCCTCTTCTTTAATTTGCAGCAGTAAGTTCCAAAAGTTGATTTTACATAACATGAAAAAAAGGCACAGCCTTTGGACAAAAATATTTTGAGTCCTTTTGCCATGAGCTCTACAGTATGTCCATAAATAGGTTACAACTGGGAAGGATGGTCATTGTTTAAAAAGAAAAGAAATCCGATATGAATGATCAATTACTTGATCCCCCAAACAATCAACAGCCCATGGCAGATTGCCGTATCCTGTGGCAGTAATGAATTAATGATTACCTTTAGATTAGGCTTGTACTGCTTGCATGAGACCCCGAGAGCATGGCTAAATTGGCTCGGATGGAGCTGGGATTGCTGAGTCTGTATCAAGCCTCCTTGGGCTGTGATCTTGTCAGAACTCATACGCTGAGCTGAAGAGTTTGATTAGGCGGCCGGGCCTGTAGGGAGGAAGCGGGAAGAGCCTGGACTCTTTGATAATGAAGGCTTGAGCTCACATACCTGCAGTGGGGTTTCAAAGGCATCAGGCCCTACGTGCAGACCCAGGCAGGCGAGCAGGCTCTCAGGGAGCTCCAGTGTCACCATGGGGCTCCTCCCAATCCCTAGAGCTTGGCTTGAATCCCAGTGCGGCACGCAGAGCCAAGGTGCCGGCCTCCCTCTCTTCCCTGGCCTGTGGACCTCCCTCAGCAGCTGACATGATCCAGCCTGCCATAGCTTTTGACGTGGGCAAGATCTGTCTTCCTGGCATTAGGGCCTCAATTAGCCTCTTCTATTTCTAATGCTCTGAATTTGCGTGGTGAGAGCTGGGATTAAGGACAGACAGTCTTAACGCAGCTCCTATTAATAAATAAGGAAGATTAGGAGCTTTGTCAGAAAGACAGAGCTTCCTCCTTCATTTAATTATTCAAGAACACCTTGTGTTTAACCCTCCACCCTCTGAATGAAGTAAATAAAAAGGAGAGAGATTATTAAAGATAACATTTAAATTAACTGTCTATATTGCTGGTCAGGTAAGAAGATTCGTCCTCCTGTAATTGAATGATCCTGGTGCTGGCTTCTGCGGGTTTTGAAAAAAGTCTTTTGCTCCATTTTTTGCATAAATACATTTTTCTGTTAGTTTGGGAATATCTCTGGCTGTGCCCGAGGACTGCTGTTCCTACTTAGAAAGCGCAAGTGGCAGCAGGGCAAATTTCTTCCCTACCAGCAGGCCACAGTTCATCTCCAGAGGGACCACATTTGGAATTAAACAAGGAGTGAAATTTTTGTGGCCCACTTTTCCTCACTGATACTGCCAAAAAGAAGGATGTCTAATGGACTTTCTGAGGTTTTCTGAGGTTTTCATCAGACTGAGACCTTCTAACTCATTTCGTAGTTGGTCCTCTAAGAGGCATTAGTACCCAACATACAACCTGCTCCCAAGGATGCATTCAGGCTGCAGTGACCTGGAGGTAAAAAGTACTTCATCCCATTCCTATGCAGCTAAATCCCCTCGGGATGCGTATCTCAAAGTGTGACTACAACAGTTTCCAGATGTTTCATATCTTCTCATGCTCTATAAAGAATGATGACTAAATTGCAGTTTAGTGACCTTAGAGATATAAAAAGGGGGAGGGGGAGAGGTGGCTGTCTGGCAGAGAGCTTTACAGTAATGGGATCTTTGCCAGTATCATTCATGCTTGAGTCAAGGACTTTCATTTCCCAAAAAGAACTGGAGATTACTGCAGCTTCTGCAGCTGCCCTGCAAACAGGTACGTCCTCTCCAAAGATGTGGGTGTGTGCAAAGGCATCCTGGTGTCACCTCTCCTCGTAATAGGAACAAACATAGCAGAGATCGGGATGCTTAGCCTCAAAAATCCTGACAGAAGAGGCGGCAGCTATTAGTCCCAGTATAATCTGTTTTCTTCCGTGCCTCTGGCCACAGCGGGCTCTGCAAAGCCACCTTGGGCATGCTGTGAGCCCTGATGCAGTCTGGAAGGGCTGACTCAGTGCATTCTTCTTCCATCTCAAGTTGCAGGGCATGATGCCTGAACAGCTAATACGGATTAATTGTTTCAGAATTGATGTATTTTTTATCTCTCAGGGGGTCTTTGGATTCAGCCTCATTTGTAACAGTGAGCTGTGCAGGGGCAGATGAGAACCCTTAGATCACCGTCATTTGGCTTGGAGCCTTCTCGTCATCTTTTGCTGGTTGCTCTTGACCAAAGTACATCATTTTGGGATATAAGACAAGATGCTTCCCGGCATGGGCCATTTCTTTTTTCTCATGACCTAAGATCAATAGGCTGTGTTGTTTCTAAGCAAACTGATGCTAAACAGCTCTCTGATTACATCTCCTGTTTTTGTTCCTAAGCAGGCCTGCAAATTTCTGGGCATGTAAAGGCACGTTCACTTTGAGTAAAACTTGCTCTACATCACCTGTTTCAGAGCAATTTTCATCTAAGAGATTAGCAGAGTAGCACAGGGACATCTTAATGTACATTTACAAAACTCAGAGTTGGTTTCTCAGGGCATCTATTCTTTCCAAGTTTAGAAGGTGCTTTCAGCAAATATCCTCTGCTATTCACTTAACATTGACTGTTTCTGTAAATGTTCTGGCAGTGAACTTATTCAGTAGAATAGTCCCAGAAAGGGATATGACTGAAGTCACCTAAATAAATAATGTAGGGAAATATTCACTGATTTCTCTGCCCAGCATCTTGTACAGTGCTGTGTGCTGTTCTTGTCCGTGTAATGGATTACCTTGTTCTCCATAAAACACGTGGTGGGGATGGATTTTTGCCATTGAAAAAGCCTCCAGTGGCAGAAAGGAAGAACTCGAGATGAGCAATGTACTTCGCTCTCCATATTTCCTCAGCCTGTACAAACTCCTCCTGCTGCTTTCCTCCCTGGAGCCATGAAGGTCAGGATGCTGATGCTGACTCTGAAGCATGAGGAGGCATATTCCCTCCCATGGAGGGCGATGGACCACTATTTTTCCAACAGTGTTTCTCCCAGCTGCTGGCCTGCCGAGCCCTAGATCAAGCTGTGAATTAAATGTCCCTTGTCCACAGACCAGGCCTTCCAGCAGCCCTGCTGAGATCCCTGCTGGAGCTGCAATTCAGCCAGCACCTTCCTGAAGCTCAGGGCTAAAACCTCAGGGTGCAGAGCCCAGGTGAAATTAGGATGGTTTCTGTAAGCCCAGATTGCAATTGTGTGGTCACCGAGAAGCTCCTTCTTTGCTGTAACACCCCCCTGGTCCGCAAGGAGAGACTGAAGCCCAGCTGAAGCAAGGAGAGAACTCCCTTTGGGAAGGAAAATGATGACTTTTCCTTCATTTGGAGAACACAATCCGTAGGTGGGTAACAGTTGTTTTGGAATAACCGAGAGCGTAACAAAGAAAGGGGCTGGGAATGCTTTTCCATTTTCACAGAAGTATGATGATGATAGGACTGCTCACTGTGAGACTTCATTCTGTACAAAGTGAAACTATTGAGAGAAGCCGCACTCACGCACAAGGTCCTTTGCTCTGAATGCACCTGCTCTCTGTGTGTGCTGCTGCAGTTTGAGGGCATTAAGTTGTATTTTGCTCCTCTTGAAATGCATCTCCCTTTCACTCCCTCTTTGTCTTTGGAGAATGTTATGGCACTGAGCTGAGCAGGCTGATGGTGCCACATATCCTTTGTACGTGCATGCGGAGGCTCAGGAGCAAGAATCCCTGCTGCAGCCTGGAAGTTTTCTCTTTGTAGTAGAACACGGGCACACACATAGCGAGAGGGAAGAGGAGTCCTTAGCGTGCTCTCCATACCTTTTGTTTGACATGGGGGCTGTGTGCATTAAATTAAGACTCGTGCTTGGGGAGTGCATCCTTTTATATAAGAGGGTCATCTCATAAGTGGGGCAGGTCAAAGCATCTCATGTCCCACGCTAAGCAGCTTTGACCCATGTAATGCACATCAGACTATCACTCTTAATTTGATAAACTGAACACTAGATTGATAATCCTGCCTTGTTTTTCCCTCTTCTCCTCATTCTAAATATATCTGTGCCTCTCTGTCCCTTAACTGTGAACTTGTATCTCCCTCTCTCCATAGATTAATCATAAATATGGATATAGATGACAGAAGGTTGAGGGCATGGTGGGAAGGCAAAGCTATCCACCTCATTTATCATTGCTACAGCGGATGTTTGGGCGGTGCCTCACCTGTCCAAGGTCCATGCTTTTCAAGCTGGGTCAAGAGCAAAGGTATTGGAACAAACAGGTCACAGACTGGCTAATTTTAGTCTTCTACTCTGTGTGGTTAGCTCTCTCTGAGCAAATGAATCTCAGGCCCTTGGCACGCTCTTGAGTGACTAGAAAAATTATGCCTGGTAATTTTCAGTCAGTTTGAGCAGATTTACATTGAGGCACAGAGAGTCAGACCCCTCGATTGCAGTATATTAACAGGATGAACAAGGGCTTTTGAAAGGGTCAGAAAATGAAAGGGATCAGTTGTCGGCAAATATTTGTAGACAAGCATTCAAATCAGCATAAGGGTTTTGTAAAATTCTGAAGATTCAAGGTCATGGTGGTGGGAATTAAGAACTGGGGATTTTCTTCTTGGCATTGGGCAAATTGATTGAAATATTAATTAAAAACATTTTTTAAACCACCAATATCACTGAAAGCATCAAGTTAAAGATGAACCAAAAAAGTCCCTCTGTCCTTCCAAGCCACACTGACAAGCGTGTTGTGTGCAGTGGTGCAGCAGGGAAATAATCAGCTGTACCCAGCGCTGATGCACTCTCTGCTGATGTGCTGCATGCAGTTTTGGGCAACATGCCTTAAGGAAGAGGTAAACAAGCAGGAGAGAGCCCAGAGGGGAGCAGAAGGTTTTCCGAGAGGCTTTGAAAACACGACCTGTATGGGAAGGTTAAAAGGACTAGAATCATAAAAGTTTCACTTCTCTAAATGGGAAAGGCAAAGAGAAACATTAAGAGTCTTTGTTCGTATAAATTGTTCTTTTAAAGGTGGTATTGATCTGTTGTGCTCTGAATCCCAAGATGAGAAGTTGAATACTACGAAGGCTTTCTAACTATGGGAATAGCAACCTGCTGGAAAGGGTTAGCATAGGTGGGAGAATGCAGAGCCTCTTTCATTGGCACTTCAAGTCATGCAGGCTGACGATACTCCCCAGGGGTGGACTTGGAGGTACATTTGATCCCGTCTCAGTGTGGTAGGCTGGACCAAATGATGTTCTTGAGGTCCCGGCTGGTTTTACCTTGCTGCAATTGCTGTGATTCGACATGGTCAAACCAATCTGACTTCCATATAAACCAGCTGTCTTTTCTTCACCCTACTAAAATTACTCCCGTCTGAAACAGATGAGATACCAAGAAATGAGTACATTTCATGTAAGCAAACTTTTCTAAATGCCTGTTAGGTTTGGTTTTTTTACTCAGTCTCTTACAGGAGATTATTAAGGAACAAACTTGTCACTGGATAAGAGATAAAGCTGTATCACAAATGAAGTAATAAGAAAAACAAAATTTACTGGATAAACACAGAGGGAATATATAGCTGGTTCTCATCATGAAAAGATGCCTTGGCTCAGTGGATGTGTCACCAAACAGTGTTATGACTTGTGTTTAATATGGATTAATAACCCCAAAATGGGAAGAATGCTTGGGAGGAGATATGTGTAGATAATACAGCAATATTTTGGTTGTCCAAGCCTAGAAAAGATGCTGAGGAGCTCTGGCAATGAGCTCGCTGAGGTGGTTTACAAGCGTCATGAGAGTAAATGAAATTCAGTGTAGCAGAGGCAAGGTGATGCACTCAGGAAACAACACATTAGAATTAGTCATGCTCGTTTCTGGGTTCTAAAATAATTGTAACCACTCAAAAGAAAAGAACAAACAAACAAACAAAAAAAGACACGGCTGTGAGCAACTCTGTGAAAACATTTGTTCAGCCTGTAGTGATGGTGAAATAAAAGCATGGAAGATGAGAGAGTGCATTAAGAAAGGGGTAGAGAATAATAGATAAAATAATACAGTACCATTATATAAATTGATGGTACGTGCTCTCCTTGTACACTCTATTCAGTTTGCTCACCTCATCGAACAAAAGGAAATAACAGAAATAGATGAATGACCAGAGAAAGGGAACAAAAATGACTGGAGTCTTTTAATAGCTTCTTCATAAAGAATGATTAAAAAGAGCAACACTGTTTTCTCGAGGAAAGACAAATAAGAAGCATTGTGACAAAGGTACAGAAATAGTTGCCAGAAAAAATAAGTTCCCTCAGCCGTTCCCATTTACTTTGCCTTTATTAGAAGAAAATAGGAGAAGCAATTACATGAAAAAGAAAACACTTTAAACCTGTGAAGAGGAAATGCTCTTTTACAAAATGCCTGATTAACATATGGAACTTAGTGCCACAAGATGCCACCCAAAATCAGAAACAGAGCAAGAGCTCGATGAGATTCCAGACAGACTCCTGTGTGGATACTGGTAAGACCCAAAGGCACAATAGCAAAGCTCAGAAGATAAGAAACACTGGACAAGGTAATATGTAAGACAGGAGAGTGTGAGGGGTCTTGAATCTTCCACAGTAACAAACTTGGCTTGAGAGCAGGAGAGGATCTTCCTTTCCAACACATTGTTGCATGAGTGGACAGTGTTGGGAGTATTTTGGCAAGCACTTCTAGTGCGAACCATTTGTAGAGATGGGATGCGAATGAGGTGAATTATTAGTTTCCTGGTTTCTGTCTTTTGAACTGTGGCACTTTGAAGAGTTTGGCAAGAGGGCAGCCGGCTTCTAGTTCCAATTCTGCCACTTAATCATTTTTGGATATTTCACATCTCCTCTTCTTCCTCAGTTTTCCTGTCTGTACATAGGATAGCTGTGTTGGTGCAGCCTTGTAGGTAAGAGACTTCTGGAAGCTTAACCAGTTCTTGCTTGTTAGTTACTGTAACAAGCTGAGAGAAGTGTACTAATGATTCCTGTTTAGTGAAAATACAGAGTGATAGGCTGTGGTGCCGAGGTGTTTCTGTGTTATTTTAAATGTGACTGGCTGTTGTGTTTTCAGGCAGGAGTTGCATTCCCCTTCCTCATGCTTCCCTGTGGTCCTGTGGCTGTACTCGCGCTCAGGAACCTGCTCATGGATTGGGATCCTCTTTGCAAGACATTGAAAAAAACCCTCTGTTAGCATTAGCTTCCTATTTTGTGGGTGCCCAAATCCTTCATCTCCAAAATCAATTTTGATAACCAGTGATATCAACTATGTTTGAATATACTTTTGGGCCAGCAGTGCTGCCTTGCTTTTCCTGGCTGTATTAGTCAGAATCTAGGGCAATTTCTCTGTGTGCAGGTTCCATCTGAAACTTGCAGAGAGTTCGCTGTGCTGGTAGAGTAAGGAGCACAAAGCATCAACTGCAAACCTGAGATTTAGGCACCTCCACTCCACCTCACCTGGATGTCAGCTGTGCTATAGACTGTGCCAGGGCACACAAACCTATACATCCTTCCTTTTACTGCAGCTCTGATTTCCCCACATGGTGACACACGTGTTTCAGTTGAGTGTGTGTTCCCGTCGCTCCCCAGTGTCCCATCTGGCACAGTTTGTGGCTGCTATGGAGCACACATTTACAATTCCCATCAGGCAAGAATAAACGGTTGTAGCTGAAATCTGTCCCAAGTGATAGGGGAGTGTTTAGTCATCTCCTTACTAGGAAATAATCCTAGCAAGGACTTGGTTGGTGCTTTTTATTTCCTAAGTGCTTTACAAATATCAGTTAATCCTCAGGTAGCAGCACACCTCTTGCTTGGCTGTTTGCTCCAGGGGCTGAACATCAGCTCTCTGATCCTAGAGGCAGGAGCCTTTACTCTCTGAACTAAACAGCCAGCTCTACTAGCCTGTCTTCTAGGGTGTCTTCAGCCTCTCCATCTCCCCTGTTCATGACCACAGAGGGCAGATTGCTGCATTATTAATTTCTGCTGCTCTCTTAATACCTTCTGTAAGTGAGGAGAAAGGAAGAGAAATGCCTCTCCCGCTGCAACGAGAAACCTGCTGGGTTCCAGGGAGATACTTTTCTCTTCCTGCCCATCAAAAATGGTGCATTCCTCTAGATAGGTTCTGACCGGCAGAGAGCGAATCATAATTTAGATTTTTTTCCCAAAATCAATTAGACTCTTAGAGTGGTAGAAGCAATTTGTGTGACTTTTAATCTTTTGCCTCAGACTGATCAGCACTTTTTGAAGAATGTGGAGCCAATGTCTCTGCTAATCCAGGTAAATCAGCCATATCTGGAGACAGACGGACAGAGAGGGAAGGAAGGGAAGCTATTAAAACCAAGGAAGGCCCATCTCAGGACTAAAAGGCATCAGCGGGGTACCTGATTTATAGGAGGAGAGTTGCCTTTCAGTCATTTTTAATGGAATATTATTAAAGGAAAATCAGGAGCTGTGAAACCTTTTGTGTCTCATCTCCTAATGTATTTATTTCTGAAGCAGGGAACCCTGTTAACCCCACCAGGTAATGTATTCCTCAGCTGGCACAGGTGGCAAGGTTGTCCCCTAGAAATTTTATTACGGAACAAACTCTGTTAAATATTTGCACATGAAAAGTCTATCTCAAGGTTTTAGGGTTCTGCAATTTGCTTCCAAAGGAAAGTGCCTTGTGGAGCTGCTGAGTCTTGCTGTGTGTGGCTATCAGATACCATCATTTCCACGACTCTCTGCTTTTTTTCTTTTCCCAACACAAATTAATTTAGATAGATAGACTGCTAAATAGATGCTCGCCTAAAGCAGTGTCAGCCTCTGGGCAAGGGTTGGGTCATGCCTCCAAATTGCTTTCCCATAATTTTTCAAGCAAGCTAATAGTTGAGATTGTCGTCATTGTAAGGAAGGTGAGTTCCACATAGCAAATGACAAACCTTGATCCTTGCAAACACTTAAGCACCTATTTCGTTTTCTGTACCATGAATAGCCTTACTGCACTTGCTGGCAAATCTAAAGATGACTATATTGAAATACCCCAAATATAAGTAATATGGAAGACGTGGCTTTCTTGTGTTATCAGTGAAGACTCTACAGGAGGAATGGCTGTTGGACTGGATCTATCCTTTGCTTTCTTCATTCCTGCTGCCACCATTCCTTATCAGTAACACTTTCTAGTGCATAATGAAATCCTCACAGAAATGCCAAGACACTTTTCCATTGGCTTTCCAACTGGACTGTTTGCGCAAGAGGAGGTTCTTAGAGGCAGCCACCATTTTGGCTAACATAGTAGTCAAGGGGATTTGCTCAAAACTCAAAGTATTTAGCGGCTTTTGCATTAATTAATGAGCCACAAGCCTTCAAATCCCTTGCAAATGTAAATCAACAAGTTGCATGTGTGCATCTTTATGCATTCCTGCAAGGTGTTTCCATCAAAAGGAATTACCCCCTAGAGTCATTGGTTTCAGCCAGAAGGGTGGCACAGTGGGAAGCATGTTTACATTCAGATGTTACCACCTCAAAAGCAGAATCAGTAAAAACACAGTTTTGATTTCATAGGATCAAATAAGAGAACATCCTGGTGCTTTCCTTTCATTCTACTAAGTCTTTTAAGCAGCCTTTGTTTAAACAGCATCAAAGTAGCTGTAACCAAATTAGGCAAAATCACATAGTAAACTGATGAGGAAGGTGTAAGTTTTTTCTTCTAGGACCTCCTACGGTATGCCTACCGAATGAGGTTCAATAAGGCTTAGCAATGTGTGTCACTGTTGTGGGCACGCTAAGAGCAAGCCTGCCATTGGGCTTCTTCGGGAGCTTTTATGCAGCAAAGCAGTAAATGGCAACACAAGATAAAAGCTGGTGGAGAACTGGGACCTCAGGCAAGATGGAGAGCCAGGTTATGATCTCAGTGTCACTGGCATAAAGGTGTAATAACATGAAAATGGTTATTGCAGCTTCTGAGTTCACCTCTGTCATAAGTCGGTCAGATTTAGGTCTAGTGAGGGGATCCGTGCAGGCTGACACAAGCGTGGGTTATGCAGCACTGTGTGGATGGGCAGAGAGCAGTTTCTTGTGATGTCTCGATTATATCTCACTCTAGTTCACTGCAAATGCTTTGGTGCCATCGTAATGGACACAGGTCCATTTAAATTCACCTCAGGCTTCTCACATGCGCCTGTGTGAGCTGGAATTGTGATGTATTGGGAGCATATGGTGAGTTCTGGGAAAGCAGCCCTGCCAGGGGTGTATTTCATCAGCTGGTGATCCAGAAATCTTAGCTGGCGGTTGGCATTTGGGACAGTCATTTAAGAGTCTCAGTTCCACTGGTCACAGGAGCTCTCCGGTGTTCCACTTCTGGGCAGGACTTTGTATTGCTGCTGGGCAGTGAGGCTGTGACTCCTGGGTTCAACAGGAAGTTTCCCAATGGGCTCGCAGAGAAGGCTACATTAAAACCAGTAGAAAAGCTGGATATTTTCTCCCCAAATGACAAAGTGATGATCTTGCAAAAAAAGTTTCTGTTAGCAAATTTCACATACTCAAAAGGTTCTCCATATTTTAGCTGGGAGATATTTCTCCATGTGAAAAGTCTCTTTCTTTGGAGGGAAAAAAAACAGTTTATTTATGCAGGAGCCAAAATTTCCATTTAAAAAGTGTTTCAAAAGATGGCTTTCAAGCAGATGCAAATCCATTCTTTCTCCAGTCCAAAGACTGTGGCACGCACTCATCTACAGTTGCAGTTCGCTTCCCACTCCCTCTGCCCAACATCTCCCCTAGGGGAGCACCTAAGAGCCCGGCCCCGTTCCTTAATCCCAGCAAAAGTTGTTTGTGCTGCAGCTGCTCCCTGAAGATTGCTGCACCATACGAAATGACTATGCACAAAATTTACTGATACGCTGTGTACTTCTTTAATAGAACATTTTCTTTTCTTTAATACATCCTCACGCTGCTCTCCTCCTTCCATGCTTTCCTCCGAGGGAATATGAGCCTTTTTAATTTTAGGTTTTCATTTTGTTTGGTAGATTACAGTATTGTTTATTGCTTTCTGTCTCTCTGAGGTTCCCATACAAGACTTAGCTGCATCTGGCTTTTATTTGAGGAAAGTCCAAGCTTGCTTCTCTCTTGACCTCACTGCTGGGTTCTCTCTTTTTTTTTAATTTTTTTTTTTGTCTTTTGTTTGTGCTAGGAAGCCCTTGGGCTTCTCTGATACATTTCATCATGGGACAATGGTCTGTTGTATCTGACTCTGGTATTAGAGGAGGGAATAATGAGGATGGAGTGCAGTGATTGTTTAATTAAAATGTGCAGTGTATGTATTCAGAGGACTATATTTTGTATATATACTATTTGTGCATATGTATACATATGCATGGATACATGGCTTACTGGTAATTGCTCTGAGCGTCTTTCTTGCTTCCCTGTACTGCGGCATTCACTGTTTGCTACAGGGGAAAGGAAAAGCAGAGAGCACACAGAAATGTCACAGCTGAGAGGGTTTCTGTAATCCTCCAACATATGTTAAACATTAAAGCTCCTTCAGCAAGTCTGATGTGCTCACAGTCATCATGGGACCAGCAGTTAAAGCGCCCCAGTGCTGCCAGGAAAACGTTATCCTGGCCCTAATTGAGAGCGACTTAACTAATGTTTCATTTCCTAATTAGTCCTTGTCAGCCGCTGGAAGGCCGTGGATGCTGCTGGTGGCACGG
This sequence comes from Numida meleagris, assembly GCF_002078875.1. NCBI lineage: Eukaryota > Metazoa > Chordata > Aves > Galliformes > Numididae > Numida > Numida meleagris. Next base: position 79,986,255 of record NC_034409.1, read on the forward strand.
GGCCCATCACTGCTATAATTGAAGTCGTTCTGACAGTCCAGGGCTTTGGGGTGATCCATAAAGTAAGGCTGATGGTTTGGGACCAAACTGGGTGGTGGAGGAGAGAGGGTCAAGCATCAGCTGAGGCACTGTGTGAGCGTGCCATGCCAAGCCTGAATGGTCACGGATCGACTCTGAAGTGACAGAGATGGCAAGGGAACAGTGAGGGGATGAGGAGATCACTCTGCTGAGCACAGGTGGCTGGAGAAAGCTCGCCAAAGAGAGCTGCTGTTAATGCATGGAGGTGAGGAGGGGCAGATCCTCTTCTGGAGAGCAGGTGATGAGCAAGGACAGACCAGCTGTGAGGAAACAGCATGAGTTTGGTGGGAAGAGCTCAACCTCAGCTCCCTTGCTCTTGAGTGCTGTGATTGAGCTGCTGCCTTCCCCACCACTCCTGACTGGGTCTCTGCTGGGTCAGGATGTCCCTTAGCTGTGGTATTGAGGTACCTGAAGCAGAGCCAGGGACTGCGGGCACCCGGGACAGTGCCACGTCAGCCTGGGACAGGGCATTGGGCTAGCAATGGGAAAATAAACTTCTAGAAGCCTCTTTCAGCTGGAGACGGGAGAGGGAGAGCACGGTTTGCGATCAGATTATAGCCAGGAAGAAGTGATTTGTGGTTGCTTGGCAGGGGGGTTATCTGCCTTCGCTTGCCAAAAACCCTGGTAAACAGTAGGCAGGGATGTATCTTGTGGAGGAACATGGCTCATCACACACACTGCAGGATTTGTGAAGGGGAGCATCTGGGCACCCGTGGGTTTGGCAAACACAGCTGGCAGGCACCTGAAGGACGAGTGGGCAGCAGGAAACTTGCAGGAAGAAAATACAGGCAGAGTCAGCTCTGAAGCATGTCTAGCTGTGCACTGGGTGCTGTGGCCCTGCCCACACCTCGAGTCATTGTGATGCTCACAAAGCGAGTGATGGAACACATCACAGGATGCAGATGTGCCGAAGGAACAGGGACAGGAGTCAGATCTCTGGGTGGATGTGCAAGCACCATGGTGAGTAAGAAAAATCCAGTAGCTTCTTGCTTAATGAGCACAGTTCAGTGGTTCAAGCTGTAAATGGATAAGCAAACGTGGATTTGTAACACAGCATCAAATGAAGGGAGAGAGCTGGCTAAGTGCTGGGTGATGTCTTAGTGGGAGAGTGGACGATGTTCAACAGACATCTTTTCCCAGAGACTCTCCAGTTTCCTACCAAGCACCCCGTAAAGGTAAAAGGGGAGCTTTCAGATGCATGTGGTACCCCACTGTGTTTGTAATTTCCATATACAACGCAGCCTGCTCCTAGCTCCTGCCTGGGTGATTTCCCCCTTTGTACCAATTGCGTTGCTCGACCTTGTTGCCCTCTGTGAACTCAAACACAGCATAATAAATTCCCACTTCATCCCAGGTGCCTGTCAGCCTGGAGCTCCTGCAGTAAGGTGAAGGGGGAAAGAGGGGGCTCGTGTCTCTTCACCAGATCAGGCTGGCTCTCTAATGCCCTATTAGCATACCACACGCAAGCATTCAGCTTTTAATTAGTTACGTGGTGTGATAATTAAGTAGCATTTCTCCACAATTTTCCTCTTGTGTGGAGTGGAGGGGAGGGGGACGGTGCCTGCTGGGGCTGGGGTTGAGGTTGTGTTAACGCTGTGAGTAATTGCAACCCCAAGGAGAAGGTGAAGCCAAACGCAAGCTCTCCTGGGGAGCAGGGGAAGCTGCCTTAGGCTGCTCCATCTCCCTCCCTCACTGAGCAGTGCAAGCTGCCCCTCCTACTCCCTGCAAAGCGCTATGTGGAGAAAAACATCTCCCCTGACCCTGAGCTTGTGCTCCTTCTCTTCCTGGGGGGCAAAAGAAAGCCAGCATCCTGCAAGAATGACAGCTGCCTGTACTTACGAAACTGCTATGGGGAAGGGGAAGGGACTGGCGGGGGAAGTGCAGGATCGAGGGAACCATGGGCTGTTCCAGAGCTGGGGAGCCATGCACAGAGCCAAGCTGGAGCAGTAACACAGGGGTGTTTTGTAGTAACGGGGAATGGGACATGGACAGAGTGGGGCAGGAGAGAGACAAGGGCAGAGCGTGATGGGCTGCAGCGCACCATAAATTTGGTGTTTGGCTCTGCAACAGGCATGGGAGAGTAAAACAGCTTTCCTGCCATCAGGAACAGCAAGGGCCCGTGCCCAGCTGCAGCAGGGCATGCATGGCCTCCTCAGTGGGGAATCTCTTATCAAAGTGTGGAACAGGTATAATTGATCCATGCAAAGCAGCGGCAGAAATAAAATAAAGCCTATTACCAAAGCGGCCTGTTGTTTCAGCGGCGTGCACACCATTGGGCTGCTTATGACAGGGAAACAGATGGTAATTCTGTGAGCCTCGCACATCCTGGCACACATGGAGATTCAAAGAGTTACTGCATCATGGAAGAGGCAGATGCAAGTTTGTTAGGTTATAAAACAAAATACAGTTTCATAATGAACTCGGCAGCCATACCACCCCTTAGCCAGTTCAGAGTTGTCTGCCTCGAATATCTCCCCACTTCCCAATCACAAATTCAAATGATAATGAACCCTAAAATATGGCAGGATTTTCTGGTTGTAAGATACGTGGGAGCAGAGACTGTGAAACAACTTTTAAATAATTTCCAGAAAGACCTTTTGAAAATTATCCATTGGTCTTCGGACTGACAGCATAGATCTCTTCCAGGCCTCTTAAGACATCACTGCCAAACCATGCCCCTGGGCTTTCATCCACTAAGGTTAGGTCTGGTACCTGGATTTGCCTGCTCACCCTGGTACTTCAGGCCCTCCTGCCTTATCCAGCAGGCAAGGTTTTTGCCTTCATGGTGTCCATCTCAGGGGGTTCTGCCAACACTTCAGCCCATTCCCCACAGGCTGAGGGGACATCTCCTCCAGCTTGGAATGCTAGCAGGTTGCTTGTTGGGAGTGTCACCATCTTAGCATTTGCATCTTTGCTGCCATGGAGAATAAGCAGCCTGTCTGTGGAAATGGCCAACAGCTGCTCCAGAGGAGCACTCTCCATGCCACGGGGAAGGTTTCGAGGAGGGAGCTTAACAAAGGTGGATGGCAGAGACGAAGTGTCAGGGCTCCTGTCACTGTTGTTTGGTCACTGTGTGCAAAGCGACAGGAGCACTGGGTATCTGTGGAACTCTCTACGGGCGGTCAAGGGTGTTGAATAGAAAGTGGCACAGCTATGACACATCTTTGAGTTTAGGGTGTCAGGGAAAGGGTTTTGAAGTTCTGCCAATGTAAAATGTGAGGCTTTTGCCTTCATAGCAGCTCACTTCCCTGTTGGGCAGCTCTGAGGATGAGATGAGTGCTTTGCTCCCTTCTTGCTCTCCCACCCTGCCTCCCAGCTGTGCCAGTGCCCTATACTGCTGCCCTGCTCTCCAGGTTCCGGACCTGTTTTACCCCAAGCCTATCACTCCTGCCCAAATGTGCTATGATACATGAAAGTGTCCAGTAGGATAATCATCTGCAATTACCAAAACACTTTTTTCCATTGACAAAGCTAGGCTTGGAGTTTGGAATACAGGACGTTAAAAGACCAGTAGAATAGAGCTTGATTGATAGCTAGCATGATTGCAAAACTACAGTACCTGCATCCAGACAGCTATAAATTGTACCACAGTGCCTATCAGCCAGTTTCTCTTGAAACATTTGATTAGAGCTTCTTTCAGCCACCCTTGGCCCTCCCCAGCTGCTAGGGAGAGGGCTTTTGTATGAGAAAAGCTTACGTGATTCAGGCTGAAATCGCGTCCTAAATATTTGAAGCGACATGAATTGAACACCCACATCTTTTTCTATGGCACTGAAACCAGCTAGGGAACTGCCTTGCAAAATGATTGAGCATTCAATAGCCAAGGCATAAAATTGCTTGCCCAGAATAAAATGATAGAAATGCCAGAAGATTATCTGCCTAAGAAGAGGGTTTTTTTGTGTGTGTGCGTTTGTTTTTTTTTATTTGGTCACTGGCACAAGTGTCTGAGCAACACACAGATTTTTGCTCCATCCCTCACCTTTTGCTGTTTGCCTTGGGAAGAAGGTGCTTTCAACTTGGGGAAGTTGCCTTCACATCCCATTGGGAAGCGCCATAGCAGCATCACTATGCACTAAGCTCAAGGTCACTCACAGAACAGGGACTTTAACTCCAAGGTTCTTCACACCCTGCCCCGTGCTTTCCACTCTACCAGAAAGAGCTGAGGGCTGGGGAGCACCCAGCCAGTGTGAGTATGTGAGTCACGTTTTGCAAAGCTGTGCACCTATACAAGCGTCCTACCCAGCTTAAATGGCAATGGGCAGAGACCTCCCACGGAGAGCTGTCAGAGCAGCGCGTATTTATTTATTTATTCTCTTTTGGATAATTTAGTTTAAATCAATGTGACACAGACTAGTATGTTTTCTAGTATAAATCAACAGGAAAATATAGTTCTGTCCTTGTTATGTGTACAGGCTGGCATATCCATCTACGTGGCTGAGAAGACTCAGGGGGCCTGACAATGAAACTTCCCAGAGGAAACTAACTTTTGCATTCCCTCCCCCAAACGTCTATTGCCTCTGCAAGCACTTTTTCTTTTACTAATGAGAATAATAAGCTTTCATGGAGAGAGACTTGCAACATGTGTTTACTGCTGTGAAAGAATGTAGATAGAGGCTTAAAAGAAAGGAAAATAAGCTTCTGTCTGTGGTATCTCCTTCAGGAAAAAAAAATGGCAGTTTAAGCAAGAGAACTCAGAATTGCTGAGGATCCTTGAACTTAGTTTTGGGATTCTTCTGATGGAAGTAGAAGTGAAATAAAGCCACTTAGCAGTTTTGAATCAAAATACCGGCTACACTTGGCAGAAATCTGTGAATCAAATTATTTTTGCATGTATAGCTGTTAAACAAAAGCTGAATGCGTTTTCCAATACTTGATTTCTTCAAGTATTTGCATGGGAAAGGAAGTACCACTCCACTTCTATGGAGCACTGAGTGCAGAGGATTTTCACAGTTGGACTCCGTAGGCCAATATCCAAACTGAGGCTCCTAACTCTTCTACTCCCTCCCTGTCACAACATTCATGTGTTTCCATATTAAGACCCCAAACAGATGAAACTTCAGCATGACACTCATGCAAGGTGAAGGAAAGGCATGCCTGCGGAGAGCACAGATCATCAGTGGAGGGAGTGGTGGGTCTGTCTTTTTCCTCACACAGCCCTTTTGCAGCCATCAGGGAGCTCTTCCAAATGGAAGGATGCAGGACCAAAAAGGCTTTGCAGGCTGGTTTTCAGGCTATTTTTCTAAAGGAAAACAGGGTGAATCAGCTGCAGTGTGCTGACAGAGTGGAGTGCCATCATCAAATGGGCGCAGGTGAAAGGAAAACACCAGGTTATAGCAACCAGCACGTGATCTCAAGGAACTGCAGAATACTGCAGCGGGAATGGGGTGTAGCAGTGGGGGGAAAAAAACTCTAAAGAAACTGGTCTGCGCTATCACATCCATTGGAAATGGGTGGCTTGCTGCAGCTTACAATGCTGCTCTGTCTTCTAGGCACCTTGACACCAAGAGGATGCAGACAAATCAGAGAGAATCCAGAGAACAGCAGCTAGGATGATTAAAGGGCTGAGGGATTGACTTATTAGGGAAGAAGATTAAAGGAACTAAATATGTCTAGCTTGGCTAAGTGGCAACTTAAGACGGGACATGAATGATAACAATCCACCAGCTTTTGAAGGATGCAAACAGCTAGGAAAGAGAGAAACAGGGTGGAATTGACAAGTCTGGTTCAAGGGGTGAATAGTAGCTCACTGAGCGTATGATAATTTAGGTCGAATAACCAACAAACAAAGAATCCCACCCAAAATCCTGGGTAGCTGATGAGACTTTAAAGGAAATAATAGACAGTAAACTGTGAGTTGCATTTAAATAGAGATGCACCTAAAGAACTAGACCCCGTGTTTGGTAGTCTCTTGTTTCTTGGCAGCAGTCCATCAGCCACTGCTGTCCTTCCTAGGCCAGTCAGTAATTGCTCCTGCTTGGATCGTGGCTGCTAACACATACAGGTGAGAAGGCCGTGCTGGGAGCTCCGCTGCCACCAAGGGCAGATCCACTGGGAATGGGAACAACAATGTGGGGATGCTGTGAGAGAGTGCTTCGTGTTCTCTTCGTGTGTTTTTTGGGGGATCTGAAGCACCTGAAAGTCCAGTTATCCTTGTGACTTTATCTTGCCAGTAGGATCAGAGATCAAGTTCAAGATTTCATCTTCTCATTTTCTTCCTGCACATCACATAGCCATGGCAAGCGCATGTGCTGAGCTGCCTGAAATTCTGTGTATTATGGAGCTTGCTGTACCAACAGCGTGAAATGGAGGTGTCAGAAGGATTCGTGCCACTAATTAAGCTGCTGTGTGTGGAAACATAAGCGTTGTCAGTATTTAGCCCCTACCATGCCTTAAGGCTCTGCTGAGGAGCCTCTCCTCTCGTCGGCTCGCTGCCCCTCACTAAGCTGCTTCTGAGGGGCTTCTTGCTTTGTTGCCAGCAGTCCCTGCAGGAGTCCATGGAGAAACTGAGTCTGTGTGTTTTGGGATAGCGTTGGAGATCTGGATGTTGTCAGGGAGGTGTTTGGGCTGGGCTGTATTCCCAAACCAGACCACGCACATAGCTTTCAGGAGCATCTATAGAGGTTGGGCACAGACAGCCAACATGCCACTTGCAGGAGGAAAAAGGATGGCGGTACTTCTGTCATCAGTAATAGGCAACACGAGGCCTAGGTGGCATTCCTGGCCCTACATTTTGCTTAGCAGTCCTGCCCTAGCCGTGCTATTGCTCAGGTGGGCCCATAGGAGGGGACGAGGCCCAGCCCATCTTTTTGCACTGTGGAGATGGGGCCTTGCCTCACCTGCCCTGCCACACTGTGAGCTTGCAGGCAGAGGCACGTTCTCTGTGCAATGAGGGCTGGCGTTTGCTGTGCTGCAGAGGAAGGCCCTCATCCCTTGGTGGTATCTGTGTGTCTACACTTCAGCCCCCCACAAGGTACGGAATGACTGAGAGCACAAAGCAGGCCTCCCACTGCGTAGCATCAGCCCTTCCACTGCCATTGGGGCCAGGTGCTGACACCTCCGGCCTGACAGCATCCCTTGTATTCCCTATAGGTTACCTAAACACCCATGGAGCAGCAGTGGGGGCAGGCAGTGCCAGCAGTGCCGGTGGCTGCGGTGCCAGCAGCACACAATGCAGGAGTGTTCCCGTACAATAAGTTCTGCCCGATTGCAGGCCAGCCCCCCACCAGGCGTGTGATCAAGTACAACTGGCTGCACCCTCCCCACCCCAGCCCCCCTTTTGCACGGAGGCTGTTTTGCAGAAAACACCATGGGGAAAGCAGCTTTTGCTAAATGTTTTATAATGTGCCAGGGAACCTTTATCAAACATTTAATCCCAAACCTGGCTTTGAAGCAGGGAGGCATACAATTCCGTAATTAATTTTTTTTTTTACCTTCTTTTGCTAATCGCTGATAAAAAGCTTAATTCTATTAACAACTCGACTTGACAAATTGCACCGTTCAACGGAAGCGTTTAGAAATTAATTACGCATTTTATTGCATAAGATCGGATAAACAGGGGAGCGCTGGCTGAGCGGGAGAGGAGCATCAGTGCCGGGCCCAGCGCAGCCGCTCTCTGGATTGGTAGCCCTTTTTCTTACACCATCTTGGAGCGTGCGATTTACATGGCGAGAGAATCGCTGACGGGACTGTTTTTCCATTTGTTTGTTCTGGTCTCTTTGCTGATTGCAAAAGTTCCACGTAGGAGAGTTTATTTTTGTAAAGGTGAATTGCAAAGCTACGGTGAAAATTCAGCTAAGCACGAATTTCTGTGCTGAACAGCCTCCAGGGGGGATAGCCGGGCTCTGTGAGGCTGAGGATAATGAGAACAGGGGATGGCGGAGCAAACCACGAAGTGAAGGAACAGCGAAGCATTGTAGGGCACAAATGGGTGGACTGGGATGCAGGGAAGCCCAGCAAGTTGCATGTGTAGCCAGTGAAAGAGCTGCTGGGTTTGTATTTGTGCCTGCATGTAAATGTGCATGCATATAAGTGTGCGTAGATACATGCACATGTGTGTACATGCATGAAGACACAAATACGCTCCCAAATTCCCCGTTGTGAAGTTCAGAAACAATTCATGGTTTCATGAAGATATTCCAGGAAAAAGGAAAGGGAGAGATACACCAAAATGGCAGGTTTGTTTTATCTGCCATCCTAACATACCGCATCTGTCCATAAACAATCCTTAATGGTGTTCAGACTCAGAGCCACATTAGCAGACCTCCAGGTTTGCGGTGGGGTTCTCCTTTTGGGTCTTTGTTTGAACCTTCAGTGAGATTTGGGCCCATTCCTGTTAACTTGGAACATGTCGATGGCATTTCTCCATCCTTCCCACGCTGCTGCCTGTGTGCTGGCTTGTTTTTCTCTCGGCTTTGTTTTTATTTCTTAGAGACACACCAGTAACCTTTCTCCTTGGCTGCAATCCATGCTGTTGTGACCCTGATGAGTTCCAATCTGAATCTGGAAAAGGCAAGAAAATGAACTTCATTTCTCACCACTGCCTCATTTTCCGTAGGTGGGTCTGGCAAGTGCGGGTCCTCACAGCCTGCCCTGCCAGCTGGTGAGCACTCGCTCAGTATTAGGATTTGGGAGGAGGGGGTCACTGGGGGTGTGCTGGGCATATGCACATCCCTATTTGTAGTGTGTGGACAGTGAAGCCCATGCACCAACATAGGGATGATTAGAGCCAGCTTGAACCCTCCCTTATTTCCCCGGTAAACATAGGAGCAGCCTGAGGATTGAGGAATAGTCTACAGGCACATCCTCTCTGTCCTCCCCTGCTGCTGCCCTCTCTCATGCACACGAGCTGGAGTGAGTGGCTACAGTGTGGGAGCATGATGATGCTCCTCTGGTACCTCAGTTCATGCTGCTCCCCTAATTGCAGTAGGCAGAGGGAGGGACGAGGCACAGGGGAAAGCAGGACCACGTCAGTAGAGAAGTCACTGATGCCTCCTTGCAGCACCTCTCTCCTTAGATGGTGAATTTCCTTTACTTTGGTGGCATCGATTGGGATTCTGGAGTTAAAGCTAAGTTTATACTTCCACTTTCAGGCTTATTTTTAGCTTTCTAACCCGTGTTAGGAGAAACTAATCTGTTTGCAAAATGAAATATTCAAAGCCAGGTAAAATATGCCAAGGAGAGGAGGGACTTCTTTCTTTTTTTTTTTTTTTTCTCCCTTAGCAAATGCAGAATTACAAGCGTTCATGATTTGCCACATCATCCACTAACTTTATCATCTCTTATTACATCTCACTCTTTGACTCAGGCACTCCCAGCCGCTTTGGCTTGCCAGAGCTCATGGTGTCACACCCCCACACAGGTATTTTTCACAGGCAGCAGCTGGCAACTGGAGAGAGGACCCCCCCCTGGGCGGGGGCATGGCCAGCCCTCAATAGCTCGTGCTAGGAGAGGGAGTCATGGGGCTGCGGTGATGAAAGGCAATCGGAGAGTAATCGAGTTGTGGGAGCATAGGAGAGGCAGAAACAGATATACAGATGGTGCATGGCAACTAAGAAAAGAAACATGGTGAAGGAGTGAAAGAAAAATAAATAAAAGTTAATAGAGCTAAGCAAAAATACTGAGAGGAGAAATATAGTGCTGCTGAAGAAGGGAACAGAATGAACCCAGAGACAGGCAACAGGGACGCGGCAGAGAAAAAAATATTAACAATAAAAGATAGATCACAGCGTGCTAGATGGCAAGAAATAAACAGCAAGTTTAGACAATTTCAAGGAAAACTATTGAGTCAAAATGTGTAGAGGGAAAAGGGAGAGAGAGGAAAGAAGGCAAAGTGGGGGAGAAGAAATTCAGAGGCACCTTTGAAAATAAGAATTAAGTGACTGAAGCATCAGTGCCAAAGGATTGTGGTACTCCAAGGTCTGAGGCATTTAGCAATGAAATCCAGAGGGAACAATGAAAGCTGCTTGGTGGCAGCCCCCAGCCCAGCCCTGGGGCTGCATGACCCCGCAAGCTGCCCACATGGGAACCCACAGCCCCCCTCAGCCAGAACAAGTGGTTTAGGGAAGGGATGCAGGAATGAAAATGGGAGAGGAGAAATATATCTGCCCCAGCAAGTCTCCTTGCTGCAGGGTCTGTGTGGTTCCAGGGCTGGGTGCATTCGTCCCAGGATGGGTTGGAGGTGCGGGTGGATGCGGGCGGCTCACTCTGGCCCAGCTGGCATTACACAGGATGATGGGCCATGAGGGAATGCACCGTTGGTGTCTGGTGAAGCAGGAGGAATTCACTGGTATTTAAAGTTAAATCAATGTGCTGCCTGCAAAAAATGATCCTTTGCCCTGAATATTAATGTCAATTTGGCGTATGATAATTTAAATTTAATTTAGTTGTATAGGATTCCTTCTCAGACCTACGCATGAATGGACAAGTAATTTTGCAACATGACTTCATCCAGCCCTTCTGCTTGTAAAGCCGTCACAATGCGTTCAGCCACAGGCCAAGATGTCCCCATCTCTTCACCCTGCTCCCCTGCTCTCCTTCCCTGCCTCTAAAATGTGAAGGCTGATGGAGCGTGGCAATGTCTGACAGCAAATAGGAGAACAGTAAGCAAAAAATTTTACCCCTTCCAGTGTTGTGAGCCCTGGCAAAATCCCAGCTGCACTTCTTGCTCAGGTGCCAGGAGCTATTAATAGAGGTCTGCTAAGGTTTATTAATTGTACCATTATACTGGGCCTGCTTCAATACGAATAGAACGTACATTTTGTTCCCACTTCCCCATGTCTTCTTTCTATCATCTAAAGAAGCATACGTAGGTGCAGAAGTGTTTTGAAAGCAAAGGAAGAATAGCCATGCAGGAAGCTTCCAAAACTCATATGCCAGGCCCAGCATACCCAAAATGCCTCAGTGCTGAGAGCTCAGCCTTTGCTGGTGCCACAGTCGTATCTGGGCAAAACGCAAAAACTCTGTGTCCTTAGATTGCAGGCAAAACCAGACTTTATTTTGGATTCAGAGCTGTGCCAGTTGACAGCTCCCTGCAAAACCCACCAGGTGAAGCACATCAGTAAGAGCTATTTATTTACGGGCCTGACGTCCAGAAGTGCAGCTGAACATCTCAGCTTCCCTTAATAGAAGCCAACATGACCTGACAGGACTTTGATCTCCTGAAAATAACACCACGTTCCAGTGGTGACGTAGGGCACTGCGGGCAGTCTGCGAGGGACTCTTCAGGTCCCTTCACTGAAGAGCTTAGTAGCTCTTAAGAGCGTGATCCTGTAAATCTGCTCTTAGGCAACTAGCCCATTGAGTTTAATGGGATTACTTGTGCAAGTAAGGCTTTGTGAGATGCAGCCTTAAGGGTGGTGGAAATGTAGGGAGCTGGCGCAGTATGGTGTACCGTGAAGGAGATGCATACAGCACTGGGAATATACTTTACTCACAGGGCTGTGATTCCTGGCTATAGCCATTTGGTTTGTACCAAAGGAGAAGGAGATGCGGGGAAGGGTAGCAGAGAGGCTCGGTGTGGGCAGCGCAGAGACGGGGACCGGTGATCCCTGAGATAGCTGAGGGATCGACAAGGTGGGATGTGTGTGTGCAGGGAGATTCGTGAGTATTCTGTTCTGATTCCAAAGCAAAGCTTGACGTGATGATGTTTGCAAGCCTTCCGCCCTCTGTCTCTGCAAGCACCGTGGTTTGGGTAGAACAAATGCTCATGAAAACGAAATTCCGACTATGAGCGTTTCCATCAAAGGCAGTTTTGAAATGGTCTGTTGGATGGTGAAATTTGCATTTGTGCTGCCAGCTTTTATCCAAGTCACAAGCTTTGTTTTTTAACCTGATCCTCTGTTAGTGGGGTCAGGCTGGATAAATGTGGCACTTCTCTTCCTGCCTGCATCCTGGAGTTCCCTACTTGCAGTGGGTGCCGCTGCTTCAGCCTTGCTCTGAGCTACGCTGGCTGGTTGTGATGGAGCCCTCTCGTAAGCCTGTATTTGATCTGTGCATACACTTGTACATTTTCTAGCATTTCTGTAATGTACCTGGCTCGTGTTGTGTTGATTTTGTTAGCGATGCGGGTATTACAGTCCTGTAGTATGTAGGAGGGAGTGGTAGGGCTTACAGCTGGCGGTAATGTTCACAATACGTGTAATGTGTTGGGAAAAGATTATTTGCTGCCAGAAAATATGTCAGTAATCCCAAATAATAAATGAACCAGAGAGTTGGAGATTTCCTTTGCTATCACAAAAATGCTATAGCTTTGGTCGCTCACTTTGTAACACATAAGTGTGTTTGGTCAGCAGTACAGGTCTCTCCTGATTTTGGTGAGGAAAAGAACACCTGAATCCAGGCTTGCCCTGCAAGCTATTACTTCTAAGGAACCATCTGAATGAGGTACAGGTGATGCTTATCTCCAGGTTTTGCAGAGTCCTGTGATGTCCATCCAGGAAGGCCCGTAATGTTCTCCACATGGTATTTTCCTGAGGATGGCATCCACTCACTGTAGACACAATTTCTGCATCTAGAGAGAGAGGCAGGGAGGAAGGATGATGTGTCTTCTCCCCCCGTCTTGGCAGAAAGCTGCGTCACAGACACGTCCCCTCTGGCTCTATGTACTGGGAGGCTGCCCCTGCACTGTCCCTGTGAGTGTCTCAGGCCTGAGGACATCTCCCATTTCCTTTACATACGCACAAGACCGGGAGCAGTGGCACACATGAACGAGCATCACACAGCAATTGGGATGAGCGTGTTTGTCACCTGTCAAGCTTGGTGCTGGCACACATGGATCTGCACATCCACCTGCTCTGGGGGAGAAAACACACCGGTGTGCCTGGGGGATGCGCCCATCGGGTCCCCACGTGTGGGGCTGCATTCGAGGCGTGTCGCTGTGTCCTCTGCCCACGTCTGCCTGCGTGTGTGTCTGCGAGGATTGTTAATCCTGTTTATAGCCGGCAGCAAGATGGGCAGGGAGCCGCTTAACAAGAGCTGACACATGAAGAAATAAGGCTTTTGTCTCCGTTGTACGTTAAACAATTCATGAGGTTTGGGGTTGAATAAGACATTTAATGAACATTGGCCTGCTCGGGCTGCCTGCAGCTGGTCATTTCTCACCGAGGGCTGGGTGCTTTTAAAGGCAGAATAAGGAGATGTGAGCCATGAGTCATAAAATTTTAACAAATAAATGGCATTTCCTACTTTTCTTAACATGTGGAAATAGATGAGAGTGCTAATAGCAGCATTTCCAAATATCTGGAACAGCAGCGGGTTTGTAGAGGGGGTGGAAGCACAACTAAATGGCGGCGAGGATTCCACGTGGATAGTTGTATTTACCTATCGCCGGCACTATTTGTTTGGTGTACAGAAGCGGGGCCGGGATCCCTGCTTGCTTTGCAGCAGGCACCTTGTTAATTCCTTGCTTAGATCTCACACGAGCGTGAGGGGCAGAGTGTTGCAAGGGGGCTGACTGACTGGTGAGCTGAGCAGACCTTAAGGGGGTGGCTAACTGGGGGCTGGAGAAAGGGGGGCTGCTGAGGAGACTGAGAGGCCCTTGCCTGTGGCTGCAGGAGCGTGTGGTTACCCTTACAGTTTCATCTTGGTTTTATATTATGCAAGATCGTCTCCCTTTACTCTGAAGGAAGGGGAAAAAAAAGAAAGAGAGAGAGAGAGAAAGACATGTTTACACACTTTAAATGTTCGGAAATAAAACTTTACAGGGCTGCTGTTACATTGCTGTACTCCCGTTTGATTCACTCCACCAGGTTCTGTGGTGCCAACAAGCAGCGTCTATTTGTGCCTTCGCAGTTTGTTCTCCCCATGGACTGCAGCGGCCTGGGCTCAGTAACCTGCAGTGGTGTGAGGCTGAGTTCCTTCCGGCTCTCTTGGACGTAGGCCGTAAGCACCAGCATGGATGCAGCATCTGGGGCCACGCGGGCTTCCTGATGTCTCTCTCCTCAGTGGTTGCAGATTGGAGCCTGGAGCAGAGGCAGAGGCAGGGAGGGGTGTGCTGCCACTGCCACTGAAGTGCTGTAATTTAATTTGCTGTTGGGGGGCCGTTCCTTGCTGCTGGCTTTGAGCACAGCTGCCGATTCCCCATCCCACAGGTAGCAGGGAGGTTGCCTTTCTCTCCCTGGTGCCCTCACTGCCGTGCCGGGGCTCGAGCTGGCCATCCAAACCAGATGGTGCAGCTTCGTGCTCAGCCTGCACCACTGCCCAAGGCAGGCAGCCGGCGCCTGCGCACCCATTGGATGATACAGGAGGCAGCTGCCCTGCGTGATGCTTTTGTCCATCCATTACAAGTAGAGAGTAGCTGAGCCTTGGGACACCAGTCCCACTGGTCCCAGCAGCACATTTTGTTGGAAAGGCTTTGAAAATCCTGTTTATAATCCCAGGCCAGCTTTCACTACGGCAACGGGGACTTTTGTTTTGGCCTGCCCATAATACTCAGGCATTTTGCTCCAGAACAAAGAATCCTGTTTTAGCAACAGTCTTTATTAGTGCATATTAATGTGCTCAGTTGGTGTCATTTATTTTAACATGGAATTTAACACTTTCTGTCTCTGCGCTGGATTAATAGGAATCTCACCGCATGTCAGTAGGAGGCGGCCATTTAGGCTGTTCAACATTATATGCTCTGGCATTTAGTGCACTCTTTAGATTGTAGCCTTTCAGCACAAGGGTCTTCTTTTTCTTTTTGTACAGTAGATTGTTCATAACGTGCAGCTATATATATAGCTATTACTGCTAATTCACCTAATACGGTATGGAAAATTGATAGGAGTTTGGAAATGCTGTGAAGAAGAAACATGCAACGCGATACTGGGTGTTTAGCAGTCACAGAGATCACAGGATTGGGTTTACATTGCATTTATCTTCCTCATTTCTCCAGCTCCTCCTGCCCTTAATGGGTTTTTTTTTTGTGTCTCCTGACTCCAGCTGTTATCGTAGGTCTGTATGAACATGCCTTTCGGATTTGTGATGCCCCAAGTCATCATTTTTTGTTAGCAAGCCTTGGTCACCAAAACTTACAGATGCAGCTTTAAAATAAGCAGCTTTGTAGTTGCTTCCTTTCACCAAAGAAACGCCTGCCCTCAAACACAGGGGCGAGAAAGTAGAGCAGGGGATTACAAGGGAAGATGATATGCCATGCACAAATACACATCGACGGCCTCAGGCTTTGACACCAAATTATTATGCTAATGCCATGCACATTGGTGCAGTGACTGTTTGCAAAGGCAGTGTCTTTTAGGAATGGGTCAAAAATTTCTGTTACTATTTTATCATAGGGCTCATCCTATGAAACTGGAGTTACAAATCCAACCTGATACCTGAGTGCTATGAGATTTATAGCCTGTACCTTGCTTCTCATAGAGGTGAAAGCTCCTTGAAGCAAATCATGTTGGCTGGGTACAAGCCCCTAGGTGCTGTCATCTGGAAGCTGAGATCAGAGAAGCAGGAGAGAGTGAGCAGAGCTGAGGTCCTTGCACAGAAGCTGTGCTGAGTGACACTGGTGCTTTCTAGCCATCAAGTGGCATTTGCTCGGTGCCTACTCCTTGGGTTGAATCTGATGACACCAAGATGGCTTGTTGTGTCTGGTGGCTCAAAGCCCTCCCCATATGGGACAGGGACAGCTGTAGAGTTTCCACTCTGTATTCTGGCGTCAAAACCGGAGAGCAGAATAGATCTCGGAACAGCATTTTGCCTTAAACCAGCTGTCACATGGGAAAACCACAGTCTTTCACCTCACACGAAAGAGTCAGGAAACTTATCGCTCTATCCATCCTTTGGTGTCTATTTTCTATGTCCCTCTCCCTTCACCCTGCCATATGTGGTACATTGGATGTGGTGTCACCCCTTCCTCTTTTCTGCCCCAGTGCTGTGAGCTTGGGAGTGATGTCTGATTTACTTCAAGTGCAGAGCAATATGAGGATGGCAGCCCTACGGGAGCAGATGGCATCACACGCCTGGCTTCGTTTCCTCAGACAAGGGAGGATACTGCAAACTGGTGCTCGCTTCACGTGGTACTGTCTGCTTGACATATCCGTGGGTCCTGTGCAGTCTGGAGAAGCAGGCAGGCTGCTACAGCGGCTAATGCGAGCAGGGTGTGGTGAGGGCATATAGGGAATGGAACTCCTGCGTGTTTCTGGCAGTGTTACTTTTCAGAGGAAAGGACAGGATGCCAAAGGAAAGTCGTCATAAAGTGAAGGAGATTTCTCCACACTCCACCGCATGCAGAAGTGTGACCAAGAAGAGTGCCCCACCACTTCCAGCAGCGGTGGCCAAAAACATAGGATTACTTAGAGCAGGGAGGAGAGGGAAGGTTCACAGTTCTGGGATGGCCAAGCTGTGAGCTGTCTCCTGGCCTGGCACTTTCTGGGGCCAGGCAGCCCTTCTGCCCCATCCATGATGTGCTGCGTGTGACAGCGCTGTCTCCTTCAGTCACATGGGAGCCTCCCAAATTCTGGCTTGCTGGCCCACCCTCTCCATGTTAACGCGTTTCTAATGATTACCATTTTCCAGAACTATTTTGACTGTTAAAAAATGCTTTTTTAAAAAAAAAATAAGCTGATTAAAAGAGACTACTCATTAGCATAAGCTCTTTGCCGTTCAGCCCTCTTCATAATTAAAAGCACTCATCTGTGGAGACCTCGATTCTCCCCTGTCCTCTGGGCTAGCTTTTTGGACATTTTTCCCTGTCAGTTTGCTGTATTTTACCCTGTCTTTCTTCTTCTGGTTTCCTCTCCAGCAGCTTGCTGGTAACTGTGGCAGAGGATATTCAGGCAGGTGGAGGCTTAGGTATTAAGTATGAGATGAAAAACAGGACAAATTTGTTGTGCCTTAAAGCAGTGTCTTCTGTTTATGGCTGCTGGCGTGGGAGCAAAGCAGCGATGTGCTGCTGCTCCTCCTGTGGCAGCCATCTCCTCTGGTCTAAACAGCACTGGGCTGGGGGAGTGTATGGATGTCAGACCTGTCATGCAACATGCCTACAGCCCCTCACGAGGGGAGCGGAGGGGCAGCTCTGGCTCTGCTCTCTGGGGACAGAGCCCAAGAGAACAGCATGTAGCTGTGTCAGGGGAGGGGCAGCTGGGGATTAGGGACAGGTTCTGCACCAGAGGGTGGTGGGCATGGAACAGGCTGCCCAGGGCAGTGGGCATGGCCCCAAGTGACAGAGCTTAGGGAGTGTTTGTACACTGCTCTCAGACATAGGGTTTGGATTTTGGGTGGTGCTGTGTGGGTCTCTTCCAACTTGAGATACTCTGTGATTCCCTCCTTCCTCCCTCCCTCTCTACCTCAGTACCATGCAGCTATCTGTGTCTCCTGTTTCTCAGTAGCCACCACATTTAAACCTGAAATGTTGGCCTTCATGAGCCCCCTGGGGGCTCTGGGAACCAGTGGAAGAAATGGAGGAGGGCCCTACACATGGTTCTCAGCACCATCTAGGCGTTTGCAATTGAAGCCCTGATGCAGAAGCTACATTCAAACCATCTCACAGCACAAGTTTTCTGAGTGGAAGCTCACCTCTGTGGGATGGACGAGTTGCTGACTGTTACTTGGTGTAGAAGAAGGGGATTCAGTTGCCTGAGTGAACCCATCTCACTGCCTGGTGCGGATGAAGGAGATTTCTCCAGACAGTCTTGTTTAGAAGTCTATTTATTGCTAATGTTTTCCTGTGATGTGGAATGATGATGGACCTTGAAGTACTCCATCAGCTGTTTGCTTTCCCAAGGAAAATTTCTGTGGGTCACCTGTGAACTATGACAGATGGCTGCCGTCAGCAAAAATGTGGTTTCTTCAGTTAAGGAACTGCACCCATGGCTACAGTTGTGTGTTGCTTGATGCTTTTAAAGGGGGGCCAGGTTGGTGTGGACATCAGCTTTTCCCTAAACAAACTTGGGGCTGGCTGGCAAAGATTTATAACCCATCCCAAGAACAGTAGGAGATGGCAGGCCTTCTCCTTGTCCGTTTCCCTCTCGTTTCCTCTCTACCAAGACTGCAAAAGGACTGGAGTAATTCCAGTTTGCCTGGGAGGAGTCTCTAGGTAACTGGGCCATTTGGCTTTATAAGCACCTTTTTGCTCCTGGAGCAGAGCTTAAGAATTGTAACTTGTACCAGCTTTGGCTCACTATCTCTACGCCCCATGCTTTTTCAGTGTCTTATGCTCGGCCCTGCAGGAGCTGACACAGCCATAGAGAAGTGAGATTGGCGTCTAATTTGCGTCATGCCTCAGCAGCTATAGTCTGACTGCAGGCTTTTTCTTCCTGGGGTTCCTCTAAGAGCCAGCAAAGAACAGCTGATTTTTGGATCCATCAGGGATTTGAGATGGCTGGCAGGTTAGATACACTGGAGCTAGTGGTCATCTCTCTCACATCAACTTTCCACTGGTGGAAGTCTGTTGATTGTAATGAAGTGATGCCTGATTTACCGTGACAGCCAGAAAAGCATCACTGTTACTTTTATTTATTTCCCTTAGCTCTGTAAAACGTAACGTATCTGAAGGGGAGTATGTCACAGAGATCAGTGAGAAACTTATTCTGGTGAAAAGCACTGTTCTTTCTTCTGGACTCTGTACTCCAAAACTCACTCCTCACTCCTCCATCCTCCTTCCCTGACTTGTAGCACAGTACCCATAAATCCCCTGCAGTGCTGTACGTGTCCGTCTCCTCTGAGCTTGTGCGCACCATGCAGGGGCCATCTCGGCATTGAATATGGGGATTGAGAGAGTGGTGCGCTGCTGTTGGCTCTTGATCATACCATGGCACCTCATGAGCAACTTGACAGGAGTTTGTGGCATGACGGCAGGCACCGTCAGGCCCAGGTATGTGTTCAGCCAAACCATGGCTGCAAAGTCACATTTAAAAGGTCAGGAGCAATGTTCGGGTTTTTGCTTTCCCCCAGCACCATGGATTTGCTCTGCTTGCTTGACTGTCTTTTTCAGAGCTGTCAACCAGGCTAAGGTCTCACCTGTGTTTCAGAAATAACCTGAAATGAACAGCCTGAATAGCCTGCAAAGGTCAAGGCAATGCCTCGGTGCTGGTGAAGGGCCAGAGTCACTTGTTGTTTCATTCAGTTCATTTGGCAATGTTACACTAGAATGAACGTGGTTTAAGATTGTGGCTCATTCCTTATTAATCCAATAATCTAAGTTTACCTTTGCAGAAAGGGTGCATGCTACTGAGACAGTGACACCTGAGGAGGAACAGAGTTTGCACTGAGCTCCCCAGGATATCCAGCATTCTTCTCAAGAGTGGAGACATAAAGCATGTTCATCCAGCCCTTCCCAATATTTGGGGCAGGTGTTGTGCTGTTCTTAAGGGAGGGTACTGCTGTCATGATCAGGCATTCAAAGTGTGATGTGTCCATCAGTCACTGCAGAATCAGTAACATCTTTGTGGTGTGTTTTGCTGCATACAAACGCAGAATTCAGAAGTGAAAGTTATATGGGAACAATGCCCGACCTCTCATTACAGGGGTTTGGTGGTCCCTCTGCTCACTGATTTTCAAACTGTTGACAGCAGAGGCTTTTCTGGGTAAATGGTCAGGACGTCGTTTTTGATTTTTGCCCCAGGGCCTATCTGACTGCTTCCCTGTGAAACTGTTGCTTTGACCTTATGGATGCTGGCTAGGAGTCCCACAGACTGGAGTGCTTAGTGGGTTTGTGAAAAGTCATGGTGACAAGGTGCTCTGCAGAGGAAATGAGAAAATGTTGGGGCAGTGCTGGTTTGGAAAGCTGCAGAGGGTTTTACAGATAATGAGTTTTACATTCAGGCCATAGTAACATTAAGGTTATATCAAGTCTTAGTTATTTCAGGTCTTAGGAGAACTGGCCAGGCACTGCTGCTCTTTCTCATAGCAATAGCATTTCCACCTGACCTGGGGCACTTAAATACTGTGATATTAACTTTAGAGTAGACAAATATTTGTGGATAGATAGTTTACCTAGAGAAGGAGATTTATTATTTGCCATGTAGAGTCAAGCAGACCCCATGGGAATCCATGTATTTACTTTCTGGGGGCAGTGTAGGTTGCTGTCTACAACGAGGCAGTGTGTATGTGGGAAACTTCTGAAGTTCCCAAGCTGAAATGTTGGAAAAGCAATGGGTACTACAGGATAGGTGGATGGATAACCCTGTCTTTTTGAGCAGCAAGATCAGAGAAATTCTGATTGCCCATTTACTATTCCTTCAGCTGGTAAAATCCTACATATTAAGTGTAAGGAATTGAGATGTATTTAACAGTGATTAAGTTCAAACATGGAACACAAACGTAGTTCTCAGTCTGAACTATATGAGTCTATCCAGATAAAGCTTTTCTCTTTTTTGTCCAAGACTTTGTGGAAACTTAGGTTTCTACTGCCTCACATCAGCTTTTCATACAATCTTACCTTTCATCTGTCCTGCTAACACGGAGCTCTTTGACATCTGCGTACAGAGATGGGACTCATGAGGGACACAAGTAGTTAAGCAGTGAACAGAGAAATCACCTGGCTAGTAAATTAGGGAGGAGGACCCTGATCCTCTAGCCAAAGTGCTCACATTTGCTAAGACTGGCTCCAAGCATCAAGTTGTAAGGATCCCTCTCCCTCAGGGATCCAGGTCTTTTCCTTAGTTCACTAGGGAGAGAAAAACAGAAGCAAACCAAAACAAAAAGCCTGACATCAGATCTAATTAATAATAATAGAAAAGCCAATTTCACAGCCCATTACCCCTTGTAGCCAGGTGGGGGGTATGCAGGTGATGAGGAGGAGGGACTTGAACAAACATGGGCGGATGCATTTGTGGACCTCATGAAAGAGATGGGGTGATGGTGACTCTCAGAATTTCCCTGCCAGACGTATAGCTTTAGGCTCCATTAACCCAGAACCCAACAGAAGGTACCAGAGCTAAGGGGAGAATCTTTAAAAATGCCGACAGCATCATTTTGCTTCATTAGCAGGGCTCCTGCGTGCCTCGTTCTCTCTTCACTGCCACCATGACCCCCTCCCCTCCATCCATGCCCCCTCCTTTCCCTCTCTTTCCGTTTCGTTTAACTGAAGGCAATTCATCTCGTTTTAATTAATTTTTACTTGCAGCGTTATCACCCCAAGTATAAAGGCAAAAAGTTGTTTTTTTTAATTACAAAGCTAACGGCATTAATTACCAGTACAGTAAATGCATCAACGCACAGGAGCCAAGTAGCGTTCGGAGGCACTGAGGCAGTGAGCGGCTGTGACAGCTGTAAAGGGCTTTAGTTTTTTATTCCTTCTTCTTTTTTTTTTCCTTTTTTTTTTTTTTCCTTCTGTTTGACAACCTCACCATAGAAGAGTCTCTCTTTGGGAAAAAAAACAAACAGCCTTTGAGTGTCTAAAACACAAGTCAGCTCCAGCCGTCCACTGGGATTTGGCATCTGGAAGGGGTGCAGCAGTGAATCCTTGAATGATAGGGTTGGAAGTGTCAGGAAGAGTCCATTTAGCTCATCCCTTGCCCCAAAGCAGATGCTGCTGAATCTATTTCAATTCTGGTGGATGTTTTGTCAGTCTACATTGACAGACTTAAGGAAATGCACATTTTTTGCTAGGGAATGTGGTCCCCCGGGCCCGCACAGGGTTCTAGTCCAACTGGTTGAGTAGTTCAGCCTAATTTCACACTCATTTCCTAACTGGATCCTTGTGACATGGGATATTTGCAAAACTTGGGTGGTCTGGGAAGTGGAGATGAGTTTCGAGAGAACTGTGGGGAGCTAACCTCTATCCAGGCAGGACACGTGGACTTCAGCAACCTTCATTTGCTTCAGGATCTCCATGGATCCTGAGAACAAACCAAAAAGCCTGAACACAAGTACTTTGTGTTAAAAAGAAGTGGGTGGTATTATAAGAATTGCATTTTCTTCTCAGATTCACTGTGGCACACAAGTGGTCATTCAGATCATGATTTTGGGCTTGGGTGAATGTCTTCTTGTGAGGATAAGGTATGTGCTGCTTCAGTACCCTTGCATACATGTGTGGGAGGAGATGTGCAGACAGGAAGGTGCTCACATGCCCTGAGTGTGAGATTGTGCTGATTTGATCGCATACCTTCAATACCCAGAAGCCTTCCCTGAACCTCACTTCTTTTGTCTGGGAGTTTTTATGTTGGAAATGAGACTCAGCTGCAAAGTTTTGTTCTAAGATGGTGAACTGTGGTTCAGTCCATTACTAAGGTAAAGCACAGGGTATGGTAAAGCACTGAGTCAGACTCAGGTGATGTGATGTAAAAACTTGTTGCATCTGACATGAGGTTAAGAATGGGAAGGAGGGGATCAGGATGTGATTCAGGGTCTCCATTCTGAAAACTTGTATCAGCTCCTCTGGCTAAAGAGAGGAGTAAAATGTCAAGTCCAGGAGGAGAATGTAGGAGAAGTCCACATTATGTAGGAGCCACATCATTGCATGGATTTTTATTTTGAGTTTGAAAACATGTTCATTTCTCAAAAAGAGTTTTTAAAATGTTGAGGTTTTTTACACCATACAAAGCAGCACTTGATGACAGGGAGAACAGTCAAGAGAATAAATAGCTTTGCCTCTCTGTAATGTGTGGAGGCATAAGGACTTTGTCTCAGAGAGTGGGTGCCAAGTGAACAAGCTTTGTTAGAGAACTGGGCTTGGAAAGTGAGGTGTGAACAGCACTGACAGAGTTGGAGAGGGGCTCTTAACTCTCTGTGCTAGACTATTAGGTGGCATCTACCCCAGAACCTTTTGTTTCCGTACGGTCCAAGAGGAAGATGCAGAATTGTTTAAGAGAGAGAGAGGGGTCAGCTTGGTGACCACACCATGGTAGTGCAAAATGAAGGAGGCTTTATCTTAGGAGAATAGTTAGGAAAACGTTAGGGAATACTACTTTTCTGAAAGAGTGGTCAGGAGCTGGAATGGGCTGCCCAGGGAGGTGGTGGAGTCACTGACCCTGGAGGTGTTCAAGAAACGTTTAGATATTGTGTTGAGGGACATGGTTTAGTGGGGTTATATTGGTGATAGGTGGACAGCTGGACAGGATGATCTTGTAGGTCTTTTCCAACCTAGCTAATTCTGTGATTCTGTGATCTTCACCAGGCAATGGTGAGTCTCTGGAGGAAAGGAAGGATGGTGCAGAAAAGGCTTCTTGGTAGCTGACTGGGCCCGGGGAGGAAATGCAGTGTGTGAGGAAGGTTTCTTCTGCTATTTTTATAAGAATAAAGCTACAAGTGTATGGGGGATGGACCCCAGACGGAAGGCTTACAATGGTATTCCTGAGCCATGCTTTGCTTAGAGCTGTTTATGGCCCAAACCTTGTCTGGTCCTGCTACGGTGAAATGCCTCCACTAAATTGTAAAAGGCTGCTCATTCAGCCCTCTCTAAAAGGATGAGAAGATGGGTCTTTGTATGTCCTTGCTTTTCAGTAACCTGGCTCTGGGAGGACAGTGAGAGTGAGTGAAAATGACCCTAATAAAGAAATGTCTATCATTTTCTTATCCCAGCCAGAAATTCTGTGGCACAGAGCATTAAAAAAAAAAAAAGACTAAAAAAAAATTTAAGAACTTAGAAACAACCCGAAGGGAAAAAGTTATGAAATTAAAACCCAGAGAACCAGCAGAGAAAGTGCTTTAAAAATCTGTTATTAAAGTCACAGGAGGTAGCACCATAGCCTCAAATGAAAATCAAAATAAAAACCTGGAAGCAAAAAGGTAAGAGAAACCAGTGCACTTAAATAGCAGGTTATGTGGGTTTATTCAAGTCAGAGAAAGAATCCTTTAAAAATTGGATATTCCGTCCAAGTGATGCTAATAGGATGGAACATAAAATGCAGCACTGAGATGTAAAATAGAGATTAAGAAAAAAAATTGAAGAATAAACAGCCAAAGATAACACAACCAATAATAATAATTTCTTTACATACCAAGAGTTGGAAGCCCCAGGGAGAGTCAGTTAAGGAGGTAAACAGGGTGGATAGAGATTGCAGGAAAGACTTGGTCATTACTAAAGAGGAGAAGAGGACCCTGAATGCCCCTATAAGCATTTTGCAGAGAGAAGAAGATGACACTGTCCTCGGGTGATGTGTGAATAATAACAAATCTGCGTGTAAAATGGGACTGTACCAGATCTCCGTGTTATTCCAAAGAGATTCCGTGTCTGCAGGTCCCAAATGTGACTTGCTGTTCTTTGCAGAGGAATTTATATCTCCTCAGCTTTCCCTGGTACCACCATATATTTTGTGGAGAGAAACGACCTGAAAAGAGCAGGTATGAAATTAGAACTTCGAGAACCAGCAGGGGACTGCTATAAGAAGACATCCTTATTAGAATCACAGGAGGTAGTACCATACCCGTAGATTAAAATTGAAATCAGAACCTGGAAGCAAAAAAGGAAGTAGAAACAAGGGCAGTTAAATGCCAAGTTGCATGGGTTTATTCACATCTTTAAAAAAAAATAAAAATAAATAAGCAACAAAAGAAAGAAATGTAAAAAAAAAGAGCATCCCGGGGGCATGGAGTGCCCTATTCTTTTTTGTTGTTGTTGTTCTTAATGATCAGGTCTTCGTCTGTACAATCGTAATCAGTTTTGTTATTCCACTTTGATTTCTTGCGTTCGTCCTGTCCATTCTGAAACAAGTGGCGTTGTCACTCATGTCAGGCTTTGGGCTGACTGCTGGCACGGCCCCGCACTGCCAGGCACCCACCACGGGCCGTGCCAGCTGCAAGTAACAGCAGAGGAACAGAAACGGGCCAGAAATATGCATTAGAGACTTGGTTCTGAGCAGCTTGCGGGTATCGCATCAACATGTTACCTTCTGTATCACGTCAACATGTTACCTTCCACATTTCAGAAGAGGTATTTCTTCTCTACCTATTTCTTCCTCTACTCAAAGTATTCTTGTGAGCACCCTTGCACTTCCCCCAGGCCTGACCTTACTTTCTGCTTAGCTGCTGGATTGTCCCTCCCCTCCCTTCCCTCCACCCCTGGCCCCTGCCTGCAATCTGCATCCCAGTCACCTTCCCGCTTCTGTTCCGCGTCCTTCTCCCTTTTGCATTTATTTATTTATTTCGCTTCCCTGGGGAGGGAAATGGGGGAAAAAATAAAAATAAGTATGCAAATGAAAGGGAAAAAACGGAGAGAAATTTAATTAAAATGTGTGTGTTTCTTTCCCTTCGAGTGCTTTAGGGTGGAATAGCAAATTGTTAAAAAAGAGAGCACTCAGAATAAGGTTAAAGAGCTGAAAACTGATTACATGCAATTGAAAATGAAAGCAGGGAGGGGGGCGGTGGAGATGCAGTGTATTGAGATAGGTAAAAGGCTCAGGGAGACTCTTGCTGGAGATGGGGCATTTTTCACTGTGAGTTACAGCCAGGCAGGCGCTGCATGCGAAGTCTGTAACGGGGTTTCAGACGCTTTACATCAGGAGAGAGGCAGGGAGGAGAGCTTTTTACTTTGAAGAGCAATCTGGAGAGAGCACCGTGCAGATGAGAGCTGAAAAGAAAACAGGCCAGGGTGGAGGACTGGAGGTGAGGCACCTGCTCCATCCATCCTACTTTGCAGCGGTAGCTCTGCCATGCCACAGGAGAGGGCAGCGCTCCCAGAGCCTCAGGGTGGGAGGGAGGAATAAAACAAGCTCATGCGTTATGCAGGATCTGCAGTCATCATTTCTGAGCTTGATCAAAGCCCTAGGTAGGTATGTGTGTCTGCGTGAATGAGAAAGAGAAGTTGTCGGGAGCTGTGTTTCTGCTTATGAAAGATTCTAGGGTGAAATCCAAGTTTGTGGGGGAGCTGAGCTTCCCGGCCTCAGGCAAGTTTGGAACACAGGGCCCACTGCTCATCTGTCCCAAGATGTTCACAGGGGATTCTGGCAGCTTTTCCTAAAATGACAACTCCATTAGACTGAGCATGGGTCCTTCAGGAGTTGAGCTCATCTTCCCTGTAGGCATGCTGGGTCAACATAAGGACCAGCTACAGCCTTGTGCATCACTAGTGAGAATGTGTATATTATCAGGTCTCGCTTTGAAGCGGTGTTTTTCCAGTGCATCTTCTCCATTCTATTCTCATTCCAATGCGGGAATCATTTCTTGGCAGCTTCGTTTTGTAATTAAACAGCCTGTGAAAGACCACGTCCCCACTTGTGCCCAACCTTAGCTCCAGCCTGCCAAAGCCTCTTCATTACCCAGAGCCCACGGGACACCTCGTGAATTTCATTTCTGAACCAATGTCTGGCCCGGTGCAGCTACTGAGAGGCGCATTCCCAGCAGCTCTTTCCCAGTGCCATCACCACCTGCAGCAGGGACTGGGGGCTTTGTCTCAGAGGTGCAGCAAAACCCAGGCCTTCCTTTCTTTGCTGCTAGCACACACTGCGTTCCGATGCTGATCCTGCACTTCTCTGAGCCTTGGCTGGAAGGAGGGGAGGACAGAGAGTGCTGGAGGCAGCTGCTGGGCTTTGCATGCTGTGGGCACCTGGAGCAGTGTTTGGAAGGGCTTCCACCCTAAGTAGCTATTCCACCCAAGTCACTGACCATGTCTCGTCCGTACGCTTTCTTAACTCTCTCCCAGTAGGGGCTTGGTGGTAAGGACAGGCAGCTCCTTCCCCCTCTGCCATGGCAGAGGTCAAAGTTGCAGCTTCTGTAACCCACCGAGGGCAGCTGTTCCCTTCTGCCCACAGATGTTAAGGATCCAATTTTCCCTTCCATTTCCTGTGCCTTTTTGAGGGAGAGAGAGAAAAGAAGTCTCTTTCCTGTGATGCAGAGTGATTGCTGCCATTTGACATTGGCATTTATCTGCTTGGTCTTTTCATTATCTCCTTCCCATTTGTTTCTGCTCATTCTCAAGTGTCTGCTGATCCTCTTCCTTCCTCTGGGGCTGGCTGTTGTTAAAACTTCACTGCTTACCTGCTCCATATATCTTGACTTATCTGCTTGGTTCACGTCTCCACTCATTGATTTTTCATACCCAGCTGCTAAATGAGCACTGTTTGCCCCTTTTCCGCGAGCATCTTCCCCTTTGCTACTGCAAACTCCTCCGTACTCCAACTAAAGCACTCTGGATTCTCATGACAAACAGCAAAGCCAGTTGGCTTCTGATTTTTCCTGCTTCTGCCTGTGTGCCAGTTGCTTTATTTTCAGTATAGAGGTCACAACACTGCCGACTCTTGCTAGAGATGTTTCCCTAACTTTGAGCCCAATTTATCAGTCAGGAAACATGGCTCATTTTTCCCAGGTGCCCAGACCAGGAATAGCCTCTGGCTGTTACATAGCTTTTCAACAAACTGTGTCAAGAAGCAACAAAATCCTGCCTCTGGGAGCATGTTCCCTTTCTTAGTTTTATTCTGTATTGTTAAAATCTCGGTTAGTGTCTCAATTACGTATAGACAGGTACAAGCTACAAATTCAGATCAGAAATTCACGAATGTTTGTATCCCAAGGGCTTGTCTGCCTCACTTTTTTGTACCAAAGCTATACAGATACATGAGGGATAAGCTACAAATACATCGGTAGGAGTATCACCGTGCCTACATTTGAGGGTTATTCTGAGCCATTCAAAGCTGCTTTAGTAGTGCAAAGTCTAGAAGCGGGCCTCCAAAGTTACTGCGTAAACCTAAGTGCTATAAAATTCAACCTCCAGTGCAGGCATGCACACTGAAAGCCCAATCGATGCTTTTTATCCAGTTCTATAGCTGCAGAGGTATCAATCCCACATTTCCTACCAATAAAATCAGTGCAATTTCTGTTAACTTTGACATAAATCTTTTTCAACTCTAATGGGGCTTGCTGTTTTGGGGGAGGAGAGGGAATAATAAAAACACGAGACACACAGCGCAGCTTGTGGTCTGCAGAGAACTTGTGTAGCGTTGTGTGTTGAAACAAAATGTAGATATTGTAGACGTTGTAGATATAAATGCAGGTACTGCAGATAAAATAAGGCACAGCAAGAGTCAATGCTGCAGATTTAGACCTCCTTGCTGGCCTGCTGCGTGTTTGCCTCTGTGAAGTTAGCAAGTCTTTGGGGCTGTGGGATTTTTGAGGCAGATAAATGGTTTCTTTGCCTTCTGTAAGTGAGTTTTGGAAGAGGAGGGGAGTTTGGCTCACAGGAGGTTTCCAGTCCTTGTAATTGTAGGAAGGACCTTCTGAAGGTCTCTTGCTTACCCTGCAGTGACATTCCCTGTGTCTGCTCCCAGTCAAGACAGATGTGTTGAGAGAGCATGCTCCTGTGAGTACCTGGCAAGTCCCACATCTAACATTCCTTCTTGGATTCAGAAAGGAGAAACCTGCATGGGTGCGGATTTCTGTGGGCCGCAGGGTGGGAAAGGCTGCCCGGGAGCTGGGAGGCAGAGCAGGCAGTTCTGCTTGTCCCAGCACGGGTCCTCAGCTTTGCTTTCCCAACTGTGGAATGCTGGCAGCATGCATATGTCGCTCTTAATCTTCCTTTTGCATCCCTGTTTTTGTAGTTGTCAGAGCGCCATATTATGCAAATTGGAATTAAGCAATTAAGGCGATAATGTTTCCCTTGAAGAGTTTGACAAGGCAGAGGGAACACAGACTGCTTTCCAGACAAGCTTTTGGTTGCATATTTACCTAAAAACAAAAGTAAGAAAGTGATGGACAGACACCTCTGCAGCTCCGTGACCGAGCAACCCCAGTTATCCCCCGTTCTTGCTTGTCTCATACCACTGTCAAGGCCGTGGGGCAGAGGAATTGCTGCCTTGCCTCTCAGCACATGAGGGGCTAAGGGATGGGCTGCCACAGCCCTGCATGGCATTTGCATCTTAAACAGATGTTTAAGGGTAGATCTCAGCGCCATGCTGTGCTTAGGATCAAGGGCTTTTGACATTGACCCAGCGGTTGCGCTATCACAGCTTTGCAAAGCTGGAATTGGGGGTGAGGAGGGGCGAAACTGCTGTCAGACACGAGGGTGCAAAAGTTCAGAGCTGTCAGGAGTTCTTTGACTTTGTGACTTTGCCGTCTCTTGTGATTTCTTCCCATCTTGCCCACAGCGAAAGTTCTTCTTGTTCTCAAAGAGAACTTTCTAGTCTTCCTTCATATAGACTTGCAGTGAGTTTGGGAAAGAGGCCGTGGGTCTGCTATTGAACTATTTTGCCACAGCAGTGATTTTTGTGTTGCAATCAAAGGTGGGCTAAAACTGAAGCTGCAAATCACAATTGTCTTTGAAACCAAGGTGCTGGGAGCTGGACTGACCTCTGGAGATTTGTGCTGCCGTTGCCTTTGCGCACTCTTTGTGTTCAGCAGTAGAGGCAATGCCTTTGAAAGCAGTTGATCAGATGTAAAATCTGCTTTGAAGCAATAATTATGTGACGGATCAGACCCTGGGGGTAGAAATCTGCAAAACGGCATCATTTGAGATGAGCTTCACCCTTTGTTTTTTCACAAGTTGTCCTTTTTTTCCTTGGGCTGTAGGTGGTCACCCCTGCTTTGAACTAGCTAGCTCTTGAGCATCACATTTTCTGCATTCTCTGCAGGTCCCAGTGGAAAAAGGAAGGGAGGAGGGGCTGTTACGGGGTTGTTGCCAGCTGAGATACAGAGCACCTGATTCACTGTGGCTCCGGTGCACCCAGGGAGTCGCTCTGGCACAAAACAGTGACTCAGAGGTGGTGACTCAGGCTCCAGCTCTCCACTAAATAGTCAGCAAATGTGGCAAGCTGAGTCCCAAGTGACACTAATGACTGAGAGGAGTTCAGAAAGCCTGGGGTTTAATGGGGTCTGTTCCCCAGCTGGCGTGGGTGCACAGGGAGGCATTACCGGAGAGAGGTAATGGGGTGATTGGGCTGTGTAACAGAGCAGTCTTTTACAACAGCATATGGGAGTGCACAGGAGGATTTGCTTTAGCTTAAACCCTTCCTCAAGTTGCATGAGCTAAAGCGAAGGAAGGCCCGCTCAGAGAGGGTTGTGGGAAGCTGAGAGGATACTGTGGGGATGGATGACCCCTTTCCCTAAGCATATTTTACTGCTCATTTTCAGAAGAAGGATGTGGATGAAAGGACCCTTCTTCCAATCCAGCAGGGCTGATCTTAGGCTACGTTTATGGGTAAGGCTGCAGTGAGTTAATCACCCATTCCGAGACCGTGCTTCACTTACATGGAGCAGCTTTCACATGGCAGCAAGTTGTCCCCACTGGCATGAGTGTCCAAAGCTGTTCTTTACATTTCCATCTTGCCTGGTCACTTCCCAGTGAGGTCAGCTGAGCTTATTCTCAGTGGCAGTTGTTCGGCCTGAATTAGCACTCAAGGAAGCATTGGCTCAATCGATCCAGATAACTCTATCTAGCCTTTGTTTAAATAAGGCCACAAGTTCCCGCCAGCTCTGCATCATTTAGCTGCTGTGGAGTTCAGCAGCCAAGCTGTGTTTGTGGAGACAGGAAAAACAAATAGAAAGGAAAAAATCCTGGAACAGCAAAAGGTAAATGCCTATTTCTGCTTTCCTTCAGGATAGCTAGAGGAAGTACTTAAGAGCCACTACCAAGCCTTGATGCCCTCCATCCCTTCTCCTTTCTCGCCTTTAACTGCTCTCTGTGGCCACACTTAGTGGCTGTTTGCCTTTGATTTGCTGTTTAACCAGCATACCGAGCCTTGGTTCCAACTGCGATTGCTCTTTTCTTCCCTCTAGCTGAGGGTTGCACCGTGCTGCCCTCCCTCTCTCCCTCCTCAGAGAAGCTCCGGACGCTCTGTAGGATGCTTTAATGAGTTTGCATTTTCCTGAGAGGCCAGATCCGATCGTGACTTGAATGGCAGCTGCCAAGCAGACAGAGCTTTTAGTTTCGAACTCAGCAAGAAAATGGCTTTGCCTTCCATCAGAGCAGCTTGTGTACTTCAGAGGCTCACTCATTACGAGCAATTTCTATTAAGAGCTGAGTACCTTTTGTGTTCCTTGGGAGCAAAGGATGCTGAGTGTCTCCCAGGGCCTGCTCAGCACCGCTGAAGATTGCGCCTGCTGTGTGTTTGTGAACTAGCATCAGCAGAGATTAGACAAGCATGCTGGGAAGAGTGTGACTCCAATTGCAGTCCCTGGAGGCTTTGTTGTTGTTGTTTCTGCTGGTTCACTAGGTATTCTCCCCCGCCCCCTTCTTAATATATTTATCTTACAAAAGTTCCATTTTGCACTCTCCTGAAAAGCATTGCCATTTTCTGTATGCCTGGCAGATCTTCTCAGTGTGCTCTGCTTCCCACTGGGAACTGCAAGCATTTGAAGGGTAAATACCATGAAGGATACAAGTTTCTTACGGGGGTGCTGGGCTGTGCAACTGGAAAACATGAGGTGTCATAGAAAGAAGATTGTCTAAAGCACCCCAGTGATGAGCAAGGCTCGAGTCCTGCTGGTGGAGCAGGTCTTCAAGTGGAGGGAGAAGGTTCTCCTCTCCTCGAAACTGAAGAGGAAAAGATGCTTGTGGATATACGATGGGATGTGACAGGGGAACCTCATAAGCAGATGAGACTTCTTCTGTCTCAGAGGACAGGGGAACTCAATCCAGTCCTTCTGCGGCTACAGTAGCCACAGAGCCTGTGCACTTACAGAGGTGAGTTTAGGCAAAGGATGCGCTCCTGTTGTACATCAGAAGTCACTCTCACAAACTGCCTTCAGAGAAGGCAGTATCAGCGTGCGCCTCTGAGCACCACTGTCATCCTGGCAAAGTCCCAGGGTAAGCCCCGTGGGCTCCCTGACTTCCAAAGAGCAAACAATGATAAGGATGTCGTGCTGTGGTCCAGAAGAAGAGATTTCTTCTCCTTCACCCTATGCTCCAACTCCCACAGCTGGATCTGAGTAAATGACTCATGCCAGCTGCAGCTTGCAAAGTGACATGAAATGAAGGAGCCAAGGGGACAAGGGGAATAAAGCCAACTATGTTCATCTTCTGTACTGTTAGTGTGTCATGGACTGTGCTTTCAAGGAGCTCACAGGGGCTTCAGCTCTGCAACAGGGGTAGGATACGTGTGCAGTATTTCTGGTGCAACATGTTTTACAAAGTACTCTGGATTGGAAAGGGTGTGAGTGGCAAGGAACTTCATTAAGCTGCAAGAGATGTCTTTAGTAAGGATGACAATAGTACTGAAGCATCATAAGATGAGCAAGGCCCTTTATACTGACTTTCTATTAAGCAGCAGAAAGCAGGCTGAGAGCAAACCTTGGTCTGTAATTTCAGAAAATTGTGTTTTATCACAATTGCCCCAAACTACCAAGCCTTTGACCCCCTGTGCAAGCAGAAGGAAACTCTGTCTTCATTTACACTGCTCTTTGTCTAGAATGTGACCACCAAAATCCTTGGAAGCACAACAGGAAATGCAATCTACCTACAATTAAATGTCTCTGAATCTCATTGAACTTGAAAGCGGCTGACAGGTGGATGAATATTCAGTGGAAGTATTGTACACGCTCTCCATTTTCTTCTGGGTTTCCCCTGGAATCAGCTTGTGGTCACTGCGGGAGGCAAGAGAATAGGCTTTGCAGACTATCTGTTTAACCTGTTCAACAGCTTTTCTGTTCTGTGCTGCATCAGGATTTGCCTCCCTGGCCCTCTAAGAAGCAAAGAGGTACCTGATCCCCGTTCACATCACTGAGGATGTCACCAATGGCAATTTTTGTTTCAAGAATAGAGTAACTTCTAGTCACATTTGAAACCTGTGGGCTATGAAATCCACAATCTCAGTTTTTACTATCTTGTGACCTGCTCCATGCCTGACTTCTTTCTCTGCTCCAGTGTCCTGTTCCATGCATGACCATTTATCCACAACAATGCAGTAAAATACAGGTGAGGAAAACAAAGCTTTCTCATTCTCTTTTAGTTGCCTTTTTCACTTGACAACAGTATATTACAATACTAGTGGCAAGGCTGATAATTTTGGTTCCTCACCTTGGATTTTAACTCCTGATCTCTGATCACCACTTCATCTAATCAAACAATACAGGAAAACTCTCTGGCCCATTTTTCGTCTCGTATTAAGTATTTACATAACCCTCCATTTTATCACCATGCCTGAAAACATCTAGGTCTTTGTTCTAACCATGTCCCTGGAATAGCACAGGCCCTGCAGTCTTCCTCAGCATCCTCATGCGGAGTATGGCTGCCTTCAACACTTGCTCCAGCATAAGGAGTTTGAGCCAATGCATCATAGCCCCACTTTTCTCCATTAAAATGCAGGCACGCGCTGTTTGTTTATCTCCCTCTGGGAACAAGCTGAGGAGAGTGTTAGTATCTGGGAAAATAGTAACAGTAATAATAATAATAATAATAATAATAATAATAATAATAATAATAATAATAATAATAATAATAAAGCCCCTAGGTGACAACTCAATGTTTTCTAAGGTCTGGTTAAGTTCTTTGGAGCAAAGAACTCCATCACTTTTCTCAGCAGGGTATAATTACTCATAACTTGAAGGTTTTATCTCTGGGCTTCCTGTACGAAAAGGGAGAAAGGAGGTAAATCTTGCATTCCACAAGAGTATAGATGTTTAATTAAGTATCACATTTAATTGTTCCAGACTCCTGCTTGACAGTCACCAAATTCTGAACTTTTTTTTTTTTTTTAATTGGAATTGAAAATATAAAAAGTGTCTGACATTAAATAGTGTCAGTCCCATGTCTCTCTCTGTGCCTCGGGGTGACATGATCTAGGACTGGTATGCAGGTTCCTGCTGGCTTTCGTTGGCATGCCCCTGGTGCGCTCTGTTTCCACTCCGATCTCTGAGGGACAAGTTACTCCCTCCATTCTGCTTCCAGTGCCCCTTTTTGTCATCTGAAGTCCAACCTGACTTGTGCCTGCTCCCTGGCATTTGTATTCAGGTCTCTTCTCTTTCTTTCTTCCTATTTCTTTAGGACTAGGAAAAGAAGGGCAATCTGGACCTTGGAATAATAAATGTTCTGTGTCTTTCTTACACCTCCATTCATCCAAAGATCTCAGAGCACTTTGCAAGAATTAATAATATAAGGCTTGCTCTCCCTCTGTTAGGGTGACTGGTTTTATTGGCCTTGCAGTGAAAATAGCAGTCTATTCGAAGCTTACTTTGTTTCCTGTCGGATTGGGAGACCTTGCATACAGCTCCTGAGCAACACAGCCTAAGAACTAGAAGACCAGAGAGACTGGTCTGAGACCAGTAGCCTCAACAAGGAATCTAGTGACTCACTGATTGCGCCCTATTCTCTCCCATCTGTGCTGCTGGAAAGTCACATTTTCTCTAGAAGAGACAGAGAGGTGGTTAAGAAGTGGTCAGGCACTGACAGAAGTACTAGTACATCTGCCTTTTGTTTGCTTACCCTCTTTGCCTTCACCAGTCCCTATCACAAGAGCTCACCTGGAGATGGAGGAGTTCGGTGCATGCCCATGGGTCTTTACTGCAGTGTGTCCGCTTCAGCCACGAGTCATGGTCTTGCTCAGCTGCTCGACAGACTCAGAGCCATTTCTCCCTCCATACAGTGCGTATGTGGTCTTGGGACCTCAGGAACATTGCTGAGGATAGGGGTCAAAGTTGGCAGAGGATGAAATTTGCTCTCTCTTATGCTCCTGAAGGGGTGAGGTCTGGAAAGGGAGGAGAAGATAAACTCCCTCCAACTCTGCTTCCCAAGAGCACAGAGACCTCACAGCTAGGCCTGAGTGCTGGTTTGGACATGGCCAGCTCCAGCACTGTGAGAAGTGTGAGACCTTGCTGTGCCGCCTCTGCTGGGAAGGGGCCATCACATTAAGGCAGGAAGGCTGATGGTGGGAGTTGGGTCTGTGTGAAATTCTCCTCTTCAGCCAAGCTCTGGAGGCTTTAGGGGAGGCAGGCCTGACATTTACATGCTGTAAGTAGGGAGATCACAGATAATAAGCTCTGTCTGTGAAACAATGAGAGTTGAGTCACTCGTGCTGATTCTCATCGTAAATGGTACCCAACCACAGTTTCTCCACTGGAGTTGTTTCCTGGGG
The DNA here is from genome assembly GCF_002078875.1 of Numida meleagris. Taxonomy (NCBI): domain Eukaryota; kingdom Metazoa; phylum Chordata; class Aves; order Galliformes; family Numididae; genus Numida; species Numida meleagris. Next base: position 80,021,195 of record NC_034409.1, read on the forward strand.
CTGTCAAGACTATGACAGAAAGAGAAAAATTCAGTGATTTTGTTTCTTTGTCTTTCTGCTCCTTTATTGAGGATAAACAGCAGTGCTGGCTTGCTTTCCCTTCTACCTCTCTGCTGTAGTTTCTATATACAGCGCAGCAACTTTTCTTTGCTGCCTTTGTCCTGCCCTAGTGCCAAAATCCTCTGAAGGCCAGGCTCCCCTTGCCTCTGATCGAGCTTCTGTGCCTTGTTTTTAGCCCCAAGAGACAGAGATGAAGCAGCATCTCAGCCTGACTGAAATAAGGTGCATTTTAGTTTCTTTGGGTAGTCTCACAGCAGCAGGTTCCACCATGGCTTGCTGAAGCACAGTTTGCCCATGCTGTTAGTCGTGCCCCAATGAGGCAGAGGCAGATTTTGTGAAACCACAGCAGTTCAAATGCCTGATGGGACCTGTGGGAGGCCTCCATGACAGGAGGGGGATGATGGAAAAGGAGGGAGAGACACAACTGCTGAAAAAAAGGAAGATGAAGAGTGGCTGGAAGACCTTACTCTTCAGTTATAATAGGCTTCATCTATCAGATGGATTGCCTTAATGTGTCTCCTAACAAGGCTCCTCCAACACACACACACCCCTTACTTTGGTTTACCTCTTTGATACTGTCACATGTTCTTCATTTTCCAGCACATTGCATTCATTCTTTGCCTTTAAACTCTAAGGATTAAAGCAACTGGATAAAATAAATAAATAAATGAAATTAAAAGAGCTGACATTTCATGCTGTTGTCGGCAGCCTTTGATTTTCTTCCAGAACAAGATCATTACTTTTCTGTCCTGCTTTGAAAAAAAAAAAAAAGATTTGTACAGACTCCTTATATATTCATTTATCACTTGTGGGCTGTGGTAGGTGTGGGGAGCAGTTAAGGAAGGAGAGACTTGTGTCTGCAGTGTAGGCAACCCTAAGTGACAAAAAAGCTAAGAGCAAGCTAGTTCCAAATCTAGTTCTGAGAATGAAACATCCTTTGGCTGAATTGTTCATACAATCCCCAGGACAACAACTTCATGGTCCAAGCTGAAGCTACCATAGTAACAAAGATCATCCAGATGAAAAACAATCTAAACTGTGAAGCTTGCAGTCCAAACAATGATTTTGCAAGCCTTCAAGAGGAGAAAAGATGACTCCTAGGATTTTTGGCTCACTGCTACAAGCATGGAGACTGGGGAGGTAATTCACAAAATGTGGTGCTGGCTCTGATTCTATGCAGGTTTGGAAGTTCCTAGGCCCAAGAGTTTTGTTGACAGTAGATCATATCCATCCAGGAGCTTTTCCTAGGTTTGAAGCTTAACTCAAATTTGCTGTGTCTTGTGCCTCTTCAGAGCAGACTGAACTGTGGCTCTACATCCACAATTGTGGTTGGGATCAACAAACCTGCTGTGGAAAGTTTGGGAACCCACTGAGGGCACATTTCCCACCATGAAATTGGAGGATATGTGGCTGTTCAGATCCAGCCTTGTTTGGGCTCTGAGCGTATCATAAATCTCTGGCACTGGGTGATGCTTTGCTGTGCAAACGAAGTCCAAGGAGAGCCTGGAGCAAAGAAAACGTGTTTGCACTCTCAGTTCCAGCCTGAGTGAATCACAGAGTGACTATAAATAAGGAGAAGGAAACTGCTGCAAGGAAGCTGATTACATGAAATCGTCCATTCCCTCCATTTCCTTTTTCCAGGGTGGTTCAGTGCATCATCTGTATGTTTCTGACAGGACAATTTCGGTACATCCTAATGCCGAGCCTCTTACAACTGTGGTCATATCATTGTTTTCTCAGCAATACTGCCTTATAGTTGCTATGCTATGTTGCTGAGAGACTTTCTTGAGTTATCTCCTAACAAAGACGTGTATTATAGTACTGGCAGTTCCTTGTTTGATCTGGGCAGAAGACAGCATCAGCTGAGGCAAAAGAGGTGTTAAGGTCTGATACATGCTGGCTGGTGCAAGTGAGTCTTATGGGACAACCTGACATCATTGATGTACGTGCTCGATGTAAAAGTTCTGTGTATGTCATGCAAGTGTTAAGCATGTCAAGCAATGCATTACAATTAACTCGAAAGCCTCTGATTTGCCTGCTTTTGATCTTCCTAAAATCCTGGCTATAAAAAGAGATGGACTCTTGAGGACATTGAAATTCCTCTTGTCAGGACCTCTTGTCTCAGCAAACTTCTTGACATGGAAGGGTTTTCATGTCTGTGTTGTCTTACAGCACCAAGTCGATGACAAGATATATGTTCAAGGTCACTCTTCAAAGGCCCAGAACTGAATGATTCAGTGCACATCCCTGTGGCTCTCTACTACATGTTGCCTTTTCCTGCCAGCAGGACAAGCCAGCCCAATGTACCTGTTTGGCATGTTGGGAGTCAACATCAAATGCCACATTCCTAACCATGCTGACTGCATACTGCACAAATAGTATCAAAATACAAAATCTGATTTCCTAGCAATTGTCCAAATCAACGCCATCATGAGTCAGTGGAACAGGTTACCTAGTGTTGTGGTTGATGCCCCACCTCTGGAGACTTTAAAGGCGAGGCTGTATCAGGCCCTGGGCAGCCTGATCTAGCTGTGGTGTCCCTGTTCATTGCGGGGGAGTTGGAATAGATGGCCCTCAGAGGTCCCTTCCGACTCTAAGGATTCTATTATTCTATGATTCTCCCCATGGTCAGCTCAGTCATGAGTAGAGAAACAAATATTGGACATGTTTCTTGGTTACAACCTTGACGACTTATTGTGCAGCTCTTGTCTTAATTAGGTTAGGATGACCTCTAAAGTATGTCCGTTAAGAGCAAAGCTGCAGAGCAAAGCATTCTGGGTACCATTCTGCAAATAACAATTTTGTCCCATGGTTCTGCATTGCTCTCAGAATGCTCGCTGAGAGTGCCCAGTGCTCAGTCCTGGTCAGCAGTGACGCATATAACTCCATGTGGCTTGCTCAGCAATCGCTTCATCACATTTAAATGTGCTTCATCCTGACCAGAAACAGAAGATCAGCAGTGCCAAAAACAGAGCTCCTTTCATTATCCACAAAGACAGCAGCCGGCCAGCATCTTCTCTGCGCTACTCTGCCTAAACTACTCTGCTTTGAGATGAAGAGGGTCTGATCTTTATAACCTGATGACTGGCTTCCCTGCTGGAAATGCCACTCTCGCAGAGTTGTAGGTCTGCAGCGTGGACAGTTCTCCATTTATGCTCATGCTCTCAGGGGTTTCCTCCAAGTCACCAGGAGCTTTTACACAGGAACTGGAGTCACAGCCATCCAGGGTTTAGACCTCTGTAATTCTTCTCTGTTCCACTATGTCTGTAGAACAGATCCTTGCCTTTGTAGTGCCAGAGGGGTGATTCGGCTTCTTAGTTACTAGGCTATTGCCTGCTTCAAACTGTATGGAGAAGAATGAGCATCCTAATTTTTGAAATTAGGCTCAGAAAGCAGATGATGACTCTCAAGCCTGTTTTGTACCTTGCAGTACAGAACCGAAAGCCCTGAGAAGATGTTCTCAAGGATGATGATTGCACTGCTAATCTGAGACCTGGGGCATGTGGGTTCATTTGCATGTTCTTCCAACCATCCTTTGTGACCTGGGGCCTTGCTCAAATGCCTGTCTGCCCAGGCATCTAGGACAGGAGAAGGATTTAACCTCGCCCTGGTTCCCTTCACAGTCATCACAGAGAGTCAGGTGTTTCCCTTAGGCCATCTGATTGCACTCTCAGGCCGTGCTCATCTTTCCTCTGACTCAGTAAAGAACCAAGATTCACTATCCTTAGATAACAAGTGACCTGAGTCCCTCCAGCTGGGATGCAATAACGAACAGCAGAGTCTATTGCATGTGGGTAGCAGCAGGTCTGAGCACAGCCTTTGCTTTGGTGCCCTGAAGTAGCCTTTTTGAGAACATTTCACATCTTTCCAACACACTGCACAAGCACCAGTGATTGCCCAGTTTCTGTCCTTTACTAGTTTTACTTTCTACAATTCAGGTGCAAAATGCTACAAATGCTGTCTGGCACCTCGGCCTTGTTTTGGGGAGAGGGGATCATGGCGTTTTAGTATGTGCTCCAAAAGTGAAAATTCATAGCCTTGGAAGTGGGGCCTGAGGTAATCGCTTGCTCTTGGCAGGATGATAGAACACCTTGGCCCATGCTCACTGGTGGCTCCATTTTAGCATGCACCACTTTGTCTCCTTCTCTTCAGATACTGGGGACATTTGTTATGGCAGACTCCAGAGAGAGCAGTGCTACTTCCAAGCCTCGATCACTGAGCTAGAGTAACTTGTGGGTTGATTCAGCGCTGTCACTGCTTCCTTACAAGTTGTTGCTAACCCCTAGCCCGGTGTTAAAGGAGGCTGAAGTATTAGTTACAAATACTATCTGTCAGAAATGGGTTCTGCTATTCTTGCAGCGTGCAGCACTTTATCCCACAAGTTTTCGCTCAGAGGTGACAGTGGAAAGAATACAGATAGCGGCAAAGCGGGGGGATGTTTGAGCATTGCTGCTGTGTGATAAGCAATTTGTTTATAAACGGCTTCAGATTTTCTTCCAGTGTTTTAGTGCTTGATAAGTGCTCACTAAAAAGAGTAATTTTTAGAACTCCAGCTGTTCTTTACAAAATGTTTGCTTCAATGAATCATTACTTGCTCAGTATTTGCACTCTTTTATTGGTTAACTGAATATCATGCTAATTGTTGTCTTTCTCAACTGGGTAAGTAAAATATTGGTCAGACTTTTTTTTTTTAAATTAGGCTGTTGGGAAATTTTTTCAGTCTGAAACATCGATACGTCAGAATGGAACACTTTACAGAAATGTCGGTTTCTGTATGCAGTGATCTTCAGCTTTTCAGTATCAATATATAAATTCTGGTCAAAAGGCAAAAGAGCAAAATATTCAAATTGGGCTATTACTGAACAGGCAGGGATCTTGTTTAGGCTGCAGAAAACCCTGTCCAAAGCCTTGTATGGAAATCTGGCAGGATCTTGTACCTGTATCTTGCATATACCAAGCAAATTAATGACTGTTACCTGCTCAGGAGTGGCTCTTCCTTGACAAAGTTTAAAAGACTGTAATAAAACTTAGGAACAAATTCCCAAACTTCAAAATTTTGCATGCAAATGAATTAATTTATTTTAATTTTTTGGCCAGTCCTATGAATAACAAATAGATGCTGTCTGGTGTGCATCAACCTTCATGTTACGAAGCATGAAACCTTGGCAGTTCACAGTTTTTCACTGACACCAAGAAAGTTGTCAAATGCTCACAAGTAACAAGTGCCATGACTGCATAAATCACAGCCATTCAAGCTCAGCTTTTTTATTATAGCAACTGCTAACTGATCAGGAGCATTTTCTTTTAGTGTTTTGTTCACCCAGTACTAGCAAATACAGTATGATGCAGTGAAAGAGAAGTGGGAACCCTAGGCAACTTCAGTTGTTGCAAGATCTCATCAATTTTCTTGAAAAGGATGAAAACATCAGAGACAAACAATGTTTGTCTTTTGCTCATATTCTGGTTACGTCTTGTTTTTGGTACTTTTGGTTCTTAACCTGAATCGCTGTTGGTAATTACGTTGGTAAGTATGAGCAATTCGGCTGATGATCACGCTCTGCTTCAGAAGTGCCTGTGTATCACCCATAGGTGAAATGTAGCTACATTTGGAAGCAATTTTGAATATTTCTTGATATAAGAAGATGTTTAAAAACAAAAACAAAAAAAAATGGTTATTTCTTTAATGGCTACTTCTGGTGAATCTGTTGATGTCAAGTGTGCTTGCAAACTGCAACCTCAGATACTAGGAAATAATCTTTTGGGTCTTAATAATAAAAAAAAAGTCTTCAGACAGCTGTCCAACTCTGGGAAATAAATGGGAACAATTTGATTTTAGCCATGACAATGCACAATCTGGCATTTTTTGAATGAAAAAAACTTGGAGTCTGGAAATTAAACTGTCAGTGCTGGAAAGTATGGGACTGTGAAGACCAAAAAGTGTTTAATCAGTGTGTTAGGATCGTTCCTGAAAGGGGCAGGAAACAGATTGCCCTGGAAGGACAAAACTCTACAAATGTAATTGCAGTGTAAGGACAGAGGAAGGTGGGTGCAGGAGTGGTGGGAGCTGAACAGGCAGATGGAGGACAGTGGAGTTAGCTTTTTAATATATGCACAGGAGAAGAATTGTACTCCCACAAAATCCTTTCCACAAAGTCATCCTTAAACTGGACCTGTAGCTTGAGGGAGAGAGCAGAACCTGCCTGTTCAGGCGATGCTGAGGGGATACTGATGGCTCTTGTAAGTGCATAGTCGAATAGTTCCTTGGATGGACAAGGGAATAAGAGCAAGGTCAGCAGTGGCATTACGCTATTAAATTTCCTCATGCAGGCAACCATTAGTAAGCTATCTCTGCTTATTGCTGTAATAATGTATGCTCTGGCTCTGCATTGTCATCAGATACAGAATTTGGGACCTTTTCTTCACCATTGTTGTCCCTGATGGCAACAGTACTGCTGCACCAGGAGCTGCATCTTTCACCCCAGCTTTACTGTGGCACCATCCTTGACGGTGGTGTTTGCTCCAGTCCCAGAGACAGGGGTTACACCCACAGCCCAGTGTGATGTGCAGCATTTGCAACAAACTGAAACCGAGCGGTTTCTCTGACAGTGCCAGAGTTCAGGCAGCGTTTGGACACTGCTCTCAGACGTAGGGTTTGGATTTTGGTTGGTCCTGTTTGGAGGCAGGAGCTGGACTCAGTGATCCTTGTGGATCCCTTCCAACTCGGGATGTTCTGTGATTCTGTGTAAATAAAGCCTAGTGATGCTCATGTGTTATGTACGCCCAATCATGTGCTGCCTCCCCACAGCTTGTTGGCTATCGGCTACAGTCTGGGGTAGTGCCGCGAGCCGGTCACTCCCAAAACGGTGCAAACTGCACATTTGTGTTTGAGTGTCACTCCCTGCATGCGTGTCTGATCATCATCTGAAACTGATGTCAGGGAGATTGTTTATGCTGTGGGAATGAGGAGCCCCAGTTTCAGGTCTGAATGAATCACTCTGCTGTGACTTTGCTTTCCATTTTTTTCAATTGTTTGCTTTATTTGCGAAGCCCTTTTCCTCCATCCTCTCCATCCCTGTCGCTCTGTTCGTAGAGAAAATAGGCAGAACTGACATGTAAAGGTGCCCTCGGAGCCAATTTGCAGCAATTGGTAAAGATCACACTGCATCCATCTGAAAACGTCTATCCATAGGGAGCTGCCTCTGAAGCTGAGCGTGGAAGAGTGTTTTAAAGACATACCTAGAGCAGGAAAAGGATCTGTTTTTAAATTGGAGAGGGGCAGATCAATTCAAAAACAGCAAGGCTGTCCTCAGCCCTTCACCTACACCTTCTCTGAGAGCTGAGACTGTGATTGCATTTTTATTTATTACCATGCATTTTTGCAGTGCTTGGTTTTAACTCAAATAGCAGGAGCACTAAAGTCCTGCTAGATACATTGTATTAGCAGCTCTTTGTAACCACAAAGTGGAGAGCAGTGAGCAAAAACCTCTAGTCTGCGCCTTTACAGATCCCTTGGCATTTGGGTCTTGTATTGCCAGATTAGTGAATTGGCACTTTTTTTTTTGTTTCTTTGGGCCTTTTTTTTTTTTTTTTTTTTTTTAGCTTCAGCTTTTTGTAAAGCTAAGATTTATCTACAAAGTTTGATGCAAGATTTAGGCCAAAAATACTGTTCTTCCTTTTGTCCTATCTACCTAGCCAAAATCATTGGGAGTTTTGTTGGTTATGCCAGCTAGAAAAGGAAATTGGCAATAAAGTCATGTTTCTTTGGCAAAGTCCGTCTGTTCCCAAGAATGTATCACGCCTTATTTCTGTTGTGCAGCAGAACCAATTCTCCCATCCACTGCTCCAGCTTGGTTTCAGCGAGCACCTGATGTGAGAACTCCTCTCCTTGGGCTCCCATCTGCTGGGTCATCCTCAGTGCTGCTCCATGCTCCCCTCTCTGCTAGCTTCAGCACACCCTCACGTTTTCTACCCAACGTTTTGTTGTCATTTGCATATTCAGCAAGCTTTCCTTAGCAATTGCAAGCTCCTGCTCACTCTAACTACTACGGTAACATTCTCAGGTAGATTTTGCAGGAACAATTAAGGCTCTGAGTTTCAGGGAGGTTTAACTTTTATATCTCCAGAGTTTGAGGCAGTTTGGGCTCATACTTTAGAGGGAGAACCCCTGAGCAACATCAAGTAGGATAAGGCATGTGCAGCCCTGTGGCTTTACGCTGGCAGCTGATGCAAGGCTCTATCAGTCACGTAGCCAGCAGTGTGCACCTTCAAGTCATCTGTAAGGTTTTTAATGCTGAGAAAAATCATCTGATTCTGTATTCCTTCTGCAGGCTTGTTGTCTCCCTCTCTCCCTTGCCCCCTACGTATAAATGTTGTAAAGCTATCTTTTGCTGAGCTACTGATTAATCCAGCATTAATCGACCTCCCTAATTGTACTTGGCTATTTTCTCTCCCTTTATCCTTAAATTGCTCTACTGGGCAGGGGGTCTGGAGGGCAAACACATTCATTATCTTACTGGCAAACAAGATATGAATTGCACTGCAGGGGACAAAATTAAATTTACAGTTTCCCCTTGTACATGTCATAAACTATTGATTTAAAACAAGAGGGAATGCAGGAGTGGAGCCAGTACATTGGCTATCTTGCGCTGTTTTCACTGTATTCTGCCAGGGGTGCTTGCAGCCAGTCCCTGCATGGCTTTCTGGTGAGTAGCTGCTCCCTGAGGGAGTATGTAAGGCAACGGAAAGGCAGAGGGAAGTTAAGGTGTAGTCTGTCTGGTAGGCCCATGGGTGGCTTACCTGTGACTCTCTTTCTGGCTCTAGATCTTAAAGTCCTGTGGTAGTCTTATTAGACCTGGGACAGATAGTTCTTCCCATGTATGTAAAGACTAGTGTGATGAGGACCTCTTCAGAGACCCCATGTACGTAGCCCAGCCCCAGTAACAGGGGAAGGAAGGGATGTCAGACAGTGCCCGTGGAGTTTGGTGTTGGTGCTTGCCCTGTCTGCTGTGGCAAATAGAGGAACTATCGGCTGGCAGCACCACCAAATCAGAGAGTACCTTTGCAGTGCTCAGTCAGCGTGAGGCCCAGTAACCGGCAAGTTGCTAAAGTGCAGTGTTTGCCTCTGTGCCCTCTTCCCTTTCCATGTTGTCTCAACAAGACTGGAAACACTCATGTGGTAGAGGCCAGGAAAAAGCATACAGTCCATTCACACAAGAAAAATGTCCCGCTTGTGGTGCTGGTTGCCAACAGCAGACCCCACACTGTGCCCCTCTGCTGGTGTTGGGAATGGTCTGAATGGTGGGAACATGTATGGGGCCAAACGCCAACTCAATGCTTGGTGGAACGTCATCTATTATGTGCCTAATGATGTTAAAAAAGAATTTAGTCCCTCCTGTGCTAGCAGCCGTTTCTCATTACCGGTTAATTGGACCTAGATGCAGTCACTGTTGAAATCTATTGTCAGTAGCAAGTTGTTATATTAGAGTAGGCGCACCTTGGGAGGGTTGCTTATGTCTCCAGACAGCATCAGAGAGTCAAAGGCTGCAACTACATAAAACATTTTCCTCTTCCTAGTGTTTCCTGGGGACAGATCCCATTAAGGTGTACTCTGGCAAGACTAATAGGGCTGCTGACAAGGGTTGAACCTGTATGTTGTCCAGACAGCAGAGGGGTTTCAGCACTTCTTCTTTCTTCAGCACCAGAAATCTTGTTGCTGCTCCGTGACAGCTGCAAGAAAGGTGGGAGGATCTGCTAGAGAAATCTCCCCTTGCCCTCCCTTGCCTCCTCTGAGCTGGTCCACATGGAGAATTAGATGCAAGACTCTGCATACTATCTGCTATAGGACCTAATCTAGCAAGTGGCCGAAGATAAGCGCTGGCTGCCGAGATTTGATGTGAAAATCTGTGCAGAGGAAGCTGTTTGCAGTGAGGAACTTTTATTAGCTCCAGGATATTGACTACATACACTCAAGCACTGTCTTCTCTCATCTTATCTATTGCTTTAAATGTGTGCCTACCCACTGACCCGACTCTTCCGGATCGCTCCTTTAATCAGCTTGGGGATGTAGGAGAATATTTCGTCAGAAAATATTTCTGACTGCCAAACTTAGTTTATTTGCGTCTCATTGCAAAACAGACCCCAAGAGGTGAAATGCCGTAATCACTTGCATTTCTGATTCCCCAGATCACTTGCCTCTAAATAACTATGATGTGCTCTGAGGGCTGGGTAAGAATTTAATGATGTTATCACAATTAACCTGCCATCTTTATATTTTCTTTTTTTCTTTCTTTCTTTTTTTTTTACAACGACAAAATTAACTTTAATTTTGAGCCAAAGGCTTTGTTGTCAGCAACTTTACCTGCTATTTGCCAACTCACCACAGAATCCTTACTACTAGCATGTAAAATAAGAACACACAAAGCACTTTAAAGCTTGAATACATCTTTACTTGCGCAGTTTCTCCTGTTCATTTTCAGGATAGTCTTTTGCAGTCTGCAATATCTCACTAGCATTGCCGCTTCTTCCTCCTTCCTTGGTGTTGTGGATTTCCTAGGGCCATCAAAAACTTTGATCAAAGAAAACCCTCCCATGTGTGCTCCGTATGCTCTGCTCCCTTGCAGTACCTTTTCTAGAGCTGGCTAAGGACCATGTTAGGACCATGGCTTTCACTCCTGTGGCTTCTCCACAGAGGATGTGAGCTTCTTTCAATCAGGGCTGAAGCATTCAAGCTACAGTGGTGAGTGCTTTTCAATTCTAGGTCATAGAATCATAGAACACATTGGGCTGGAAGGGACCTTAAAGATCATCCAGTTCCAACTACTCTGCTTTGGCAGGGTTGCAGTCCTCTCTCTGGTGTATGAACTAGTAGGGAGGCACTCAATTACCATTCACCCAAAGACTCCAGCTTGGTACAGTCAGCTTTGTAACAGTCTCATTTTAATCCCTCCCTTTAACAATACTCCATTTTTTTTCTCTCAACAGTAGTTTTATTTGCCATATTGAGAGGTTAAAGTGACTTTCCTCCCACTTTGGGTAATTTAAGAATCTCACATGAGACAATGAAGTTATGGTGCGATTCATCAGTCAGTCTCTACTCTTCTCTTTCATATGACACATCTTCCCCTCCTTCTTTGCCTGTTCTTCAACAAGGGATTTCTCTGCTTTTCTCGTTCTCTGTGCAAGCTCAAGCCTGAAGCAGAGCAGCTGTCTTATCTCTGCCTGGCCCAGGGGTCTGAGCATCTGGATGAAAGTGCTGACTCTTCTCTTTTGTGCAGTGCAGAAGATGTGCCCTAATACCCTTCATTTCCAAGCAGAACTGGAGCTAGTCCAGCCTGTGAAATCTGCCTAGAATCTCAATTTTCCTCTCCTTGCCTGCTGTCACCAGAGAAATCCCAGCTTCATCAAGTGCTCATTCTGGTCCTTGGCTTGTTGAATTGCTGGGGAAGGTGACTTGAGAATTTTGGGTCCCTGCCAGTCATTCACAAGCCAATAGCAGCAGAGGTAATTGTCACTCATAGCACCTGTGCCAAAATGTGGGCATGGGCTTGGGAGCTTTTAAGAGCCCTTGAAATGTCACAGCATGCAGTTGTACAGGGATTCTGGAGGGTCACCTGGACTTATCTATCTGCGCCATCAGCAAGTGGAAGTTCTTCTTCTTCTTTACTTCATTACATAAGCATCTGCAGACTGACCCAACCAGAACCAACCATAAATCACTTCCAAGAGTCGTCTTTGCCTTCCTCTTTCCCTGCCATCTATCCTGTATGGCCTGTATGCCAGCCCTCTCCGAGCCCGTACTTCTAGCAGTATCCTACATCATGGCTGTTTGTTCTGCTGAGTGTATTGTGTATAAAGGAATTACTACAACATATGGTCAACACTCCACACTTCATATGTTATCCCTCACATTACAGAGTTCAACCACGTGTCCCTCCTGCAGCCAGGGGAAAGTGCCTGCCCAACTCCCGTCAAGTGGTCCCACTAATCTGCCCCTCTGCAGCTGGCTTTGAGATCATTTGCAGGCATTGCTCAGATCTGAGGGTAGCACCTAAAGTTGGCAGTGAATGGAGCGAGGAGGAAGCAGCTTGCGGAAGTCAGCTGGAAGAAGGGACAGTGGGGAGGAAATTAGGGAGAGAGGAGGAGTTCAGGTTTGTGAATGGAAAAGAAGAGAATAAAAGGAGAGTGATGACTTGAGGGAAGAAATAACAGACAGCTGTGTTTTGAAGGAGATGTAAAATCAACATTCTTGCCTCTCTCAGCTATTAAAGATCTCTTTGATTTTGTTTTAAAGCCCAGATTGTTATCCTAAGAGTCAGGACTAAATTCAGAGCGGGTAATTGCAGCCTGACCTACTTGTTAGACCCATTCTGGTGGCAGTAGGGTCTCACTTTCTGAACCGAAATGTGTTGTGCTGCTGCTGTGATCTAACTCAGAAGTGGCTTCATTTCAGTGCTAAAGGAAATGACTGTGACATGGGTCTCTCCAGGTTTGAGCGCAATTTCTTTGTGCTCATCCAAGTTCCTTCCCAAGAAAATTCCCCATGTGTTAGAGGGAGATTCCTCCACAGTTTGGGAACAGCATGTGCCTTCAGAGGTGCACAGAAATCCCTTGGTGGACTAAACAGATGTGTGCCTTGGAATTCCCAACCCATTTACAACAGCTCCCTTGGTGAGTTTTGGTGGTGTCAGAGAAGGCAAGCAGCAGGGTAGAAAGGACCAGCTCTGCTTGGGCTGTGCATTGTTCCCTTGCTCACTTGGTGCTGATAGGTGGCAGACTTGTTCCGAGAGGCTTAGAGGGCTGACGTGGGTGAATCTCCCATTGAGCCCATCCACTTTCAGCTTTCAGATTACTGCTGTTGCGGACAGAAGAAAGAACTGCAACATCCTCTTTGAAACTTAGTTGGGAAGGCATCGTTGGTGGTCTCTTGTCTAACTTCCTGCTCAAAGTAGCGCTAATTCCAACGTTAGATCAGGTTTCTCGGGACCGTGCTGCATCAAATTTTGGAAATCTCCCAGGATGGTGGTTCTTCAGCCTGCCTTGGCACCTTTCCAGTGCTGCAACACCCTCATTATGAAAATATGTTGTTTTTTTTTTTTCCGACCAAACATTTTAAGAGCCCAAAATTGCTCCAGTTGTACCCTCAGAAGTGCTGATTAAAGGGAAATAATCATTTACTTTGGCCCGCTGTTTACAGTCTCATTATTGCAGCCAACTATGCATTTAGCCTTCCTTGCTGCAAGGGCATGCTGGAGAACGATGTTCAGCTGTTAATAACAGGGACTCTCTGGTCTTTTTCTGAAGAGCCAGTTAGTCCTCATCCTGTAGTGTTGCACGGGGTCATTTTAGCAGATGGAAGACTTTGCACTTGTCCTTGCTGAACTTCACGGAGCTCTGTCGTCCAGTTTCTCCAGGTCCTTAGAATAGCAGCCCTGCCCTCCAGAGAGCCCCAAACTTCCCTGAGTTTGGTTTTGTTCCTGAAGATGATGGGGGGTTTGGTGTTGGACTTGATCCTTGTAGATCCCTTCCAAATGAAGACATTCTATGATTCTGTGGTCATCCAGGTTGCTGATGATCAGGTGCAACACTCTGATCTGTTGTGAAGCAGAGCAGAGAACTTAATGATACTACTGTTAGCACGAGTTAGAGTGCAGAAAGCCAGGGGCCTCCAGCCTCTGAGGTACAAAAACAGCAGGAGATACCTTCTGCCTTGAAGGGGATGCAGGTTAAATAGACAAGGCAGAGAAAGGGCATGAAAAAAAATGAGACCAAGGAATGTTTTGGCTTACTTGAGTTGACATTTCAGGCAGCTTCATTGCTGAGAGTAGAAATGTATTTGCTGAGCATTAGGACAGCATGATAAACATGGGCTGCCCAGCTGCCTGGCTCACTGTGCGCAAGTGTTATGGCATTACTGAGCCTGCAGACAAGCCAGGGAGCTTTCTTTTCTTCCCCGCCCCACCTGGTTTTTGAACCCTGCACTTGCTCCATGGAAATGTTCAACACCTGCGAGCCGGCTCCGTGGAGCAGCACTGAGTGTCGGTGCCATGGGGCTGGGGGCTGCCCTAAAGGGAGGCAGGAGCCCGTCCCCAGATGCTTCCATCCCCACCGGCCAGCCCTGCTCAGCAAGCCCAGGGCTTCAGCTGTTGGGGAGATTAAGGAAGTAGTTAAATCTGCTAATGCAATAATAGTAATTAATAACAATAATGGGTGCTTTTTATGTATTTTGTCATGATTTACTAGGCAGGGAGTGCCGTAGGAGAGCAGAGCACTTTGCAGCGAGAATAAAAAGGCAAGGTGACTGGGCCCTAAATTGCACATCTGGGCGTGATTTGGAGAGGCAATTTATTGAGACCATAAATGACGGCTTTTTCAAGCAGCTTGTTTTGGTGCCTGTGAGGGAGAGCACGGCTCCTGATTTAGGGCCCTGCTCTGCGGTCCTGGCTCTCAGTATAGGGCTCCAGGAGCATCCCTCATGGCAGAGGAGCCCACTCATTGCGGATGCCCTTTTTTCCCTGGTTGCAATGTGGTCCGTCACAGCCCTGGCTCTTGCCGTCAGTCCGTCAGAAGTGATTCCTTTTGCTCCTAGAAATGAGCTCTGTGAAATGTAAAAGGCTGTGGAGAAGCGCATCCTCCCGACACAACTTTAACGCTTCCATTGATCTCAGTGATTTTGTGTCAGCGTTGTGGCAGGAGTTGGCCTCTGCGCTGTAGAGCCTTGCCTGGGCAAGTGGGCACTTTTCAGTGGGTTTTATTAGTATTACTATGATAGGGCCTGCAGCATACAGAGAGCTTGCCAGGATGCAGCATGCCCTTCCCCGAGGCTGTGGGCATTGTGGTGAGGTGCCACAGGTAGTGGCCAGGCGCGAGGGTGTGGGGCCTGGGCAGCCTCCCCTGGGACAATTTGCTCCTCAAACAAGCTGAAGGACAGAGTAAATTAAAGCAAACAAGCCAGAGAAAAAGCAATCCTTAAAAGCCCTGGTCTCATCTGGGCGGTCATCCCTGCCTCAGTGTGTGAGGAGGCCACGGAAGCACCACGTAGAGAGGGATGGAGAGGCTCGCCAGCCACATGGCAGAGCGTGGGCGCTCATTAGAGCTCATCAAGCACCTTTTAATGAACTTCCAAATTAGCAGGGGTCAGATGTAATGGTAGGTGAGGTGTGAATGAGAAAGAAGCCAGGATGAGCAAGAGGCGGCAGTGAGGGTGCCGTGCTCACACAGTGCTGGGAGAAGGATGCCACTGGAAAGCTGCAGCAAAGGCAGCAAGAATCCTCCCTGCGCTGTTAGCCTCTCACAAGGCAACAGGCAGGCTGGGAGGAAGCACCAAGGACTGGTGCTGAGCAGAGCCTCCATGCAGACGCCAAGTGTCCTGCTGAGAATTCTAATTCCTTGAGGCCAGGGGACCCTATCTATCTGTGGGCTCACTCGGGAGCCTCCTCTGCTTGAGCAGGGCTGTGCTTGCAGCCCCCTGGTACAGACCCACAGCCGGAGGGGTCTATGTATGCCAGTCCTAAGGCCAAGTGTCCCAAAATCAGGGTGCGGGGACGTGTCTGTGCGAGGGGCTGTACCTGCAGATGGCTGACACCCTGGAACATTGCAGTGGCAGCTCTGTGGGCGTCGTGCACTCGTCTCTGTGCGGGTTTTTGCTGATGGGGATGATATATGCATACAAAGTATTTTGTTATTGTTATTATTACCCAAAGTTATGGATCAGCTTGAGAAACTCAAATGCAGTAAATCACTGGGACTGGGGTAGCATTAGTCTCAGGGCTCTGAAGTAAATAATGCATGAAATATACTGACAGCAGTGTCTGACAGATCCTTATAAACTGCATCTCTCTAACGAGCACAGAGCTGCTAATAGCAGGGCTGGATTCGGGGAGAAAACATGGAAACCTTGCCGTTTTCAGATGAGATGATGCAGATCAGCAACCGCCACTCCTGCAGCCAAGAAGACCAGGCTGTAGGGAAAGGATGGTGGCATGGGGCTCTGGTGGCAGGCTGCTGTCCCTCCTCCCTCCCCACGTGTCTCCAGCCTGCCCTGCCTTCACCCCAGTGCACAGGGAGGGGGAATGCTGCAGGCATGCTAAGTGCTATTATTATTGTTTTAATAATCAAAAGACATCCTGGGAATTACGGATCTGCGAGCTCTCTTTCAATCCTAGCCAAACTGATTGTGGAGCTAATTAAAGACAGACAGGTACAATGGTTGGATAAGCATAACATGACAGGATCAATCCAGCGCGGCTTCTAAAAGGTAAAACTGGGCCTTTTTGAGCCGTGAGTTTTTATTTTTTTAAGTTCAAAAAAGTGAGAGATAAAGGTGATCCCCAGCAGACATAACGTGCTTTGATTTTCACAAAGCCTTTGATAGGGCCTTTCACACAAAATTATGAAGGGAAATAAATAGCCACAGGAGAAGGGGCAAGGTCTTGGCATGGTTTAAAAAACGGCTGAGTGCTACGAGGAGAGAACAGTTGCTCCTTCCCACGGAGAGCAGCTACCAGAGGGAGCCAGCGGGTTACATGGAGAGGTTCTGTCTGCCTGCCACCCATGTGTGGTGTTCTGGTGACGACCCAGCCCAGTGTTAGGGTGTCACAGGGCTCACCACCTCCGTGGGATGACAGTGGGCTGCAGCGCAGAGCAGTAACGCAGGCCGCAAAAACAGCCTCCACTTCAGTTGCACGGCGATGAGCTGAGCTCCCAGGCTCCTCAGGGGGAAGAGATTGGGAGTCATGGTGAGTAACTCGATAAAAGCTTCTTCAGTGGGTAGTGTCGCTTCCCAAAGCAGAGAGGATGCTTGGTTGCCTTTAAGGGACAGGAAAACAATGGGGAATATGTTATAAAAAATGACATTATCTTGAACACTGGCTACACCCTCATTTAAGGCAGCGTGTAGAATTACCAGAGGGCCGCGAAGCATGCTTAGTAATCTTGTGAGGTTTACCTACAAGGAGGCAGTCAGTTGGACCAAATGGGGCTGTTTTTTTTCTCTTTTCTTTTCTTTTCTTTTCTTTTCTTTTCTTTTCTTTTCTTTTCTTTTCTTTTCTTTTCTTTTCTTTTCTTTTCTTTTCTTTTCTT